>NC_137814.1:10586706-11186706 GCF_963921795.1 Nannobrachium achirus
AAAAAACAAGTCCTATTTTCAGATAGTAGCCCAACCATGCATTTGTTTTGTCACACTTAACGCGACAGGCCCAACATTGCCTAACCTTTTCACTCCATCCCTGGGAAAATGCAATGTTAATTTAACCTCTGAAACCCGTCATGTGAAGGACCCCAATAACTCTGAGTGTACAAGTGGATCCATTTGGACTTGACTCTTGACCGTTTTTACTCTGGTAGCTACCAGGTGTCAGGTGAACAATGAACCTAGCGTCTGTCTAAATAATCTGCTATCAATTTTTATTTTTACATTTTACATTGTAGTCAAGAGTCAAGTCCAAATGGACCCACTTGTACACTCTCAGAGTTACAGATTATTGTTTTGTCATACTGTGATGTCAGGGGAACCACACTAAAGAATCCCTGTTATGCAGATATATGGAGATCTCTGATGTCATCCATATTAAGCCCATATCTGTGAATGCCAATATATTATATATATATATATATATATATATATATATATATATATATATATATATATATATATATATATATATATACACATGTCAGTCTAACCAGTGTGGCTGGTTCTACAGACAGGGATCTCCATATATGGGCATAAAATGGTTATGTTAGTGTGGTTCCCTTAACAGGACTTCATATGGGAATGCTCATATATGGAGGCCACATACAATCCCTTTTATGCCCATATATGGAGATCCCTGTCTGTAGAACCAGCCACACTGGTTAGACTGACATGTAGTCAATAGTTCGCCCTAGGTCGCTTTTCGCCCTTAGGCGTCTTACAAGTAGTATGTTGTTAACTTTAGACTGATGTTATTTATTTGAAATTTTGTTAGAGGATCAACCATTGAGTTGCAGCAACTCGTTTTCGAGGTTTTCCTCAAGCGCAACAAACAACAACAACAACAATAAACAACACAGAATAACAAAACAAAACATACATATAAGGCTCCTCCAACATTTCAACCCCCACTAGACCCCCCACTCCAACAGTATACTAGTATCCTTAGTGATAAAGATGAATAAAAAATGATATACAAATGAAACATAAAAATAAAAATAACCAACCTAGGTTCTTGGTTTACTTGTAATCCTAGGTTACTGAGGCACTACAATGTCCCTTTGCATTTGATATATGTGATTAGCTTGCTTAAATGCCTATTAAATAGTAGATTGTCCCCAGGAACCCAGATGATCCCTGGACCCCACTTTGAGAATCACCGGGTTAAATGAACACTCTCAGAAGACTTTCACTGAGAAGTAAAAGCATGAAAAGAAGGGAAATTGGCATTACCAGCATCCCCCCCCCCCCCCCATGAAAGCTGTGAGAGAGGCTGAGACGGGTTGAAATGAAGTTCACAACTCTAATCAGCATGGGCAGCACGTTTTGGTCGCCGCACAGATAATACGAATTAATACCAAAATCAAATCTAGCACTTTGATAAACAAGGCAGCGATGCTACGACGTGGCGAATATATATGTTTGCAGCGGGCCCTATTTCTCATATGTCCGGGCAGGGGGGGAGACACGGCCGGCGCGGCTATGAAGATTTTTTTTTTTTTTTTTAAACGTGTTGAGGAAAAGGTCAAAGTCGTTCTCTGGTCGGCTTGATGATAAAACTCTGTTTGAGGAGCTTATAGCGATGGAGAGCGTCAAGCACCCCGGCCAATAAATCAGCGGACGGAACGGGAGTGACATGGAGAGAGATTCATGAGGAGCTCTGCTGTCTGTGTACACACATGCGATGATGTTGCCGTAGCGGTTCTTCATGCGATTCTCGTCCTTCTTGGCCGAGTCCCACGGAGCCGACTGTCCCTCGAAGAAGCTCTGGAGAGAGAGAGAGAGAGAGAGAGAGAGAGAGAGAGAGAGAGAGAGAGAGAGAGAGAGAGAGCAGAAAGAAGGAGCAGAGATGAGTTGTGGTGTCATATTTCGTCATGTTGTAATGATAAACCACGTCAACCACTTATTAATCCCCATTTTATTTATCTGTCGTGCAACATAAGCTCACAACATGCCGGGGCGTGACGCCTTCTGAGCTTGTAGATGGCACATTTTGGAACATAAAAAAAAAAGAAAAGTATGGAAATGTTTGGCCCAAAATAGGGAAGCCAAGCTGAAAGTAATATATATATATGTTACAGTCAGTTTGGGTAACTCAGTGAGATTGGGGTAAGAGCGCTCGTTTTGTCGTTCACCACACACCCCTACCACCACCTGGATCAATTCACCTTGATAGTCTCTTATCAGCGCACCTGTGTAATTCTGCGTATTCACCATGAGATGGCGACAACAGCCATTTACTTGTGTAGTCGCTGACGTCACTCGTTTGCGACACCTCTTTCGTTGTTTATCTACTAGCCTAGCTCGGCTACACAGGCTGTCTGGAGGCACCGTACAACCCTACAATGAGTATTCATGTAACTCTGAGAGTATATGTACACATGTACAGTAACTCACTATATTTACCAGTAAGACTCCCTAATCGGGAGATAAGCGACCGTCAGGTCGCAGCGTGATTTCAGGCCAAAATGTGTAGGAGCAGTGTCCAAAAATGTGTTTGAAAAAATCGGCCTGATGGTGGCGCTATATGGGACAGATCCATGTTGATGAGATGAGTGTAGACATACTGTGTACCGATTTGCGTGATTTTAGGGCAAAATCTGTAGGAGTAGTGTCCAAAAATGAGTTTTAAAAAATCGGCCTGAAGGTGGCGCTAAATGGGACAGATCCATGTTGATGACATGAGTGTAGAGCAAGTGTGTACCGACTTGCGTGATTTTAGGGCAAAATTTGTAGGAACAGTGTCCAAAAATGTGTTTGAAAAAATCGGCCTGATGGTGGTGCTATATGGGACAGATCCATGTTGATGAGATGAGTGTAGAGTAGACATACTGTGTACCGATTTGCGTGATTTTAGGGCAAAATCTGTAGGAGTATTGTCCAAAAATGTGTTTTAAAAAATCGGCCTGAAGGTGGCGCTAAATGGGACAGATCCATGTTGAAGAGATGAGTGTAGACATACTGTGTACCGATTTGCTTGATTTTAGGTCAAAAATTGTAGGAGCAGTGTCCAAAAATGTGTTTTGCAAGGCAGTTTTGGACATGAGGTTTCCACCCGATAGAAACGATACGGGTAAATCAACACTGGAGATTGTACTGTCTGTCTGTCTGTCTGTCTGTCTGTCTGTCCGGTCCTCAACCTTTTCAGGCCGCGACCCCCAAAATAATCATATTTTAACTGGGGACCCCCCCTCCCTGACGAGCACTAAGACTTGAGGCATTACATTTTGTATAACACGGTTCTATTGTGAAAATAGCCGATCTACATGCTCATTTCCGGCTATTTTCTAAATTGTTCTGCCACTAATATTTGACAATTTGGCCAATGTTTAATTAGTCATTTAATTTTAGAGGTATTAAAAAGTCCTTAAATTGACACTTTAGAAATGTGCAGATATGTTGGTTTGTTTAGTGTTGAGTGAGAAAACAATGTTGCACATTAAGTTAATCATCTGGGGACCCCCAAAATAATTTTGGGGGTCCCGACCCCCAGGTTGAGAACCACTGCTCTGAACAACTAACTAAACTCACTCACCGCACGGGGCAGGGGGTGGGGGGGGGGGGGGGGGGGACGGGTTTATAAAAAGAAAAAAAAAGCAGCACGTTGTCTGCACATCATAACTGCTCCTCTCAGATTACCCTCATGAAATATGTATCACGCTCTCGCTGGAGAGATTTCCATTCAGATGACACACCAGGCACAATTAAGGCAAATTATGAAAATACATCTCTGCTACCACTCTGTACTGATGTTCAGCATGGTGGTGGTAGTGTGTGGGGGGGGGGGGGGGATGATATGCTGTGGCAGAGGTGTCGCACCAAATTCTGGGCCCCGGGTACAAGGATTCACTGCGGCCCCCCCCCCCCCCCCCCCCCATGAATGTTCTTCTGGGAACGCATTATTATGCATTATTTTGTACTTTAGCTATTGAAAAATAACAAATAATACAAGCTCACGAGCTTGTAAAACTATCTAGGTTTTTCGAAAAACCTACGTGTCTATGTCAGTGGTGCTCAAACCTTTTCCCCATCCTCCCCATCCCCAGAAGCAAAATTTGAGTTACAAAGGTTCGCTTAAAAAATACATTCAAAGATTTGCACACATTTTCAAGAAATAGCAGATTTACAAGCTTGCTTGTGAGCTTGTATATCTGCTATTTTTCAATAGCTAAAGTATAAAATAATGAAGGCCCCTCCACCTTGGGCCCTGGTAACCCAGTCCCACTCCCCCCCCCCTCCCTTGTGACGCCCCGCACTGTGGGTTTTAATTGGGGGGGTGGGTGGAATAATCTAAGGCACATTAAAAATCATACAAATATAGGACCGTGACCTACTCTTCAAATATAGATTTGAAGCCGACGGTAACGTTGACTACATTAGGTAGCGCGCAGTATTATAAATATACCTTACACAGCCAGGGATATGGAGCTTTACGTGTGGTTTTATTTTATCATTTCATTTACATTAGTCAAATATGGTTGCCCATTCTTGCTCCCAATTTAGTGGTTTTGCCAATCAACCCTCCCCACACATTTCTGTGTTGCCATTGCAATTGTACCCTATTGGAGTCCCACTAAGCAATTTGGGGGTTAAAACACGTTCAAATGACGTCTTCGCCCTAACCGGGCGTCTAGCTAGATCCGGTCTGTGACGAGTTTAAATTTTAAAGTTTTTTCACCGGCTATACATCACCATCATTTAAACGCCTTTAGCGGCCCCTAGCGGCCGCCGAAAGTAGTGAAAATGTAGTGAAAATGATGGCAGCCAGCAGGGTTTAAAATCACTATTCCTTGGTTCTGAGAGCCGTATGCTACCTGAACCACCGCAGCTGATCGTATTTGTAATGGATTCTTGCACTGTTATTATTTGACACAGGGAGTCGACGGGGTTCGAACTCGGGACCTTCTGACAATGAGACCTTCGCGTTACCGCTGGACCACGGCAACACGTTGTAACTTACATGTGTCCAGCAGCTATTAGTAGTTGATCACCTCCCGCTGTTCGTTTTACGTCGGTGCATTTTGTTTGACAACACAAACTAACTTTATATTGATGGATAGCTATAAAACGATTTTATTTAATCATTATCGTATGCTGGGGGTGGGGATGTGGCTGCAGTCTTGTGTGTTTGTCTGTTGGTGTCAGAATTAAATATGTAACTCAGAGAAGTAATAGTAGGCCTATATGCTGTCATGAGCAGTACCACGGCATTATGCCATTATTTATTACACCTTTAGAATTTTTCAAAGGTATTGCACAGCACGTCTTACGAGGATATAAAAGATGTGCAATGCTCAGTGGATGCAATTAAACTACAACTATTAAGGTAGAACCGGGATGAGATACTGTTAGCATCTGATAATGAACAACTTGATAAAAATGTATTTAAAAAAAAAGATGGTCTAACACACGTTTGTCCTAGACGGTGATCTATCGTTAAATGGAAGCGTTCAGATGACGGCTACAACTCAACTAGACTATATAGTGAAATTGGCTCTTAAAATTACTTTAGTCCAATATTTGAAAACCAGGTGTGGATATTAAAGCTGTTTTTTTAATCAACAAGTATGGAATAATGGATTAAATGTAATCAGCTACAATCGGTCTATAGACAGACTGACGATAGACGGTTCAAATGAGGGCTAAACATAACCATTGGGCTAAATGACGGCTAGTGTTTACTGGGGTGTGCCCTCCACCGGGAGGGCACACTGGAGCCTCCGTCCTACTCCTCCCGTTCAACGCCACCCCAGCTGACATACAGTAGGTTAACCTCGCCTCACCAGGCTTTCTGGTGTTCATTTACAACGGGCCGTTGATCCGGTCTAGGCGGAAACCACAAGCAGAATAAGCGGCGTCGCTTTGTTTTGTTTCCCCCTGTTTGTTTCCCAAATCCCTATTAAAATGCTCGAGTAGCCTAGTATAGTCTTGCCAGTCGCTACGAGTTGGACTAAAAGATGCATATACCAAACAAATGTTCCAAAAGCAAAACTACGCTGCATCAAGGGGTTTATTAGGTAGGACCTAAAAGTATGTCCTTGGTTGCAGGGGAATATTTTGGGTTAAAACTGAATCCGGTTTGATAGTTCCGGCCAAAGTGTAGTCCGTCTAGGACTACAACATGACGTAAAGTGGTTTCCGCTCCCGACCGGATCAAACCCCGAAAAGTGAAGAGACCATAGGCTAACAGTTGGTAGACCAGGCACCTATTCAGTAAAAATAAAACATGTAAAAAATACTATCTAAATTCCTATGGGGTGTAAGTGCTGTGGGCTAAGGTGGAGTCTGAAGAGGTGAGTCTTCAGGCCACGGCGGGAGTTAGGGAGTGAGTCTGCAGTCTGCAGTCTGCAGGTTGCAGTCTGCAACGGGGAGTTTTTACCACAGTTTGGGGGCCAGGAGGGCAGAGAGTCTAGGACGAGTGTATCGTTGTCCTGGGGTTTTTCGCGAGGGTTCTGTCAGCTTCCCTGTGTTAGCTGATCTGAGAGAACGGGTGGGGTTGTGTAGGGTTCCATAACTCCGAGAGTGTACAAATGGAAACAAATGGACCCGTACAGGTCCATTTGGTTCCATTTTGTACACTCTCGGAGTTACAGACCCATAAGGGGCCATTTGGAACCCCATCAAGGACACTTTGAGACCCCCTGATGTAGTACAGTGTTTCCAGTGAGCCAACATGCACAATATCTGCACCCTGACTCTGTTTGAATGACCAGAATGGAACAGAGCCTTCACTAGTATCAATGGTCACACCTAATGAAGGAAGTAAGGAAGGGGCCCAATTTCTTTACCATATGGCTTCTGTGCATAGTGACGTCTTGCGTTCTTATATACAGGCGCTCGTCTCTCAGCCAAGACTCGGCGATAGTGGACAGGTACTTTACCCCTGTGCCACCCCGAGCGCCCCGGATACAAAAAAAGGCTTGATCAAGTATCAATGCGACTGTGCCGGGCTGCTTTCATTTGTCTCAGGCGTCGCACAGGCGGGCGGCAGGCCGTTTGTCTCCAAAATGGAGGCTCCCTTCAGACGCCGCACAAGGACACATTACACTTCTGTGTATAAGTCCCCGCAGAGGATTAGCGGCTTCACCAAGAAACAGCTTTAATATGCTAAAAATATGTCCCCCATCCATTTAGTCAAGATGGAAACGTGTCTCCTAGATGGATTATGTGGGCTTGTCCCTCCCCCCGCGCGGTGCAGTTTGTCTTGAGGAAAGGCGCTGGTCAATGTCATTCCAGCTGTCACTCTGAGGGATGCAGGCCCCAACATCAAGAGCCTGAAGACAAATCATCAGCTAGACAAAAAGGCGTTACCTGGCAACTTCATAATGGTTCTTTCTTAACCCATTCAGAACGGGTACACACAGTATTGTGTATCATTATTTTATGCTTTAACTATTGAAAAATAGCAGATATACAAGCTCACAGCGCGGCACCGAGTGCCGCGCTGCGAGCTTGTAGATCTGCTATTTTTGAAAAATCGTGAACATTTGAATTTTGACCCGATTCTATAAGTGTGTTTTGAATCCTTCTAAGATTTTTTGAAAAACCTATATGTTTCTATGTCAGCAATCTGGCCAGCCATCGTCAAAGAAAAGGTCCTTTTCACTTAAATGGAGCTCAGTTAGTCTGTTCTTGAGAGACTACTATGTCAGTGGTTCTCAAACCTTTTCATGTCAAGGTCCCCCAAAATGATATTTATTTGGCAACAGACCCGCATCTCATAATATTTAGTTCCAGGGACCCACCCAGAAGCAAAATTTGAGTTACAAACGTTCGCTTTGAAAATACATATATTCAAAGATTTGCACACATTTTCACGACTTAAAAAAAAAATAGCAGATCTACAAGCTCGCAGCGCGGCACTCGGTGCCGCGCTGTGAGCTTGTATATCTGCTATTTTTCAATAGTTAAAGCATAAAAATAATGATACACAATAATGTGTGCCCGTTCTAAAGGGGTTAAAGGGAATGACCCTGCCTGTCTGAGGCGCTACAGTCTCATTCCTCAGCGCCGTTAGGATCCCTGACGCAGAATGAGCCCAGATATGATGAAGATAAAGTAGTTAGCGCTCAGAGAGACAGGGGGGTGGGGCGATTACACGGAGGAAGATTGAAAAACCGCCGCTTCCGAGGAGTTTTGCTCTGAGATGAGAAATCGCACCAATTATTACGAGATGATTTACAGTACAGCACGAGATTAGAATTGGTATTATACTGTATAAGCACATAAGATAGTAGTAAAAGTGAGTGTTTTGGTTGCTCAAACACTTAATACATCCCACAGTCTAGACAGAAAACAGGCTCCTTTCTTCAACGGATATAGTATTTTCGGAGCAGAAATAATAGATATCTTCAATTATGCTCAAGTAGTGGGATTCGAGTTAAGCTTCTGTTGATCACTTAACCCCATCTTTCATTTCGGTATCTGCGCCAGGCAGCCGCGGCATGGCTGCGTAATCGCAGGCTATCCGGCGTGATCCACCCACACCTGTGCATTCCCCGTTGTGCCATTATGCCTCTTTGTTTGTTGTTTGTGAGTAATCATGGAACTGAGAAACGTCATATTTTCTCTCCCATGCACTCACTTTGTGAAAGCTACTGTATGTCGATGAACAATAGAGCGCACACGCAGGCGCATGCATGCGCGCGTGTGCGCACACACACACACACACACACACACACACACACACACACACACACACACACACACACACACACACACACACACACACACACACACACACACACACACAGTAAAAAGAAATAAAAATAAATAAAAAAGAAAGAATGGGAACCCTTTCGTTTTCATATAATACTGAATTGTTCACCATGAGAGCAGAGGAGACTCATTCAAACTGACTAGAAATCATTTGTGTTTTCCGATGAGCTATAGGGCGTGAATGAATGTACCGAGGCGGTACATCCCATTTCATTTCTCATAACAACAGATACATTTTGGCAAACCAACGTCAAACACAACGACACAAAGTCTTTGTCATAGACAACACTGTCACCTGGAAGCTTGTCTTGACTTTGCTCTCTCTCCCCATTCATACACGGTAGCGACGCCGGTGTCGTGTGCCCGGAAATAGACAGTCTACGACAGGGTTCCCCAATTAGTTTTCCCCAAGGGCCGAATTATGTCTTGGGTAGCCGAGGGCCACAACATTGCAGGGGGCGACGGTGGTGTTCCCGCTACTCCAGCAACAGTTCAGATATCGTCGTTGTCGGGTGAAAATCTTGTATGTCCACAACCGTTTGTTTCGCATTTATCATTTAAAAAAAACAGCCGATCTACAAGCACACCAACGGGTGCGAGGCGTTGTGTGCTTGTAGATCGGCTGTTTTCACTACTTTTGTGCGACGGTGCATGTATGATGAAGCAGGGCTTTACTTTGCGAAAGAACATACAAATTTGGAGATACGAGGTTTCCACCCGACAACGACGGTATACTAGTGTTGTTGCTGCTCTTATACCACCATTATTACTGGGGTTGGTGGGGGCCAGACAGTAGCCCCCCGTGGGCCGCAATTGGCCCGCGGGCCGCCTATTGGGGAACCCTGGTCTACATGCTCAAGCCTTGTAAATCGCCTGTTTTCGGCACACAACGCCACCGTACCACCGGGTATAAATTCAGCATCACTGTGCGACAACGTGCAGAGGATTCGGACGCATGCAGATACTTACTCACATCAGTCACAGCTTTAGAAAGCCTTTATGAAGCATATGTATACCGTAAGCATGAGTTCAGTACTCGATTTGGTCACTACTGACCAGTATCATCATACAAATTGGAGTATTCATTTAACGCTGAGAGATATATCAGATCCTTCTCAAAAAATTTGAATATTGTGTGAAAAAGCATTGCAGATGCCATAGCTAAATCATAACCGACTTCGGAAACTTCCAACTGGACTTCAAGCGACTCTGACTTCAGAAGGTTGACATTTCTCTATTATAAATCCTTGTTTTGAGTGGTTTCATGCAATATTGTAATATTTGAAATATGGACTATTGATATTCATGAGCTGTATGGCATAAGAATTCAATATTTTAACAAAAAAAGGTTTGGAATAATTCACTGAATGTCCAGTCTATCTAGAATATATGAAGGTTTCAAGAAATATATGAATATTTCAAGAAAATTTACTTTTACACAATATTCTAATTTTCGAGAAGGATCTGTATATTTTTAAGGACCTGTAAGGGTCAGGGTCTGGATCTCAATTTAGATAAGATTGCTTGTTTTCTAGTCGAGTCTTGTTGCTTCATGGACCGACTAATCTGGGCTCTTATTTTGAAGTCCTCCAGGTGGAGATTAGGATGCGAGTATGCTTTCCAAAAGCTTTCTAAAGCCATGGCAATGTTTAGGTGTTTGAGACACGACACGGCGGCCATATATGGGAAACATGTCACAGTCACTAGGGCTGTCACGATTATGACATTTCACATGACGATTAATTGTCACTCAAATAATTGCGATTAACGATTTAATTGTGTATTTGTCGTTGGCAATTACATTTCTGTTTGGCTTTTAGGCTTTGAAGTTGCACATGGCAATCATGACACATAACTTAAATATACAAAGAAATTACTGACATATTTGACAACTTTTGTACTTAAAAAAAGAACATTGATAGTGGAAATAGCCGATCTACAAGCTCACAATGCATCGCATTGTGAGCTTGTAGATCTGCTATTTCCACTATTTTGTACTTTAAACAAAATATATGAACATTTTTCAACATGGAAACGATTATGACGATTACAAAAAATAATCACGATTATGTCAAATAATTGCGATTAGACGATTATGTAATAATTGTGACAGCCCTAACAGTCACATTCTCAAGGGTACAGCATGGGTGTCGCAGGACCACGCCATGACAGTAGTAAAGAAAAGAAAAAAGAAAAAACATTGTTGACAAAGTGTCAACGGTTCAGCCACGAACATCTGTGCACGGTCAAATGGTTTTGTTAACGTTGCACGGCCTCTGTTTGGTGAATGCCCTTTTCAGAACAGATCAACTGAAGTGAGATGTTTTAATCTCACAGGGCCTTAAAATAATTATGTTTAAAAATTAATGCCAGCAAGCAATGCCATCAATCTGTCTGGATTTTCTTTTTTCTTCTTTTTTGCGTCATCATCTACATGACTAGTAAAGAAAAAAGAAACTCTCAAAATGAACCAAAAATGATATTGTCTTACCTCGTTTATCTGATCCAAAGTTAATGTACAGATTAACAAGAAGCATGGGTCAGGGAGAGATATAAGTACAGAATAAGTCAACAGGCTTCGAGGTGCATTACGGTCCAATCTCATCAAGTCAAAATGGGGGGAGGGGATATGGTTAAAAAGGGCATTAACCTTAAGACAGATTGATATAAATATGTACAAAATACCGCTCAAAAAATACGTAGGAAATTTGTGTTTGTTGGATCACATGTCTGTTGTTACTGTCCATTGATTTCATTGGCACGCGTTTGACAGAAACGTGGTATCTCCATGTTTCAAATGTTTTTTTTTTCTCCTCTAAATGTTACGCCATACTTCATCATATAAGAGTGTCACACAAAAGTAGTGAAAATAGCAGATCTACAAGCTCTCAATGTGCTAACCGGCAACAAATCCTGGTTGACGGAGGCTATCTTGACTGTTAGTTGTTTGTCGAATGGATAAAGCATAAACTTGCCAATATGCCCTGTTTATTCCATGTTACTGGTAGAGAGCTGGTCGTTTTGTTGAGCACAAACAATGGCAATGAGAGCTGGTCGTTTTGTTGAGCACAAACAATGGCAATTTTGACACATTTCATTTGGGAACCACCCCCACATAATCAGTTGTGCCTGCTCATCCCACAAAACGGATGATTGCAAACGGGGCCATCTTTGTGCAGAGAAATGGACAGACGTTCCAGTTACATAATAAGACAGAATGCGACAAATAATAATAACAAAGGAGATAGTTAAGAAGATCGAACAAACACAAACTACCGCAACTTTCTTTTGAGGAGTTTATAAAAAGAGAGAGAGAGAGAAGACATCATCGGAACACAACATACAAATGCATCGCTCTAGTCAGGAGAGAATGAGCTCCACTGGACAATAAAGAGGTGGAGTGTGACTGTGTGAGGGGCTGTGTGTGGACTGCTAGGTGACAGCATGGGTAGGAGGACACAGAGACAGAGAGAAAGCAGTGGTGGAAAAAGTACTCACATTCTTTACTTAAGTGAAAGTATCTGCAATGTAGATGTACTCCAGGGTTCCCCAATAGGCGGCCCGCGGGCCATTTGCGGCCCGCGGGGGAGGCTACTGTCTGGCCCCCACCACCCCAGTAATAATGGTGGTATAAGAGCAGCAACAACACTAGTATATTGTCGTTGTCGGGTGGAATCTCGTATCTCCAAATTTGTACGTTCTTTCGCAAATCATACAAGGCCGTCGCACAAAAGTAGTGAAAACAGCAGATCTACAAGCACACAACGCCTCGCACCGTGAGTGCGAGGTGTTGTGTGCTTGTAGATCGGCAGTATTGAAATATTTGAAATATTTGAAAATAGCAGATCTACAAGCTCACAATGTGTCGCGATGCCACGCATTGTGAGCTTGTAGATCGGCTATTTTCAAATGGCCAAAATGTATGTAGGCTACAGCTGAACTAGTTAATGTATGTTTTGTAATAATAATCCAAATCTACAAAGTAACTAACGTTTTGAAATAAATGTAGTGGAGTAAAAGTACAATATTTGGATCCGAGATGTACTGTAGTGGAGTAGAAGTAAAAGTATTGGAAATTGGAATTACTCAAGTAAAGTGCAAATAACTAAAAAATGTACTTAAGTACCGTACTTAAGTAAATGTACTTAGTTACTTTACACACTGAGAGAAAGAGAGAGACAGGCAGAGACAGAGCGAGACAGAGAAAGAGAGACAGAGACAGACAGTGGGGGCCTCTGTGTTTTTGTGACCGCCCGCTCTGCATGTGTGCAGCGGCTGCCACGCAGGCCCAGAACACCATTTTCCATAATAAATGAGGCCCTGAGGGCAGACCGAAGCACCCAGGTACCGCTGCACGTTCAGCTGCTGCAGGCAGCCACCGGAGGCTGCGTTAGGCTACGTCATTTAATGTCCCTCTCTTCAGTCGTGAAGAGGAAACAGAGAGTTAATTACTGATAAACACGGTGCGAACACGCGCACGCACACACACACACACACACACACACACACACACACACACACACACACACACACACACACACACACACACACACACACACAAATGGGTACGGACGGAGTTGAGGGCGAAGGGCAAAGTGCGTTGTATGTAACGCGAGGTACAGTGAGAGAACTGAGCGGAGAGGAGGGAACGCCAATAAAAAGGAAAACGGTGATGGGGGAATGAGAAAGAAATGGACGAGAGAGAGAAGAGAGTGGGGAAAAAAAGAGGACTTACAAAGCACCGTAGTGTTTAATGTGCCAGTGTGTTTAATGTGACATCTGGGTGAGATGATTGTAAGGCGCTGCAGGGGTGAGTGTGGTAGTACAGGGCTAACACCATATGACCACTAGCGCTGGCTAACAGGACCACTGGCAGCCAGACTGCCTGGCTGGCTGACTGGCAGGCTAGCAGGCTGGCTGGGCGGTGCCGGGTACTGAGAGATGGTTGGAGTGCAGCCAAGCCCTGCCAGCCGCTTGCCCTAATGAGAGAAAATGAGAGCGATGCTCGGGCCGAGTCAAACTCTCTTTTGTTTGGGTGTCAGCAGCGAGAGCCGCGGTGTCACATTAGGGGCTTCGCTGTGTGACAACAGTCTCCTTAAGAGCAGCGGGAAGGCACCGGCATGGACCTAATCACACCTGATTGTGATGAAATAGGAGGGGACAGGAGTAACACACTGCCAGACGCTTTTCACACTTAGCTGTTTTTTTTTGTTGTTGTTGCTGTTGTCTTTTCCTGCTCTTACTTTTTAAGCTGATGCATTTAAACGTCAGCATATGGCTCTACTGTATACTTAATACATCTCTGAGGGAGAAACACACCACACACACACACACACACACACACACACACACACAACACACACACACACACACACACACACACACACACACACACGCGCACGCACACACACACACACACGCACACACACACACACACACACACACATGCACGCACTAATGTACACACGCACACGCGCACGCACACACACACACACACACACACACACACACACACACACACACACACACACACACACACACACACACACACACACACAACGGCGTGACTGCAAATGCACAATTGCTATGAACAACAACGAGGAACAGATGAACAAAAGGAATCACGGCGTAAACACAGTGAGACAGGGTACATTAACAATTCATCATAAAAGTGCATCTGGGAAAGAACAGCTAGAGTTCTAGCGGTGCTGAACCAAGCAAGGGTGGGAGAGGCCGAGAGGAGGGGGGGAGGGGGGCATCCAGAGAGATAGAGGAAGACAAAGATGCATGCAGAAAACCTGGGACAGCTAGACGGAGAGAGAGAGAGAGAGAGAGAGAGAGAGAGAGAGAGAGAGAGAGAGAGGAAAATGAAGAAATATACAGCAAGCGAAGGACATCAAGACATTGATAAAGATTGATATCTAAGAGAGAGAGAGAGAGAGAGAAGGAGAAACACAGAGAGACAGTGAGACACACAGATGAAGTCTAGTTTTGGACTGAAACGTGTCCAATGCAGACAGCAGAGCATGTCCTCCTTGGAGCAGTCTACAGATCTGAAGCCAGGCTTTATTTGCGTGCTTCCCAATCTGTAGCGTCAGTCGGGGACGGGGGACGGGGGACGGGGGACAGGGGACAGGGGACGGGGGACGGGGGACAGGGGACAGGGGACGGGGGACAGGGGACAGGGGACAGGGGACGGGGGACAGGGGACGGGGGACGGGGGACGGGGGACGGGGGACAGGGGACGGGGGACAGGGGACAGGGGACAGGGGACGGGGGGACAGGGGACGGGGGACAGGGGACGGGGACAGGGGACGGGGGACAGGGGACGGGGACAGGGGACAGGGGACAGGGGACGGGGGACAGGGGACGGGGACAGGGGACAGGGGACAGGGGACGGGGGACAGGGGACGGGGGACAGGGGACGGGGACAGGGGACAGGGGACAGGGGACAGGGGACGGGGGACAGGGGACAGGGGACGGGTGGTTGGTGGGCAGGCGCGAGAAAGAGGAGGCGAGCTCAGGCGTGGTGGTTGTAAGTGTGTGTGCAATAGGGATGGCACGGTACGCGATGTTATCGTTTATCGCGATAAAAAACACTCACGATAGTCGTATCGTGGAGATTTAATTTATCGTGATATCGTCCTCCGTCATGCACTGGGATCAATTCACCTTTTATTTGCCGAGCTGCAGATCCGGTACCACTTAAACCCTCTCTAATTGGTAAAAGGTACTTATAATATACGTACTTGATACGTTTTTTTCACACAAATCTCTTTGCCAAGAAATTGGCGATTTACAAGCTCGTTCTTGATACAGTTTTTTTTCTGCTGATCTACAAGCTCACAACGCGTCGCGTCGACGCGTTGTGAGCTTGTAGATCTGCTATTTTTTGGCAAATGTTTCGCCCCAGGGTAATGGATTTTGATTATTGCGATAATATCGTAAATCGCGATTTCTTTTGTCACAATAATCGTGCTATGACATTTTCATATCGTCCCATCCCTAGTGTGCAATGGTGGAAAGTGGTGAGAAAGTACTGTACTCAAGTACAATTTTGACGTATTCTTTACTTTACTGGAGTATTTCTTACTTTTACTTAAAGAGGTGGTGCCATAGTTTTGTACTTTATCTGTATTGTATACTGCGTCTATGGAGTTCACATTACTCTAATAGAACCCCGGGTGTGGTCATAATATGCAACTATGTCTTCCCTGTGTATTATTGGTTTCTTCCTGAAAGCTCAAAGTCAAAAGGCCCAAAACCAGGTATACTTAAACACTTCCGATGCCACGCACATCCAGGAACGTGATACGAATCCCGCGGTGCGACACCACGGCCCTGCTATCTCGTCCAGGGACGTGTTACCCGCCAGCATCAGGAAGCGTGGAATCTCCATAGGCTCCTAATCATTGCTGATGCAAAGAAACAGCTTTATCTCGGAATCTACTTCCAAAAACACTTCGATCGTGAGAACCACTTTTTTTCACTGCGACACGGTCAGCCGCGGTTAGAATGATTTTTTCGTGTGAAAACTATTAGTCCGAATTTGTTAAGAATAATATGCCTAACTCTAACACTAACCGTAACCTTAACCTCAGTAACCCTAACTAAATTCGGACTAATGAACCTTCGGACTAATGAACCTTCGGACTTATGGGCAGTCCCCATTTCGGCAAACATGGACACGATTGTGGCTTCCAGGGCTCTTCAAAATAAAGTGCAGGTGAATGGTGGCACTCTAAAGCCAAATAAATACAACAATAATGACATCTCAAGTGTTAATGATGTAAATAAAAAATAAAAATCTTCCTCCTAGTATAATCATAAAAACCTGATGATCATGTTTTTAAGGGGGGTGCCATGATTTTTTTTAGGTATTTTTTATTATACTATGAGGAAGATTCTTTTCCCCAAAAAGTGTACAGAAAGAGTTATATTTATGTTTTTAAGTGGCCACACCCACCAGTTCATTAAGTATGCCAGGTGGGTGGTGACCCAGGTGAAGTTAGCCACACCCACAGTGTTGGGTGTATGGTAAAAGGGGAGGGGATGATTTTATGATGTTATTAAATCAGTATGTTTAGATCGAGCCTTTTGACTTTCAGGAAGAAACCAAAAATACACAGTGAAGGCAAATTCACACAATATAATCCCACCTGGTGGTCTATTAGAGTAATCTTAACTCCATAGACACATACAAAACAGAAATAGTACACAACTATGGCACCACCTCTTTAAGACAAAAATGTGAGTATTTTCCCACCAAAATGTGAATTGATCCTAGTGCATGACGGAGGACGATATCACAATAGATTAAAACTCCACAATACGATTATCATGAGTGTTTTTTTATCATGATAAACGATAATATCGCTTATCGTCCCATCCCTAGTGTGTGCGCATTGTCTATGTCAGGGGTTTTCAAAGTGGGTGACAGGGCACCCTGGAGTGCCGTGACATCAGTCCAGGGGTGCCGTGAGATCATTTGATAATATTTAGAATTTATTTATTTGGACACTTGAAGAAATATTTAATATAATTTGAAACTTGAAGTACAAAGTAATTTTCAGTTAGTTCTAACCAAAATGGCTATTATCTCAACGTTTTCCTCGCAACATAATCACTAAAATATCGTCACTGTCAGGCGGAAACCTCTGTCGCACAAAACTAGTGAAAACAGCCGATCTGTGCTTGTAGATCTGCTGTTTTCACTAGTTTAGTACATTTTATAGATGATAAATACAAAACGAACGGTTTTGGACATACAAGGTTTCCACCCGACAACGATGATATGCTATAAATGTAAGGTGCTGGGAGAGGAAATTATAATGTAGGGGTGCCTCGGATAAAAAAAAATACTTATGGGGTGCCCTGTGACAAAAAAGTTTGGGAAACCCTGGTCTATGTGTGTGTGTGTGTGTGTGTGTGTCTGGATACGATTATCATGAGTGTTTTTTTATCATGATAAACGATAATATCGCTTACAGTCCCATCCCTAGTGTGTGCGCATTGTCTATGTGTGTGTGTGTGTGTGTGTGTGTGTGTGTGTGTGTGTGTGTGTGTGTGTGTGTGTCTCGTACTCGTACTACCTCGTACTCCTCCTTGAAGCCGTAGCCCTC
This sequence comes from Nannobrachium achirus, assembly GCF_963921795.1. Classification (NCBI taxonomy): domain Eukaryota; kingdom Metazoa; phylum Chordata; class Actinopteri; order Myctophiformes; family Myctophidae; genus Nannobrachium; species Nannobrachium achirus. The sequence goes on from NC_137814.1 coordinate 10,604,613, forward strand.
GGAGCACTTCATCTGGGTGATGTGCTGCAGCAGGTCGGCCACGCGGATAGCGGGGTGCAGCTGGCCCGTCTGGTAGGGCACCGGGTCCACGGCGTCCACGCGCTTCCTCAGCGAGTGCGACGTGTGCGACTGCACCAGGCTGCTGGTGTCGCTGACGCTGCTCATGTTGGTCTGGCTTTCGTCTGCTGTTAGGCGGGGACAACAAAACACACGGAGGACGGGGCCGGGATGGGGGGGAGGGGGGATGGGGGGAGGGGGGATGGGGGGATGGGGGAGAAGGACGGAAGCAGGTCAGCGTTAATGCAGAGGAACTTACTGATGGCCCCGGTCCGATTCTTCATCAGTGCAATACTGTGGACCGATTTCCTGAGTGCTTTTCTGTACAGAGCGTCGCGCCATTGCCGCGGTGTAAACGTCTACTCCACCAAGGCGGGCCGGCGGCGCTCTCTACAGGGGAGCAGGCCAGGAAATCGGTCTATAGAGGGCATAGCAGTGGCGGCCATTTTGTGGTTCACAATTGAAAGCCCTTTCGTTTTTCCCATAGCGATTTCCGAGAAACCATACCATACAACATTTGATTCTGTGAAAAAGAATATTTGTAAAACAAATGATATTTATTAGTATAGCATATAATTAAATATATATATATATATATATATATATATATATATATATACATTTTATATTTAAAAAAAATTATATAAAAAAAAGAAAATCAATCAAATGTTTTATGGTCATGAATCAGCAGGAGCCTGCATGGCTTGAATCCAGCATTAAAATAATTAATATAAATATTTTCTATGGAAAAATGTATGAGCTTTCAATGTGTGTGTGTGTGTGTGTGTGTGTGTGTGTGTGTGTGTGTGTGTGTGTGTGTGTGTGTGTGTGTGTGTGTGTGTGTGTGTGCTTGTGTGTGTGTGTCAGTGTCAGGTGAGGGGACATAATGCTTGCAGCGGGGAAAATGTATCCTGACGGCTGACGCGTATGTTTGACGGCCATCTTAATGTATTTTGGCATCTCAATTACACATGTCTTACGTACTGAAAACCGGACGAGAATGGAGCGATGGCCTTTTTGGCCTTTTTGGCTTCTCTGAGTGCGTTGCCACTTGTGCGTCGCAACAAGGAAGAATTCGTCCATTCGTGTGATCCAGGTTTTCCTCAAATGGCATTCTGCTCATTCCGTGTAGTCGTTTATCACTTTACGGTTTGACATAACTTTACATCAACAGATGGCGTGTGTTTCCCGCATGGTGTGAAGCATTATGTCACCCAACCAGACTGAGGCACTGAACAAACTCTTCACTGGTAATCTGTTTGCATTATGGATGGCCACAACAACACAACATCATTGAGTAAGTGGATGATAAAATGTGGTGGAAGGTTTAGGTCCATCTGTCGCAATGTGTGCGCGTGCATGTGCGCGCACGTGTATGTGTGTGTGTGTGGCTGGAGAACATTTGTTCTAGGACTGCAGCAGACCACTAGCATCTTGCAGACTTTCCTATGTCGCTTTTACACTTCATGGCACTGGCTCAACTTGGCTTTTGGTACCAGCCAGGTACTTGGGTTTTCCACTCCAAGTAGTAACCCTTCAGCGTATGCTGGTCACCATGGCAACGTCCACAAGCCCTCAGTGTAGCATAGTGCTAAATGAACAATTTGTATGGAAACAATCTCTGTTCTAACATCGGACAACACCTTAGGTGAGAAATAGGCCATGCAGTTGCTCATTCAATATTCAGTCCAGGCTGGAATTTCATCATTTTAGGGGCAAGGCCACTTGGCCTTTGGTGTTGTTCATTCTTGAGGGCACAAAGGCCAAATGCTAGAGCAGGAAGGCCATTAAATAAAACAAGATTGTAATACTTTGAAAGAATTAATTGAATTTAAGGGTTAAGTTATCGATATATGCAGTGAAAAAAAGAAGACAAAAGAAAGCTCAGCCCTGCACCAATCATAGTTACTGTTTAAAGATGGAGACTCTAGAATTAAGAATTCAGAATCTTAACAAAAGACACTGGTGTCTACATTACAGGAAAGAGACACTGGTGTCTACATAATAACAAGAAAGAGAGAGAGGAGAAAGTGGTTTCAGTCATCTGGGGCATTAAGGCCACTGTGGTCTCAGGTCATGCCATTTCTTTGAGGGGCACAAGGCCAAACTGAGGGCAACGACGGCCATGACGATCATGTCCTCCCTGAAATTCCTGCCCTGATTCAGTCATTTCTTAATGACGACAGCTAGTTTAAAAAAGTTTGTGGGGGCTTCCATGCAGCCATAGGGAAGTCTGTCTTTTAATCTCACCTTTTGGTAGCACCTAAGCTCATACAGTACTTGGAACTGTGACAAAGGTACCAGCTACTTTTTTCCCCAGGCGGACAAAAAAAGACGAGCCAGTACCGTGGAGTAGTAAAGCACAGCTATTGCTCTGACTACAGTTTAATATGACCTCAGCTCCTACGAAATAAAATTGCACTATGAGTGGTAAGTAGCGACTGTGTGCGTTTGTGTGTGTGGTGCGTGTGCATGTGTGTGTGTGTCGTGTGTGTGTGTGTGTGTGTGTGTGTGTGTGTGTGTGTGTGTGTGTGTGTGTGTGTGTGTGCGACCGTGATAAATGGTATAGAGAAAGTGCTCACAAAATGTACATGAAGATGCTGTAAAACAGGTTTACTGTTATTTGGGTTTTTTTTTTTTTGTCACACAGTAAAACCCGGGGCGTAAATATGGGCCCTCGTGGTCCCTTAAATGGTCCACAATCTATTTTGCTCTCAAGAGTTTAAAAGAACACCCCGAGTTTGACTGTGTGAGGTGATAGAGTATATCGTCTCTGTTAGGGTGGAAACCTCATTATGTCCAAAACCGTTACTTTTCTGGATAAAAATAAATAAATAGCAAAAGTAGCAGATCTACAATCTCAAAACTAGCTTTTTTTTAAGATTTGTTTTAGGGCTTTTATTGACAGCACAGTAGACTGACAGGAAATGGGGGGTGGACACGCGGCAAACGTCGTCCGGATCGAGAATCGAACTGGTGACGCCGCCAGGCATCCTGTCTATGTGTCAATGCCTAAGTGGTATGCGCCTAGACCAGTAGGCCACCAGGCAGATCTGCTTACTTTTGATGCTTTGGTATCACGCTGTTAATCTAGAGACTGAAAAACAGCACATCCGAGGCCCATAATAGGCTGTGTGCTGGACTAATAAATAGTTTACAGGTAAGAAACAAGAGTCCACACACCAATTTGCTGCTCCCCAAAGCATAAGATTCACTTGTGGTAACGTTTCGAGCCTATATATACCAGCTCTTCATCAACTCTTCATTGGTTTTACTTGGTGTCATGCTGTAGCAACATGATCAAGTAGCGGGAGCTGATTTACGGATCAAAAACACGAAGCGGTTAGAACGGGAGACGAGAGGTTTCTGCCCGACAGCAACGTCATATTGAGTGAACAGTAAACACAAAAGGCCCTTTTCCACTGCAAGGAGGAACCAGAACTTTCCAGAACCTGAACCAAATCTTTTGGTTCTGGTTTTGTTTCCATTGCGCACGGCCTGGTTTCAGACAAGGTTCCAGGAACCTTTTTTAGGTCCTGCTCCTGAGGTAGAACTAAACTTGAGTTCTGGGAACCTATAGGCGGGGCCAGCAGCGTTGCTGCTCTCAATTCTTGACCTTCCCGGTTAGGTCTGGTTATATGGAAACAAAAGCAGAAACTTGGTCCCGGAACTTCACAGGTTCCTGAAGGTTCTTGGTTCTGGAAAGTTCTGGTTCTAGTTTTGGTCGGCCCTACAGTGGAAATGGGCTTAAAAAACAGTCAGTTCCGGCTCTCTCATACTGTCATCCAATAAGTCAGTAGCAGAGATGAGGCAACAGGTACTGTGGGGCGGGGGGGGGGGTGGTGGGGCGGGGTCACCAAAACAGATGATGATAGCAGGTGTCCAGAAACATGGAGGAAGAGGAGGGAATGTGGTAGGGGGGGGGGGGGGGGGGGGGGGGGGGCAGTAGGGGGGGTGGGGGGGGGGGGGAGAGAGGAGGGAGAGAGAGGGGCAGCAGCGGGCCACAGTGAGCATGTCGCAGCAGGCATCGTCTGAAGCATCATACAGACACAGCGTGGGTTCATAACACCCCCCCCCCCCCCCCCACTCCTACCCCTTCTCCCTCCTCCTCCTCCTCCTCCTCTCCCCTTTCCCCCCCAACATCCGCTGTTAATGAAATTATATCTGATAAAGGGGGGGTCGGGATGGGGGGAGGGGGATCTAAAACTCAACTCGGTAGGGGGTAAGCGGAGATCGGAGGACAGAGAGAGAGAGAGAGAGAGAGAGAGAGAGAGAGAGAGAAAATGCGTGGGGTGATGCTGCGATGGAAAAGGGCCGGGGTACCGCGCACGTGTGTGTGTGTGTGTGTCAGGGTGCGTTATGTGTACACATGTGATCATGCTAAAGCTAATGGCTTTGGGTGCACGGGGCACGGCATGGAGGGTGGTGATGAGATGCATGAACCAAACGTCCACTGGGCCATGCAAATACACATGTCATGATGTGTCCATGTCAAGAGCATGGCCTCACAAAATAAAACACCACCTCCTTCCTCCCCCCCCCCCACCCCAAACCCAGGGCCCACTCAGGGGGGAGAGACTTACCATTAATGGGCACTTTTTAGATAGCAGAGACATTAGAGGATAAGTGTGTGAAGAGACGAGAAAGAGGGAGGGAGAGAGAGAGAGAGAGAGGGAGAGAGAGAGAGAAGAGGAGGAGAAGAAGAGAGGAGAGAGGGGATAAGCAACATAACAGCAACGAGAACCTTGTTACGGTTTAGAGAGCTAGGCTACAGGGCAAGATCACATGCCTTTTTCTAACTTCAGAGTGTCTCGGTAGGAAGCCTTGGTCGGGTGGGGAGAGGGGACAGGGCCATGTTGACTGGATGGATGGGGGCAATTTCAACAGTGCAAGACAAAGGGAAAAGAATAAATAAAGAACAATAAAGTCATGGATTTCGACGGGAGGGAGTTAAACGATGACAAGAATGCCGACCAAAATTTGGAACAAAGCCGTAAACCACCATTTGAACCCTATATCGTCACTGTCAGGCAGAAACCTTGTATCTCCAAGTTTCAAATGTGTATGTTTTTTCGTAAAGTAAAGCCCTGCTTCATCATACAAGGCGGTCGCGCAAGCCGATCTACAAGCTACAAGCCGATCTACAATCACACAACGCCTCGCACCGCTTAAATCACTTTTAAAATCATAAATACAAAGAAACGGTTTTGGACATACAAGATTTCCACCCGACAATGACGATATACTTCTTCCCTCTCCACACTAAATATCTTAGCCAAAAATAGCCTAATCTACAAGCTTACAATGCATCACTACATGTGATGCCAGCCAGGTCGCCATAATCATTAGATCAATGTGCCGCGTGCGTGCAAAGTGGTGCTGCTTGTTTCTTCTGAAACAATACTGTGTATAAAAGGAGGAGGGGGAAAAATAAACATGTTGTATCCCGATTCCTGTCTGATGCAATCAGTTGTGATCGTTCACCTCAGACTGATGAGACAACCCTCGCTGTGACTAAATATGTCACAACCGAAAGCTCCTAACCTTTTCTGGCTGCCTTAATTCTCGCGTTAATTGTTCCGCGCTTCATTACATCTGGAACCAACATAAGCAGCTGTCACAAGAGGTGATGATGAAAGCTGCCGCCTAATGTTGCACTCCCAACGACGGAAAGAAAGAAACAATGCTTAATAGGGAGTCATATGCTGAGAAACACTGCCGCTGTGCTTTTTGGTGGCGCTCGTCGTTGTTTACGTCGCGTGTTGGCCCTCGAGTCTCACTTGTTAGCGAGTCCCACTTATTAGCGAGATGTGTTCCTGGGTGTCTTGCACTATGAGCTAGTACTTTTGTGTTGCTTCTGCATATTCAACAAAATTCCAGTAAGTAATTAACGCAGAAACAAAATGCTCTTCGTTATTCTACTTTATCACTGAACAGGATGGATAAAAACACTGTGTGGGGGGGTAAAAAAAAAAAAAAAGGAAAAATAAAGAAAAGAACACAACAAAAAAACAAAAACAAGTAGGTCACTAGCAGCTAGCCGAAAGGCAGGGAGAGAGAGACATTAAAAAGAATAATAGAAAAGGTTGTTATTTTGGAGGGGTTGGGAGGGTGGGGGGTTAAATGTGTAGTGAGAAGGAGGGAGGTAGGAAGGTGGGGGGTGGGGGTGGGAGTTAGGGGGAGGGGGGGGCAGCACAGCTAATGCCAGACTTTACGTGTTATATAAACACGGAACGAACCCATCCGTTTTCGGAATGTTTTGGGAGAGTGGGACCTGAGAGAGTGCATTTTCTATCCATCCATCCTCCCCCCCCCCCCTCTCTCTCTCTCTCTCTCCCCCTCTTCCCATCCTCCATGCCCTCTCTCTCTCTCTCTCCCTCACTGTTTGCTGTTGGTTGATTTGTCTTTGCAGACTTTATAGCTGTACCCCAAGCCCCCCCCAACCCCCTCCCTACTAGACCCCCCCAACCCCCCCCCCCCCCTCCCCCCCGCCACATCCAGTCCACATGTCTGTCCATGCATATGAGAGGTCAAACACATAATGTGACATCACACGCACGACACGCAATGCGGATGGGATGGAGTGAAGCCAGCCTCAGCCCGGGAGAGGGGGGAGGGGGGGAGCCCCCCCCTCGTTTGACAGGGGAGGGGGGGGGGGGGGTTGAATGGGGCTGGGGGGAGGGAGGGGGGGAAGAGGAGAAGCAGCAGGCAGGTATGAAGGTGAGAAAGCCGTCTTCAGTAAAAACAAAACAAACAAAATGAATAAAAATGGCCAATCAAACCAAAAATGGGAAGCAGTCTGTGTTTGTTTGTCCTCATAAAGCTCTTAAATATTAACGTCTGGTGAATTCTACACACACATGTACATGTTTTATAGAGCGCTGACACAGAATAAATCATCAACAGGAATGGGGGGGGGGGAAAAAAAATATATATATTTCTCTCACCTAAAATAGCGGTTGGCACAAAGGGATCTGCTTTAGACATCCCCACAACAAGTGCAGAGGTTGGAGGAGGAAAGAGAATCGCAATAAATGGAAGAAACCAACAGAGTAAAAGTTCACCTTATCAAATGAGACAACACAACAACAGTAAAAAAGCAATGGGTTAGTACTTTCTGTCCTGCTTCAAAAGGTCAGACCAGAGGGCCATCCCATACAAAAAAGGTTGAACATTGAAGAAAAACAATTAACCAAAAAAAGTCACTGAATAGCAGATATAAAAAAAAACTAAAATAAATCTTAATCATTCATTGTCCCTTTGCAGAAAACAGTCTAGACGTCTAGACGCTCAAAGGCTTTCTCAATACATTCAATCATAGAAACAAAATGAATCAATGTAAGTATGAAACAGAAAACATCAAAACTGCTCACAATGTCAACAGAAACAACAGTAGCCTACTGGACTGAAATAGATGGTTATTTTGCAGAAGCTAATTGAATAGACCATAGATATTAATAGATGTAATCAATAACTTAAGGATATATCTGAATTAAATATGCAAATAACCACATCCAAACACCTTAAATTACTTGGGATTAGTTTTTTTCTTTCCCTTTGGTGACTTAAAGCAACAAAACAATGATTTGATGATTTTATAGAATAAACAAAAACAAACACATGGAGACATCCAGACCAAAACACATATAGGGTTAAATCTGCCTTTTATCATACCCCTTCATACCTGCTTTAGTCGATTTTTTTCATAGCTGCCCCTGTTGCTAGATTTCGGCTGCCCCTGTTGCTAGATTTCGCGGGCTCTCTCATAACTAACACAGTGGATTGTCCTTAGGCTAGTGCGGTCATTTCTTGAGTTTCAAAGTTAGTATTTTTTTATTGGAACATCCTGAGACGAACCACACCGCTGTTTTGACCTCACAGGCAACCTTACTTGTCAAACAGACCCCTCCCTCCCTCCCTTTCTAGCCTCTCCTCTCCCTGCTCTGGTGCAGAGCAGAAGCCGTTTGACAAGTAAGGGTGCCTGTGAGGTCAAAACAGCGGTGTGGTTCGTCTCAGGACGTTGTGTAAACACAATCCAATAAAAAAAGACTAACTTTGAAGCTCAAGAAATGACCGCACTAGCCTAAGGACAATCCACTGTTAGTTATGAGAGAGCCTGCGAAATCTAGCAACAGGGGCAGCCGAAATCTAGCAACAGGGGCAGCTATGAAAAAAAATCGACTAAAGCAGGTATGAAGGGGTATGATAAAAGGCAGATTTAACCCTATATGTGTTTTGGTCTGGATGTCTCCTTTAATGCATTATCTTTTGGGATATGTAGACGGTCTGATATGTTTGATATTTATGTTTGATCATATCAACAATTTGAACAATTTACTTTGACTTAAAAATGCATGTTACTCGCATTAACCATGGTGCCCTTATGTTGGGCAATTTTGTCAAGATTTGACAAGATAAAAATGATAATAATAATGTAAAAGTAGCTAAAATAGCAGATGTCAAAGCTTACAAGGTGTCGTGAAGTGACGCATGCCCCCCCCCCAACCACTCTGTTTTTACAAATTGAACCCTGGCAATTAACATGATTGAAGTTGAATAGACGTGAACAGAAGCGTGCGGCGGCTCTCAGTTGAAGCCGTGTGCTCACCTGGATAGTAGGCGTTAGTAGGGATGGATGTACTGAGCGTATTGGCTTTAGGCAGCGTGAAGGAAGAGGGCGATGAACCAGCTAGAGATGCAAAGAAACAACACAATACAAGGGCATCAATAGTCCACTCTGGTCTGACTGGGAGTCAAAGGCCCATTCACAGCCACAACACAGTGTCTATCTATCCACTTGGCAGTCGCTACGCCGCTCAATGGAGTACGGAACAAAGAACTGCAAACACAGGGTCAAATGAGGACAGCTTTACTATGGTCTGTAGTCTACAGAAGGATTATGTGTGTGGAGGGTTTGGGATAGCTTGTGGTTGACAAACTAATCTAATAATCATGGCTTTAATTAATTTGTTCATTGTATTCGTTTCGTGTTATTGCCTTTTGGGGGCCACTAGAAGCATACTTCACTCAAGTATTATTATAATGTGAGACAGGTAAATGGGATAAGGGCAATGCACCTGACTGGGAGGACAATGGTTTGTTACCAGAGCAAGAGAGAGAATGGATTAAACTACATTTGGTTCTTTGTTTGCCAATTAACTTTCTTTTGCCTGAGTACAACGTTAATGTTTATGGTGCATTTTGTTTCAAGTCAACAAAACATCACTACAGCAAGGCCTTACAGCGTTTAGGACGGTCAAGGTATTTAAGGCATTATGCTAACAGGCAAAGGACAAGCTGATGTACTTAAGACATTTACACAAGCAGACAGAGGGACGGGTTTAAATAGACTCTAATAGACAGTTAACCAAGGTCACAGCATCGTTGTCACCTGCCTCGTGCAGGGTGGGTAGACATGCAGAGCTCTGTGGAGGAACAGCAGCTCTTGGTTTTGACTGGGATTATGAGAGGTCAACCCCTGCGTGCAGTCTTATCCAAGCTGCCCATCAACAAAGACTGCGATAGAGCTAATGAAGATTAGAGACATGATCTGTGGGCGCGTGTCCATTATGGAAATACAATGGAGCGGAGCTTATGAACCGGCATCTGGCTTTCCTGAAGAGCAATTGTGTAATGATAACCCTAGTGGCCAGGCATAGCATTGATGCAAAAAGAAAAAAGAAAAGAAAAGAAAAAAAGACTCCTTTCGGGCTATAGGGTGTGTGTGGTTTGCGGGCGCCACTAAAAAAATCTCTCATTCATTTTCCCCATAGACTTTTACAAAACATTTATATCAATTATTATCAAGTCTAGAATCAAGCCATCCAGGATCCTGGTGAATCATAACAATAAAACCTTTGATTCTGTGAAAAATAAATACCGGTACGCAAATAATAATAATAGTAATTGAATATCTAATTATATGATATACTACATTTAATAAATACCCTTTGTTTAGCGATTATCTTTTTCTTTTCACAGAATCACACCCACTGCGATGCCCTATTCAGCAATGTTTTCACATAACCGTGGTTAGCTTTCCAAATTGGAAACAGCTTGTTGTTAACAAATTGGTTTTGCTGATGTAAAATGTAGTTTTAATTCAAAGTTTAGCCCATTTCCAGCAAAAATCTATTACAAAGACAGCGGAACCATAGAAAAGGAAACTGCAGAAGAGGTAGAACAAAACCCTTCAGGGGTTTTTGGTATATCTCCTGCGGAAGAGAAGAGAATGGGTAATTAAACTTTGATTAGATTATGTGCAAGCCTTTAAGAAAGTTTAAAACGTTGGGACTCCCATGTCGCTCTAGGTTTTAGTTGAATAATGTACAGAGTTTGCTTGGAAATAATTCGGTTTACTCTAGCACAGGGGGTTTTCAAAATGTGAGGAGCGCCTCCCTGGTGCCAGCATTGCAGAGGGAGAGATGTTGATGTGAAAATGACAGCTGACAGTGACAAGATAAACAACAGCAAGTTTCTTATGCCTGCAGATTCAGGCAACAAAGGTGGCAATGTTTGGAATTACAGTATCTGTAAAGGTTTGTGTATATCCAGCACACAAAATATGAACCAAGAAGCTGCATCCTCTAACTGCCTTCTTGGCTGTGGGTGCTAAGCTACACTCTATACCAGGGGTCTTCAACAGGGGGTCCGGGACCCCTAAGGGGTCCTCAGAGTTACTACAGGGGGTCCTCCAAATCTTTGAGTGATAGAAACTTTTTTCTCCTTTTTTATATGAACCACTTGAACCCTAGCGTCATATTCTGAGAACTTTAGCCAAAAATAGCAGATCTACAAGCTAGATCGGCTATTTTCGGCAAAGAGCTAAGTGTGACAGAGTGAAAGGTCACATTTATTAAGTATTGACGGTTCAAGTGGTTAAATATCTGAAAACACAAATTGACATGAATCCAAAATACACTGATGATTGAGCTGTCAAACAATGAAACGATATCGAATCTATGTACAGGTTGTGGGGGTCCCTGCTTCACCTCTTTCTTAACTAAGGGGTCCTTGGCCTGAAAACGTTGAAGACCCCTGCTCTATACTATGTAGAAAATAACCAGCTGATGGGTGAAAATGGTGGCACTCTAGACTTTTATCTCGGGTTAACATTTTCTTCTTTTTCTTTATGTGAACCTGGGCTACTGCAGAAGTCTTCTCCACTCATTTTGGTGTTTTTTTTTCTACAATTAAACGAGGAGCACTTCTTACAATTCTTTTAAGATTTATTTCATGATGGGAGAGTTTAGTGAGACAGGAAACCAAGGGTAGAGAGAAAGAGAGAGGAGAAACATATGAGACAAGACGGAGGTCATATTTGAATTTGGGTCCTCGTGCTCACAAGGAACATATGGTCTGTGCACTAACTGTGTGTGGCACCGGGCACCCCCGAGCACTTTTTATTTATTACCGCTCTCCTACTGCGCGCTCCGGCACTCATTCATCTGTAACACTGTGTGTGTGCACGTGTGTAAACATAAATTTGGCAATGGTACAACTCGCGACGTACGCAGCAAACTTTTCCTTGAATTATCAGATGAAATGATTGTCTGTTCATGAGGAAGAGGACTTGGCGGACCTCTCTCTCTTCTCTCACAAATTGGCTGGGACAGATAGGGCTTTCAAACATGGAGGATGATGAAACAGGATTCAAAAGGAGTGCCATTAATTGTTATCGGATTTTAGCACATCTATTTAGCATTTTATACTTTGTGTCAGATAGGTCAGTGTGGAGAGACAGCAAACTAAATGGGCAGAGAGAGAGGTACAAGGATGCGGGGATCAGATTCAAAACCAGGTCCGTGCGGTTCACAAGGAGAATACGGTCCACGCACCAACTAGAAGTAGCCCATTTAAATACACATTTAAACACATTTACACTTTACATATTAGCATAGAGATTATCCTACTAGCAAAGATTGTAGCCTGATGGGAATGCACTGCAGGTCAGATATTCACGGTTGTTTGACCCTTGTCTCAAGGGAGACCTACTTTGTAAGGCATTAGAACATTTGCCCTAGCTTTTGAAATAGCCATTCCACAATTGAAAATACATTTAACATTTTGCAAGATTACAAAGGACTGTCTAGCTACAGTACATGTACACTGCGCGGTAAAGTCCTTGCATGCATAACCCACCTCTTCCATTGAGAGTGAGTGCGCACTCGCTGCGGGCATTGAGTGTGAGCGCGCACTCGCTGCGGCCGTTGAGTGTGAGCGCACAGTCGCTGCGGCCGTTGAGTGCGAGCGCGCACTCGCTGCGGGTGTTGAGCGTGTGGCTGTGCGTGTCCATAAAGGAGAGGGCTTCATCGCAGTTGGTGCCCTGCTCCGTGTAGCTCTTGTCCATGGAGTTCACCATCACGGTCATCTCCTGGCGCGTGCTGTTCAGCGTCTCCTTGCGCTTTTTGGCCAACTTCCTTCATTGGAGAAAAAAAAGAGAGAAAGAGAGAGAGACAGACAGAATGACTGGGCCTGAAACAGTTGTCGCTGTCGGGTGGAAACCTCGTATGACCAAAACCTTCCAGGGAGATGTAAAGAGAACCTGTGTTCTATCCGATCTGATCTGATCAGTTATTACATTAATTAGCTCAGTGTCACACAAGCTCTTGTTAATACTTTTCATTTTGACACTTTGAACTGTCTGTCAGATGGACTTGACAACCTGTGCCTTGGACCTTCCTTTCTTTTTTCCTCTAATGTGATTGTGCCTCACTGCCTTGCTCAGACTGCACTAATGCACATTGTATATGTATGTTGGTGTCCAAAGAGCTGGAGATAAACTAAACTGAACTGAACTGAACTGAACTTTTCATTGGTTAAATATTTATAAAACCCACAGACACACAAAAATATCTAAATATATTTGTTTTGTGACATTGTCGTATGACTAAGTAAAATAGTAAAATGTTGAAATATGGACATAGAAGGTTTCTGCCCGACCGCGACGATATGATGCTGTTAATCATGCAATAAGAATTGGATGGCTCATAATCCTTAACGTTGCTGTAGATGTAACCTAGCACTGTACATGCACCACACTGCCTGACAGCATGACACTAAATGTTGAACAACTCAATAAAATGATGACAACATGATGGCATGATGCAGACTGAAATGTCCAAATTGGTATAATATCTTTTTCATCACTTGTATTTTCATGAATGTACTGTAGTGCTACACTACAGATAATGTACTGTATACGTATCATACAGTATGTACAGTATACATACAGAAACAATGTGTATTTATGGTTCTGCACCAACCTCTCTAAGTCTAAGATATATTCCTGCACGGTGCATGCACTGTACCGTTAGTTATTCAAGCAAGCTAATAGTGATTCTGACGTGGATCATGATTCTGAACCTGTTGTGGACACATTGTCTTATTAGGGACCCACTTTGCTTTTAAATGTACTGTATTGTTCCATGAGAATCCAGAAAAGTGCGACACCATAACCCAAATACATCAACGGCCCGATGATTTAAAATTAGCCACCGTATTTGGGGGCAGAAGAGTCACAGTTTGAACAGTGAACTAAAACAGTCAACTGTTTCTTATTGACCTACTTCAGCATAAGCATCAGCATAAGCATGTGCTGTTACAACAAGTGATCACGGCTTGGTCAAACAACATTAAAGCACTGTGCTAGAAATAAAACAGTCACGTAAAGATATGCATACTGTACACACCGTGAAGGGAAGAATATGCACACTTGCACGGATACACGCATGAATTCGCCTATTTACAGATGTGCAGATCTACCTGATTCACACAGCACATAGTGTGAAGGCACAAGCACATACACACACGCGCGCACGCACGCACGCACGCACGCACGCACGCACACACACACACACACACACACACACACACACACACACACACACACACACACACACACACACACACACACACACACACACACACACACACACACACACACACACACACACACACACACACACACACACACACACAAGCGCGCAACTCTTCAGAATTAAATTCACTTTTATTATCCAGGGACGGTGCCAAAAACAGTGTGATAGCTACCATAGTATACACCTAGTTTGTCGCTATAACAGTGGCAGCTAGCATACAGCAGTAGCGGTGGTGATGGCTAGCATACTGTAGCTATAGAGGTGGTGACAGGCAGAGAGAGAGAGATTGAGAGAGACAGACAAAGAGACTGCCATTACAGCACCACGGACAGCGACACAGTGGGCTTGGCTGGACTTACTGCTTGACAGTTAGATTATTAAATAGATGTATTATGCACACATACCTGTGGGGAACAACATTTAGAAATTACGTTCTCCTCTGCAATTAGCCATATGATAAATGTGTTTCATATGAAGCTAAAGGAAAGCACATGCTTCAGGTTAGCTCAGTTTGGAACTCTCCGCTATTATACAGTAGAGATGAGGTTCTGCTGCGTTGGGTGCCGGCAGAGATCGGTGAACGGTTCAGATTATTCGCTTTTTCCGCACACCGTATCCAAAAAGTAAATTGGTAGTCCTCCACACTATCATATTTTAGACATTTTCACGGAAAAGAAAACAAGCGTTTAAAAATGAAATGCTTATTTATTTGGCTGTTTTCCCATTGAAGGACAGCCGTATCGTGCTCAGTACTGATACCCGCGGTCGGGTATTGAAAGCTGTATAGCGGTGGTGATAGCTAGCATACAGTAGCTACATGTATAGCGGAGGTGATAGCTAGTATACAGTAGCTACAGTATAGCGGTGTTGATGGCTAGTATACTGTAGCTACATGTATAGCGGAGGTGATAGCTAGCATACTGTAGCTACATGTATAGCGGAGGTGATAGCTAGTATACTGTAGCTACAGTATAGCGGTGTTGATAGCTAGTATACTGTAGCTACAGTATAGCGGTGTTGATAGCTAGTATACTGTAGCTACAGTATAGCGGTGTTGATAGCTAGTATACTGTAACTACAGTATAGCGGTGTTGATAGCTAGTATACTGTAGCTACAGTATAGCGGTGTTGATAGCTAGTATACTGTAGCTACAGTATAGCGGTGTTGATAGCTAGTATACTGTAGCTACAGTATAGCGGTGTTGATAGCTAGTATACTGTAACTACAGTATAGCGGTGTTGATAGCTAGTATACTGTAGCTACAGTATAGCGGTGTTGATAGCTAGTATATACTGCAGAGCGGTGGTGATATAGCATAGCTTAATGCAGTGGTGGCGGTAGAGCCCTGCTGCTTCTCTGTAGCTGGAGGGGAGTCGTGAGCAGTGTGAGAATGAACTCTGGCAGCCTTCACACTGATCCCGCCACTTTGTAAGTCTCTGTGTGACCCCGCGGCACTATTTGACTAGCAGCCTCTCTCATGGACAATGGCGGGCTAATGACGCACTCCCGCTGTTTTGTTTTCGCAAATCTCCTCTGTTTATTCAATTTCGTGGCTGTCTGGTGCCATATGGCAGCAGGCCCCTGCTGCCTTCAGAGCAGCCATTTACTCTGAAGGCCGCCACGTGAGGCTAATAGTGGAACCATTCCTTCCTGAAATCGGGAGTGACAAAGGATTGACACTTTCATCTGCTTGGACCGGTGTTTTGTCTTTGATCTGCAATTAGAGCCCGGAACAAAATAGCGGTGTTGTCTCTGGGTTCCTTCCCCCATTATCCGCTGACTTCAAATTCTAATAGGAGGGATAGGGAGGAGGGAGGGTGGGGTGGGGTGCAAGGGGAGAGGAAGGGAGAAGTGATGGAGCTAAGCGTGGACCTGAGGCAATATTAAGATTGGCCCTGCACTGTGTGCGGCTGTGGAATTTGAAACCACTTTAATACAGGTTCTGACACTGCATCAGTGTCCCCAGATTTCTTTTCTGGCGGGGTAGAGACTCCCGTTTATCCGCTTCCTTGGCCTTGTGGTAAAACGCAACTTGCCATGGCGTAAAGAAACGGTCGAGTCGGATGACACCAATTTGGGTAGCACGCCATGCAGCACCAGCAGTATAGTCGGATGTTTGCTCGGCACTGTGGGGGTTAGATGAAGACGAATATGCGTGCCATTCTCTGCTCATTTGTAAACGGGGGGAAAATGCAATGATAGATGGTTACATTCCAGAGGATGATGTGCTGAGAGAGACAGCACGAGCATGTGTACAGTACGGCGGAGTGCTTGTGCGTGCTGCTGATGAATGCGATCGTTAATCTTATTCCTCGATAGTTAGCCTAATGCTGCGTATGGCGAGAGACTCCGCTAGCTAATTTATGAAGCGATTGCTGCTCGCGAGCGTGGCTGGGCTGTCACGCTATCAGAAGTGTGCACGTTACGAAGGGGAGGAGAGGATGACTGACAGATGAGGCGTTTGTAGACGCATAAACACTTAGACAGAGCCAACACTTCAGGTAACTATATCAGGCAATTCTCATTAGAGGGATTGTCTGCAGTTCAGTACACGACAGCCCTGGCATATCTGGGTTCTGAGTGAGCTCCTCCCTCTACTGGTTCAACTGGAACAAAAATGGGAAAAAGGGAAGTGTGTATGTGTGTGTGTGCGCATGTGTGCGTGTGTGCGTGTGTGTGTGTGTGTGTGTGTGTGTGTGTGTGTGTGTGTGTGTGTGTGTGTGTGCGCGTGTGTGTGCATGTACAAGTGCGACGTGTGTTTGCGCGCCGCTCGCACAATTCCATCATGTTTGTTACTCCCCATCCCCTAGACTCATTTTGGTCGTAACAGTGCATGTGCATGTGCATGTGCATGTGTGTGCATTGACATGTGCCAGAGTGCACGTGTGTGTGTGTGTGTGTGTGTGTGTGTGTGTGTGTGTGTGTGTGTATGTGTGTGTGTGTGTGTGTGTGTGTGTGTGTGTGTGTGTGTGTGTGTGTGTGTGTGCATGCATGTGTGTTTGTCTATTTCTATTCTGTAGGAGGGTATAGGTGGTTACTTGAAACGGGAAAATCCCAGTTGTCCGACGTCCCAGTTGGGCGAACAGACTGTAATTATTGTCCACGACATTGCAAGCGGCGCGAAGGCCAGCGGACCTTGGTCCTGCTCTTCGCGCCCAAGCGCCGCAGGCGCGAGTGCCCGAAGCCGTGGTGAATGCAATCGTTATATTTATGCCCAGGCCATAAGGCCTGGGCAAGCGCACAATAAACGCATGAATGGGATGAAGATCGCTTGCTTTACAGTCTGTTCGCCCAACTGGGACGTCGGACAACTGGGACTAGCCCACTTGAAACGTCTAAAACCAAGCATCAAAACCTAATATCAGCATGGTAGGCCTCATTTCAGCTCCTGAGCTCAACCTGAACCTTCTGACACAAGGACAAAGACATCATAATTGATGACGAGTCACTGACCTCCAGCAGGGAGGAGCAACACAACTAGCCTTTGAATCGGCGCTTTCTCATTTGAAATGTATTTTTGTCTCGTCCTCGCTGGGCGTCCGTGTTAATGGTTGTCTAATGGCAGTCTGCCCACACAAATCCAATAAATTGCTGGCATCATTGGTTCTGTTAAAACATTCTCTTTCTTAAAGTAAATAGCATCATCAAGAATGACCTTGTGAATACTGATCACTTCTTTGGCTCCTCGTCTCGCAACATTCCAATGAACTAAAAGCAACACCAGCAAGTGACACTGAGTTATGCAGTACTCATTTCCATTTAAAATGAGACATTTTGTATTTTAAAGTACGTAAGAATGACCTTCAGAATATTGATAATTTAGTTGTCTCTTCGTTTAGAAACGAAAATCCAATTAACTACTACAGCAACAGTTGTTCAACAGGGGGCGACAGAGGCTCAGTGGCCATATTGGAAGCGTTCCCGGTTTGATCCCTGGCTCTTCCTGACCTCATGTTGAAGTGTCCTTGAGCAAGAAGCTTAACCCCTAACTGCTCATGATGAGCAGGTCGGCGCCTTGCAAGGTAGCCGGCTCCGCCATCAGTGTGTGTGTGTGTGTGTGTGTGTGTGTGTGTGTGTGTGTGTGTGTGTGTGTGTGTGTGAATTTGCTGCTCATTTCAAAGCGCTTTGGAGAAAGGTGCTAAACAGTATAAAAGCTCCATTTACCAGTAAATACTGTTGTCAAGAATGATCTTGAGAATATTGATCATTTCTTTGGCTCCTCATCTATTCCAATGAACTAAAGCAACAGCGACACTGAGACCTACAGTAGATGTTCTCATTTCAGTTTTGAATGGCATCATTATCTTTACGACAGCATGCGTTCATTGTCCATCTCCATGGATGCTCTCCTGTTTGTCCTCAATGTCCAGCTTGTTTTATTAGCTGGAAAAATCGATGTAGTTGAGCGCTACATGTTCTGTATTATAGTAAGTAAGTAAGTAAGCCTTGCCGAGCCATGAGTCCCATATGACTCGGCCGAGCCATGAGGCTCATAGGGCAGGAGCCTATCTCCTGTTTCTGTAGCGTGAGGCAGCTTGATGTACAAGTACTGTTACACCCCCTGGACATGACGCTAGTACGTCACAGGGACTTAGCCCCAATCCAACCCTTGATGCTGAGTGCATGGGAGCAGGGAGGCACTGTGTCCCATTTTTACAATTTGGTATGGCCCGAACGGGGTTTGAACCCCGATCTCCCAGTCTCAGGGCGTACACTCAAACCACTAGGCCACTGAGCTGGTATATTCTGTATTATACTGTACCTATAACCTTTTGAAATGTCATTTTAGTGCGGCAATAAACAACATTTGCAAAGCTTTTGAGCAAGCCATGTAATTAACACATGTTGACATGCGAAATAACAAATCGATGTATGCAAAAACGATAACTTGGTAATTCTATATTTTTTATTAACAACTTAAGCCTTTGATGATGCCACGAAAGATGCTTACAGCTCGGCGAGCTTGCCGATTTGGTAGGACACTACCTATATTCATTTTGTTTTTGAAAGAAAATGAACATAACAGGTTGAAAGTGGTTAAATGTATGTATTCATTTTATTTGACTAACATCAAGGCACCATCTTAAAACTTGACATGACATCCCTATTCTCTTGTTCTCTTCCTCCCCTCCTATAGCACTTCTCCTCTCTCATCAGCATGCAGCACTCGTAGCAGCAATGCTGTGCATGGCTTGTACCAATTAATGTGATTCTTGCTGCATGTTCAGGCTGCCTTGTAAAGCTTAATGAAGGTGTTAGCCCCCAGCACAGTTTGTTGTACATGCTAGGTGTAATGCCCTACAGAGGCAGAGTACAGCAGTAAGTACGCTGCTTTGAGGATCTAAAAGGCATTGACTGGAGTTGAACTTTAAAGCCCACTAATAATCGTAAATAATAAACAACGGCAAGGGATACTATTCGCTGGTGTATAAACTGTTATGCACACGCATTTATGGTAAAGTAGTATTCTCTACTAGGCTTGATGCTAGAAAGAAGGCAGATGGTTGGAAATATATAGGATTCATCGGGACATGCTGAAACGACATGGGGATTGGGGGTAGTGGCCTTTATGCGAGTGGCCGATAATTAACCAATGATCAAATCATTATCATTAAGCTACAAATTAATGTTGAGCTGTGGTTCTCAACTCTGTCGACTCATTTGACGCTGGAACTCCAGGTGAATGTAATTAAAGGGCAATCCAAATCCAGTCGTTCGGATGACCGGAAATGTTCAATGCGTCACAAAACCGATTATGTGGAGCATGTTGCGTCATTGGGCACACAGAACGTACAGAATATGACAATAAAAAGGGTAAACGGTCAGTTATCTGGGTCAGCAGGACTACCGTTGAGAACAGCTGAGCAGGTGTGTGACTGCTGAAATAATTCATGTGACACCTTGCTTACATCAGTCATTAAAGGCTAACAGTTCAGTTCAGTCACAGCGTGAGATTTATCTGCTTCTCTTCCTCTTTCACGTTGTGGGAACGTGGTCACCGGTCTAGAGCAGTGCTTCATGAATAACCCTGTTGGCTGTCATCGACAAGAATGGGTGACATGGCCAGGGCTTGTGTCCTCCGTATTGATAATCTGACAAAAGACATGGGCTGGACTCGTGTCCTCGGTATCGATAACCTGACACAATTGTCAGGCTCATCATCTTCTGTTAGCATGACCTCCTTAGCGAGTCTTAACACAGAACCTTGAAAAGGGAGCGCAGCAGCTTACACTTACTTACATTTGTCAATCACTTTTGTATACCGGGTATCTAGAGTAAAGCCGTACAATATGCATGCCTGGCACTATGTGGTGATGAAAATTAAACTTAACATGTAATACAGAAGATTATACGGGGTGGTTTATGCATGAGGATGAGGTGGAGCACGTGGGGCGGCTGTCGAGTCAGATAGTGATGAGTGTGGTTCTTCTGCAAATCAGCCTCATCACTCGATGGGTATAATCCTCATGGGGATGTGGACCCCACCTCAACCCCTGCCCCCTGCCCCTTGATCCCTCCCCTGTCCCCGGCAACAGCAGCGGCAGCATCAGCGGCCTCGTTCTGATTAACGCCTTAAGACCTGAAAAATAACTTAAAATGTCTTCTAAATCCTAATGGTTTTCCAGGGACTTTAAAAAAAACATACTGTATATTCAAAGATTTGCACAAATCTTTACGTTTCTTTTTTAAATAGCAGATATACAAGCTCAGGGGTCTTCAATGTTTTCAGGCCAAGGACCCCTTAGCTGAGAGAGAGATGAAGCAGGGACCCCCAGATTTCATATAGTTTCATCGTTTGACAGCACAATCATCAGTGTATTTTGGATTATGCCAATTTGTGTTATCAGATATTTTACCACTTGAACCGTCAAAACTTGACCTTTCACTCTGTACTTAGTGTGTACTCTTTTTTCCCCTCTACACCAGATCCCTTTGTCAAAAATAGCTAATCTACAAGCTCACAATGCCTTGCAGCGCGAGGCGTTGTGAGCTTGTAGATCTGCTATTTTTGGCTAAAATTCTCAGAATATGGACGTTAGGGTTCAAGTGGTTAAAAATCACACAAAGATTTGAAGTACCACCTGTAGTAACTCTGAGGACCCCCCAGGGGTCCCGGACCCCCTGTTGAAGACCCCTGTACAAGCTCACAGCGCGGCACTAGTATGAAAAATGATGGTTAAAGTGGCTCCGTGCCACAGATCCCGGTCGTGATGGGTTAAAGTGATGCAGGCCACATATTTATTCACACATGTAACTGCATCCCTAATGAGATCCCTGACTGATGTTGCGTTGCCACCTCTGGCGATATACCTAAAGTGCATATTTTGGCAACTGCCTGATGTTCTCTCCTGCCTTTAAAGGGGCTTGTTTGATGAATGCATGAGCGTATTAATGGAGCTCCATCAATCATGGAGGTGTTGTGATCCCCACGGCTGTCAACAAGGCTGCTGTGAGCACTGCAGATAAAACACTACAGCGAGGGTACGCATCATAAGCACACTATCCACAATCTATTTCACCAACTCATTTAGGCACATACACACACTTTTGTTCATAAAGGTTTCGAATATTAAGCCCTTTTCTAACGTTCCGTTCAAAATACAAGTCAGGTAAAATAAGCATTGAAATAGCTACCGGTCTCTTTTTATAGCTGATATAGCATAATTGCGACCGTCAGGTCGGAAGTATGAAAAGCTCCACCGGCTGTCTGTCTGTCTGTCTGTCCGTCACACTTTTGACCCTACTCTATCTCCTCCACCGTTGGCCCTATCGGTGCCAAACTTTGCACACACACTCCTTGGATCGCAAATCACATGGATTTCTCACATGGCCCTCATCTAGCGCCACCATCAGGCCGATTTTTGCAAAGCACGTTTTTGGACACTGCTCCTACAGATTTTGGCCTAAAATCACACAAAGCGGTACACACTATCTCTAAAGTCATGTCATCATCGTGTACGCGACGTGACGGTCGCTTATCTCCCGATTAGGGAGTCTTACTGGTTGAGTAACAAACAATTGCAGAAATAAATACTGCATGTAAGATGGGTCCTGTCTGTGAGCAGGTATCCTGCTTTTCCTGCTTAAGCCTGCCTCTTCAAGACATGCAGTCCTCTAAATCGGCGGGGCTTTCCACTCAAGACATCCGCGCTACAGCATGACTGACATGCAAAGCGTTATTATTTCAAGGTGTATTCAGAGATCTTCTCTGAAGCGATAGGCGAGCTCCATTGTCATTCCAGATCACAGCCATCTCAACCCAGATTAGTTGGCATCCATCACAAAGGCCATCCAGAAAGAGCCATGTGCAGATACAACAAATAGTACAAGCTACTGACTAAGCTGCTTTGCCATTCAGCTAGCCTATATGCCCATTGTGAAGTCCCGGAAATCCAGAGAATTCATGAGCAAAATGCTCGGTTTATTGTCTTTTGTAAGAAGCACGGAGGTAAGTCCATAATCATATCATCTACGCAAGGGTTGATGGAAAAATCTGGTCAGGTAAAGACACAACTCCACCGTCACCATTGCTTGGGTGGGATTAACGTGCAGGAGAATCTGGGAACCATGCGTGGAGAAGAGGGGAGGAAATATGGGTCAGTAAAATGGAGTGAGGAGGGATGGATAAACGGCGAGATTTATCACATGCATTCAGAGCCAAATAGCTTGTGTCATATTTAAGCTCATGCTTAATTGTCAATGCATTAACCATCACCATCTTATCTCTAACATGACAGGAAATATTAACTTGGATAATGAGTTAGAATTTTGGGCAACCGCCGGACATAATTAACATACAAAATACCATGAATTATTATTAGCCCTGGTTTACCCATGCTCCCTGACGCAACCGACACATTTTATCACCTTATGACAGGCACTTAAAAAAAAGCGATCTTTGACAAGCTGACAAAAATGAAATTATGGGAGGCGACATGAAAATCTTGCACTCAGTAATATCGTATTCCGTGTTCTACAGGAAGATCTGCAGCTCAAACTATAATTTAAGGCAGTTTGAGTTTATCCCCTGGATAAACAAACTACTTAAGTGTCAAGCAGCAATGATACCTGCCATATCCTCTCAGGGTAACCTCCCGCACCTCCCAGTGGCAGTGCGCCCCTTGTCTGGGGGTGTTGCTCTGCTGTACTGTCTGGCTGTCTTCAGAAGTGACATACAGTAAAGGGCTTGATATACTTGGTTGCGTGCAGTATCGCGCACCCGGAAACAGCCAATCTACAAGCTCACAATACGTCACATGTCACGTACAGCGCCTTGAATTTTGAGCTATTTTGAGTGTGCAACACCGGCACGCTATTAAAGGAGTAGTTCACCCCCAAAATGATTTTTTTTCTATTGATTACTCATGCCATGGAGAGTAAGTTCAATAATATTTTTGTTTTTTGTCACATTCCTAAGACAAAAATTTGATTTGAGTAAATTTACCCCCATTCATTCCGGATGGTGACCCGTTTCGAAACGGGTCACCATCCGGAATGAATGGGGGTAAATTTATTGTTATCACATTTTTGTCTTAGGAATGTGACAAAAACCTAAAAATATTATTGAACTTTACTCTCCATGGCATGAGTAATCAATAGAAAAAAAGTCATTTTGGGGGTGAACTACTCCTTTAAGTATAAATCCGGCTTAAGGCAGGCTCATTGCATGGAGACGTACTGGAGTGGCGTCTTCCAATGCCGCCGGCAGAGATTACAGTGGACCGCTGTAATAGCTCTGGGGAGGTGGAGTGGAGGATAGGGCATTCACGAATAGTGATTTTTACTATTCGAATTATTCGACGGCAAAGTATTTGAATAGTCGAATATTCGACAGGACTGGCCAAACTGTCAAATATTAAGTAAGCAAGAGGCGAACATTGTGAAAATAGCCGATCTACATGCTCACAACGCCTCGCCTTGCGAGGCGTTGTGAGCATGTAGATCTGCTATTTTCACAATATTTATCCGCGGAACCGAGTCACATTAAATGCAATACCTACAATTCCACGTGCTTGTCAGGGTGGGGGGTCCCCTGTTCAAATATGTGTATTTTGGGGGTCACGGCCTAAAAAGGTTTGAGAATCCCTGGTATAGAGCATTAACAAATTCATCCACCAGGGGCACTGACAACTCATTCTTATGACTTCCTATCTAGCCAAGCTTTATAAACGATATTTTTTTTTTAAAGAGAAAATAAAAATAAGCGAATATTCGACTTCGGTGAACAACGTCGAATAGTGACGTTGATATTCGAATATTCGAATATTTGGTGAATGCCCTAGTGGAGGATGACATTATAGCTCCCTCACATGCAGGGAGGGAGATTTAAAAATGAAAATAAAATAAATACGTGGGTGAGGAAAAAAAGCATGGCACTAACATTACACAAATTGTTTTACTTACAGGTAGTAAGTGTAGGAGTGATAGGTTCTTCTGCCGAGTGGGGTGGTGGTGGTGGTGGTAGGTTTTTATAAGCAGTGGAAAAAGGAGGGGGGAGGGGATGGAATGAAAAGGAAAGAAAAAAAATATATTAATGTTTGAAAAAAAAAAGAGTAGAAATGAACAAAAAACCAGATATGGCGACGGCATACGACGTGGAGGTAAACTTGTGATTGATTGTGAGGGCAAAGGTGATCGCTTGGAGTTATGTCATGCTTTTGGGCAGTACAGGGTGGGAGGGGCTAGAGGCCCTCTGCCCAGTATACTGAATGTACCGTACACACACCCCTTACCCTGCAGTCCAGCCATTCCCAACCTGTGGGACAGGAGGATATTGCAAGTGCCCCCCCCCCCCTCCCAGAAAGAAAGGGGGAAAAAAACAACAACTTTAAAACCTTTAAAAATCTGTCATCATGTTTCCATAAACGTATTCGAAAATAGGAAGCGAATTATCAGAAATGCGCATTAAGGCAAAGCGAATTTAGCCTGCTTCCATTTTCGGGAGTCATTCGAATTAGCGACGGTCGCATGAGCCGACTCAGCGCCGTAGTAAATCTTCGCCCCCCCCCCCGATTTTCGGCACCTCTGTGCGGCCCAGCTGAACACAGTTCTGTCGGCGGTTGTCTTTGCACAACAGTCTGTAAAGAGCTACAGCTGGCACGTGTTGTGAAAACGGGAGGAATTTACACACAGTCCGTGTGTAACAACCAGTTTGTTTTGTGGGCTAAAGCTATACAATGGACGTTAAGCGGCAGGGGAAAGTGTTAACTTGGAGGACGATGGACCAGAACGTCATCATTTATTCGCATTTATTGGCTGACCCGTTTCCATTCACTAATGCACATTTAGTTTTTTCGATAGAGCCTCAAAATCCACCTCCTCCAAGCGCATAAATGTTTTTGCGGATTCGAAGTTTATTCGAATTTTGAAGTGTTTATGCGCAAAAGCCTTAATGCGCATTAAGAGGCTTTATGGAAACGCCACTATAGTGATACAGATGATAAATTGTTTTTTTTTTATCATATCCTCAATAAACATGACTAAACTAAAATAAAAAATAAGAAATGTAAAAGAAAATGTAAAAGAAAAAGAAAACACTTCTGACATCCAAAACATCTGTAGTCTATGGCTACAAGTGTTGACTTGTAGTTTACAGTCTGTTCAGGGACACAGTTCACAAACAGGCGGCCATTACAACACTTTGGAGAGCACGCTATTCTATGCACAACACATACAATATGAAATGACTATGGCTGACCTCCGAGGTTGCCACTAAACGAATGGTTGGAGTGTCTAAACACGAATCTAATTTCATGCCTGTAACGGTGATATATTAACACTAAATATAACCGCAAGAAGTCATCGCCCGCTCTTGAATGCTAAGTCACATTGAAAACAAATGTATTACTTAAATTAGCTGCATATCTCGGTGCATACTAATTATCCCACGCACGCCCACACATTGTGTGTTACATAGATGAGGCTTGATATGTAAAAAATGCAAGGAAATTAAAAAGAAAAATGAAATCTCATATCACTGTCAAAAATAAAGACTATATAGACTCGGTGATGTTATTACCAGGCAACTACACCACCTTCCCACTCAGCTCAGTTCCCATCTCCTGCTGTATGTAACCTGACCTTAACCCATTTAGGCCTAGGACTATTGACTGCTTTAACCATTGAAAAATAGCAGATATACAAGCTCACAGCGCGGCACCGAGTGCCGCGCTGCGAGCTTGTAGATCTGCTATTTTTGAGTGTCCCTGGAACAACATATTTTGAGATGGGGGTCCGCGGCTAAATACCTGTAATTTTGGGGGTCCTTGACATGAAAAAGTTTGAGAACCACTGATTTAGAGGAAGGATTTGGAAGTCGGGTCAAAGATCGGGTCAAAGATATTCAAAGACTTGCACACATTTTCACGTTTTTTCAAAAATAGCAGATCTACAAGCTCGCAGCGCGGCACTCGGTGCCGCGCTGTGAGCTTGTATATCTGCTATTTTTCAATGGTTAAGGCATAAAATAGTCGTTAAAGTGGTTAAAATCTAACACGACTCGGGCGCGTTCCAGGTATTTGAGTGTTAACTCTCCAGCGCAACACAGGCAATCTAACGTCAGGAGAGAGGAATAGAAAAGTACGGCAAAGAAAGAAGAAAAAAAAGGGTGCAGCTAATAAAAGTTTTATTGAAAAGCGTTGTCGAGGCATTTTCCTGTTCACATTCTCCCCTCTCGATTGAGATATTGCATGAAGCAAGCTGGCGCGCACACCAAACTAATCTCGGGTAAACACGGAGAAACTGACATTGTGTTATTTCAGTCTTTGGTTTGCGCACACGGTCGGAGAGGGAGGGAGGGAGGGAGGGAGGGAGGGGGGAGGGAGGGGGTTCGGTGTTTGCCGAGCTTTGGCTCCCGCACCGATGGCTTCCTGGGAGGAGGCTGGAGTGAGGCGGCTGTTCTCCGGGATCAATGTTGTTTTTGACAGCAAAT
This sequence comes from Nannobrachium achirus, assembly GCF_963921795.1. NCBI lineage: Eukaryota > Metazoa > Chordata > Actinopteri > Myctophiformes > Myctophidae > Nannobrachium > Nannobrachium achirus. The sequence continues at coordinate 10,631,482 of NC_137814.1, forward strand.
TTTGATTTAGTTTCAGTCATAGTCTTCTGAATAAAATGTCATTTAGTTTTAGTCATAATTTAGTCACCTGAAAAGTTTCAGTTTTAGACTAATTTTAGTCGACTAAATATCATACGTTTTTTAGGTGACTAAATCTCCAGTTGATTTAGTCAACTGAAATGTATTTTGGCAGGCCTTGATGGCATCGTAATGACTGATTTTACACTTGGTTGTGTGCTGAAAATAGCCGATCTACAAGCTCACAACGCGTCGCACTGCGACGCGTTGTGAGCTTGTAGATCACCTGGGAGCAACCAAATGACTCTCTTCTCCACTAGTCCCTCCCTAACGTTTTAGTCTAATTTTTATTTTGTTGACAAAATTGTCAATATATTTAGTCTTAGTTTTATTCATCACAGCTTAGTTTTTATTACGTTTTTATTTAGTTTTCCTCAGTGAAAATAACGCAGTCAACAAACATTTTTCATCACAGTTTTAGTCGACGAAATCAACACTCATGGGAGGGGGCTGGAGTGAGGCGGCTGTTCTCCGGGATGGGTCTGGGGGCTAATGTAAACTTAGCCTCCGGCTATGCGGTCATCCTTTCCCCCTCTGAGCCCTTTCATCATATTTTCTGTCTTATCTCCTCCCTGCTCACCCCTCCCCTCCCACCCCCCCGCCTGAACCACAGGCCTAAAAAGAAGGGGGAAAAAAAGGAAACCCTTCCTATTCCTATTCCGATGCCATTGAAGCGCAGTGTGTTTTGTTTGAGGGCGCCGCGGAACGGGATTAATTTTTCATGGCACACACTGTTATCTCATGGCTGTAAACAGCCCTAATGGAGCGTATCAACATAATCATATTAATTATTTACTATGACGCTGACAATGCGGCAGTTTGGGGGGGGGGAGAAATACTGCAGACAAAAAGGGGAAATACAAAATAAAATAAAATAAATAACACAAAAAACCCTATCTCTGAACACTAGGCAATGACACAAAGCCCCCCTTCCCTTCCACACGGGGCTGCGGTATCGCAGTGTTATTGTTTTGTGGTCTTACCTCTTCTTCATCAGGAGGACCACTCCTAGGAATATGATGACGAAGAGGAGGATGCCGGCGATGACCCCGGCGATCTTCACCGTGTGGTCCGTCTGTTTCTCTGGCTCCACGGCGTCGGGCTTGTGCGTGGCCGCCCCTACCCGAGGAGCAACAAACAGAGACACACAAAACATTACATGCCTAGGAAATACACAGTTAACTCTGAGAGTATACCAATGGAACCAAATGGACCAGTACCGGGTCCATTTTGGTTCCATTTGTATACTCCCAGAGTTACCAAATGGATAAATTAACCAATTTCTTTTTTTTTTTTCAACTTTCAGGGTTATATTTTGATTGTCTTAAGTACCAGCTCTTATGCCTTGTGCAGCTTTCCGAACTCTAATTCGGGGTAATGCTTTTCAGAAGATGCGAGTGACGTCATTTTGAAGTTGAACCGGACCTTTCCGACGAACAGTTGGGTGGTCGGAGACTGTATGGACCGGCCTTTAAGTTAAGAGTTAAGAGCTGGTATTTAAGACAATCACAATATAACCTCAGAGTCAAATTAACACTTGAGGGATTCAGCGTGCCTTGCTCGAGGGCAGCTCTGACAGGAGGACACATCGATTCCCGTTGGTTTTAAACCAGGGGATCGAGCCAGGCAGTGACCTCTCAGCCTCGCTAACCTCTTTGTGACTTCACTCCACACAAACACAACACAACACAACACAACACAACACGCCATGACGCAAAGTTAATAACTGCATGTTATTGTTCAATATGCGCCGAAGCCATAATTAATCACGCAGCGTTGCATTTGGGTTCCATTCGATACGTGCGTCGATGGATTCTACCGACACTTGCGGGGGACGTCCGGACGTGTGATTGTCAATACATTGGTATGTTTGAGGACCATAAATATCAATAGAGCCGAGAGTGGCTTCTTAGAGCAATTAGGGCATTTATTTTCTCCGTAAACCGTTTCCCCTATTGTTCCTTCCTAACTTCAGCCCACAGCCTTGGTGGACAGCATCCGCGGCATGCGAAATGGTGCCGTTTCTGTCGGGGTAGAGATAAGTCCACAGCATCTTTACCCTTGGTTAATCACGTCTGGGTCAAATGGGCTGTTGGTTTGTAGAAAAATGTTAGGCTGGAAAACGGTGGGGAGGGGGGGGGGAGATAATACTCTCTAGGAGAGAGATAAAAAGGGCCCGAAATAAGCAAAACATTAAATATCAGCTCGGGAGGAGATAGCGTGAAAGCGGGAGAAAGAAAGAGTGAGAGAGAATCAGACAGAGAAAGAGAGAGAGCCTAAGGGAGAGAGATAGAGAGAGAGAGAGACCAAAAAAGAGAGAGATTGGGTGAGAGACAAAGAGGGAGAATAAAAGTTACTTTTAAATATAAATCCATGAATGTCCCTTTGTCTGTCTGTGCAGGTTATTATGTTGTTAAATTACAGTAAAATAACTAAAAATGCAAAATTTAACAAAATGGTCACTTCAACAAGGTATTATAATAGAATAGAATAGAATGTACTTCTTAAAATAAATGTATCATGCATGCCTGTTGCTAAGGTATGGCAACATGACTCTTCGCGCGCATGCAAGACACCAGTCAAGACACCAGTCATGTTGCCATACCTTAGCTTTTTCTGAACTGACGCCACTGAGAGAGAGAGAGAGAGAGAGAGAGAGAGAGAGAGAGACATTAGAAAGCAGGAGAAACGGCGCTCGGGTTTGAAGAGCCTCTCCTCTCTGGGTGTGAGATAAGGGTGGCGCTCTGAGCTCAGAGGGAGGGACGGGGGACGGGGGACGAGAACGTTGGCGGAATCTCAACCGTCCACCTGAACAACACCATTATTCCCTGTCAACGGGGGGTAAATTTAGAATGACAAATTGTTATGTCGCACAAATCTGTTAGACCTGGTCTTCTCTCCTCCCCCTCCCCCTCCTCCTCTTCCCCACCGGTGCCATTTTCCCTTCCCATATCAAAGAACGAACATCCGTCCGGGGGAAACGGTTGTTGACATATTGTTCTTGCGCCGGCGCGCCGCTATCAGCAGCCAGGTCCTTCTATTTGGTTATGAGTGTTTAAGGCGGAGAGAGGGGGGGGGGGGGGGGGGGGAGGCGGAGGATTTCAGACAGGTTTGACATATTAACAATCAGCCGTCGGACAGACAAGGACTGATTCCGTCGGCATATGTGGATGCCCGTTTTGCCGGGCTAATCTCACGAGAACACCGGGGCGGGGGGGCAGGGGGGAGCGACAAGAGTAATCCCTGTTTTGAATTGGCAAGAGTCCTGTCCATGTTTTCCCAATACCGGTGGAATGTTGTTTTCCTTCTCTGGCTTGAGTGGAAGTGGGGTGGGGGGGGGGGGGGGGGTGGTTTGAATAATTCTTCTAAACAACTGTACAGCATTTTAAAAGTGACTGGATAGTCTGCTGAGATGCTGGCTCGGCGTACAGTAGACTCTCCCGGTATACTACTGTACTTAAAAAAAATAACTAAAAAAAAACATCTGCTGTGTTTTCACTCCTGTCACGACTGCAGCACTTCATCGGCGAGAAATAATGAGAAATATTCATGAAAAGGGGGGGAGGGGGATTAACTCTTGTCACAAATCTGCAACTTCGACACATCAAATGACAATAGCGCCTCAAACAGGTCTTTCATGTACGGCGATAGCCAGAGGAGGAGGCATCAAACAGTCTGAGACGATGTCTAAGGTCCATATTGACTTAATAACACTATGCACGCGCGATAAACAAACAAACAAAAGAAACCAACATGCACCCAACAAACCCATTGATTTTCCCTTCTTCCCCTTGGGGGAAAACCGTTGTGTAGCCCTTATGAGCCTATTATACAGGTGTTGTTGAGTGTCGAGTATACCTGGTTGGAGAGACAATAATTGGGATGGCCAGAGAGAACGCGATAAGAGAGGTAGAGACTGTGCAGGAAGCTAAGGGTCTGACCTGTTAGTTGGTTGTCACCAGCCGCCGGGGCGATGCGAAGATAGGGGGTTGTGAGCTGCGTCACGAGTATGGCAGCTGAGTATAGTCAGTGTATCCAGGATGGCATGCAGAGAAGAGAAGAGAGAGACAGAGGGAGAGAGAGAGAGGAGGGAGATGGACAGAGACAGAAAGAGACAAAAGGCCACACTGAAGCTGAAAACAGCCACGCAAACATTTCCCGTCATCATGCTGTAATTAAGCAGAAAAACAGTCTTGTTATTAGACAGCATTTCATCTAGTTTTGTTAACTTTCTAGTGTAAAAATGATATTGTCGTTGTCGGGTGGAAACCTTGTATGTCCAAAACCGTTTGTTTTGTATTTATAATTTTTAAAATGATTTAAACTAGTCAAAACAGCTGATCTACAAGCACAAAACACCTCGCACCACGAGGCGTTGTGTGCTTGTAGATCAGCTGTTTTCACTACTTTTGTGCGATGGCCTTGTATATGATGAAGCAGTGCTTTACTTTACGAAAAAAATTACAAATTTGAAACTTGGGAGATACGAGGTTTCTGCCCGACAGTGACGATATACTTCATTGTGTATGCCCCATGACTGTATTTTCCCTCTACACAAAATGTCTCTGCATCACAGCCGATCTGCAAGTACTTTCACCTATCATGACAGTCCCGGAATAATGACACTAGGGTTTAAGCGGATCAACAGTTGCTCACATGAAGTGCATGTCCACGCGAGCTTATAGGCTAACGTGTGGTGCTTCACATTAACAAGTACAGTATGGGGAACCAACTGGGGGCGATAAATTACTCATAAGCCTCGCTGTTCTACTTCTAAATCCTTCCCAATTTTGATTGCAGGCTTATTGAGCCATGCAGATGGAGATATCTGGGCCTCCACAGGAAATCCATAGCGGAGCTGCATGCGAGTCCGTGGTGGTGGAGCAGATTGCCGAGGCATGTGACAGGGGCCCTCCCACGGTGCAGAACGGAGTGTGACTTGGGCTCCCTCCGGTCTTATCAATCCCACACAGCGATCAATATTGCTTAGGCAGCTTCACCCTTAATGTCTGGAGCAGGGGGTATAACGGCGGCATAACTAAGTGCCCGCCGGCCTCGCCACACGCTCAATCTGTCTCAGAGTTGAGCAAAAAAAACAAAAAAAAAAACAAAAAAAAACAACGGTCCTTGATTGATTTATTGATTTAGTCATTTTGATAAAGCTGTTTACTTGAATTAAATATAAATTAAATATATACAGTGTGTGCGGCCTGCAGTGCATGCATTTTACTCGCATTACACATACATCATTTTTTTTTCTTTTTGTTTATTTAGACAGGACAGTACCAGTTCATGAACACAGAGATATGGACATATTGCATTAAGAATACATACGTATGATCTCAGTGTAAACCAGCAGGGAGTTAGCTAAGGCTTTAAGTTTTGAAAATCATAATTCAGGAACACTGATAAGCTTAACACAACTACTGCCTCTTAATCTGAAGGTTTGCTTGGTGCCTCGGTGCCACGCCGTTTCCTCCATAGGCCGCCGCTATTATTTTGAAGGGCTGGAAGGGGGTTGTTTTTGTTTTTTTGGATTATCACTTGACGGCAACGATTACGTCATCTAGTCACATGACAGTGTGGGTCCAGAAGGGAAACATGGCTGCGCCCATCCCGAGTCTAGAGTGTGCAGAGTGGAGACCCCTCTTTGTATACAAATGTCTGTTATGAGTTAATGAAGTCTCTTTATGGGCCTCTCAATGGATTTACTATGGAGGAGCTTCACTTCGCGTGCACGCCCGACGTGCGTTGTAAACAAATCGCGGACATTACCGATGCGGGCGGGACCGGAGCGACGTACAGTAAGTAATAATATCTTTACTGTATATACAGTAAGATTGACAGTCCTCACCGTCAACGGCGCCATGGTATTAACCCTTTCAATGACGGTGAGCGTCGTCAACAGCAGCAGAACAGTTAATGATGGCTGCTGCTGACGTGAGAGTGGGTGTGTGTCTGTGCGAGAGCCCAATCATTTACAGCTTGTTAATGGTGTTAGTTCTCAGAACCCAGGTGCAGGGTGGGTGTTAGGAGGATCTACGGCCGCATTGATTTAAGTGGTGTTGGGCCAGAATGTCCTCGGTGGACCACACTTAATCCTGGGTAAGCCGTCTGCTCCTACCTTTGGTGGCGACTCGAACGCAGTCGATCTTGGTCTCCTGTAGGAACAGATAGGGAGGGAGGGAGGGAGGGATGGAGAGGGATGGAAAGAAGGTGGTCGGGGATTAATACCACGCACGGGCCACACTTGCACGCACGATGAAAAAACCGACTTGCACACACGCACGCACGCATACACGAGGAAGAACCGACTTACAAATCATCGTCGTCGGGTGGAAACCTTGTATGTCCGAGACCGTTCGTTTTGTATTTATCATTTTAAAAATGAACTAAACTAGTGAAAATAGCAGATCTACAAGCACACACCGACTTGCACCGTCCGCGAGGCGTTGCGTGCTTGTAGATCGGCTGTTCTGACTACTTTTGTGCGATGGCCATATGATGAAGCAGCTGCTTTACTTTGAGAAATAATTTACAAATTTGAAACTTGGAGATACAAGGTTTCTGCCCGACAGTGATGAAATACTGGTACCCACACATGCATAATGTATTATCTCACATTGTCATTATCTCAACATTGCATACATGTTTTATTCCATTAGATACTCAGTATATATTTCTAGATACTGTATTATTCCATGTTTGTACAGTATCTCAACGTTACATGTGTTTATACCGTATATAGAGTTACATGCTCTAGTTGTATCTTATCTTATCTTATCTTATCTTATCTTACATTGCACAATGTACAGTATAACTGTACAGCATCTAGCATTTCCTTGGAGGGGGTTACACTAAGTTTTGGTTTATCCTTATCTATTGCATATTGTCACTGGAATGTGATACTGTTTCACTGCGAGCTGTGAAAGTACAGTATAGCTCTGTGACAAATAAAACTTTTCACTTTTAGCACTTTTAACACCCACAACAGCCAGAAACACACAAATCACCTCTACAGCTCTTAATCCTGCCACCGCCGGTACAGAGTGACTGGATTGCAGCACAGCGAAATACTTGGGAACAATCATTTAATATTCACTATGGTCTGCTGGATGTGATACGGTGCCCCCCATGTCCCTTCTTCCTTATTAAAACAACAACAACAGTGATGTTGGCGCTCGTCAGATGCACTTGGGTTTATCTACTATACGTCTATATTGTATTGATTTTATGTTTTTTTTTTTTTTTTTTTTTTTTTACCTATTTGACTGCCGTTGCAAACCAAATTTCCCCTTGGGGACATTAAAACAAACCTCAACAAGAAGCAGTGCTCTTTCGAGAACAGGTCTCCGCCAGGTCAGACAGGTTATTGTGGCCAACTGGTGGTGATATAATAGGTCAGTGTGAAAAGGGTGCCATGTCTTCTTTGGCCTTTTGTGGCTATCGGATGCCACATTTATGATTTGAGGCATTTTGCTCCAAAAATGTGTTTTGCAAAAGTCAACCTACTGGTGGCGCTATAACAGGCCAATGTGAAAAGGGTGGCATTTGTTCTTCAGCCTACTGTAGTGAGAATATACTGTACGTGCAACATTTCACAGAAATAGCAGGCCGTGTTCATGATTTGAGGCATTTTGTTCAAAACTGACCAATCCTGCAAACTTTGGAAATCTTAGCCAGTCAGGATGGAATATGAAAAAGCAAAGATATCCATTTTGGGAAGTAGGCCGCTGTTTCCTATGGCTATGCATTGTTCCACGCAAGGCACAGAAGGCCCTTCCCCCACTCTTTCTGCCAGCCGATCAGAAAAAACACGGAAAAAAAGGACTAAACTACTACACGAATAAAAAAAAGTTCCTCAAGACATGCCCAGCTTGGCCAATGTGATGAGTCACCACAAGAAAAAAAGAAGACAGGAAAAAAAGCAAGAAAAAGAGAAAGTAGGAAAATAAATGCAGAGCCGAACTGAGATGCGACTGCTTCCCTCAAGGGGCGCTTCGCAAAAGTGAAGTTTTACACTGGAGTTTTAAAAGGAGTTTTACACTGATGGAGTTATAGGTAAAAACACAAATCAGCCTGTTATAGCGCCACCGTGGGGCTGATTTGAACAATTTCAAGTGGCATTTTTTGAGAACTTTGCAGTCCTGCTAACTTTGGAAGCCAATCTTAGCCAATCAGGATGGAATATGAAAAATCATAAATACCTGTTTTGTTTAACTCAGTGAATGCCACCCTTTATTCAAAATCTACAAAACTGGTGCCAGCCATTTTGCTTAATTTTGCCTTTTTATGGGGGCCAAAATCATATTTTGTACTTAAATTACATATATAAATCTATGCTTCTATCGAAAGCCACACTACCCCTCTTACAAAGGAAAACATGTATATTTATATATATATATCCTATCATTAGATTTGGGCTTCAATAGAACATGTGTAAGATGTCTTGATCATCATCATATGTGTGTGCTGTGATGGCCCTGTGTGCAATCTGGAGTGCAATACCATTTGAAAACCACCAGAGGGTGGTCTCCTACTATCTGATCAACTAACAGAAGAAGGAAGAAGACGTCCATCTTTTTTTTGGTTTGGGCCTGTTGTTTACATTTTGGCCAGGCCTTTTAGCTAGCATGCTACACACTTCGGAACCCTGGCGATCGCGATCAAGGATAGGTAGAGAAGAATGGATGGCACCGCTGGAATCCTGAGAATTTTCTGCGTTTTTTGAGTACTTATAGTTCGTCAGGGATGCACGGGAAAGTGTATAAACGAACGTTTTAGATAACATTTAAACGGCCGGAACCAATCTTCGGCTATACCGATTTTCCGCCGGACTGTGTTACACTGGTGCTACAGTCAAATCGGCCGTATCGCTCAGGTCACGGAGGCATATGGCCAACTTCTAGAGCGATTTTTTTGAAATTACAATTATGAAAAAATGATAAAACTTTTGATTAATTAAAAAGACGTAAAAGACGTTTATGGCACCGAGGTCCAAAGACGTATAAGACGTTTATGGCGTTCAGTGAGTTAATGACTATAGAGATACTGTGTACCGATTCACATGATTTTTTGACAAAATCTGTAGGAGTACAGTCCAAAAATTAGTTTTTCACAAATCCGCCTCCTGGTGGCTCAAATTTGGGGCAGAGGTTCTGCTCTGGCACCCAGGGGGTGTGCGTGCACCGTTTCGCTGACCTTGTGCCAACAGTGCCAGAGATTAGCTGTCCACAGATGGAAGGACGGATGGACGCGGACAGACTGACCGATAGACGCACGGACGGACAGGATGCAAAACATAGTCTCGGCCATGCCTTTCAGGCTGGCGGAGACGACAATGCATACAGTTGACTTTGCTGCACGACCCTTCCAGCACGTCGAAAGTGCTCCACAAAAATGAAGGATTTTCAACAAAAAGAAAACTTTTTCTCAGTCCAGAGTGCTCCCCAGTCCCACCTACACCCCCACCCTGTCTTATCGTCGGTCGAAGCTCAACGACTGTGACACCAAACCCTGTTAGGTGCGAGACTCCACCACAGTGCAGATTAGCGGCGCCGGGCTGTTGTTGCTGATTTGACTGCCAACCCTGATCTGTCTCTGCAGCCAGCCAGTGGCTGGAAGTGCCCAGGCACTGTGGGAGGAAACCAGAGGCCTGTGACAGCGACACACCACACCAGGGCCTCAAACTGACACATTGTGTGAAGCCTGCTTTCCGAATTGGTTCTACCGAATAAAAGTTCCAGGTCTGAGAACAACCTTGGACAAAGTTTGGACGTTTCCGGAATGCAAACAATGACACTGCTCCCCCAGAATGTTCCAAACCTTTGTGAGCATTCGATTTGTGACTGTTTCCTGGGGACACTGCTGTACATAGAGGTGAATAGCTTGATAGTCGCCTTGGCCAATCTACACATCAATGTCCACACACGCTTTCTTTATCCTGCATTATTATCAGATGTGGTCGATTTCAGTTCGAATTGAGCTTTCTTAATGGTGTGCAAACAGCGGACCAGAGGTTTTCTCCTAGCAACAGACTGTTGAAACCATCTATACGAGGACACAACTATGGCTATCAGCAATGGCCCTGTACTAGATGAGGAGAGGACTCAGAGGAGGTGAGAGGCGATGAGTACCACGCAACATCAAAGAGCAGAGAGCTGTGTCCTCGCGCTTGATCTCAACTTGGATCCAATCGGAGGTGGAAGCAGAGTATTGGAGATGGAGAGTTTTGGAGGCCACAAGAAACACAATGAGAATAACAGAGAGAGTCTTGATGCCATCACGTGGTCACTGCATTCACAGCCAGGGGCGTCACAAGGGGTAGGAAAGTGGGACTGAGTTACCAGGGCCCAAGGTGGAGGGGCCCTAGTAACTTTAGCTATTGAAAAATAGCAGATATAAGCTTGCAGCAAGCTTGCAGATCTGCTATTTTTGAAAAGTCGTGAAAATGTGCGCAAATCATTGAATATATGTATTTTTTAAGTGAACATTTGTAACTCAAATTTTGCTTCTGGGGGGTCCCTGGAACTAGATATTTTGAGATGGGGGGTCCTTCACATGAAAAAGTTTGAGCATCACTGACATGAAAACAGAGGTTTCTTGGCACACATTTTCACGATTTTTCAAAAATAGCAGATCTACAAGCTTGCAGTGCGGCACTCGGTGCCGCGCTGTGAGCTTGTATATCTGCTATTTTTCAATAGTTAACATTCATGGGGGGCCCGCAGTGAATCCTTGTACCCAGGGCCCAGAATTTGGTGTGACGCCCCTGTTCACAGCACAGTATCCTGGCTTTACAGCTGTCAGAGGGCTTTTAATTGAAGAGCCAGCTATATTAAAACATTAAATACACCTGGTATTATGGAAGGTTCTTGCCTTCACCGAGTGCTAATGTCACCTATTTGTGAAAGATAATTACACGTGGTGTGTCGTTGTTCATTGCAATGGTTCTCAAGGCCGGACCCCCAGGTGTCCTTGAGGGGTTTCCAGGGTTAAATGATTGACAGTCAGGAATCAAAGGGGCCCTTATGGGTGTGTAACTCTGAGAGTGTACAAATGTACACTCTCAGAGTTCTGGGCTTCCGTTGCCTAAATGCATAACCAAACCGGGGCTCCTTGAAATAAAAAAAAAGTTTGAGAATCACTGGTCTATTCTATGTACATCCTTTCACTTACAATGGTTCTCGGTACATACTGTACGGTGTCAGTACAGTATCATTCTCTCGAGAAAGAAAAGGGACAAGTGGGCGGTCCCTTTTCTTCTTGACGATGGCTTGCCAGATTGGTACTTACGCCCTGAATGAGTGCCGGTGTGTTCCTTCACCAATAACACCTTGGATAAAAAGTCCTGCACATTTATCCTACCTTGACGTCTAAAGTGATTCTCATTCGTCTGAGGCACCGTACCTTCCATTGCGATGAGTGCTTAATGAGTAGGAGTGCATGGGACCTTCATAAATCAAAACCTGGACGTGTAAAAACCAATGACGGCGGTGTCTGCGTATCATTGAGATCGAGTTTCATACAGTCGACAAAGAAACTCTCTGTTCTCTCATTCTGTTTGTTCGAGGAAGACCCAAAACCGCTTCAGTCCCCCCGGCCCGGAAGGTTTCAGACCTTTCCGTCTCGAGGCCAAACTCTGCTTTAATGGTATTCAGCCACTGCCTGCCTGTGCCCCCACTTGCCCTTGGCTGAAGACGTGTTGGCCCTGCTCAAAGAAGATCCCACCTGCCACTCAAGAGACGCTGTCGATATGCTGAACAATTGTCTGGCTCGCTGTTATTGACGGCTGACCCATGGACAACCCTGACTATGGAAAACAACCAGAAACTATACCACCCATTATAACGCCTTTGTTATGAGAATGAAATAAGCTTTGAACATATCTTTTTAGAATTTCCTTTAAAACACACAATTCTTTTTTGGATTGCTCACATTGATACACATTGCCTGCATCTCAAAATTGACAAAGACAATTAGGATCTGATGGGGAAAGGGATTTATTTTGTAATCTTTTCTGGTCCGCGGGGAGGGGAAATTGCTTTTCTGCGTTAACCCACGGTGCGAGCTGAGGATCGAACAGGCAACCTTCCGAATTCCCAGACGGTCTCTCTACCCACTCAGCTATGGCCGCCCCTCCCGTGTACAATTCTGAACCGTGTCATGGTGGGTAAAGTGCCCCTTAAAATCCCACTGATCAAAGCAGCGTCTCGGCACCTGGTGCTGCGGGTGCTCTATTAGAAGAGACAGGGAAAGCAGGCTTGGATAATGGGAGGTGGAGCGCATGTCACAGTCCATGGCTCTGCTATCCCGTCTCAGTGTGAGTGTTCATTTCACTCTGAGAGGGTACAAATGGAACCTTTCAGAGCTCCAAATGGATATAGTCCCGGTCGGGTGGCAACCTCATTATGTCCAGAACCGGTACTTTTCAGGATTCTTTTGATACTTTTGGGTGCCGCTGTTGTATGATCAATTAGGGCATTCATTTACGAAAAAAAAAAAAAAAAAACACACAAAATATTGAATATGGAGATTAGAGGTACGTTTCTGCCCGACAGCAATGCTATTTTACCACTGAGGATTTTATTGTGTACACACACCCCACCGTATAGTAGTACAGCCACGTCTATAAAGGGACCATGTTCCTAAAATGTGCGCATGGGTCTCTATATGGAGTCTGTGTGTGCTCAGGGAGTCCTAGGGTGTCCGGCCACTTCAGTCTCGTTAGACATGCAGTCAGTCAGCCAGTACGTCAATGCACCAGACACATGTTTGGGACTAAAGCTCAACCTAATGTACCATTTAGCATTGTTTGATGTGGACCGAGTGCTTGCTTTCAAGTGAGGAGCGTACTCTGACCAGGCTGTGTACAGCTAGTTTGCTAAAAAAGTATTCTCTCACGGCCCTTTGTTGGCCAGCACAAAGTGCTTTTCAGGTACTATACTATACTACTGTATACTATACTATACTACTCTATACTATACTATACTATACTATACTATACTATACTATACTACATAGGCTCAAAATGGGGTGGCCGCGCACACCGTGTGCACACGGCACGTGCACAGAGGCACTCCAGAACAGGTAATTATTATATAAAAAAGCCTCGGCAGTGAATAGTGGATTGTTTTGGCGACGCGGTGGCAGGCGTTGTGTTAGCAAAGCACCAAGTAATCACCATGCATTGAGATGAGATTCAGGTGTCACACGCTCACAGATAAGAGGAACAGGAAGGGATGCCCAACTTTCACACAAGGGCTCGTGGGACACAGGAAACTTGTGGATATTATATTTTTCTGTAAGCAGGAATGCCAATTAACCACACAGGTAGGCCTACCTTAAAGCGAAACGCAACTGGTTTTTCACCCTATAGCCTACCCTTTTATCTGTGGACATCAATAACATAAGGCTTCTGTGTATTTCTTCGCAGCCTATTTCTCCTATGCGATGATGTCAAACCCCCACACCCCTCATCGAGTGATGACCCAGAATAAATAAAAGATCTGTCGAACGTCAACGCACCCCGTTTGCTGTGCTGACGGCCTGGTAGTAGACGCTGTAGCTTTTCTGGGGCAACAGAGGAGCGTTCCAGTAGCCGCTGTAGGTCTTGTTGTCCCCGACGGTGAAGGGCTGCGGGGAGTGGATGCCCGTGGCGGGGAACTGGGCCGTGAAGTAGTACTGGGAGTTGAGCAGCGTGGCGTTCTGGAAGTGGATGGGCACCGGGTAGCAGCGCAGGATCTCCGCCGTGCCTCTCGCCCTGCGAGGGCGCTCCTCCTCCACCACCACCTGGTAGGCACTGGAAAAACGCAAGATTCGTCAGTTTGGATACATTCAACATTTACCTTTCGCTCGAGGAAAGGACAAGTAGACAGGCAGGGGTGTGGGTCTGGGCCCTGGGTACAAGGATTCACTTCAATTATTTTGTGCTTTAACTATTGAAAAATAGCAGATATACAAGCTCACAGCTTGTAGATCTTCTATTTTTGAAAAGGGGCCATCCAAAGATTATTATAATTTTTTCCTAGAAGGCAAATGTAAGGTAAAGGCAAAGGCAGAACCTTCCAACATCTCTGGCTTTTGCCCAAGTGCAGTTTGAGAAAAATGAGCAGTGACACAGGACAGGGCCCCCGACTTTATTTGCTTTTTCATTATTCAACAACTCAAAAGGTCAACGTCTCTTTCTATTTCCTCTCCATCCCAGCCTGTGTTTAGCTAGATCAAAACTGCAGCCCCTCTCTGCCTCTCACAGAGATGACATTGTCTCCACGTGGGCCACTTAGCTGGAGGGGGCGGGAGACTGGCAGTCTTATAGACGGCCACGTTAGTATGCGCCTCACATCCACCTGTTAAATCTATTGAGTCACTGACTGACAAAGAGGCTGTTTACAGCTGCCATGGAGAATATACCAGACCCCGACTGAAGACACTTGCGCCCATTAAAACCCCTATACCGGGGCAAGCATTTGGCGAAAATGGACGATAGCACATCATAGGCTATTCTCGCACAAAGATATATTTTGTTTCGTTGTGGTCGGGAGAAATGGATGGAGCCTAGTATTGACATCTGGGGGACTGCAGTCAACAAGGTATATAGGCAAGACAAGTTTTTTGTCTTCTTTTCTTCTTTTCTTTTCAACAACAAGGCAATTCAAAGTGCTTCATATAAAACATTAAGCATTGGGACATCAAGAGGACACAAAATAAACACATTCTAAATTTGAATGCAATAAAAAAATCTGTAAAGATTTTAACAAAAATAATCGAAGAATGATTTACAAATATCAATAAAAGGCAGCTGTATGTAGAAAGCTATTTTAGCTTTGATGTAAAAGAACCGAGTTTGTTCCAGAATGAGATATGTGGTGCTTAAAAACTGAACTCTACTTCTCTTTAGTTAAGGTTTAAGTCACACCGCACATTTATTCTATCTATGAGGACGGATTCTACCTATGCATTTCAATGCATTGGTAGAAATCTGCAAATGGCAGCAAACTGCTCCATTCCCATTGAAATGCATTGGCAGAATACTTCCTCATCGGTAGAATAACAGTGCGGTGTGACCGTGCTTATAAGTGTATAAGTGAAGCCAGGTGAGGTTTGCGTTAACTCATTGACTGATTCAAAATCGTCTTTCTGTGTTGCCTGCCACGATATTATTACCTTTTACCTATTTCTTTATTACTACAGTAACACTACTAGCCCCCATATCTGCCCATGAAAGATTGTGCTTCTTGGAAATTGTATCTAACTTCCGGGAACTGTATCTAAAAGGACATATTTAACTACTTGCACGCATTCCCCAAACCACTGAAATCAATGTAATTAAAATGCGCTAAAAGGATAGAAAGAACTGAATGAAAACGTTTTAACACTCCTCTTTTCTTTTCGCTAATTACAATCTAAAATATGAACCCTTGTTGTAAAAAAAACAAAGTGGTCCTTTAAGGCTATATTTTATGAACCTGTACATGGTTCCTTCATTCATACGTGGAAGCCTCATCAAAATATATCTACATGTATAACAAACCAAAGTCTAAAAAAAAACACATCATTAACGTGCAGTTGGGATCACACGCCTGACATGAGCTGGAAGGGGCCGTGTGCACCGACCCGAGCGCGAAGACGTAGTGTATGTTGTTGACTAATGGTAATCTGACCTTTGGTTAAAGCTAATCCGTAATAAATTCTGGGTTTGTCGGGAGCCGTATGAAAAGGTTATCTGGAAATAGAATATGCAGTGTATATAAATATAGTTAATTAAGTTACACAAGTCCGCCTCGAGCATGCTGTGTTTCCCTGGCCTCTCTGGCACGCCGCCCACGCCGGAGGGCCCTCGTTACTGGAACGCCACGCGGATCTCAGCAGAATATTCCAGCGGCAGCGTATAATCGCAGCGGCTCCAAAAACACCTCGAGAAATGATCAATCGTCCCCCGCAGACGGCGTGGGATGATTAAACATCCCTCTTGGCTGTACAGCATGTGATCTTTAACCCTGTAGTTTATCATAAAGTGCTCCCCGTGTCATTAGCCGAAGCCCCTCGTGCGCCGGTGAGCCTGGGTGTGGCCCGATTCCTCCGAGAGCTTCCGTTTAGTGTGAAAACGGGGAGGTGATGAAATATTTAATCGCGCTGAGAGTCGGGCTGGAGAAGCCAGCCCTTAATTACCGTCCCCTATTGAGAGCAGGGGTCACAGGTCGCGGTGAAGCCGCTACACAGTAAGTAGCCGCAGAGCGCCGGAGAGATGGGGGAGAAAGCTACTGTAGGTGGAACTTTTAGACAGAGACTCAGCGCTGAGGCCAGTTATCACCATGTATAGGATTCATTCATGAGTGCTCCTTAACAAATCGTCACTGTCGGGCAGAAACCTTGTATCTCCAAGTTCCAAATTTGTATGTTTTTGCGCAAAGTAAAGCCCTGCTTCATGGCGGTGCGAGGCGTTGTGTGCTTGTAGATTTTTTTTTTATGATAAAAACGAACGGTTTTGGACATACAAGGTTTCCACCGACAACGACGAAATCCTACAAACCATTTCACCTCCAACAGGCTGAGCAGTTGAAGTAGGTGTTTGGAACACACATGCCTAAAGCATGCTTTATTAGCCACTTGAACCCTCAAGTTGAAGAAAATAGCAGATCCACAGGGCTGCACAATGTGTCGCCTTGCAACCTGTTGTGAGTTTGTACTGCTATTTTGCGAATGTTCCCCTATATTATGACATGAAATTATGTCCAGATTCTAAAGGTGTGTAATGATATCTCATCTTAACCCATTTAGAAAAGGTTTTCTGAAAAAATAAAATTAAAAACTAAACTAAAAACCAAGAATTACAAAAAGATGATGTTGCTATACTGTATACTGTACATAGCAACAACCATAGACATAGAAAGGTAGACGCCTCCTTCGGCTCTGGTGCATATGCATCGAGGGACCAAGGGAATCCGTGTGCATCTCTTCCACGTGCGTCACACATACGGACATTGCTAGGCCAATCAGAGGCAGGTGGGGGCGGGTCTTTACGTACGCAGCCTGTAAGAATAGCTGAGCCGCGCAACATCGGAACTGGCTCTGCTGAATAGAATTGTAGTCCTTGGATAAGTCCCGGAAAAAACGCGGTGTGATTGGCCAATAGTCACTTTGACTGGCAGCTATCCCTTGGTTTTTCCAGGAAGTCCGGACTACGATTGTTGCACGTCGCTCCAATGAACTGCAGAGGCGAACGAGGCATCTAGCTGTTTATATCTGTGGCAACAACTACCCCAAAGGGGTTCCTGGATTGAAAGGTAAAACCCCAAAAGGGGGTTCCCACCTCCCCAGTCTAAATGGGTTAAAAGAAGAAAGACCAAGTCACAATTGTCTTCGTGGATCAGAGATAACACGACCGCTGAGGCCGCAACAAAATATGCCAGAGTACAACTCTGACAGCTAACCAATCTTCAGCTACTTTTTGCTTATGTTGTTGCTGTGTATATAATTTTATTTCTCACCCATGCTGGTTAGTTGATATTCCAAATCAATCTGCAGATAGTGAAATGAGAACAAAAGCCGTCTCCCCCTGAGTGGCTCCTTATGATATGATGATGGGGGCTGAACCATGACTTAATGATAGAGTATGCAGTAAGAACAGGCCCTGCTTTCCTTTCCTCGGGCAAAATATCAAGTGCCACAGGCTATGAGGCTCCAAGGCTGAGGCTGAGTCTTGTAATGTGGAAATCTCAAATAACTTCTCTGCTTCTCTGCACTCTCTGCAGACATCAACACCAGCCTCACAATGGATTTGCAATCCGACAAAAAAAAAAACATATTTTTGTTCGTCATTGTAACTCTCGGACCCAGTAATGCCCACATTCCCAGGTTTGAATGTACTACATTTTTTAGCTGTTGGAGCTATGGAGGTCTATGATGATTATGAGCACGGATATTCAAAGGACATTATTAAGGCTAGCCTTGAGAAATGTAACATGTTCAGTTCACCTCTCTCCTATAATGATTGGATTGGATTTTTGGATTGGATAGGTTTTGTTGTCTCCATGGGGCAATTTGGTTTGCAACAGTAGTGAACACAACCAATACACATCATTCAACAACTAATTGTGACCATAGGTAGCATTTAGTATGAAAACCTGCAGATCATGTCCGTCCGTCACGCCTCATGTCACGCTCCTTATATGGCCAAGATATCTGATGTCATCAATATTAAGCCCATATCTGGCTGGGAATACCCATATATGGACATATTGAGTCAGTCTCATGATAATCAGTGTGTTTTTTGCGACACGAGTCACACTTGCAAATTAATTCCGTCCTTGTCCCTTTTTTATGCCTATATATGGAGACCCCTGATGTCATCAATAAGCCCATATCTGGGAAAGCCCATATATGGATATATTGTGTCAGTCTGTTGTTTCAGCGCGACCTCACCCTTCTCGCCCTTAGGCGTCAATGATAAATTAGTAAAAGGACGAAAATACATTAAAAAATACATAAAACATAATAATGGAAGTCATCATAATACAATTGCAATAAGCTATTTAAAAGCTCTAATAAGAGTCCATTGTCACTGTCGAGCAGAAACCTCTTATCTCCACGCTTCATTGTTTTTATTTCATGAATCAATTTGATCCTTCGTCATATGACTCTGTGACAATAGCTGATCTACAAGTTCAAAACATGTCACATCGCGACATGTTTTCAGCTCACAGGTCTGCTTTACGCCATTTGTTTGAAAATGTTTGAAACGTTTCACCTGCTGTGTACGGTATAATGATATGCCCAAAATAGAGACGCCAGGTTTAAAGTAGTTAAAGGACAACTTTGTTTTTTTACAACAACGGTTCATATTTTAGATTGTAATTAGAGAAAAGAAAAAGTGAGTGTTAAAATGTTTTCATTTGCTTCGTTCTATTGTTTTATCGTGTTTACTGTGCTAAAATGTGGGGCATGCGTACGCATGGGGGCATGCGTACAAGTGGCTAAATATGTATTTTTATACACAATAAGCCTGCAGTTTCTTTATTGCTATTTACAGTAACACTTCTAGCCCCCATAAGTCACATCCAACCATGAAAGATTGCGTTGTATCTTGGGAATGGGCTCATTCTGTGTAAAATGACATATAGCCACTTGTACGCATGCCCCAACCACTGAAATAAGAATCTCTAAAACAATAGAAAGAAGTGAATGAAATCATTTTAACACTCATCTTTTATATTCTTTAATGGCAATCTAAAATATGAACCCTTGTTGTAAAAAACTAAAGTTGTCCTTTAAGAGTGTCTGTGTGCTTTTATGAATATTTAACCAATAAAGAGTATGAACAATAGCTTGCGACTAAATAATGACTACTTTGGGTCCACTGGAACACAGGCAATGTTCCCCCCATTTCGTGAAAAGTAACGGTATTGGACATACGAGGTTTGTGTCTGACAGCGGCCATAATGGGAACTGGTGAGTTTTAATGTTAGGTATTTGTAGTCGGCGTGATCATTTCGTAATTACTGCTGTCATGTTAATGTCCCTTTGAGCAGATGACACCTTGTCACCACATGCTGGGTTCACAATTTACATTACGAGTCACTTTGACAGACCACAGTCATTTAGTCACATGCTTGATTTAGCATGACACGAATGAGCAACAAAAATATTATCAACAATTACAACCACAACAACGGATGAACTACAACGGAACCATTAGTAAGAACAAAAATGTTATTCATACGAACAAAGACCGAAGTCATTTTCGCCGTTTCATTTGGTCTCATAAGAACCAGACCAGAGGATTTTAGTTGAGGTAATTCATCTAAGGCAGTGGTGTACAAGGCACATAAAAGGGAATATCAAAATCTCAAGGCACACCTGCATACATTTCTATGGCAAATTGCCTCTATAACATGTGTTATGGCTTGTATAAATCTTCTATAACGCTTCTAAAAGCTCACAATGATGTTGCCAAGACAAGAGTTTGTCTCTGTACAGGTATATTGGGGAACCAGTGTGCCTCGGCAGCTACTGATCTACAGTTTATATGCTGCAATCAAACGACCAAACTTTCACTAGCTTATCGTTGTTGTCGGGTGGAAACCTACAGTATGTCCAAAACCGTTCGTTTTGTATTTATCATTTTAAAAATGAACTAAACTAGTGAAAACAGCCGATCTACAAGCAACGAGGCGTTGTGTGCTTGTAGATCTGCTGTTTTCACTACTTTTGTGGGACGGCCTTGTATGAAGAAGCAGGGCTTTACTTTGCGAAAAAATGTACAAATTTGAAACTTGGAGATACAAGGTTTCTGCCCAACAGGGACGTTATGCTGCTAGGCACAGTGAAGTTGAACCGCAGGTCTATGCAACATTTATACTTCAATTTAGCAAATTTGGCTAATCTATATCTGGTTCTTTTCGTCGAACCATTTGACCACTTAATGTTTTACAGCTGACCATCCTTCTTTTCGGTGAACGATGTCTTATGATTAGGGATGGAGCTCGTTAATTTGTATTGATAATGAGCAACTTATCGGTCCTCCTTATTGAGCCAGGCTTTTATCGAGTCCACTATTTTGTGACAAATTCTGAACAGAACTGGTATCTTTTTTTATTGGCCAGTTGTTGTGACTGTGAGTTTGTGGCTGACCACCATCTACAGTATGAAGATGACAGAGACAAAAGTAACAAATATTATGAATAAATATCATTAATTAAATTAATTATTCATTAGTGTGCAATAAGTGTTAAATGGCTTTTTGTGAATAGTACTGTAATAATGTCTTGATCGCCTCTTATCTTGATTGTTTAAACATGACGTCATAGGCCGCTATGCTCGATAACAAGCTTGGTACGCCCAAAGCTTATTGATACCGGGTATCAGAATCAGATTCACTTTATTTGTCACTTAGATGCACCAAGGTACATACATGTAAAAAAAAAAAAACGTACGCTCTGAAGCTCCAAAACAATACATTTGTTATCGAGTTTGTAGCGGGCGCTTGTTTCGAACTCCATCCCTACTTATGATGGTGAGCAGTCTCATGTAGAAGCATAACTTCAGCTCCCTCCCTTTTTCCATCTATATCAAATCTCTCCACTGAAAATAGCAGATCTATAAGCTCATTGCAATGCATTGCAACGCAACGTGAGCTTATAGATCTTCTATTTTCGCAGAATGTTTGCCATGCCCAGAATAAGGATGCCAGGGTCCAAGTGGTTAAGCTCGACTTGTACTTTTGTTGCGCACCAGGGTGTCATGCCAAAAATAGTCGATCTACAAGCTCAAAATGCAGCGCATTGCATTGCATTGTGATGCATTGCACCGGTGAGCAACTAAGCACACACGTGGCTTTACTGTTCTCTACTCGTGCGTGATACAGCCTACAAACCTTCACAAACAACAAACAGATTCTACTACTGTCATGGGATTCAAAGGAAACCTTCAGCAGAAGTATCCTGCTGCTCACACCACGCGTCCTGCATGCAAAACTTCCCCGTAATTGCGGTTAATTCCCAAACTCCCGCGATCCTCTGCATCTCTCCCCGAACAGAGCCTGGAACAGACACAGAGGGAGCGAGCGAGAGAGACGTGTAAAAGCGGAGGGAGACGGGGGAGAAGAAGAATGGAATAAGCTGTTAAAAGTGGTCTGCCAGCGGGGCCAGTAGGCCTGGACCTGTATTCCGGCAGCAGCACCGCAACCCGAGCTGACACCAATTAGGCCTCCTCCCGCCTGGCTGCCCGATAGATTTCAGCCCCGGTCCGCCATGTGACGCCAACCAATTATGGCGGATTGACTTGGCATCGACTGGATTGTGACCTGAAACTCAGATTTATTTTTCACGTGGGCCGATAGGGGAGGAACTTGGGGCTGTTTGAGCAGATGAAGGAAGGGGGTACGTTGGAGCATTTCAATCACCGTGTACCGTACCTCCCACTCTCTGGCTCTCTCTCTCTTTCCCTCTCTCGCTCTCTCTCTCACCCACACCCACATATTGCCTCTACCTCGTTCTCCCTCTCTCTTTAATGCTAATCGGTTCACCTAGCAGCTCGCTCACGTTATCGAACCGGCGAGATTGTGCTATAGTGGCCCTATATCTGTCTGATTTAAGAGGTGTCGTAAGTAACACACATCTCCTGACCAAGCATCCAGCCTCCACGCCTCTGTCTTCTCCTCGCACTTTATCTGTCCCCGGTGTCCATAAACCATTAAAGCAAACAAATTAGAGGGTGCCCATAGATTACATTTGCCGTTTCAAATGCCGAAATGCATCAGCTTTTGTCATGTCTGTGCTACAGCTGTTGGCCGCCGAGACGAAGCGATCAAAGAAAGTTTGTGCTTATTTTGGGACTGTAAAAGTGAAATCACTTAACTGATTTCAGGCTATACGGCTTGCTAAAATAATCCAACGCCACAGGGTAGGAGCTACACTTCAGAACCCGGTTCCCAGCATCCAGCGCCCACAAGGTGTTACACCACCACAGCTCCTTAGTGTTTACATGCATATATATACATACATATATATATATATATGTCATAGTATATTAGAGAAACAGCACATTCGAGACGCGGAGCACTCGTGGTGCGGCACGGGGCGGAGCAAGCGGTCGCCACAACAACGTACTCCAGGCGGTGCGCCGCTCTATTGTCCACGACACTGCGAGCGGCTACCGAAGCCCCCCTGTATCCACGAAGCCCAAACGAGTTACGAGGCCCCCCTGGGTCCACGAAGCCCCAAGCGGCGCGAAGGCCAGCGGACCTTGGTCCTGCTCTTCGCCCCCGAGCGCCGCAGGCGCGAGTGGCCGCGAAGAGCGGGCCAGGGCCGCGCGGCCGGCGGAGCGCCGCGCGAGTTACGAAGCCGTGGTGAATGCAATCGTTATATTTATGCCCAGGCCGTAAGGCCTGGGCAAGCGCACGTTAAACGCCCTGTCCAAGTGACTACAATGGAGCTAATGGCTAGGCTAGGCTAGGCTAGGCTAGGCTAGGCTAGTAAATAAAGAGTAAACACTTCCGGTCTGCGGCGAGTTCAAAGCGTGACGTAACTCTCTTATATACACTCTGGTGAATGGCAGAGCAGTGGCTGACGTCGCCATCTGGTGGTGATTAGTGTGTGGTGAACGTCAAAACGAGTGCTCCTTGACAACTTTTACTGGTTTCTTGAACATACTGTAACATATACATACATCTATGCAGGCACGTGCACACATACAGTAGACATCAAAGGGGGCTTGAGCCCCTGCCCTTTTACCTGTCTGTAAAAAGTGCCCTCCAGACCACGAATGCAGTTTTTTTTCACTATGGTGAAAGAAACGCAGATGCCCTCTTTCCATGCCGTACCTGAAGGCAGCATTCAAGAGAATTTCTTTGTCCAATCTCTCCTGAACTTGAATGCAGCATCTTATGCTGAAAGAATTGCCCTCACTGTGTAGTCCAGTATTGCCTTTTTTAAGCTTAATGTGTGATATCAAACACCAAAAATAGCAGACCTCCAAGCTCACAACACGTTGTGTTGTAAGCTTGGAGGTCTGCTATGTTCTGTGTTTTCACCAAAAGGCCCTTTTAGAAATGTCAGCCCCTGCCTCTCTAACATTCTCTGCACGTCCTTGCATCTATGTGTGTGACGTTGCTCAAGGCAAAGGTTAAGAGTAGCAAAGAGAACGGGGCCCGTTTTAGCAGTGTGAACGATAAAGAATGCATCCCAAATTGCCACCCCCCACCTCAGAGGCATGCAAACATACATTTTAATGCTGGGTAGTGTGGAGGCGTCTTCTGGCCCTGACAAGAGGCCATTGCGAACATTAAGTTTAACACGACATGACTGATCGACAGATCGCTAATCCTCTTAAGGAAACAGCGTCCCCTCTGGTAAAAACGGTTCCCATGCAGCTACATGTGTCACTCCCCCCCAAGAGATTACTTAGCCAAATCCATCTCGCACATTTTAAACACATTAGCGATTACACAAATATATAAAAAATTGACTGTCAGCACTGAGTACTGTAAAGGTTTCCCCGAGATACATCTAATGTACGCGGCGGGAGTGTGCTGGAGTGAAAGTGACACTCTATCGTGTCTTGTCTTTTTCTTTTTTTACCTTTTTTTTTTTTGCCCATGAACTGAAGATATCGTTTGATGTTCCTGTGTGTATCCCCCCCCCCCCCCCCCGCACCCCGCCCCCTCATCCTGTATCACAGCAAAACATCTGCTATTTGAAATTCAAACGTCTGGAGCCTGCATTACTTCCCAAACCCAATCAGTGTGCAAAGATTGCATTACAAAATCAGGTCTCTCAGCGCTGTACTCAGCTCCCCAGTAACACAGTACTGTACTGTACTGTACACCACTGCCATCCCTCCGGCAATAATGCCCGATTTATACTTTCGTTGCCTGCCAGTGTCGTGCACCGTAAATAGCGATCTACAAGCTCAAAAATGTGCCGCAGCGCAGCGGACTCGCTGTGAGATTGTAGATCAGCTGTTTACGGCATGTGACACTGAAACGCGTACAGCAATTTAAAGTTCCATATGGGGTTAAATTCAAATCAGAAGTTTCCTTCCAAATTGAGATAGGCCTATGCGCTGTGATAACTACTCTCCAACAACGATACTACAAAAAACGATTGATCGCATGATTTCTGGAATAAATCTGTTTAAGGAATAGTATGCGATTCATGATCTAACGAAAACACTGGCTGGATGGACGGCATGCTGAATTATTAGAGACTCAAACAAGAATTATTTCGCTTTTCCAGATATAATGCATTTTTATGCACTCCGTTCCAGTTACTCATAGCCTACCATAGATGAGATCAAACATCTAACTATGCTAATGTCCATTTCTTTGTGGTTGCAAATGGCAGATTCCTGAATTTATCGTCACTGGCCAGCCAGCACACATCCAAACAGCCCCGACTCCAGTCTGTGAGTTGAAGCCCCTTTACAGTGCAGTGGCCTTAAAGTTTCAAAGCCCTGTACGTGTCACTTGAGGAAGAAGTGGAAAACAGCTTCAAAAGGCCACCTGTATCTCGTCTTGAGCCTGCATCAACATCTCTCCTCTTTGCTGCCCTTCTTCACTGCCAACCTTCCCCCCCCCACACACACACACACACACATTTTAACAATTCATATTTCTAGGACATTGGACACATGAAGGACGTCTTGGGAGATTTGAAAGAGGTAAGCAACCTGCCTGAGTTGTTGAATGCACTGAATCTACTAAAGTACTGACTCCCGTTGATGAACAGCGAGGAAATTGTTTAAGTCACGACACATACTCCTACAAATACCAAATCTCCATATCAAAACGCATTGTGCTTCTTTATTAATGAGTGCGGGTTTTGTATCACAGTGTAAAGCTCATTAGATAACAATAGCCATGTTTAGGATTATGTTGTAAAGCATTAGCAAACAATTTACAGTATGTCCCTGCTCATACAGCAGTGAGGGGGGGTGGTGTGTGGGGGCTCAACCTGAAGCTCACATCATAATATGAGCTTTTGAGATATTATCTCAAAAGACAAAAATCTGAGGCTTTCATCTGGCGGTAGCGGCGGGATCGAACGATCATGGCTTTTTTTTTTTTTTTTTTTACGGTAAACAAAAGAGCGAACCCAGTGCGCTAATTAACCCATTTAGGCCTAGAATTATTGAATGCTTTAACTATTGAAAAATAGCAGATATACAAGCTAGATCTGCTATTTTTGAAAATTCGTGAAAATGTGTGCAAATCTTAAAGCGAACGTTTTGTAACAAAGGATTTGCTTCTGGGGGGTCCCTGGAACTAAGTATTTTGAGATGGGGGTCTGTGGCCAAATACATATCATTTTGGGGATCCTTGATATGAAAGAGTTTGAGCACCACTGACATAGAAACATGTTTGGTTTTTTTTTAAACGTTAGAAGGATTCAGAAGACACTTATAGAATCAGGTCAAAATCGTGTAAAAACTCAAATGTTCACGATTTTTCAAAAATAGCAGATCTAATAGAGGCATGAAATAATAATGCGTATCCGGTTTAAACGGCTTAATGGACGCTCTGGTTCGGCTCCTCTAACGGCTGCTCCGTTAATTATAATTAGCGCTTTGTAATTAGCCCGGTGAAAGAATGGCAGACTGACTAAGGCCCTCTGAATTGTACCTGAGAGAAGATTAAAAGCAGATCACTCTGTCTTTTCCGTTCAGGCCCCTTCACCCCCACCCGGCTGCCGGGGTATTAATCTAGGCAGCTGCAACTGCGGTAAACATGAGTTGACAAGCCTGACTAAAGATCTCTGGGGTGTAATCTTTAAAGGACTCTGATGAGTTGATAGTGTAAAATTCAGTTTTACAGCTAGCGTAAGTGTTTATCCCCCGTCAGATGAAAGCGTCAGCCCAAATCTGCCTCTGGTTGTTATTATTCAAGAATGCTACCTAACGTACAGTACAGTACAAACTCTAATAAAGGCATTTGCAGAAAGAACTACACCTGAAGCTACTGCACAAGACTCAATGGCTAATGGAATTACACAATTACTCAATTATTTGTCTTTTTACAGTGGACACAGTCTAACTGAAATTCATGACAGGCTGCCAAGTGCAACATTACACAACAGAGGGTTCAACAGTATTCTAAGTAAGTGGTTTTGATGGGAGGCATCAATATACTGTATATTCCTATTATTTCCAAATTCAACCCTGCCTCCCTGTGCATTTTTGTAGGAATGGACTGTGTATTAGCACTAGCAGTGACCACTTACTAGCTAGACATTATAAATACAGTATATACTATATATGATGGGCACTCTTGCCGACTTAGCAATGTGAGTGGTAATGAATGAAGTTCAGCCTGACGGAGCCCTCATCCTCTCCACCTGTTGCATTCCCCTCCTCTTTGATTGGCCAATTAGAACAGATCAGAAAAGCCCGTAGCGCCCTGTGCATCTAAAGCTGTCTAGTTTCTGCCGGAAGCTAAGGGTCTAAGAGACTGAATGATGGAGGGAAAAAACTGAGCAATAAAATAAAGCTAGGGGAAGGGGAGAGGAAAGAGAGTATTATCTGGTCCCCGGGGTGGGGGGATATGTATTTAAAACATACTCTATAGTTAATATACTTTACTCATTTACTATTCATTGAATACCAGGGATGGTTTGCCTACAATCCTACATTACTGTTGCAATGCTTTTGATGTATTATCTTGCTTATTGTAAATTGCTCTGGAAACCCATTTAGGCCTGACCTAAGTTTTCTGGAAAAACAATATTATTCAAAAAAAAAAATAGCCTACAAAAACAAATGTGTTGCTACATACTGTGCATGTACTGTGTAATTCACTAAAATGTGTTCCCGGCCTGAATGGTTAACAGCGTCTGCAAATGCCTAAATTGTAAATTGAATAAAGGCGAATACCATGAGACATGTGGACAGGGACTTTAAATGTGTAAAGATTGTCTAGTAATACAAAAAAAAAAAAAACGAAAACAATTTTTATGTTTCCCAGAAGCGTACAATATCATAGGGCAAGTCAAAATGTTGGCTTGTGTCCCAACATTTGGCATTTAAACCGTGGTGCAGCTCATCTCATTATGACTGGTGAGTGAATGTTCAAGCCTGGCAGAATGCTCACTTTCCCTGCGATGCAAAGGTGAGCATTAACGTTGACTTGTGTCCAAGAATTTGGCTGTTAAACTGAACAGTTGCACAGCGTGTCAAATAAATAATGCCTAATAAATGAACCATCAAGCGTGAAGAATTCATTGCACAATAATGACCATCAGAATCCATGAAGGGTCAGAAGGGGAGCTAAAAACATTGGCTTTTGTCCAATAATGTTGGGTTCAATCTGCCCAGTGGCACAGTTCGTCCAATTAATTTCTATTCGGTCAATGATCAGCTCCAGAAGAATGCTTATTGGGTGAGCTAAATAGGTGAGCCAAAATGTTGATTTGTGTCCATGGGATTTACATCTGAAGCTGTAATCCATAACCTTTTAATTTACCAAGTGAATACCAATCCGTATGGTCGATACTGCATGTTGACACAATACAACCAAGTACACAAATGCAGTGGTTGTAGTTGTTGGTCTACTTGCTCCAAAAACACATTTTATGATGAATGCTGTTCTTTCCTCTGCTTATATATGATAATAATCAAGCTGAAGAAATGCTCCCCGACAACATTTTCTTTCAAAAAGATACAAATTGATGATGAACCTCATATAGATACTTTTAAAAAAAAATCTTTGAGTACAGTATTTTTGGAGTGTAGCGTCCAGGATTACATTAGAGAAAAAAATGTTATTTTTTTTTAAAGAGGAGACAAGAGTGTCGCGCAAAATTTGTGAAAATAGCTGATCTACAAGCTCTACAAGCTCTAAAATTAGATGGGATATTATTGCCATTTAAAAAAATATATTATCAAAATAATAATAAATAAGGAACTCCAGACATGGACATACAAGGTTTCCACCCGACAGCAACTATAGACACAGTGCTTTGAATTGACTTTGACCTGAATTTTGTCCAAAGATTCCGTGTTAAAACCAAACACAGGTTTGTTTGTTGAACTGCATGAGGATGCCTACAGTATGGTGCCCAGAACAGAAGCCTGCAGTATAGCTATAGTGGCTCAGGGCCAGCAGTCCAGCACATTAAAGAGGTGGAACTGTAAAGACGCTATACTGTAGCCTCGGCTCCGCTGGGCTTTGTTCTCATCTTCAAAGGCTCCCGTTCTTTGTTTGGTTTCTTTAACACAGGATCAAAATCCACAAACAAAAACAAAAGTTCGGATTAAGGACTGAGATACTGTATGTATGGTGCTGAAATTACCTGGCAGCTTCTCTGAGGATGGCCTTTGAGTTCTTTAATAACATGCTTGCCTCTTAACCACAGTTCTCCTGCTTTTTAATCACTTTCAACCTACAGTATAGCGTCCCCATTTCAGGCATATCATTATAGGGGGGGAAAATAAGTATAAAATAGGGCTTAAGTGATTAAATGAGGTGTATGGTTTGTTGTAGTGGTGGAAAAGTGGTAACTTTTTACTCAAATACTGTACTTGAGTACAAGTGTGAGGTATTTTTACTTTACTGGAGTGTTTCCAATTTTCAATTATTGTAATTTTTACTCAAAATTATTTGAAAACTTTACTTACAAGTTATAATTTTGTAGATTTTGATAATTATTATGAAACCACTGACCTATTTATATAATTTGAAAATAGTCGATACAGTACTGTACAATCTCACAACATGTTGTGAGCTTGTAGATCTGCTATTTTCAAAGGATTTTTATGCATCAAGCATCTATACTGGAGCAATTGGTGGCAAACCTAAACCAGAATGTTTAGCTATACTACATATTCTCACAAACACCTCTCACAAACATAGCCACCACGTCGAACAAACGTGAAAATTTACAACTGTCCACATTTTAAACATGCCACTCTTTGAACCACATTTATTTCAATTTAACAACATCTCGCCTCACGCAGAGCAGCCAGTCCTGACATAGTATTCTGAACATTCTGGCCAGTGCTGAAACGTCAAAATGATCATCAGGGTATCAAGTTACAGAGGGAGGGAGGGGGAGGGAGGGGGGAGAGGAGCTGAGCAGAGTAGAGTATCGAATTACAACAGAGGGGTGTGTGTGTGTGTGTGTGTGCGTGCGTGCGTGCGTGCGTGCGTGCGCGTGTGTGTGCGCAAGCGTTTTTTTTTTCCCAAAGATTTTTTTTTTCAATATTTTTTTTTTTCAAAAAATGTTTTTTTCAAAAAATTACCACACTGAACTAAGCATAATCAAGTCAGTACTGGAGATGTGGCATAACGGCATGGATTTCTACACAGAGAGGGCAATTATTTCAACATAAGATGCTGCATTCAAGTTCAGGAGAGTTTGGACAAGGCAATTCTCTTGAATGCTGTCTTCGGGTATGGCATGGAAAGAGGGCATTTGCATTTCTTTCACGAAAACTGCGTGGTCTGGGGAGGGCACTTTTTACAGACGGATAAAAGAGCAGGGGCTCAAGCCCTCTTTGATGTCTATGTGTGCACGTGCCTGCATGGGAGGCTTTAGTAAAAATGTGAGTAATTCTTCCGGCACCGGTTGGTTTGTTGTTTGTTTGTAGGTGCGTGCGCATGCTTTCTCTTTCAAGTTAAAGCCTACCTGACAGGTGCGCCTCTGCTCTGGGCAGGTTTTAGCAGGACAGTAACCGTGGTGTCAGTCTGGTTGAGAGAGGTCTCCTGGTCGTAGGCCGGCATGGACGGCGCTGTGGAGCAAAAGAAAGGGGCCGCTATTTTACAACATACACATTCAGAACTTTATTAACACTTATGTTGCTATGATTTTTTCTCTTCAATGTCCCACGTTGCCATGGTTACCATAGACTTCCATGTAATTGCGCAATTGTGTAAAAAGTGCACGCCCATGCCTAGCTGATGCACCACGTGTGTGCACAATGTTCACAGCTTTCAAACAAAAAAATCCGCTTGGAAATCCGTTCAGGCATTCATGATTTATGGGCCATTATGTTTTCTTCAGATGTAAACAAACATGGCTGCCATGTTTGAAAGAATGGGTTGGTATGGGGGTTAAACATGCAATTTCGCGATCGCGATCATGCCTAATACATTTCTGGAGGTCCAAAAACGGCCCAAACTCGGGAAACTCGGGGTTGGCACAGCATTGGTACCAATACAAACTCGGGAAACTCGGGGTTGGCACCAGATGTGTTAAAACCCATTAAGACCTGAGGCCGGTTCTACAAATGCCTTCTAAACCAGTAGTTCTTTCAATATCTTTTTTTTTTTTTTCTTTCTTTTTAAATAGCAGATGTACACGCTTGCAGTGTGGCCCCAAAGTGACATGTATGCTGTAAGCTTGTAGATCTGCCATTTTCGAATAGCTAACGCGTCGCTAACCATAACCCCCAGGGATCATAGCAGCTCCGCAGTAACACCTGATTTGCGCGGCAGTGTCTCACACCAGAAATACAGTAGCCGATGTACAAGCTCACAACACGTCCCACTATGTGCGTTGAGAGCTAATTTCGGTAAGAGATAAGACGGGCAACTAAAAATAAATGTGGTTTCTGGGTGAAACAAAGATACAGGTAACGATAGAGAACACGTACAGAGGAGCAGTAATACTATAACAAAAAGGGCAACACAATTATATAAAACACAGTATAAAGATAGTGAAAAGATGACGTAACATTCAATAATCCTATATGAAAATAAAATCTGTAGTATTCATTTAAGAAAGAGAGAGAGAGTGTAAGGTCTGTAGCATCTCCAAATGAAATTTAGAACTTTTACTGCGAAAGGGGTGCTTATCAAAGCTGTTACTAGGAACAGGTGTGTACTGTCTGACATATTTTGTATTTTTATGATACTTACACATCCAATTATATTATGCGGCACCACCGCCGAGCACTAACTCCCTGTTTGCTACTAAGACTTGACAGAGCGACCAATTACTTTTCAAATGCACTCTGCTGCTGGATGGGGATTATCATCAGCACTGCTGGAATGCATTCTTTGACACGTCAACCAAGCCATGTCCATTACATCAATAACCACTGAAGTGAAAGTCATTAAAAATAACCATCTGGCTTCAGCCAAAAGTGTTAGAAAGGTAAATATGGGACGGGTAACAGCAGACCTCCTGGGGGAATAAAATTAAATATTATACCCCTTCATACATATTGTAGCCGCTGGGCGGAAAACTTGCACGTCCAAAACCTGGAAATAAAAGCCTGCTTTCTACAGATCCAGTGTAATTATTATTTTATCACAAGGTTTTTCTAAATACTTTTGTTTTAAATATGTATAAAACTCACACACAGACTTAACCACTTTCAACCTGGCGGCTCAGACAGCGCCGATAGAGAACATATAACATATTTCATATCTGTATTGTAAAATCACTTGCTCTCTAAATGACCTAAAATAATTCACACTCTGGATTAAGCCTTCACAGAATCGCTCCATTATTTGCCAATATGATTCGCAAATACTGTTCCACTATAAGGTCTGATGCCACAGACACACACTGCTTATACTGTGCATATTCCTGTACATAGAAACCCAAATGTGCTATAAATTGTTGCTGTGGGGTGGAAACCTTGTATGTCCAAAAGCTTTCCATTTTCATTAATATTATTTAAAAAAATTAAGAAGAAGAAAAAAAGAAAAAGAATTTTCCACTACTTTTGTTTAAAGGTGATACACCATGAAATTTCACTTTTCCTATTTTAAAACCTTTTTTTGGGGTCCCACTAGCACCTTCTATCCTCACAAAGTCCCATTTCTGACCGTTGTGTCTTTCTCTGGTTTTGGGAAGGCGGAGGTTAAAAGCATCCCACGGGTTCTCAAAACAGGCTGTCCAGATGTGCTGCCGTCGCTGACGTCATCGACGGCAGTATTTGAAGAAAAACATTTTTTTTTTTTCAAAAATGTTTTTTTTTGGGGGGGTGGCGCAGTTCAGGCCAAAGGTGGTACTGCAGCTGAAATGCTCTGAGAGCCATTCAAAAATGAGAGAGGCTCTCTATTCAGGAGTGGTAATTTAGCCTCAAACCTTTTGAAAAACGTTTTTGGGACATAAACAATATTACATAAATACTTTTTAAATGCATGGTGTATCACCTTTAACACTTTTGTATGATGAAGTACAGTGCCCTTTCAACTCTTCAGTATCTACTGATCTTTTCCTGAAAATGACCTGCAAATGCTTTTTTACCCCAACGGTTTCTTTCCCTGTTTTGCTTTGCTTTTCTTATTTTTATGGAGAACAGAGCTTATTTTTTGCAGACTAGCAAAAATAGCTGATCTACAATCTAAATGTTCTGCAAATCCCCAGAAAATGTACCGTCTTGCCAATGGCAGGACATGTGAAGTCTTTAAATGGCACATCTGTATCGTCACTGTCGGGAAGAAACCTTGTATCTCCAAGTTTCAAATTTGTATGTTTTCCGCGAAGTAGCCCTGCTTCATCAGACAAGGCCGTCACACAAAAGTAGTGCTGAAAACAGCAGATCTACAAGCACACAACACCTATCAATAAAAATTAACGAGCAGCACCATCCCTAATCATAAGACATCATTCACAGAAAAGAAGGATTGTCAGCTGTAAAACATTAACTGGTCAAATGGTTCGACGAAAAGAACCAGATATAGATTAGCCAAATTTGCTAAATTGAAGTATAAATGTTGCATAGACCTGCGGTTCAACTTAACTGTGCCTAGCAGCATAACGTCACTGTCGGGCAGAAACCTCGTATCTCCAAGTTTCAAATTTGTTTTTCGCAAAGTAAAGCCCTGCTTCTTCATACAAGGCCGTCCCACAAAAGTAGTGAAAACAGCAGATCTACAAGCACACAACGCCTCGCACCGCGAGGCGTTGTGTGCTTGTAGATCTGCTGTTTTCACTAGTTTAGTTAATTTTTTAATTGCTACAAAACGAACGCTTTTGGACATACAAGGTTTCCACCCGACAACAACGACATGGCATTCATTTTACCAAGAGATATGAAGTTTCTGCCTGACAGCAACAACAAATTAGTTTCAATAGTACACTGCATTTTCCACTCCGGTCGCTGAATTGACGACCACGGCTGACCTGAGATTTTGGTGGTGAACTGCTGGACGACCGGGGGTCCGTAGCCCTTGGCGGTGCTGGCGCGCAGGGTGAAGGAGTAGGTGGACCCTGGGTAGAGGCCCGTGAACAAGTGGGCGGTCTCGTTGACCGCTTTCAGCACCTTCCCACTCTGGTTGGAGAGGTCCAGCTCCGGGTCGAAGGAGCTCACCGCCTTGTAGGAGATCTGCCACGGAAGGGAATCAATATTGTGTTGTTGGTTTGGTACACTGTTAACCCATTTAGGCCTAGGATTATTGAATGCTTTAACCAGTGAAAAAATAGCAGATATACAAGCTCGCAGCGCGGCACTCGGTGCCGCGCTGCGAGCTTGTAGATCTGCTATTTTTTTTAACCCTGTACTTGGATGTATGTGTGAAAACTGCAAATAAAGATTTAAGTTTAAAAAAAAAAGTCGTGAAAATGTGTGCAAATCTTTGAATATACCGGTATGTATTTTCAAAGCGAACGTTTGTAACTCAAATTTTGCTTCTGGGTGGTCCCTGGAACTAAATATTTTGAGATGGGGGTCCGTGGCCAAATAAATACGTGAAAAGGTTTGAGCACCACTGACATAGTAGTCTCTCAAGAACAGCCTAACTGAGCTCCAGTTAAGTGAAAAGGACCTTTTCTTTGACGATGGCGAGCCAGATTGCTGACATAGAAACATAGGTTTTTCAAAAAGTCTTAGAAGGATTCAAAAGACACTTATAGAATCGGGTCAAAATTCCAATTTTCAAGATTTTTCAAAAATAGCAGATCTACAAGCTCGCCGCCGCGCTGTGAGCTTGTATATCTGCTATTTTTCAATAGTTAAAACATAAAATAATGATACACAATACCCGTTCTGAATGGCTTAAAAAGACCCGGCGTGTGTGTTTGAACTCTTCCGAGAGTTAAAACCAGCTGTGCTCAAAGTGGGGTCCGGGGACATAGCAGTGTTTAAGACGCTCCAGGCGGTCCCCAACAAAATGAGAAACGGTTTAATTGCAGTTATTACCTCCCCACCATCTTTTCAATGGGGGTCTGTGGCGTAAAAATACATATACATTTGGGGGTCCTTGACATGAAAACTATTTGACTGTGGAGCCACATCTTACTATATCTACAGTATATCCAATAATGCTGAAATAAAAAAGCAAAGCGGACACAAACACTAGCGAGCAAGAGCCGCTGATACGAACGACCTACGGCCTGGTCGCGACCTAGGCCACGACCTGGAGGTCGTAGGTCCCGGTTCTGGAGGTCGTAGTTCGCGGTACATACTTGTGAGGTCGTGGCCGGTCTAGTTTCGCGACCCCCGGCCGTTGTTGCGTTACCTCGGTCGTCCCCGGCCGTTGTTGCGCGGCCGGGGATCCGCGGTCAACGCGGGGATGTCCGCGGTCGTATTTAAAAGTTCGTGGGTCGTGAATCCTTGACGGCCAGCGGTGTTTCACGACCCCAGAAGCTCGTGGTCGTATTTAAAAGGTCGTAGTTCATTATTCCTGACGGCTGGCTGTGTTTTAAGACCTCAGTTCGTAAATAAGAGGTCCTAGTTCGTGGCCGGCTTTGTTTCACGACTGCAGGTCGTCTTAGTAAAATTATTAAGAATTGGTATCAAATTGTACCTTAAAGTGTCACAAGTAAAAGTACTAAAGGTTTGAAAATAGCAGACGTACAAGCTCACAACTAAGAATATCGATAGGCTATTAAAATTATTTTGTTTAATCAATAAGTATTTAATGGTGATGGTGGCGGAGATTTGGGGAGACTGTGTTCTTACTTTGTCAGCACCAGGGACAGCTCCCACTGTAAAACAGGCCTGCATTCCAGGACCACGGAGAGCTGCCGTCCTCCAAATCTTTGTGTGTTTTTTTTTATATTAACCACTTGAACCCTGGAGACCATATTCTGAGATTATATTTTAGGCTATTTTCGGCAAGGAGGTCTGGTGTATAGAGGGGGAGAAGAGCAGACTAAGTACAGAGTGAAATGTCAAGTTTATTAAGTATTGACGGTTTAAGTGGTTTAATATCTGAAATTGACAGGAATCCAAAATATACTGAGGATAGTGCTATCAAACGATGGAACTACATGGAATCTACGGAAAGGTTGTGGGGGTCCCTGCTTCATCTCTCTCTCTCAGCTAAGGGGTCCTTGGCCTGAAAACGTTGAAGACCCCTGCTCTAGTGGTTTTATCAAGAAAATTCGATACATTATATTACACTGGGAATTGTATATTTATTTATTTCATTAAATATAGGTCCCGAAACACGCACGCACGCACGCACGCAAGCACGCACGCAAACACACACACACACACACACACACACACACACACACACACACACACACACACACACACACACACACACACACATTTAACCTCTTTATTGGCCTGAAAACGTTGAAGACCCCTGCTCTAGTGGTTTTATCAAGAAAATTCGATACATTATATTACACTGGGAATTGTATATTTATTTATTTAATTAAATATACGACCTGAGGTCTTTATAGACGACTTGAGGTCGTGAAACAAAGCCAGCCACGAACTCCGACCTCTTATTTACGACCTGAGGTCTTTATAGACGACCTGCAGTCGTGAAACAAAGCCGGCCACGAACTAGGACCTCTTATTTACGAACTGAGGTCTTAAAACACAGCCAGCCGTCAGGAATAATGAACTACGACCTTTTAAATACGACCACGAGCTTCTGGGGTCGTGAAACACCGCTGGCCGTCAAGGATTCACGACCCACGACCTTTTAAATACGACCGCGGACATCCCCGCGTTGACCGCGGATCCCCGGCCGCGCAACAACGGCCGGGGACGACCGAGGTAACGCAACAACGGCCGGGGGTCGCGAAACTAGACCGGCCACGACCTCACAAGTATGTACCGCGAACTACGACCTCCAGAACCGGGACCTACGACCTCCAGGTCGTGGCCTAGGTCGCGACCAGGCCGTAGGTCGTTCGTATCAGCGGCTGTCTCTCACACTAGCTGCGGCTTAAAGGGATATTTCACTTTCAAAATAACTTTTGGTCATTTTATCGTCTAATCAGGCTTTTGTGAACACTCTGAACAGTTTTTAATTTGCTTGATTCAATATTTAGATATTTAGATATTTGATGTAAATGTTGTCAGGCCCTCCAGGCCCAGGGCCTCTCCCCATACACACCCATTGTAACTTCATACTCCATTTTAACCATGATAGATTCATTAAAAACACCCATTATTGTCTCCACCAGCCGAAGGCTGAGGGAGAGTATGTTTTCCCCTCCGTCCGTCCGTCCGTCCGTCCGTGCGTGCGTCCGTGCGTGCGTGCGTGCGTCCGTGCGTCCTCGCAGTTTGTGAGCAGCTAATCTCCGGCGCCGTTGGCCCGGTCGCTGCCAAAATTAGCACACACACTCCCTGGATGCCAATTCAGAACCTCTGCCCCACATTTTTCAAATCAGCCTCATGGTGGCGCTATAACAGGCCGATTTGTGTGGCCTGGTTGTTACCAGCTAATCTCCGGCGCCGTTGGCCCGATCGCTGCCAAACTGAGCACACACACTCCCTGGATGCCGAATCAGAACCTCTGCCCCACATTTTTCAAATCAGCCTCATGGTGGCGCTATAACAGGCCGATTTGTGTGGCCTGGTGGAGACCTGTGCTCGGAAGAGCACTGCTTCTAGTTGCTGTTATTTTTCTGGTGACTCATACTAGCCTCCTAATACTTGAGCTGGCCGTGTCTTTTCAATCATTTTTTTCATTTATTGTCTCCACCAGCCGAAGGCATGGGGGAGAGTATGTTTTCCTCTCCGTCCGTGCGTGCGTCCGTGCGTCCGTGCGTCCGTCCGTCCGTGCGTCCTCGCAGTTTGTGAGCGCCAAATCTCAGTCGCCGTTGGCCCGGTCGCTGCCAAAGTGAGCACACACATTCCCTTGATGCCAATCTAGAACCTCTGCCCTAAATTTTTCAAATGGGCCTTTTCTAGCGCCAACTAGTGGCCGATGTTTGCTAAACCCATTTCTGTGCACTACTCTTACAGATGTTGTCCAAAAATCCTACAAATCGGTAGGCAATATCTCGACAGTCATGTGATCGACACGGATCTGTCCGATTTTGCATATTCCATCCTGATTGGCTAAGATTGGCTTCCAAAGTTTGTGGGATTGAGCCGTTTTGAAAAAAAGGCCTCAAATCATAAACGCAAAGTGCAATTATCATGAAATCGCGCACACACGTTCCCACTAGGCCGAGGAAGAAATGCCACTAAATTTTTTTTTAATCAGCCTCATGGTGGCGCTATAACAGCCCGATTTGTGGTTTTACCTATAACTCCACCGATCAGTTTCAAACTTTGTAAGCGCACTCCCTAGAGGCTAAGGATAAACCTTTGCCCTGCATTTTCCACATCAGCCTTTTATAGCGCCACCTTTGGTCCGACTTATGTAAAAAACATTTTTGGATATTACTCCTTGAGATTTTATCCAAAAATCATGCAAATCGGTACACAGTATCTCTATAGTCATGTGATCAAGTCCGATCCGTCTGATATTTCATATTCCATCCTGATTGGCTAATATTAGCTTCCAAAGTTTGCAGGATTGCTCCGTTTTTGAACAAAATGCCTCAAATCATCAACGCAGCTTGCGATTACCGTGACATTTGCCACACATATTCCCACTAGGTCAAGGAACAAATGCTACCTTTTTAACATTGTCCTGTTATAGCGCCACCAGCAGGTAGACTTTAGCAAAACACATTTTTGGAACACAATGCTTGAAATCATGCATGCAGCGTCCGATTGCCATGAAAGATCTAAGGTGAAGAACTGAACATATGCCACCCTTTTTACATTGGCCTATTATACAGTAGCACCACCAGGACGCACGGCCTGGTGGAGACCTGTGCTCGGAAGAGCACTGCTTCTAGTTTGTAATAATTCTTTGGGAAAATGGAAAAAATGTAATACAATAAAATATTATTAAAGATAAATGAATAGATAAAATCGAAATAACAAGGCCTTCTCACGTATTTTTCCCCCCCAAAAAAAATCTTTTTGAAAAAAAAAAATGTTTTGAAAAAAAGATTTTTTTGGAAAAACATTTTTTTTAGATTTTTTAATTTTTTATGATGACGTCACAATCGGCAGATGACGTCACAATCGGCAGCAAATCTGGACAGCCTGTTTTGAGAACCCGTGGGATACTTTTAACCTTCATCTTCTCAAAACCAGAGAAAGACACAACGGTCTGAAATGGGACTTTGTGAGGATAGAAGGTGCTAGTGGGACCCCAAAAAAAGGTTTTAAAATAGGAAAAGTGAAATTTCATGGTGTATCACCTTTAATGAATCTATCATAGTTAAAATGGAGTTTGAAGTTACAAGTTACAAGTTACAGTGTGTATGGGGCCTGATAACATTTACATCAAATATCTAAATACTGAATCAGGCAAATTAAAAACTGTCCAGGGTGTTCATGAAAGCCTGATTAGACGATAAAATTACCAAAAGTTTTTTTTTTTTTTAAGTGAAATATCCATTCAATATTCATTCTTTTCTTTCCTTGAGACTTGAGAATGTAGGCTAGCTATAGAGAGATACAGTAGAGGAGAGAATGTAGGCTAGCTATAGAGAGATACAGTAGAGGAGAGAATGTAGGCTAGCTAAGAGAGATACAGTAGAGGAGAGAATGTTCCGACCGTATTCAGCTGAAGGCCAGCAGGGGTTACAGAGGTGTCCATACTGAGAAGGGAGGCCTTAGCCACTATACTGTCAGGGGCGTCACAAGGGGTAGGAAAGTGGGACTGAGTTACTAGGGCCCAAGGTGGTGGAGGGGCCTTAATTATTTTATACTTTAGCTATTGAAAAATAGCAGATATACAAGCTCACACCGCGGCACTGAGTGCCGCGCTGCGAGCTTGTAGATCTGCTATTTTTGAAAAGTCGTGAAAATGTGTGCAAATCTTTGAATATATGTATTTGTTAAGCGAACATTTGTAACTCAAATTTTGCTTCTGGGGGGTCCCTGGAACTCAATATTTTGAGATGGGGTTCCGTCACCCCGTGGCCAAATACATACCATTTTGGGGGTCCTTCACATGAAAAGGTTTGAGCTCCACTGACATAGAAACATAGGTTTTTCAAAAAAAGAAAACTCAGAAGGATTTGAAATATTCAAAGATTTTCATGATTTTTCAAAAATAGCAGATCTACAAGCTCGCAGCCCGGCACTCGGTGCCGCGCTGTGAGCTTGTATATCTGCTATTTTTCAATAGTTAAAGCACAGGGGGCCCCGCAGTGAATCCTTGTACCCAGGGCCCCGAATTTGGTGTGACGCCCCTGTATACTGTGTCTGGGTTGCACCACTTCATGTAGGCCAGGGGCTTATCAACACAAACACACACGCCAACGGCGCCGGAGTCGGGGTTTTTTGGACTGTTCCGCCACCCCACTTTTCAGGCTCGACCTTTTTTTTCTTCTTTTTTTCTGTCTTTTTTTCCCCCAATCGGCGCTGTAGTCCCAACGTTCCCATTGTGTTGCTTGAGGTTGCCGCGACCGGCGACCCTCTAGACATGCTAATTGCTTCCAATACACAAAGTATCTGTGCCAAACATGTTGAACCGGTTCTTGTCCGCCCGTGTTGAATTGACGGCACATGCAGGCTTCATTGGTGTAAAGTAACTGAGTACATTTACTCGAGTAGGCTATTTTTATTCCACTACAATCTTTTGAAAACAGAGATACTTTGCAAATTTCGATTATTAGGCTATAAAGGCATACATAACCACTTCAGCCCTACATTTAGGCCATTTGAAAATACAAGCTCACAATATTGCTTAATCTGCTCAAATATTTGTATCTATGGTGGCTAAATTTGTGAAATGACTTGACTATAGGCTCCGTTTTCTTTATACAGCCTACATTTTGATACCAAAACGTCATTACTCAAGCCAAGGCTTACATTTTGAACATGGGATTTCTACTATTTCTACTTTTACTTAAGGAAAACTGAGTACTTTTTTTCATCACTGACGGGCCGGCCTTGCTGATCGTGCCTCGATCGGTTTGCTCACTCTCAGTGCGATGCAGCAGCAGAGCAGTTGAGTTCTAACTTCATCTAACTTTCACTATAGGCTACAGTAAGATGGAATTTTCCTTACTTTATTAATTTAAACCTTTATAATTTATTTTCTTGAAAATACATTGAGTGCAGGGCCCTCATTTTCAATGATGCAGAGATTATACTTAATATTGAAATAAGAACAGCAGGATAACAAGTAGACTATTGTGACATTTACATTTGAAAGTTGAATTAAATTCTTTATACAGATCTTACATTTTCATCTAACAACACATTAAAGTGCTTATAGGCTTACTTAACTAAAGTCCAAGCTGATGTGTAGACCTACGTTTGATTACGGTCATGACGTCACCGGCTGGCCACGCCCACAATATCGTCCCCTCACTATTTTACCCCTGCCGGCGCTCCTGACACACGCGTGTGTGCGTGTGTGCGTGTGTGCACTCATCAAGGATTCTTTTTTTTGTTCTTGTTGCATGAAGCCAAAATCAATGAGCTTACAATATGGCTGTGGATGGAGGCCAGCTCATAACAACGTTTGGGATCTGCTGAATAGACAGAGGTACTTATCTTTCATCACAATACAGACAGACGCACGCACGCACGCACGCATGCACACGCACACGCACACACACACACACACACACACACACACACACACACACACACACACACACACACACACACACACACACTGTGGGGCTTGTAGATTCATACAGGGGGAGAGAGAGAGAGAGAGAGAGAGAGAGAGAGAGAGAGAGAGACACACACAGACAGACAGACAGACAGACAGACAGACAGACAGACAGACAGACAGACAGACAGACAGACAGACAGAGAAACATACAGCGAGAGACTGAGAAGAAAACAGGCAAAGAAACAGATTATATATTCCCATTAATAAACACAGCAGCTCAGAAGGGAAACATTAAGGTGAGTGTTTTTTGTTAATATCCAATTTAAATATCTATAATGCTCCACTTTAAGAAAATGCCTCTGCTCGTAATAGAAAGCCTTCCATTATAATTCCAATTAAGGGAACACAAAGGCAGTTTAGAGTGCTGCATAATTTGTGTCCATCAAGTTCTGAAATGCTTGGAGGCCTTCTCATTTAGTCTTTGTCTGTAAAATGAGTCCCGCAATGCCAAATCCGATATCATAATGTTTCGGTGAGCACGGTTTGAAAAAAGCCTGTCAACACTGGGCAGTTGGACAGGACTTTACAATTATAATAAAAGTGGCGAGAAATGAAATAAGGAGGGGGGAAAATACGCCACGGATGATTTAAGGTTAATTTATATTTCGTTGGCCTCTCAATAAATTGCTTTACAAAATTGTATTTTATTTTGGGGCTTTTTTGAGGCTCTATTAAAAGGTACAGCAGAGCTACAGGAAACATGGTCCTCCTGCTTACATCTCAGACCTAGTGTCAGACCTAGTGTCAGACCTAGTGTCAAACTACGTGCCATCACGCTCACTGAGATCAGCTAACAAAGCTCTCCTGGACACTCCAACATGTCAACTTAATACCAAAGGACGTAGAGCCCCTACCCTTTGGAATGACCTGCCCCTTGAGATCCGCCTTGCTGAGTCTGTCCCCCGTTTTAAATCTCTTCTTAAAACCCATTTTTACAGACTAGCTTTTAATCCTTAATTAATGTAACCTTTATGTATTTGAATTCTGCAAGCTATGTATTTATGTCTTTGCATTGTTTTTCTGCACTGTTTTTAATCTTATAACCTTTGTGTGTACATGTTCTGTTCTTTGTCCTCTGCTGTTTTGTGTCCCCCTGTAAAGCACTTTGTAACCTGGTTTTGAAAGGTGCTATATACATAAAGGTTTATTATTATTATTAGTAGAAGAGTGGCATGCAGCAGATGATCTGGCCGGCCGGGAATCGAACCAGGGAATCACATAACAAGTGGTTATGTGCCCCCTAATCATTTGGTTATCAGCTCGCCCCAAAGAAATTTCAGCACAAATATGTACTACAGTACATAGAAAGATTAATACATAAGATTTAAGATAATTTATAGCTCCATAAGTTTTACAATAATATTGACATCATCAACAATCCACAAATTAAATACTACAGCAAAATGAGCACTGCACACTGCTGATGAACAATGATTGTTCCATCCTTGATGCAGAGTTGCCTTCAGATTGCACTCAGATTGATTGAATATATAATTGACGGCTGTTTTAAAGTAGAGAACGAGTCAAAAAGACGCCAAATGGATGAGACAGAAAACAGCCAAAGGCTTGCTTCCATTGTGGTCCATTAAAAATTCAACACGCAAACAACTTGACAAAAAAACTGTGCGTCAGACAACGATACAAAATAAAGATATAAAAATATAAAGTTTAAACTATCCACAATAAAATAAGGCCAGTTTTTAGTTACGGTATGCCAATCAGCCGTAACTTCATCACTCAGCCACTGACTCCAGTCAGTCACAGTGAAATTCACATAGTATAGTGCTAGCCCGCGTGTAAAAGGAAAAAAAAGTGGAAAGAAATTGACATTGTCCCTAAGCTTGGTCAGAGAGGAATGACACTGAAATCTCTTTTGATATCAGGGCTTGTGAGTGGGATTTCACTTTGAGCCCGTTGATAGTGTCAAATCAAAGCAAGGTCCTGACTTAAAGGAAGAAGCTTCTGGGGAATACTGAAAGAAAATACAGAGCTGTGTTTGGTTTCCACCAAAAAAAGAAAGAAAGAAAGAAACAGAGTAAGACTGTGAAGGTACAAGGGGCAGACACCTTGAGCAAGCTGAAGGCTCGCTACCTTTCCCCTGCCTCTGTTACCCTGGAGAAGAAGACCCGGGAATGGACTGATCTGAATATTATCAGTCTTTCTCTATCTGACATGAGATTTCCAACTTTGAACTGAAGGGAAGAATCTACAGTATGTACTACTCTATAATCTACAGAATCTACCCGTGTCTTCTGAAACTGTCAGCTGTGTAATACCGAGATCGCTGGAGATATTCATATCTTATCTGAAAAAGAAGTCTCTATAAACTGAAGATCCCGCCCGCCCGCCCGCCCCCCACAGAGTGAAGGAGGTAATGGTTATGGTATATGAAACCGATTGCATATATAGTGTGTGGGGATGTTTATATAGTGTGTGGGGAAGGGGATGTTATCAGGTGAAACACAGCCGGCTCCGCATAAATAAATGCCTGGGATGATTGTGACATTACTGGTGAGTGCAGGAGGAGGAAGGGTCCCTGCTCCTGCTATGATTGAAATATCTCCGAGCGGCTGCGAGGGGTTATCCGTTTCATATTCCATTGGCATCACTCACCTGACGGTGTGGCAGAGGATGGAGCGACCTGCGCGGCGGCCGTGATTGTATTACTTTCACTATTCAATCTTTGCACTCCCCCGTCTGAAGCAACACCCCTGTCAATGAATGCTAACCTAGTCAAAATGCCAAGCATGAGCAAATGGAGACAAGAGGGTGAATCAACAGAACCGAATCAATCTCGGCGAGGGGAGGATGGGGGATTACGTCCCACGGTAAGCGGGTTAAGATGAATGTGTACATATATGGTGTGTGCGCGCGGAGGCTGTTTCTATTATTCAAGATCCAATCCGGCTCACAGGCGCGGGTGGCAAAGGGGCTGTGTGGATCCTTGTGTCAACACTCGCTCGCTCGCTGTTGAGTTGCAATGTGTGTTCTAGGAGGTATATTGCGGATATGGAATTTTCATCAGAGGTTGTGTGTCAAAGGACAGGGGTTGGTAATAACTTGCAGTCTTCTTGGGAGTCTACCTGGTCCAAACTCCATTTGCCAAGCGTTAGTGAGCTGATGTACAGCTAGGCTATGTTGGACAATATCTGACATACAGTAGCAAGCAACAAGCAATTTCAAGTAAGGGGCCAAAAATGTAATTAGTTGACATGTGATTATTATCCACGTTAACACTGGTTCCTATTTTTGTTATTATGGACAACATTTAAAAAAAAATCATCAAATGTATTTAAATGATTTTGAATGCAAAAAAGAAAAAAAAGAAGCTAATCGCTCTATAAGATAATGGTGTAATGGTCTCTTCACAGGTGTTACCAATGATACTCATTCGTTCCGTTTAGTGTAGCAGAGCTTTTCCAGTGAGCCAACATGCATAATATCAGCACCCTGACTGTTTGACCTGAATGGAATACACCCTTATTTGGTTTCACTGGTAACATCTGTGAAGGAAGTAACATTAAAAAAACATTTATTTCGATATGGCTT
This sequence comes from Nannobrachium achirus, assembly GCF_963921795.1. Lineage (NCBI taxonomy): Eukaryota > Metazoa > Chordata > Actinopteri > Myctophiformes > Myctophidae > Nannobrachium > Nannobrachium achirus. The sequence continues at coordinate 10,676,426 of NC_137814.1, forward strand.
CCATGAAAAAGGCCTAGCTAATATGTGGCCCTTGGTCACCAGAAAAGGTGCCTTGTGCATTACAACTGCCATACTTGCAACTGACATACTGTACTGAATAGCAGAGCGAGATTCCATTCTGTAAGAAATGCACAACACCACAGGGGGGTCGGAGGAGAAGAAGAAGAAAAAAAGCATCATATGGGTGGTTAAGTGTGTCAGGATTTTTCCTGTGTGCCCTTTGTACTGCATACCTCATACTGCGTGATGATTCCATAGGTCTGCGCTGGCTCCCTCCACTTCAAGATGATCTTTTCTTCATAAGCGCTCCCCTGGATCGACTCGACGGGAATGGCCCCCGGCACTGTGGGGAAATGACCACAAACGCATCACACACACTTTCACTGTCAGCACCACCAATCATATTGCGTTGGTGACGGTGGTGGGTGTGACATGGAGGGGCAGTTTGACAACGGTCGCTGCCTGTGATTTCAAAGGGCTCCCGGTTCAATCCCAGCTCCTCCCGGTGTGGCATCGACAGTAACTGCTCCTCCTGGGTGCTGCCCAATATTTAGGGTGGCTTTTCTGGATACTGTATGTGAACATGTAATTGGCTAATAAAACAGTTTTCTGATGATGCACGATTCTAACTGTCTTGAAGAGAGTCTGTCTGTCTGGAGACAGACAGACAGTGCAAAAGGTCACAGAAGTAACTCGGTTATTTATTTATTTTTCACATTGTGTTTTTACTTCTTGAATATTATTATTATATTTATTATAATAATGGAAGTCAAAGGGGCTCTGATTGTACTGAAGCCTTGCTCAAATCTGGAGTCATACAGCATGTCATAGATTATATTCCATCACAGGCGACATGGATCTGTTCCGAGATCCACACTGGAGTTCCCATGTGCATCCTGAAATCCACATGATAGTAGTAATTACTGTCATTTGTCACATTTCAGAAATGTTGATTATGAAATGCCGGGTCTAAATGTTACTGATAACATTATTAAATGGAGCTCCACTCCATAATGCAAACTGTAATCTTAAAGGGGAAATCCAGAGCAAAACATCGTCGTACGTTACGCTTCTAGTAAGCTTCTAGAATAGTGTAGAGAAGCGTACGTTATCTTCTCATTTATACTACTGGATTCTAGCGATCAACAGACTAACTAGATTATATTCTTTTGCTGCCATCTTTTTTTTTTTTTTTTTTTATACCACGATGCCTTGTTGTGTACATACTGGCTGTAATAACTCCAGGACAAAGCCTTCTTTGCACTACAGAAGTTACGTTAGAAGTGTAGTAACTGGAAATCTCGCGATGCGCTAGAATCTCGCTTTGGAAACCGCGTCATTGTTTTCAGCCCGTTTCTCATCCGGGTCAATATGTGGTGGACTAACAAGACTTTGGGTGGTCTCAGTGAACTAAAAAGATACGATTCATAAAGAAAAAAGGAACTTTGGAGCGTCCAAAATAAGCGATTTTGGGAGAGTTACACCGGCCCCGTTTTAGCTGTGAGGAGTGGTGGTCAAAACTCAGATGAGGAGCAATAATAACAGAAATCCACCAAACCAGGCAGGAACATTTATGAAAACATGGACATTCAGGGGGGATAATATGCTTTGGTCTGGATTTCCCCTTTAACAGTTTGGCTGCTCTTGGTAGCCAAACACGTTCACAGACGAGATAAGGTTTCCATGGTAACCCGCATCTCAGACGCTTGCTACGGGTGCTGGTGAAAGAAAAAACTGCATACGTCATGACGCAACGCAGCCAGAAGCAACCGAGAGCGGCCATTATCCATTGACTCCTATTCTATACTGAAACATAAAAACGGCTTTATCTCGAAATAAGGTGCAAATAACGCCGAGGAGGCCGAGATCAGCTTGTCTTCACGGCGACACTATGCCGTGATGGTCGGCCCCGGTTAGGATTTTAGTTTTCGCGACCGTTTGTAAACAAACAGATCTCCTTCCTGGATCGTCAGTGTACACCCACGTGCACACGCACGGAGCTTCCGGGGCTCTTCAAAATAAAGCGCAAGTGAATGGTGGCGTCCTGAGTGTTAACAACAGTGATTGAACCAGTTCAACACTTCACCTCTATTTGATACAATACTTTCTCAATAAATGATAATAATAATAGAAATGTCCATAAGCCAAAGTGAAAACACATGAATGTCAGTGTCACTCAACACTACATGGGGTGGCGTGCTGTTACCGCACACGGCTCTTTGCTCACACATAGTAATGTACTGTTACCGCACACGGCTCTTTGCTCACACATAGTAATGTACTGCAAACAAGGTGGGAGAGATGAAGTGACAGTCCCTCGGGAAGGAAGCTCAATCTCGCTACACTGTTTACTTGTGTTCAGGCGCTGCCTGAGTTATGTGATCGTTTCACCCCACCGATATAAAAATTGCTCTCTTTCTATAAATGACATGGAGATTATTTTTTCCCCTTCATGTCCTCTCTGACTAAAAGGATTTATGCTAAAGAACGAGCCTGTAGCTTCGCGCCATCTGCACACCTGACGGCTCCCATGGGATATTCCAAATACACACACCCGCCTGCAAAAGCCTCGCCTGCACATGTGCCGCAGACAAACACACAATGCACGCAGACGTGCAGAGATACATGCGCAAACTGTACGTGCAAAGCAAACACACACAGAAAACACACAGAAGCAGCGAGGCAGTGAGAGACAGTTGCTTCTTTCAAGTTTCCAGTCAGAAGGATCTGAGGCGGACATGACAAGGTTCTCTGTTTCTTTATTTCAGTCAGCTGAGACTGTTGGTTATCAAGCGGCCAGGGGTTCCTTGGGAGTTTCCGCAGAGTTCATTTTGGGTTCGAGTCTGCAGAGGCAAAGCAAGCCAACTTTCATCTTCACATGGCGAGGGGGCATTGCATTGCTCCTTTCCTTTGACTTTAGGAGATGATGACTGTTACTGCACTATGATAATAAGTTATTAATTTATACTTGGTCGTGTGCTGGTGTCTAGCACATCCGCTTGGGTCTTTTCTGCCTTTATTTATAGTGTATAGTGGAGATGGACAGGAAACAGGGAGAGAGAGCTGGGGAGGGACATGCAGCAAAGACTGTCCGGAACAGGACTCCAAACGCATATCAGGATTTTAGACATTGGAGCCTTAGTGTCGTTAGGCCACAGTCTCGGCCTCCGCTTGGCTATTTTTGATGCACAACACCGGCACACAACCAAGCATAAAGAGTAAGTGATTTGTGATGAGATTTTTCATCGAGACACATAGGGGTGCATTTTGCTAAATATACTTTATAATATAACGTATATATTAAACTATATTATAGTTTTAATTTATATAAATACATTCGTGAATTAATTTTCACCATTGACTTTAAATACAAATTTAGTTATGGAGATGACATCATAGACATGAGACTGACACAGTATGTCCATATATGGGCATTCCAAGATATATGGGCTTAATATGGATGACATCAGGGATCTCCTCATAAAAGGGATAAGAACTGACACAGCGATCTCCATATAATGGCCATTCATTTATTAGTGAATTCATTTTCCCCATTGACTTAAATGGGGAAAATTCAAATGGTAAGACGGAATTCATTTAACCACACTTGCAATTTCCAATCGCACCTTCTAGTAATGTAACTACACTCTCTACACCTTCTAGTAATGTAACTACACTCTCTACACCTTCTAGTAATGTAACTACACTCTCTACACCTTCTAGTAATGTAACTACACTCTCTACACCTTCTAGTAATGTAACTACACTCTCTACACCTTCTAGTAATGTAACTACACTCTCTACACCTTCTAGTAATGTAACTACACTCTCTACACCTTCTAGTAATGTAACTACACTCTCTACACCTTCTAGTAATGTAACTACACTCTCTACACCTTCTAGTAATGTAACTACACTCTCTACACCTTCTAGTAATGTAACTACACTCTCTACACCTTCTAGTAATGTAACTACACTCTCTACACCTTCTAGTAATGTAACTACACTCTCTACACCTTCTAGTAATGTAACTACACTCTCTACACCTTCTAGTAATGTAACTACACTCTCTACACCTTCTAGTAATGTAACCACACTCTCTACACCTTCTAGTAATGTAACCACACTCTCTCAACACCAAGCATTGTGTCCCAACCCCAGGGGAAGTGAACTCCACTCACCGTCCTCGTCGGTCTGCACCTCCAGCTCCGTGCTCTCCTTGACGCCCTCGGGGTTGCGCAGCACCATCTTGACGCTGATGTTGGTGTAGGGGGTGAGGTTGTGGATGGTGTGCTGGGGGTCTCGGCTCTGCGTGTCGTACGCCACCTCCTCGCGCGTCTCCTCCTTGCCGCCGCCGCCCACGCGGGAGCGGTACTGCACCGTCAGGTTGTAGTTGTGGCAGCGCGTCACGTTGTAGCCCAGCGGCTCCCAGCGCACCGTCACCTGCTTGGACAGCACCTCCACCACCTCCAACCGCCTCGGGCCGTGCATGGGCTCTGTGGGGGGGGGGTAGAGGTAGGGATGGGACAATGTGAAAATGTCATCTCACGGTTATATTGTGACCAAAGAAATTGCGATTTACGATATTATCGCGATAATCAAAATATACCCAACGTCCATTATCCTGTGGCGGAACGTTTGCCAAAAAAATTGCAGATCTACAAGCTCACAAGCTTGTAAATCGGCTATTTTTTGGCAAAGACTTTTGATAGAGAGTGAAAAAAAGACGTATATTACCGGATATGCTGCTCGGCAAATAAAAGGTGAATTGAACCCAGTGCATGACGGAGGACGATATCACGATAAATTAAATCTCCACGATACGATTATCGTGAGTGTTTTTTTTAATCACGATAAACGATAATATCGCTTATCGTCCCATCCATAGGTGGAGGTAAAGATTGTTGTTGGGCCAAGTCCTATTTGTAAAACAGTGTGAAAGGAGCCCCACAAGCCAGTTCTGTGTTTCATAAACAGTTAGCACAATGTGTAGAAGTATGATGTTTTGGCAGCCAACCAGTTGAAGAAATTACAGATTGTTGTTATAAGTCAGCCATACAAGCACTGACAAAAAGTCACACCCGTGTGAACTGAGCGGTGGTCGTGGAGGCTGCGCGTGCGTGAGTGCGTGCGTGCGTGCGTGCGTGCGTGCGCGCGCGCGTGCGTGCGTGTGTGTGTGTGTGTGTGTGTGTGTGTGAGTGTGCCTGGCCTGAACAACAGCGCCCCTCCCTTAACATGTGTGGTCAGAAAAGGTATTGCAGGCTACATACAGACTCAGGCTACATACAGACACGCACGCACGTACGCACGCATACCCACACACACGGCCACATATAGGAGACGGTGTGACCACCACTCAAAAAGTGTGAGCGGTGCCTTAGGCTGCTCAACAGCGCCACTTGAAGGTAGGTCACCCAGTGGTATTGAAGCTGTTGAAACTGTACTGTAATACAGGGGTCTTCAACAGGGGGTCCGCGACCCCTAGGGGGTCCGCGGAGGTACTGCAGGGGGTCCGCGAAATTATTGCTTAAAAAAAAAAAAAAAAAAGATTTATGTTAGAAAATAAATCATGATTCTATCCATTTTGAATAGCTTGAATACATGATTACTATGCAATTGACAGATTGTTGATGTTATTGACATTGGTTCTCAGTTTAGAAATGGTAGTGGTACGGCCCACCCTGCTCGCTGTAACTTGTACATGTTTAAAATAAAAAATATGTCGTAGCCCCGACCCCCCCACCCTACGAGGTGGTAGGGGGTCCCTGCTCCATCTCCCCATCAGTTTGGGGGTCCCCGGCCTGAAAACGTTTAATACATATTATGGACAGACATATAGACAGACACTCGGTCAAATGTTGGAAAAAGTACGTAATGCTAGATTGGGTACACGTGTTATGTGACACCGGCAGTCTGGCATGCAACCGCAGGGTAATAATAAGTATAAATCTGACATGATAATGAAATGAGATGTGAGAACTGAGTGTTGCAGTATATCAGCTTTAGAATGCATGTTATTGAAGGAGCTGCTTGGCATTGTACATGTATTTAATGCAGTTCCTACATGTACAGAGAGAGACATGTACAGAGAGAGACATGTACAGAGAGAGACATGTACAGAGAGAGACATGTACAGAGAGAGACACGTACAGAGAGAGACACGTACAGAGAGAGAGACATGTACAGAGAGAGACATGTACAGAGAGAGACATGTACAGAGAGAGACATGTACAGAGAGAGACATGTACAGAGAGAGACACGTACAGAGAGAGAGACATGTACAGAGAGAGACATGTACAGAGAGAGACATGTACAGAGAGAGACATGTACAGAGAGAGACATGTACAGAGAGAGACATGTACAGAGAGAGACATGTACAGAGAGAGACATGTACAGAGAGAGACATGTACAGAGAGAGACATGTACAGAGAGAGACATGTACAGAGAGAGACATGTACAGGGAGAGACATGTACAGAGAGAGACATGTACAGAGAGAGACATGTACAGAGAGAGACATGTACAGAGAGAGACATGTACAGAGAGAGGCATGTACAGAGAGAGACATGTACAGAGAGAGACATGTACAGAGAGAGACATGTACAGAGAGAGACATGTACAGAGAGAGACACGTACAGAGAGAGACACGTACAGAGAGAGACACGTACAGAGAGAGACACGTACAGAGAGAGACATGTACAGAGAGAGACATGTACAGAGAGAGACATGTACAGAGAGAGACATGTACAGAGAGAGACATGTACAGAGAGAGACATGTACAGAGAGAGACATGTACAGAGAGAGGCCCTATGGTTTTTCATAGTCCACTACTGTATGTACTATAAGGCAAGACAAGGCAAGGCAAGGCCAGTTTAATTGCATAGGACAACAAGGCAGTTTAAAGTGCTTTACACAAAACATTAAGCATTAAGATAATGAGACGCAGAGAGCCTTCATAATATCATAAAAGGGTGTTTATTTTGGACATACTGTACAGTACAATTAAAAATAAGATAAGTCCAGAGAAATATGGGAATACAATTACAGTGCAGAATAAATTATTAAAATGAGGAATCTTTCTTTATTTTTTTTATTTTTTTCTTTAAGCAGCAAAGAGAAAGGACTCCAGTCTTTTTATTTAAAAGAACTGAGAGTTGTAGCTGACTGCAGTGCTGGGAGTTTGTTCCGGGTATGTGGTGCATGCTTCTCCACGTTTACTTTTGAGGCTGAGGGCATAAAGCTGACCTGTCGTCCCAAATGACCTGAGCGGACTGGATGGTTCATGATGTACAGTATCACAACATCAGCCCTGAACCATTCAATGTTGTATAAATCAACAGTAGCATTGTGAAATACATTATTTGATATACAGGGAGCCAGTGTAAATATCTGAGAACTGGAGTTGTATACTGTACTTTCTTGGTATTAGTAAAGACACCAGCAACAGCATTCTGAATCAACTGTACCTGTCTGAACGATTTTGGGATTTTGCAAGTTCTTCCAAATGTTACAAGTACTTTAATCCTTTATATATTCTAAAGGTGATAGTACACTGACTTGGTACATAACTGTCTTTGTAACTCAGATGTTTATTTTTTTCATCACACCCTTTTATCTGTCCATACAATATCTTTTAGTGTAGGAATTCGATAAACAAAACTACAAGTCCATCTCTTTTCTTATCAACAGTTATGACACATTTGGACACATAGCCATGACATATGCAGGATTCTTTCATTCGTGTCATGTTATCCTTGGGAAAGGATAGCCGTTTGGTGTTCTTATCGCACATGATTCTTACATCTTTTACTGCAAAGTCACCCACAAGTTTACTTTCTGAGTTACTTTCTGAGTCCTTACCCTGCTGTGGGAAAATGAGAGGTTATCCAGGTCATCAGACCGATATCCAGGGTCCTTCAACAGTGGAGTAAATCTGTTCTCCAGTTGCCCACTTGGTTGCTGGAGAGGTTTGTTACTCCTGTCTGCAGTTCTCCCTTTTGCAGCTATGCACGACTGACGTGTTGAAGAAGTACAATCAGAGGTGTCGCACAATATTCTGGGCCCTGGGTACAAGGATTCACTGTGGGCCCCCTGCGCTTTAACTATTGAAAAATAGCAGATATACAAGCTCACAGCGCGGCACCGAGTGCCGCGCTGCGAGCTTGTAGATCTGCTATTTTTGAAAAAATCTTGAAAAACTTTTCAAATCCTTCTATGTTTTTAAAAAAAAACCTATGTTTCTATGTCAGTGGCGCTCAAACTTTTTCATGTGAAGGACCCCCTAAATGATATGTATTTGGCCACGCTGTGAGCTTGTATATCTGCTATTTTTGAGCGGTGGTCACACCATCTCCATAGCGTGGCCGTGTGTGTATCCGTGTGTGTGTGTCTGTCTGTCTGTATGTAGCCTGTGGTGTATGTAGCCTGCTATACCTTTTGTGACCACACATGTTAAAGGAGGGGCGCTGTTCTTCAGGCCAGGCACACTCACATTCACACACACACACACACACACACACACACACACACACACACACACACACACACACACACACAAATACACACACACAGGCACACACACACACACACACACACACACACACACACACACACACACACACACACACACACACACACACACACACACACACACACACACACACACACACACACACACACACACACACACACACACACACAGCCTCCACCGCTCAGTTCACACAAGTGTGATTTTCAATAGCTAAAGACAGGCCCCTCCACCTTGGGCCTTAGTTACTCAGTCCCACTTTCCACCCCCTTGTGACGCCCCTGAGTACAATGTCTGGATGGTAGTGCTGGCCAGCTGTTCGCATCACAAAGCTCATGGGTCTGATGGTCAGGGAATATTATCAGAATACCTGTCAAAGCTGGGAATAAATTCCTTACCAAACGATTTCTTCACCAATGTGTCTAGTAACATACCTAACAAAGATTGAAATTCAACATCCCTAGGGAAATCTTTGACAGCTAGGGTAATTTTCAGTCTCATTCACTTACTATACACTACTATAATGGAACAAATTACTCCCAAAAGAAAATCAGCTTTAAGTGGGATGTGAGGGGATTTACTAGGTGTTTTTAATTATTCTGAATCCATAGCAAGCATTTGTTTTGCACGAAAAACATTCCTTGGGCTAAAAAACGGACCCCCAAAACGATGGTTTAGTGATGAGTCATCACTTTTCACAGTTTTTGTCGGGTCCACTGGTGAAGAAATCGTTTGGTAAGGAATTTATTCCCAGGTTTTATTAATATCCTCAGACTATGAGGTCTGCCTGTTACTCGTCTTCTGCACCAAGAGAGTTACATAGGCGTTTCAGGCAAACATCGTGCACTTTATGAAAGAAGCATGAAATTTGACACACAGTTAGAACATGCCATATGGAACATTTTTGGCTATAGGGGCATCGCAGATTTGTTTTGGGAAACTTGTGGGAGCCAATCAAAGTTGCTCTCATAGACTTATAGAGTCAAATAAATACAAAAAATAAATATGCTTTAAGTAGCATGTGAGGGGTCAAACTAGGTGTTATTCAGGATTCTGAATCCAATGCAAGCATTTGTTTTGCACGAAAAACATTCCTTTCCGAGAAACGGACGCCACTAAACTTTGAAAAGTGATGACTCATCACTAAACCATAGATTTATGGGGTCCGTTTTTAGCCCAAGGAATGTTTTTCCTGCAAAACAAATGTTTGCATTGGATTCAGAATCCCCAAAAACACCTAGTTTGACCCCTTACATGCTACTTAAAGCATAATGTATTTTTGTATTATTTTACTCTATAGTAAAGTCTATGAGAGCCCAACTTTAATTGGCTCCCACAAGTTTCCCAAGACAAATCTGCGATGCCCCTATAGCCAAAAATGTTCCATATGGCATGTTCTAACTGTGTGCCAAATTTCATGCTTCTTTCATAAAGTGCACGATTACATCAAAATACTGCCCGAAACGCCTGGACAAACAGGGGGAGCACCATTTGTAGATTTTTCCTCTCTGTCTTTTCCCATCATTTATTCAGGGGAGCTCGTTGAGAGCACGCTCTCTTTTTCGGGGACGCGCTGATTACAGCATGAAAACCAGATTTAGAAGCTGGTACACAGACCTCCTGTTAGTAGCTGGTACACAGACCTCCTGTTAGTAGCTGGTACACAGACCTCCTGTTAGTAGCTGGTACACAGACCTCCTGTTAGTAGCTGGTACACAGACCTCCTGTTAGTAGCTGGTACACAGACCTCCTGTTAGTAGCTGGTACACAGACCTCCTGTTAGTAGCTGGTACACAGACCTCCTGTTAGTAGCTGGTACACAGACCTCCTGTTAGTAGCTGGTACACAGACCTCCTGTTAGTAGCTGGTACACAGACCTCCTGTTAGTAGCTGGTACACAGACCTCCTGTTAGTAGCTGGTACACAGACCTCCTGTTAGTAGCTGGTACACAGACCTCCTGTTAGTAGCTGGTACACAGACCTCCTGTTAGTAGCTGGTACACAGACCTCCTGTTAGTAGCTGGTACACAGACCTCCTGTTAGTAGCTGGTACACAGACCTCCTGTTAGTAGCTGGTACACAGACCTCCTGTTAGTAGCTGGTACACAGACCTCCTGTTAGTAGCTGGTACACAGACCTCCTGTTAGTAGCTGGTACACAGACCTCCTGTTAGTAGCTGGTACACAGACCTCCTGTTAGTAGCTGGTACACAGACCTCCTGTTAGTAGCTGGTACACAGACCTCCTGTTAGTAGCTGGTACACAGACCTCCTGTTAGTAGCTGGTACACAGACCTCCTGTTAGTAGCTGGTACACAGACCTCCTGTTAGTAGCTGGTACACAGACCTCCTGTTAGAAGCTGGTACACAGACCTCCTGTTAGTAGCTGGTACACAGACCTCCTGTTAGTAGCTGGTACACAGACCTCCTGCTAGTAGCTGGTACACAGACCTCCTGTTAGTAGCTGGTACACAGACCTCCTGTTAGTAGCTGGTACACAGACCTCCTGTTAGTAGCTGGTACACAGACCTCCTGTTAGTAGCTGGTACACAGACCTCCTGTTAGTAGCTGGTACACAGACCTCCTGTTAGTAGCTGGTACACAGACCTCCTGTTAGTAGCTGGTACACAGACCTCCTGTTAGAAGCTGGTACACAGACCTCCTGTTAGTAGCTGGTACACAGACCTCCTGTTAGTAGCTGGTACACAGACCTCCTGTTAGTAGCTGGTACACAGACCTCCTGTTAGTAGCTGGTACACAGACCTCCTGTTAGAAGCTGGTACACAGACCTCCTGTTAGTAGCTGGTACACAGACCTCCTGTTAGTAGCTGGTACACAGACCTCCTGTTAGTAGCTGGTACACAGACCTCCTGTTAGTAGCTGGTACACAGACCTCCTGTTAGTAGCTGGTACACAGACCTCCTGTTAGAAGCTGGTACACAGACCTCCTGTTAGTAGCTGGTACACAGACCTCCTGTTAGTAGCTGGTACACAGACCTCCTGTTAGTAGCTGGTACACAGACCTCCTGTTAGTAGCTGGTACACAGACCTCCTGTTAGTAGCTGGTACACAGACCTCCTGTTAGTAGCTGGTACACAGACCTCCTGTTAGTAGCTGGTACACAGACCTCCTGTTAGTAGCTGGTACACAGACCTCCTGTTAGTAGCTGGTACACAGACCTCCTGTTAGTAGCTGGTACACAGACCTCCTGTTAGTAGCTGGTACACAGACCTCCTGTTAGTAGCTGGTACACAGACCTCCTGTTAGTAGCTGGTACACAGACCTCCTGTTAGTAGCTGGTACACAGACCTCCTGTTAGTAGCTGGTACACAGACCTCCTGTTAGTAGCTGGTACACAGACCTCCTGTTAGTAGCTGGTACACAGACCTCCTGTTAGTAGCTGGTACACAGACCTCCTGTTAGTAGCTGGTACACAGACCTCCTGTTAGTAGCTGGTACACAGACCTCCTGTTAGTAGCTGGTACACAGACCTCCTGTTAGTAGCTGGTACACAGACCTCCTGTTAGTAGCTGGTACACAGACCTCCTGTTAGTAGCTGGTACACAGACCTCCTGTTAGTAGCTGGTACACAGACCTCCTGTTAGTAGCTGGTACACAGACCTCCTGTTAGTAGCTGGTACACAGACCTCCTGTTAGTAGCTGGTACACAGACCTCCTGTTAGTAGCTGGTACACAGACCTCCTGTTAGTAGCTGGTACACAGACCTCCTGTTAGTAGCTGGTACACAGACCTCCTGTTAGTAGCTGGTACACAGACCTCCTGTTAGTAGCTGGTACACAGACCTCCTGTTAGTAGCTGGTACACAGACCTCCTGTTAGTAGCTGGTACACAGACCTCCTGTTAGTAGCTGGTACACAGACCTCCTGTTAGTAGCTGGTACACAGACCTCCTGTTAGTAGCTGGTACACAGACCTCCTGTTAGTAGCTGGTACACAGACCTCCTGTTAGTAGCTGGTACACAGACCTCCTGTTAGTAGCTGTACACAGACCTCCTGTTAGTAGATGGTACTATAGGGATGGGACGATAAGCGATACTATCGTTTAGCGTGATAAAAAACACTCACGATAATCGTATCGTGGAGATTTAATTTATCGTGATATCGTCCTCCGTCATGCGTTGGGATCAATTCACCTTTTATTTGCCGAGCTGCATATCCGGTACGCGGTACCACCCGAAACCCTCTATTGGTAAAAGGTATTTATAATATACGTACTTGATACAGTCTTTTTTTCACTCTATCAAATGTCTTTGCCAAAAAATATCCGATCTACAAGTTCACAACGCGCCGCGTTGCGACGCGTTGTGAGCTTGTAGATCGGCTATTTTATGGCCAATGTTCCGCCCCATCAGGATAATACATGTTGGAGATACTTTGATTATCGCGATAATATCGTAAATCGCGATTTCTTTGGTCACAATAATCGTGATATGAAATTTTCATATGGTCCCATACCTAGCTGGCCTGGTACACAGAACTCCTGCTTGGGGGAGTGTCTGTGTTCACTCAATCCTAACCCTAAACCTAATAGTAGTGGAGGCTCTAAGCCCGAAAAATAAGCTGTTAACTTCAAGTCATGATGCAAAGGTCCCCTTTGGTATGGAAGTACCTTAGGGCCATAGGAAAGAATTTATCCAAAGAGACAAGTTAGATCACCCTTCATTTTCTATTTATAGCCATTTTAAAAATGGCCGCCGACAATAATCCCCAATACACCAGACCCCATATCATTGCTTCTGTTAGAGCTATAATAATAATATTGGTGTCAAAGTGTACATTTTTGGGGTCTAGGAACTCAACTAAACAGGTTTCAATGCAAAAACCCCAATACTTCACTAATTAACATGACAGCGGGGGGTAAAATATGCAAATTTCATGAAAAAGAATACGTTTTAACAGGGTAACTTACCCCCCCACCCCTCCCCCTAAACTTTGATTCAATTTTCCTTTGGTATGGAAGTACCTTGTGGCCATAGGAAACAATGTATCCAAAGAGACAATTTAGATCACCCTTCATTTTCTATCTATAGTCATTTTAAAAATGGCCGCCAACAATAAACCACTATTACACCAGACCCCAACTTTGCTTCTGTTAGAGCTATAATAATAATATTGTTGTCAAAGTGTACATTTTTGGGGTCTAGGAATTCAACTAAACAGGTTTCAATGCAAAAAACCCAATACTTCACTAATTAACATGACAGCGGGGGGTAAAATATGCATATTTCATGAAAAAGAATACGTTTTAACAGGGTAACGTATCCCCCCACCCCTCCCCCTAAACTTTGATTCAATTTTCCTTTGGTATGGAAGTACCTTGTGGCCATAGGAAACAATTTATCCAAAGAGACAATTTAGATCACCCTTCATTTTCTATCTATAGCCATTTTAAAAATGGCCACCAACAATAAACCACTATTACACCAGACCCCAACTTTGCTTCTGTTAGAGCTATAATAATAATATTGGTGTCAAAGTGTACATTTTTGGGGTCTAGGAATTCAACTAAACAGGTTTCAATGCGAAAAACCCAATACTTCATTAATTAACATGACAGCAGGAGGTAAAATATGCAAATTTCATGAAAAAGAATACGTTTTAACAGGGTAACTTATCCCCCCACCCCTCCCCCTAAACTTTGATTCAATTTTCCTTTGGTATGGAAGTACCTTGTGGCCATAGGAAACAATTTATCCAAAGAGACAATTTAGATCTCCCTTCATTTTCTATCTATAGCCATTTAAAAAATGGCCGCCAACAATAAACCACTATTACACCAGACCCCAACTTTGCTTCTGTTAGAGCTATAATAATATTGGTGTCAAAGTGTAAATTTTTGGGGTCTAGGAATTCAACTAAACAGGTTTCAATGAACAAAAACAATATGTTTCAACAGGAGTAAAATATGCAAAGAAAAATGAGTTTTAACAGGGTAATGTTCCTTTTTCTCCCCCTTTGGCAATGAAGTAGGCTACCTTAGGGTAATAGGAAAGAAATTATCCAAAGAGATTAGATCACCCTTCATTTCTGAAATATACACGGTTTTTAAAAATGGCAGCCATCATTTACACTTACAGCAATACAACACAGCCTATATATTTGCTTCTGATAGAGATACCAGTAAGACTCCCTAATCGGGAGATAAGCGACCGTCAGGTCGTAGCGTGATTTTAGGGCAAAATGTGTAGGAGCAGTGTCCAAAAATGTGTTTGGAAGGGGGTCCCTGGGGGTCCCTGGAGCTCCCTGGTGGAGGTGGAGGTTGTGGATTGGCAGGCCATGAGTGTGTGTGCAAAGTTTGGCATGGATTGGGGTAACGGTGGCGGAGATATGAGTTGGGGAAAAGTGTGACATGACGGACAGACTGACAGACTGACTGACTAACAGACAGCCGGTGGAGGTTTTGGTAGTAACTGTCATTTCTGGGGTAAAATAATCCGATTAAATTGGTTTCAAGACAACAAAAAAACAATAGTTCTCATTACCTTCAAAATGGAGGTGAAATAATTAATCACATTTCATTAATAGTTAACAAATCATTTACTGATGCAAACTTGGACACATCATCAGTGTTGTTTCCTGGAGTCACTGGGTGTTTTGGGTCCTGCAAGAGTCAGCCTCCTCAGGCGACCCGACTGAAGCTGATCAGACCTCGTTATGTATCCAAGTGGCATGCTTCTGTCCCCACTGCTCTCCCCTCTTAATCTGGAGGCTTTTTCTGCTGCATCCCCAATGTTGCCTATGGCTCTTCTTTGTTGGCAACTGTTATGCACAGTGGCGTAGCTGTGCTTAAGGAGTGACTGGCAAATTCCAGACTGCTAGATGTCAGGTCTCAATCTGGACAGGGAGATGTGTGGTGGAATTTTCAGCTGCCTCTCCAGGTCAACTGTCATCACTCAGTCTCGGGCTGTGGAGAGCAAACCAGCAGAGCAGTTCTTTGGTGTTTTCTCTGACCTTTTCCCTTCCTTGACACAGTGAATGGCCTTAGCTGTGGCTTGGGAGTATTGGATGCCCTTGATGCCCTTGCTGATTGCTTAAAGGACCAGGTCACCTCTGGGACAACCAGATCTTATTTTATTGTCGTGTGGGACACGATCAACACAATCCTGAATTATTTTTTGTGTTCAATCTGTGTTTTTAGATATGTTAGTATTTCAGCATGCTACAACTGGTCATATGATGCATTTTGCATCATATGACCAGTTGTAGAATGCTGAAATCGGCTGAAATACTAAAATATCTAAAAACACAGATTGAACAAAAAAAATAACTCAGGATTGTGTTGATCGTGTCCCACACAACAATAAAATAAGATCTGGTTGTCCCAGAGGTGACCTGGTCTTTTAAGCGATGGATTTCAGGACCTGGTCGTTCCTCAATAGAAACCGGCCCTCAGGCCTCACCCAGCGCCTTGGAGCAGCTGCTCAGGATATGTTCAGGATATGTACGGTACCTGGGTGCTCAGGATGTGTACTGCAGATATTCCTGTGCCCGTGCCACAAACTCCTCCCTGACTGAGCTGAAACAGAGCCTGAGTTTATTGGTCTTCCTGTACAGCCTGATTTTGCTTAGGCTGCGGCCACAGCCATCTTCATTCAGCCATCATAGATGAGTAGAGGCCAGAGGATTTTGGGGTGCATTTCATGCTGGTAAACACAGGCCTTGAATCTTCCAGGGAGCCCCCTCCAGGTCAGCACTGGTTGCCTTGATGGAATCTCTGTCATTCAGAGTGCAGTTGAAGACATTTCCAAGGCTCATCACCGGCTTCTCAATGACTGATGGGATCTGGTGTTCTCCCAGACTGAAGCGAATTTGTCTATGATATTCCCCTTCTTTTGGATAATTTTTCCCTTACCAGGTATCTTCCAGCACATGCCATTGCGCACAGTCTTGGACCATCCAAGGCAATGGCACTGCCAGCATTCCATGCTTTAATGGGGAGCAACACAGCCTTTGGCAAGGGCAAGAAGACAGTCCGTGCGGCAGTCCTTGCCTGAACTCACCTTACCTCTTCAGCTGCTCTCTGACCCTAGCCCCACAACTGAGATGATCTCCACCCACACACCCATTATCCAGAAATCTCTCCAGAAGCTGTATGGTGTTTCCGGGGGGGAGAGTGTTTTCTGCTGGTGTTTCAGTCCGAGCGTATCAAAGGGTGCGTTCGGAAATGCGCACCGGGTGTGTGCTCAGTGTAGTGAGTGCCTAAAGCTAAACCCAACCCTAATCCTAACCTCAGTAAAACTATGCCTAAACCCAACCATAACCCTAACCCTAACCTCAGTAAAACTATGCCTAAAACTAACCCTAACCCTAACCCTAACCCTAACCAGACCCAGTGCACATTTCCGAACGCACCCTTTGATACACTCGGACTGAAACACCAGCAGAAAACACTCTCCCGTTTCCGGGGATGACATTAGGACTGTGTCCTAATGCTCGACTCTCCCTCTTCCTTCACAAAGGAAGCTACTTTGATCACATGCCACCAAGCAGTGATGCGCTCCATTGGAAGTGCAAGACAGACTGTATTATTGTAGCTATGGGTTCTGGTGTAATAGTGGTTTATTGTCGTCGGCCATTTTTAAAATGGTTATAAATAGAAAATGAAGGGTGATCTAACTTGTCTCTTTGGATAAATTCTTTCCAATGGCCCGAAGGTACTTCCATACCAAAGGGGACCTTTGCATCATGACTTGAAGTAAAATGTGTCTTAGAGCCTCCACTATAGCCTAACCAGTGGTGGAAAGTAAACAAGTACCGGTATATTTACTTAAGTACAGTACTTACAGTAAGATCAATGTTTTGTTATTTGTAGGTTAGGGTTAGGGTTAGTTTACTTTACTTGAGTATTTCCAATTTTCAGTACTTTTACTTCTACTCCACTACATCTCGGATCCAAATATTGTACTTTTACTCCACTACATTTATTTGAAAACTTTAATTACTTGTTACTTTGCAGATATAAATTATAATATCATAAAACACACATAAACCACTCTAGCCCTATTTTATACCTTGGCTATTTGAAAATAGCATCGCAATGCGTTGTGAGCTTGTAGATCTGCGACATACTTTACTCAAGTACATTTTGAATTCCAGACTTTCCATGGTAAAGTGGTGTTGTTCAAAACATAGTCTATTACTTCCATGTTAACTTGACCGGTACATTTCGGTTTCCAGCACTGCAATCTCTTCTGCAGGCCTATAGGTTTTTGCAAAGCCGCCTGTGGAGAAGGAGGGGGCAAGTACCACGTTTCCAGTCACTGCAGTTAAGACTTGTGCTGTTGCAAGCCCACAGTCATGTAGGAATACAATGTTGAAATGTTGCAATAAACTACCATATCTAAACAAGTAATGTTAGTCCCAGTATCCAGAGTCAGACCAGAAGCCACTCATAATAACTCTTCAAAGAAAAACAAAGCAAAAGAAAAGAAGAATATCTGCAATTATAGCAAACAGCAAAGTGTCTACACTGCTAGAATGTGGGAAGCAGCAGCAGCAAAATTATAAATTTTCTTTTGTCAGCATCCCTCATCAAATGATATGTATTTTTATTTTTTTTTGTAAACAAAGAGGTCTTGTATTGTGTTAACTATAATCAATGGAATTGGCATGTTAATTAACCAGATAATGTTACATAGGCAGATGATCAAAGCAGGTCAAAAGAAAACCTACCTGACCTGATGCAAATCCAAATAACAGGATTGAAATGTCTGTCTATTAAAGCAGTTTGGGGACATTATAAAGTGGTCGGGCCTCCCTGTTTATCTCTTAATAGATCAGTGGTTCTCAAACCTTTTAATTTCAAGGACCCTCATAACTGGAGTCCAAATGGACCCTCAGTGTTACAGACCTATAAGGGTCCATTTGGAGCACCCTCAAGGAACCCTGACGGTCCCTGGACCCCACTTTGAGAACCAGTTCACGACCGTGTTACAAACAGGCCTAACTTGTGTTTCTGTAAGTTTATGCACTTGTGTCACTCACTCTCCATGACTTTTAAATGTTTTCATCCGTACCTTTCCAGGGAAAAGCACTTTGCCTAAAATATATATATTTTTAAACACATTTGCAGGTGATATTGCAGCATTTCAAAGGGCCAGTTTGACATTGAAACGTACCACATCCTATCGCCATAGCTAACCCGGCCTTCACAGCCTGACACGATGCGACCCACAGGCCCGCATGTGGAGGTGCGGCGCTAGAAGCCATATCATCCCTTCAGAGCACGCTGCTTCCATCTTCTATTTCTCCTTCTGCCTTGACTTTTTTTTTTTTTCTCCCTCCCCTCTCTCCCTTTTTCCATCTGGACCAGCAACAACAGCCATGCTATTAACTCCACACTGATACCGAGTCTGTCTGTCTGTCTGTCTGTCTGTCTGTCTGTCTGTCTGTCTGTCTGTCTGTCTGTCTGTCTGTCTGTCTGTCTGTCTGTCTGTCTGTCTGTCTGTCTCTCCCTCTCTCTATCACAGTGGTTCTCAACTAACTGGGGACACCCCCAACCCCCCCCCCCCCCCCCCCCACCACCCCGATGAGCACTAAGAGTTGAGGCATTACATTTTGTCTAACACGTTCTATTGTGAAAATACCAGATCTGCATGCTCACAACGCCTCTTTTCACAATTTCTGCTTCTAAATATTTGACAATTTGCCAATGTTTAATTTTTAGTCATTTTAGGGGTATTAAAAAAGTCACTTAAATTGTCACTTTAGAAATGTGGCAGACACATAGTGTATAGAGGATACACTTACATTTTAGTTGGTTTGTTTACTGTTGAGGGAGAAAACAATGTTGCACGTTAAGTTAATCATCTGGGGACCCCCAAAATAATTTGGGGACCCCCCTGGGGGTCCCGGCCCACAGGTTGAGAACCACTGCTCTATCACACACTGAATCTCTCGTTTCCATTGCTTCTCTCTCTCCCTCCCTCTCTCTCTCTCCCTCCCTCTCTCTCTCTCTCATCTCTCTCTCTCTCTCTCTCTCTCTCTCTCTCTCTCTCTCTCTCTCTCTCTCTCTCTCTCTCTCTCTCTCTCTCTCTCTCTCTCTCTCTCTCTCTCTCTCTCTCTCTCTCTCTCTCCCTCCCTCCCTCCCTCCCTCCCTCTCTCTCTCTCTCTCTCTCTCTCTCTCTCTCTCTCTCTCTCTCTCTCTCTCTCCTCTCTCTCTCTCTCTCTCTCTCTCTCTCTCTCTCTCTCTCTCTCTCTCTCTTCTCTCTCTCTCTCTCTCAGTCTATCCTCTTTCCATTTCTTCTATGGTTCGGCTCACCCCTTCCAATTCCGTCTCTATTCCCATCTACCGATATCCCTTTTTTCTCCCTATTTCGACACTTCCCGGATCTTTGTTCCCTTGCTATTTCTTCTCTTTTCTCTCTTGCTCCGTCTCCGTCTCCTCTCTGATCCCAAGTTGTATTTTTTTTCTCTCTCCCATCATATCTCTTCTTTCTCCCTCCCTCCCTCTCCCACTCTCTCCATGGTTCCTCCGAGAGAGAGAGAGAGGAGAGAGAGAGAGAGAGACGAGAGAGAGAGAGAGAGAGAGAGAGAGAGAGAGAGCAGCCGGAGCACAAGGTAATGGGATCAATTTCCATTCCAGGTTAAATCTGCAGTCCATTTCTCTGGAACCTAACACTTTACCACCGATTAGGAACAGCCAGGGCTCAATTTCCCTGTTGCCCGGGAGACACCGTCCAGCAATTCGGAGGCAGCCATGGGCGCCATGTTTAACATTCTGGAGGTGCCAGGGAGGAGGTCGGCAGAGAGACCCCCTCCCCGTCACCGCCTGCCCGCCCGGCCGCCCGCCCTGCCTCCCTTCTGGCATGGCTATGTTCATTCCTTCAACATCCCAAACAAGCAGACACGATAAACAAACCAGCGACATGGAACCGGAAGAATCCACAAACAACCCTGCTGTCTGGCAAAGAACAAAGTGACAAACAAGGTAACTGTGGGCAAACCTTTGCATGTGGTGCCGGCAAACTACAATAGGCATACCTTTTGATAGTAAAAAAAAAGAGAGAGAAAGAAAGAAAATGTGGTGCCTGCAACAGTTTACTTATCAAATTCTTTTTAAATATTTTCTTCTGTGGAATGCAGTACACCGTGAATCTATCCATCAGCAATTGAGAGTGCAAATTTGCACACTCTTTTAAATTTAAATTTGAAAGCGTAAAAACAACGTTGGAATCAATCTGCATGGTAGAGTATGTTAGCACAATAACACAATATAACTAGAAGATGTGCAGTGGTTGCAGGTGTCTCCGTACAGTTTACAGTTTGCAGTTTAGGCATTTAGCAGACGCTTTTAATCCAAAGCGACTTACAATAAGCAGATACAACATCACAATAATACCACCAAGACATTTAGACCCTGGCGACGGGTAGGACACCTACTCGTTGAGTAGGTAGTAATGCTGAAGCTCAATAAGTGGAATATCTCCCCGGGCCGAGTGGGGATTGCTAGATGAGTCTTGGATGAGTGCTAGATGTTTGTGCACGGACTAGTAGGAACTACAGCTTTACACTGAGGATTGTACTGTGTACTGGGGGTTATTTCAAGATAAACTATCAGAAACAAAAACTAAAAAACAAAACGTATGGGCGAGATCTCGCTCCATAAAGAATGATTGGCTTCGGTTCCCTCGGTCCAAGGTTATTATAGTAAACGAAAACTAACTAAAAAACGAAAACTAGAATGGAAAAACATTTTAGTTAACTGAAATAAAAGTAAGCAATTTACCCCGAGTGAGAGGACATTATGCTCTGATAATGTCCTGTGTTAGGGGGTGATCGGACGAGGCGAAGCCGAGTCCGATAACCCCCTAACACAGGACATTATCAGAGCATAATGTCCGACCCCGAGTGGTAAATAGCTTTTCTACCACTTTTTCCCATATACATGAAAGAAAACACATAGTTGTAACTTGCAAGGATCTTAAGTTACAATCATTATTGCCTATAAAACTTCCGCCATAACAACAAATAGTGCCACAAACAACATCTTCTACTCACCACCAGATGGCGCCAACTCCATGCTGAGACAGATGTCGCCTTACGCGACCGAGTATTTCCCGGTGAATCTGTGCGCAAAGGTGGGGGCCGATGGGCAAGGAGGGTTGCGAGCTTATGAGAAACAACTAAAATAAGACCTTAAAACCTGGCGAAAACAGTTGCGTGCATTAGCGCAAATGGAAAACATTCAATTAACTTCTGAAAAGCCTACACGGCCTTTAAACAGCGTGCATACGGTGCATTAGATGAGGATAAATAAAATCATTAAATGGAAATCATTAAATTAACTTCTGAAAAGGCTTCTTCTAAGCCTACACTATATAGCCTACTAAAAACGAGTGAATCTTGCCACACGTGAATAATTGTGGTTCAGTGGTTGTAAACAATAACACAGACAATATAAAATCCTTAGTCTAGTTGTGGGAAGAAAAGGATATCATCATCATCATGGCCCCAAATAACTTTTAAATATCTTGCAATTGGAGACGAGTCTCTTACTAAATCGGCAAGAGTGCCTCTCATTTTCAATACATAAAGGCTAAGCTATAGAACCTCTCCATCATCAGCAATAGTCAGTGGTGGTGCGTGTCCCCCAGACCCCCACACTCCCAAGCCCCCACCTTTGCGCACAGATTCACCGGGAAATACTCGGTCGCCTAGCTTACAGCTAAGCTAACGTCAGTTAAAAGCACCGTTCCGGCCGTAAATAGAGGCTGTTCGCTTCCAGAAAGGGCATAGGTTCAGAGAAAAGGGGCTTTAAAGTTGGCGGATTGCATTGGATCCAAATAAATCGGCGACGATAGTACGCACGTTGGTAAACATAGGACCGCTGCGACCGTCATTTGTTGGTGGGGGGAAAGGTGTTCCGACCATAGCGTTCCGACTCCCTCCTGAAGTCCCCGGATGCGTTCATCGCGTATTGATCTCGGAAATGTGCCTCATTTGCATGTACATCCGGGCATTTCACACATTCCGGCTATTGTGGCCTCATTTACTACTGTTTTAAGCCAATCACAATCCAGTATTTGAACACGTGACTAGAAAAAGTGGTAGAAATAAAAACTAAGCTTTTTAAAAAAACTAAAACTAACTGAAACGGTATTGTGTGTTTACAAAACTAACTAAAATAAAATAAAATTATAGAGAAAATCTCCTTAGTTTTCGTCTTTTGTCTTTTGTGGAAATAAAAAAATAAAAAACACCAGTTGGTGAGGTCAAAGAGAGAAGTTGTATGTCTCAACATTCCTGCCACTCTGAACAATATGATGTTTTGTTGATTTTCTTTATTAGACAATACTTTTTCCGGAGCTTTATTAATCTCACCCCTGACAAATACCCCATATTACGTAAAAGACTAAAACTAACACTAAAAAACTAATAAAAACTAAACTAAAACGAAGCATTTTCAAAAAATAAAAACGAAACGAAACCAGCAACCTCACTTTAAAAACGAATTAAAACTAAACTGTAATTGAAAACAAAACCTCAAAACTAATAAAAATAAAAACGAATGGAAAAATCCAAAACTATTATAACCTTGCCTCGGTCACATATAGCATTCTGTGCAACGCCGGGGTGACAGGAGCGAGCAGGAAATGCAGTGGCTTTTGGGGGGGAAATTGGGTCACGACACATGACACGAACACAAGCCCCAACAAGCGAGACGATGAGAAAGGAGAGAGAGAGACAGAGCCGCCGAGCCGCCAGGAAAGAAAAGGAAGAACGAGAGAGGCTGGCTTGCTTGTTGAATGAAAGATGGAACACAGTGAGATTTCACAAGGAGGAATGACGGATGTGATCTCTCCTGTGCCTTTAATAGAGCCGATGAAATCGTGTTAGGAGGGCCCAAAGGAGGCAGGGCGGGCGCGCGGGCGGCGGGCGGGTGGGCGGGGGTGTGGGGGGGTGAAGCCTCTGTCTGTACCCAGGGGCGTCACAAGAGGAGGGTAAAGTGGGACTGAGTTACTATGGCCCAAGGTGGAGGGGGCTTAATTATTTCATACTTTAGCTATTAGAAAAATAGCAGATATACAAGCTAACAGCGAGCTTGTAGATCTGCTATTTTTTAAAAGTCGTGAAAATGGGTGCAAATCTTTGAATATATGTATTTTTAAGCGAACATTTGTAACATATTTTGCTTCTGGGGGTCCCTGCCTGCCTGGAACTAAATATGTTGAGATGGGGGTCCGTGGTCAAATACATATCATGTTGTGGGTCCTTCACAAGAAAAGGTTTGAAACCTTAGAAGGATTTGAAATATTCAAAGACTTGCAACACATTCAAGATTTTTTCAAAAAATAACGGATCTACAAGCAGCAAGAGCCGCTGATACAAACGACCTACGGCCTGGTCGCGACTTAGGCCACGACTTGGAGGTCGTAGGTCCCGGTTCTGGAGGTTTTGCGCGATCTCGGTCGTAATTCAGCGACCTGGGAAGTCCGCGATCGAAACTCTACGCTTGCTAAGGGAAGGGACGCGAGTTTAGAAACTCTACGCTTGCTAAGGGAAGGAGCGCCGCGATCGAAACTCTACGCTTGCTAAGGGAAGGGACGCGAGTTTAGAAACTCTACGCTTGCTAAGGGAAGGAGCGCTCGTTTTCAACAGCGTCGGCAGGTTAGCTACTCAGTGTCGGCAGGTTAGGGTTAGGGTTAGGGTTAGGGTTAGGGTTAGGGTTAGGGTTAGGGTTAGGGTTAGAGTTGGGGTTAGGGTTAAGGTTAGGGTTAGAGTTAGAGTTGGGGTTAGGGTTAAGGATAGGTTTTGGTGCACCTCGCGCGGTCCAAGTGACTACAATGGAGCGCTTCCTACCTCCGGTTCAGCCAATCACAAGCTTCAAAAGGTTGAATAGCGCTGCTGCTCTAGAATATTCTGCAAAAAGACGGCCCGGGGACGACCGAGGTGGCGCAACCACGGCCGGGGGTCGCGAAACTAGACCGGCCACGACCTAACAAGTATGTACCGCGAACTACGACCTCCAGAACCGGGACCTACGACCTCCAGGTCGTGGCCTAGGTCGCGACCAGGCCGTAGGTCGTTCGTATCAGCGGCTGTCTCTCTCTACAAGCTCGCAGCGCAGCACTCGGTGCCACGCTGTATCTGCTATTTTTCAATAGTTAAAGCACAAAATAATGTGTTCCCAGTCTAAATGGGTTAAACCCCTCCCCCTATGAAGAACATTCATGGGGGGACCGCATTGAATTCTCGTACCCAGGGCCCAGAGTTTGGTGCGACAGACCTGTCCGTTCCCCACTGAAGACAGAGGTGTGTGAAGTATGCACCGAGGGCTTCGACAGAGAGTGGAAACGTGTCTTCACCTTTCTCTCCCTGCCATTGGCCGGAAAGCTGCCGATTCAATTCCATTCCATTAATGGTGCATTCTTTGAGTTGATACGTCCTACCAGGACACTGGTCATCGCACGCGCGAGAAACCAAACATGCACTGCTCAGTCAAGGGGCAATCCTCGCTTGTCCAGGGGAGAGATAATGCATAGATAAGACTAGAGTATGAACTTCTATAGTGCTACTTGAGAGAACTACCCCAGTGGTTCTCAACCTGTGGGCGTAATGATTTTGGGGCGGGGGTTCCCGGATGACGTGAAGAGTGGCAATTTTATGTAATTGACCCCTCACATGCTACTTAAAGCAGATTTTTTGGGCGTATTTTTTGCCTTTATAGAGTGTATAGTAAGTGATGGGCCCAGACTTTTACCCCCTATAAAAGAAATTGCTCAATGCTGACAGGCCGTCAGCAGGTGGTTTCATGAACGTATATATATAGACAACATTTTAGGCCAATAAAAAAAACTATATACCAAATATCATACCTATGATACCAACTTAGCATAAATGCTAAGCTGGCAGCCGGACTATAGGCCTATTTGCACTTAGACTGTCAAAACATCAAAGGCAGGCCTTGAAAAAGTGCACTACCAGTCCATCTACCTCAAGAAGTTATTTATTTTTCTTTAAATAAAAATAAACTTTTTTGCACTAAAATCGCTGTGGTTGCGTGATATCAAAAATGGTATCGAGTATCGATATTTTCTTTCAAAATATCGTATCGAAGATAGAAATCCAGTATCGTGACAACACATAAGGGTGTACATTTCTCAATGGAAGAGCAGAGAAGCCACCTCCAACCACTGCATATGTACTAGTTATATTGTATTATCATACTCTACCCTACATATTGGTTAAAAACAACATTTTATTCATAACAATAAGTTCCAGGTTGCAGATTTAAAATTACTTGTGTGACTAGATCCAATTTAAGGAACTAAGAAAGCAGATGCACAGAAGATACTTGAGTAGTTGAGTGAAAAATAAATCCTTGTAAAATTAATCTAGCCTCTAGTGATTAACTATGATTTAGAAAATCCAATTTCCTTGTACTGATTGCAAAAACACACACACACACACACACACACACACACACACACACACACACACACACACACACACACACACACACACACACACACACACACACACACACACACACACACACAAATAACACAAAAGTGCTGCCTTGGAAATGTGGGGTGAAATTTCTGAAAGTTATCAGAACCAGAACAAAGCAAGTGATTCTCTGGCTATTCTCGGACTAAAATGATAAATTAGTGTTTGCGTGGTACAGAATGTCTTACCAGAGATTCGAACACTTGCGTGGGAGGCCAGTGGATGTCTGGAACATCTAAAGCCTATTTCAAGGACCCCCAGTGGTTCCTAACTATCAATCCTTTAGCTGGAGACCGCGCCCAAGGAACACTTTGGGTCAAGGACCCAAGGTGGATAGTTTATGGATGTCGTTTTCCATCATTCTGCACTGTATAGCAGTGTGGAGAGTACCGTAATTGCCGGACTATAAGCCGCGGCTGAACCCTGCTGCTTATACAATGGTGTGGCTTATATAGAGATTTTTACAGCTAACGGCCAGTTAGTTCGTTTTACAATGGTCTTTAACAAGGATTTATATATCAATTTGTACAGCTAACGGCCACCAGGGGCGCTCTAGCGGGAAGCAGGAAGGACACCTGCGGCTTATAGTCAGGTGCGGCTTATATATGTAAACGTTTGTTTTTTGTTCTAAATTTAGCTGGTGCGGCTTATATTCAGGTGCGGCTTATAGTCCAGCAATTACGGTAATTTTATATTTTATACAGTACCTAGGCCATTTGAAAACGATATACAGATCTGCTATTTTCAAACATGTTGTACTTTTACTTTAGGTACGTTAAATACATTTTGATGCACTTTCATATTTTTTTTTTTTTTGAAAGCCCTCGGTATTTAATTCATGGACATAATAGATAGCAGGCAAAAAGCAAAAAAAGCTAAAAAAAAAACATTCAATAATATTGCAGTTATAAAAACACTATTATGTACAGTATCGCTGTACTCACTTCTTGCCTGATTATGGGAGAAGTGATAACTTCCTCCTTCTCTGGCCTACTGAAAGGTGAGTTTTCAGGGCAGTTTTGAAGGATGCCAGCGAGCTACATGTTTTAAGGGAGGTAGTCAAGGAATTCCACACCTAGGTGATGGTGTTGTAGAAGGAGAATTTACACATATTTGTCTTATGGGTTTTTGTGTTATCAGATCGTTGTGTGCGCTCCCTCTGGTGTTGTGGCTGTGGGTGTCGCTAACTTTCTGGAGTTGTTTGGTCAGATATGCGAGTACCGAGGAGATAGAGGGCAGATTTGCGTTGACTATTTTGAAAGTCAAACCCATTTTTAGTTGTTTAACCCTGTCTTCAACACTGAGCCAACTTGCAGGCTAACAAAATGTGTGGGAGAAACATGGGTCATGGGCCCCAGGTCGAGAAGTAGTCGAATCAGTTTATTTTGGGAGGTTTGGAGCTTAGCCTTGTGGTTTTTTGATGTTGGAGTACCATGAGGTGCAAGCGTAGTCAAAGTGGGACTGAATGAGGGCCCCAGCAAGAGTGCTGAGGGCACTTTTGTTGACAAAAGTGGAGATTCTGCCCAGGAATCTTGTTCTTTGATTTACTTTTTTGATCATCATTGTTGCCATGTATCCCCAGACAGGTATTTGTCAAGAATACAGCCCAAAGAGGTAATCTCTTCCTTGCTAGAGATTAATGTGTCATCAGCTTCATCAACTTAAGTAAGAAATGTGAGTACTTTTTCCACCACTGGCTTCAGGCAGTACTACAACCAGCAGGTGACCTGGCATTAGGGTCTACATTTCTTAAGAGAAGAGAAGGGAGACCACTGTCAACCACTGCAGATGTGCAAGTTACAATTTGTTTTAACATACTGTACTAGCCTGGTTAATAAACCAGACCGCACAACACCACCCCCTGGTGGTGGTAGTGGTGGTGTAGTGTGGTCTGGAGCCTCACGATTGAGAATCCATTTCCACCAGCCACCAGAAAGGGTTAGCCAATCAGGGCTGTAGGCTGTGTGGACACAAAAACATTCCCCCTCCCCCTCCCCTTATGACAGGCATCAAACAGGTAGTTGTCTTTGATGCTTTCATTGATTAGAGAGTACACTAACAAGGTCTTGACACTTGTATGGCCCAATCAATGACCTTATTGCACAACCCCTTTGAAGTTCAAAGGGAGCAATTAAGAGCTCTGGCTGAGCTCATCAGGCTTTAGCCCGCCCCCCAGAAATGGAATCTCTCCCTGCAACCCCAGACTCTCTTCCCAAAACAAAGTGTGTGATAGAGGCTGGCACCGCCAGGCTAATACTGTACTGTACCACAGCCAGATTGTTTAAAATAAGGTTTTATTCATTACAATGAGTTACCGATTGCAGATTTAAAAGAAGCTGTGTGAGTACAGCAGGCCTAACGGGAGGAACTAAAAAAGCAGAGAAAATATATCCTTGGAAAAGTAGTTTAGACAGCCTTCAGCTTTCAGTCAATAACAATGATGAAAAAAAAAATAATGTCCCCAATTTTCCTTGAGCAAACTACTTCAAAATAACACACACACACACACACACACACACACACACACACACACACACACACACACACACACACACACACACACACACACACACACACACACACACACACACACACACACACACACACACACACACACACACACACGACACACACACGCACGCACGCGCACGCACGCACGCGCACGCACGCACGCACGCACGCACGCACACACGCACGCACACACGCACGCACACACGCTCGCACACATGCTCGCACACACGCTCGCACACACGCACACACAACACAACAGTGCTGCCTTGAAATGTGGGTGCCATTTCTGAAAGTTCTCGGAACAATATGAATCTCTGTGATTCTACTTGACTAAAAGTAGATCATCCTTGGGGTTTCTCAAACATATCTTTATACCTTCAGAGGAATTCTGAGTTTTACTCTGTCAGAGTTCATTTAACTCTGTCAGAGTTACATTAAGGCTGTAATCAGTTTATACACAGGATTCAAAACCCTGCACCCTGGGAGGCTGCCAATTAGACGGCCCATTATTTCCATGTCCCAGTCCAAAAAATGTTAGGTTATTGTGAGCCGAGGTTAGGGTAGGGTTAAGGTAAGGCTTAGTTATAATGTGTGCTGTTGGACCAATTGGCAGAGTCAGTATCCCACACGAGCACCACGATTTCTACTGCTGATTTAATACAAAAAGACCATTTTAGGCAGAGGACATAATATTGACTTTTGAGTCTCATGCAATATCTCTTGGTCAACCAGTAGTGTTCCTACCCGACCTCAGGTATGCATTTCTCAATAGAAGAGCAGGTGGTAGACCAACTACAGCCATCGCTGTTGTGTTCATTATAATGTAGCCTATTAACATAGTCAAACCATACAGATTGGTCCAAAACTACGTTTTATTCACTAAAGCAAGTTAGGGATTGCAGTTGTATCACTGTGGACTGCTGTGTCTGGATTGTCAGACAATGACAAAGGAAAAAAGGCACTCCAGCCAGCAAGCTATCCAGACTGATATAACAATTCACAGAAAACGGGGCTTCTCCATTTAAACGGCTCTGTCAGGAACCCCACTAAAAACACAACACTAAAACAGCAATACAGGGGGAGGGAGATGGAGGGAAAATAGACCTCTTCGAGTCACTGGCGGTTTGGGAAAAGCCATCCAGAAAATAGAAGCCTAAACCCCATTATTTGCGGAACTATCTTTTGGCCGCACTCGGTAAGCAACGGTTACACTAAAAGCACATAGAATTGCAGGGTGGCCAGGCACAGAAATCAAATTAAACCAGATGCTCTCCAAGTGACAAATGCACCAAACTGTGAATTTCCAGCAGACGCGCACTGGAAGCGGCTGGGAGGAGAGGAAGTCTCATTTCTGGGGCGTTCAAGGGGAATGTCACACTCTCATCTCTGCAGAACGCCAAGAGAGATAATGTCCGCCGTATTCTCTGGACCACCCGGCCAATGGGGAGACGCCGAGAAGAGTGCGTGTTTCTCTAGTGGAAAATGTAATTGTTGAGGGAAATAGTCCATACCATATAAAGATGGAAGGAGGAAAAAAATGAAATGAGGCAAGCCAATGATCTAGTCAGATGTGAATTACGACAGCAATATACTGTGGTTTTATTTTTTTGTGATGTGCTGACATATGGAAAGCACAGCGCCGCTGTCGGACGGAAACCTTGTATATCCGAAACTGTTACTTTTCAGGAAATGAAAAAAAAAAAAAAAAAAAAAAAAAAACGATATAACCTGCATTCCAATGTAGTCCAGTGTAGTTGTTACTGTATTTAATCACCAGCTGCTCTTAATACCTTTCATTGGTTAAATATATATAAAACCGACAGACAAACTTAGACATATAATATCAAAATATCCAAAATGTTTCAAAATAGAAGATCTAAAAGCTCACGACGCGTCACAATGTGATGCATTGTGAGCTTTTAGATCACCTATTCTCCCTAATTTCTGTGCAACAAAGTTTAAAATATGGCATTAAGTTATACAAAATAAATACAAATAAACATAAACAGATGAAATGTGAATACAAGGTTTCCAGTACCCCGGCAGTGATAATGTGATGTCACACTTGAACAAACATTGTCAGGACTCTCGGCATAAGAAGAAGCGGTAGACATTACGGCCGCTAAAAGAGAAGTGGCCATTTGGTAAACAGCCCTCATGACAATTCCACATTCTCTCCCTTGAGCTTAATTGAGAAAAGGCTAATTGTTCGCGTTCCCCACTGGCTCCCCTACGGCGCGAACGCCAGCTGTCAGAGACGGAGGGAGGGAGGGAGAGAGAGAGAGAGAGAGAGAGAGAGAGAGAGAGAGAGAGAGAGAGATAGAGAGAGACTAACAGAGTCTGTGGCAGAGCAGACACCCGATCCACTGCCATCCTGTACCCAGTGGTGGAAAGTAACTACAGTAACTACTGTATGTCAATTTACGCAAGTACTGTTCTTAACTCATTCGTAGTTTACGGCCGAGGAGCCCGAAGATATTTCTATGTCTTTCACTGCTGGCTTCTCCTACCTGTTAACGCGGGCACTCATCCAGTTCCCATCGTGCGTGATCGGACACTGCTATGCATCGTTTGTTCGCGTATTCCATCAGCTTCTCAGATCATTTAAAATTTTTCCAATTGATCAATAAGTTCTCCGTCTGTAAGCCGCGGAGTTTACACAGAAAGCTAACGGGCCAAAATAGACGACGGACCATCCGCTTCCCGTTCACGGCCTCAATGTTAACTGGTCCGCTCAATAATGTGTCCGTGTAGAAACCGATCACGGAGCATTAGTTCCGGCCTATTTTGGTTCCGCTTCGATAAATTATTTATTTTTAATTAAAGCTTATTAAATCTTCGGGTTCCTCGGGCATGGCAGGGAAGGGGTACAAAGGGGTATTTTTTTGGCAGAGGTTGAGTTAAGTACAATCTTGAGGTAAGTTTACCATGCTTGAGCATGCATTCTTCTACCCCATTCTTCTACTGTCTGGCCCACACCAACCCCAGTAATAATGGTGGTATAAGAGCAGCAACAACACTAGTATATCGTCGTTGTCGGGTGGAAATCTCGTATCTCCAAATTTGTACGTTCTTTCGCAAATCATGAAGGCCGTCGCACAAAAGTAGTGAAAACAGCAGATCTACAAGCACACAACAGCGAGGCGTTGTGTGCTTGTAGATCGTCTGTTTTCACTAGTTTAAATCATTTTTAAAATGATAAATTCAAAACGAACGGTTTTGGACATACAAGATTTTCACCCGACACCGACGAAAACTGTCGCTGGAGTAGTGGGAACGCCACCGTCGCCCCCTGCAATGTTGTGGCCCTCAGCTTGGTACCCTAGACATAATTCGGCTCTTGGGGAAAACCAATTGGAGAACCCTGTTCTACTCCATTTCAACTCTGAGACAAATACTTTAGTTACTAGTTACTTTTTATTATTATTATTACAAAACATCTGCGTAAGCGCTAG
The DNA here is from genome assembly GCF_963921795.1 of Nannobrachium achirus. Lineage (NCBI taxonomy): Eukaryota > Metazoa > Chordata > Actinopteri > Myctophiformes > Myctophidae > Nannobrachium > Nannobrachium achirus. The sequence goes on from NC_137814.1 coordinate 10,708,386, forward strand.
TTTATTCTTTGGATATTCAAAAATAGATCGGCAATTTCTTTTTTTAGACATTCTGATAAATATGGAAAATAATAAGTACTTTTACTTTTGGTACTCATATTTTAATGCCAATACTTTCTTACTTTTACTCAAGTCAACATTCTGAATACAGGTATTTTACTTGTAGCAGAGTATTTCTACACTGTACTATACACATCATCAGAGTACATCTTCCACAGCCGAGGGAGAGGCACTAAAAACTGTGCGAGGAGAGTGTGGTGGACGCCCCCCAATCCACCACCATGACTCAGGATGACATCATTGGTTTGCATCAACAGCAAGGTGCCTTCCCTTCGCACGTCCCAACCGCCTGGCAGAGGGGGTCAAGGTTGACCTCCAAGAGGAAAGGACAAAATTCACACCATATATATACACACGCACACACGCTCATGCACACACACGCACGCTCGTGCACATATGCCCACGCATGCATGTTCACACACACAGTCCTAGCCACGTGAATAGAACGGGTTGCACTGAAGGGGCGATATCTCCTATAAATCCTTTCACATGTGGGGGGGGGGGGGGGGGGGGGGCAGGTGTGTGTGTGTGTGTGTGTGTGCGCGTGCGTGCGTGCGTGCGTGCGTGCGTGCGTGCGTGCGTGCGTGCGTGCGTGCGTGCGTGCGGAGCGGTGCACGCGGCAATTTTCAAATAGCACCCACAGGCCTGTGAATGACAGCTGATGAGGTGGGCCTATTACGCCCAGCCCACTGCGACCGCAAGGTTAGTTTTATTGACTGTATCATAAGCGCGGGCACAAATCACAACAAGGCTATCTGCTGCAAATCCATGCCATTTTTTACGCCGCTCACAAGCTATCAAACGCTAAAGTCTACTACAGCGACACAGGGTGAAAGTAACTGGAAATATGACTCCAATATCTCCCCACCCCCAGTATGGCAGATAGCTCTGGTGGAATAGAGTTATAATAATGATTATGAAAGCATCCCTTGAAGCAGGAAATTACTGAGGTCTATCTTATGCCAGGGCACACAGGCCGGGCCGGGCTTCCAGTGAGGGCTAAGATTGGTATTCCAAGCAGTGGACAAATTATCACCTGCTCCCGACTCTCCGCCGGTGTAATTGAATAATTTGAGTTTGACATTTACATAGAACCATTAGTGGGTTTTTATCATTACAGCTTGACATTTAAATAATGTTTTTGAAATTATCAGCACATTATCTCCCCTTGTTAATTCAGATGCCCCCCCTCCCCCCATACACACACACACACACTCAACATTTTGCAATCCACATTGATAACGTGATTAGCACAGAACATGGTGGAGAGAAGGGACAAACAACCCCTCGCCCCAGCCTCGCTGTCCTAGAGGGAGACTTGAATTGGTGCACTCAGCCCTCGGGTAGAGAAAGACATTAGTCCTGGATGAAAGGAGACAAATTGGGCATGTCCAGAGCAGAGCCACTTTACTGGGAGACAAGTGTGTGCCTGGTGTGTGCCTGGTGCATGCGTGCATACGCGCGTGTGTGCGAGTGAGCGTGTGTGTGTGTGTGTTTTCCAGTGCTGTGTGCTATATATTTGTGTTTGTGCGTGCCGAGTTAAACGACACGCGTGCGTTCCTTACGTCTGTGTCAAAGGGCCGAGCATCACACCAAGCTGCAACATTCATCAGATCTGATCTACTTCAATCTGCGGCGTATCGTATACCGCGCCGTGCTGTGCCGTGCTGTGCTGTGCCGTGCCGGCGATCTATATCACATCCTCATTGATTAACCACTTAAGACCCATGCAATTCAATGTGCGACAGATGGCCCAAAATCGCCTGTCTACAAGGTCACAATGCAATCGTATTTTAGCCCAAGAAATGTTTTTTGTGCAAAACAAATGCTTGCAATGGATTCAGAATCATGAAAAACCCCTAGTTTGACCCCTCATATGCCACTTAAAGCAGACACATGTTTTGCTTTTTTTCCCCTGTAATGTAATGTTAATGGGACACCAACTCTAGCGGCTGATAACACCAATTTAGCTGTGTCTCAGAAAGTGTTATCATACCAAACTATAATCTACAGATATAGAGCTTTTCATGCATGGTAACCTTTGCCACCTTTCGGAGAGCGACATCTCGTATGGCCCATGGACTGTTTTCCACGTACTGTACATGCATCACCCGCTCAGCCTATGGTGGGGCTTGGGGAGGGAGGGAGGGACTGCTTCCTCCTCAATAATTAGAAACCCTGTCAACTGGCTGTCGTTCATCAGTGCCACCACCATGTAATCAGGCTGAAAACAACACTCCAGGTTGGGGGGGGGGCAGAAGGAGGAGGAGGAGGAGCTGGAATGTTGGTTAGATTAAAGCTAGAAGGAGAACAATGCCTCTTCACTTTAACACAGCCTGTCAGAGGTCTAGGCTGGGGAATCGCAAATGGCGGCCCGTCGTCTCTCTCTCACAGTCACAGACAGTACTCGCCTCATCTCACTCTGCTCGCCAGCCAGTCAGCACTGTAAACAACGTGACAGCGGCCCAGATTAGATCCCAGACAGAGGGGGCTGTTTTCATGTTAAAGTGTTCCATTCTCAGGTAGTCAGGGCCTGAATATTGCTGTCACTTAAAAGTATCTCTGCATTGCGCAGCGTGTGTTATTCACTCAGCTTTTTTTTTTTCATACTTGCGGGGAGGCTGAGGCTGAAGCTTGACTTATACTTATTTGCGAGCAGGTGTAAAAAAAAACAGGCAATCTGCAAGCTCACAATCCGTCACATTGAGACACCTTGTGAGCTTGCAGATCGTCTGTTGCCGCTGTGCGATACCGATGTGCAACTAAGTATAAATTATGTTGAGAGAGCAGGGCTGCTGGGGAAGCCCATTTTGTTTGCCTCTCTCTCTCTCTATCATATTTGGTTGATAGCAGTGGGGGCCATTGAGGTAATGACATGGGCTTCCACACTTCTTGAAATCATTTTCATATCGCACGCCGAGGCGTGCCGTAATGATAGCTTTTGATAACCGACAATCAAAGCTCTGTTGGCCTCCTTGAGTGCTACTCTCTGGAGATAAGGAGGACGGAGGGAGGGGCATGCGGTTGAAGAGGAGAGAGAGAGAGAGAGAGAGAGAGAGAGAGAGAGAGAGAGAGAGAGAGAGAGAGAGAGAGAGAGAGAGAGAGAGAGAGAGAGAGAATGTGGTGGGCTTGTGTGCATGTGGTGTGTGTACTTGTATTACTATACTTATAAGGGAAGAAATTCCACATAAGTACAGTAGTAGACAGTGGTGTAAAGTAACTAAGTGCATTTACTCAAGTACTAAACTTAAGTACAATTTTGAGGTATTTGTACTTTTCTCTGACTTCCAATACTGTATTCTTACTTGTACTTTTACTCCACTACAAGTATTTGAAAACCTTAGTTACGAGTTATCTTTCAGAAATAAATGATTATGTTATAAAACATACACATTAATCCACTTTAGCCCTATTTTATACCTAGGCTAAAAATATATTGAATGTTTGAAAATAGCCGATCTACAAGCTAGCCGATCACAAGCTCACAACGCGTTGCATCGTGAGCTTTGTAGATTGTAGTGAGCTTTGTAGATCTGATGTGAGCTTGTAGATCTGCTATTTTCAAACATTTTGCACTTTTACTTTTGGTACTTTAAGTACATTTTGATGCCAACACTTTCGTACATTTACTCAAGTACATTTTGAATTCCGGACCTTAATTTGTAACAGAGTATTTCTATGCTTTTACTTGAGAGTAAAAAAAATTGAACTTTTTCCACCACTGATAGTAGACTTTGTGAAATAGAAACAAACAGTCTTTTTATGGTTAGAAAATGTATGTTTAGAGCACTAATTTCTACACTGGAGGAACAGATTCGGGTTGGGGTTTAGAGTTAAGATTAGGCATTTTAGAGGCTTAGGGGTTGGGTTTAGAGCTATGCCTGGTTTATACTTAGCTGTACACCACAAATAGCCGATCTACACATCGTATTTCTGAAATAATTATGTCCTCACAACTATAGAATATATATAGCACGTGCGCGTGCGCGTGCGTGTGCGTGCGTGCGTGCATGGGCGGGCCAGTGGAAAGAGAGCTGGGGGGGGGAAGGGGGGGGGGGGAGGGGGGGGGTTTCATGCAGTCACCGTGCAACAAGTACAATCGAGAGGGTTCGAGTCCTTGGGGTTGACAGGTGTACACAAGCAGTAATTGATGGCATTTTAAGATGCTGTACATGGAACTGCATGTTCCACCCTGTATAAACACTGATATATACACACACCAATATCCACCCCCACCCACACACACACACACACACACACACACACACACACACACACACACACACACACACACACACACACACACACACACACACACACACACACACACACACACACACACACACAGACCCTCCCACGCCTATATACCCATGCAGCCATCCATCGCCGGCCGTCCACGCGCACGCACTCCACACCTTGGAGGCATGGGTAATCAGAGGGATTTATTGAACGGCTGTGGTCTCCCCTCACTCTATCAAGTCTTTCTTTATGGGCCCTTGTGATTAATGAGGGTGCCACGATGGGGTGGGGGACGGCGAGATGGGTGTGGAGAGGGAGAGAGAGAGAGAGAGAGAGAGGGCAGGCGGAGAGGGAGAGCGCCGCGCGGAGAGAGACCGCGGAATGAGGCCCCGACCCCCGTCGCAAGACACCGCTGACATATCCCTGTCCCTGTCGCTGAGAGGGGAGGAGATGGGGTTGAGGGGTGGGGGAGGCCGCGTACGCGGCGGCCCCTTCTTATTCCGTCTTCGCTTTGGATTTATACAACCAGACTGAAATGAGTGCTTCCTCGGATGACAGGCGGGCTGGCGGGGTGGGGGGGGGGGAGGTAGGGGTGTTGGAGCAGGCCATCTATAATTCAGCAAAAGAAAGACTTGGTTTGAATTCTGTGACAAAAATTACCACAGATAGAGCGTGAATAATTAATCATCGAGAATGGCAACACTTAAAGGCCTTGAAAAGCATTTCTGTTCAAATTAAGCCTCAAAGACCTGGAACGTGCCCGAGTAGCATGGATTTTAACCACTTTAACCATTATTTTATGCTTTAACTATTGAAAAATAGCAGGTATACAAGCTCACAGCTTGTAGATCTGCTATTTTGAAAAATCGTGAAAATGTGTGCAAGTCTTTGAATATATTTGACCCGATCTTTGACCCGACTTCTAAATCCTTCCTCTAAATCAGCTGTTCTCAAACTTTTTCATGTCAAGGACCCCCAAAAGTACAGGTATTTGGCCGCGGACCCCCATCTCAAAATATTTTGTTCCAGGGACCACCCAGAAGCAAATATTTGAGTAACAAATGTTCGCTCTTAAATAGATATATTCAAAGACTTGCAAAAAAAAAAATCACGATTTTTCAAAAAATAGCAGATCTACAAGCTCGCAGCGCGGCACTAGTTAAAGCATTCAATAATTCTAGGCCTACATGGCTTAAAAAACGCGGGGAGGAAGAGGAACGCACTTGTCGCCACCGCATGTCTTAACCAGCGCTGGCTGGCTGGCTGGCTGACATCCTCTGGGGAATTCAGGCGACAGCGTTACAAACGCGGCACACAGCAGGCACCCTGCTAGAGAAGTGCTGAAGAGAGGCGGTCGGAGGAGAGTTTTTGTTTTTTGTTCATGAATGGTCCACATTTCCATATAGCGCCTTCATTCAAGAGAGTTACCACGCACAGTACGTACAGTACGTTACATCCACCCGCTCACACACATTCACACACCGACGGTGGAGGAAACCATGCAAGGTACCACCATCGTTGAGAGCAGTATATTTTTACTGTATATATTATTGCCATAATGATGGTGTTGCGCACTGAATATTAGGGCTGCACGATATGGACAACATTTCATATCTCAGTATTTATGCCAAATATTTCGATGTATATTTTTTACTGTATACTTTACCATAATGATGCACTGCATATTAGGACTGCACAATATGGACAACATTTCATATCTCGGTATTTATGCCAAATATTTCGATGTATATTTTTTACTGTATACTTTACCATAATGATGTACTGAATATTAGGGCTGCACAATATGGACAACATTTCATATCTCTGTATTTATGCCAAATATTTCAATATCGATAGGATTTACGATATTACTGCACACATTTCATTTTCAATATTTAACAGTGAAAACTAAGCATTATTCAAAAGACGGCATAACAACAAGTCAATATCACTCTTGATTTGAACTGCTATTTGGTTCCCACACTTGTTCCCACAAAAGGCAATGATATGTGCAACGATATGGGCGATATGGGCAACGGTATGACCGATATATTGCCCAGGGCGATATATCGGCCATCCTTGTCTTTTGCAATACTGATATTGCGCATGGTCATACCTCGATAACGATACGATATATTGTGCAGCACTACTGAATATAGTCGATCTATATGCAGAAGCTTATGGATCTCCTATTTCTTATGCTTTACACTGTTGAACGACTGTGTAAAGAGGGCATTAGGGGTTCAGCATCTTGCTCAAGGACACCTCGACACGAAGCCAGGAAGAGCCAGGGATCGAACTGGGAATCTTACAGGTTCCCGGACAGCCACCCGACTTCCTGGCGGCAGTGTAGGATGCCTCTCATTGGGCCGGGGGGGCAGCTGTTTTTCCACCAGAGTATATTATTTTGCGCACATCTGTTCTGCGGGCCTCAATTCCATGGTGCTTGGAGAATAGATAGATGGAGAGATGGAAGGGGGAAGAAATAATAATAATAATGAAACGGCCATAAACGCAGCATGTCCCTCAGCCCATTCTTCCTGTCTCGCATGCCGTTTGAACACACGTCCTTGGGAAGAACACAATTCGCCATTCGCCAGCTTTTCATTGTGGCGCGCCAATAACCTTCCCCCAGCAACACAAACTCAATCTCTCCTGTTTTCTATGGCTGACAAAAGAACACAAATTCAATGTGCCTCAAACGAAGGCCTCTCATTCACCTTGCCACAGACAATATAAACCCTATAGATCACATGACTGCTAACAATTGTTGGCCCCAGACCACTGTTATCTCAGATGGTGAGGCGAAGTGGCTTTCTATTCATACCTCAAGGCAACAATGACTTTAATTAGAATCCGTGTCAGGCCCAGCAAACAATTTTCCATTCTTTTTAGGACAGACAGAGGTGCTCAATCTCAGCCCTGGCAAAGAAAAAAAAAGAGTGGATAGTGTTTTAGGCATGTCTGTCATAAGATAGGAGACCTTCACTGAGCAATTCATTTTTCTCAGGAATTGATGAAGGTGTGTGTGTGTGTGGGGGGGGGGGGGGGGGGGGGGGGGGGGGCAATGGCAATGGGGTCAGCAGGTGGGGTCAGCAATTATTATGTAAATCTTTTGTTCAAAGAGGTCAACAACAACAACACAGAAGCCTAATTTTATTCTTTGGTTATAAAAAATATCTGATCTGCAAATATGCAAGCTTTCTGCTAGTTTTGAGAAGAATCAATAGTAACAAATCTATCTATCTATCTATCTATCTATCTATCTATCTATCTATCTATCTATCTATCTATAAATTAGACAAATCTATGTCCGTCTGTCTGTCTGACAATAATCCTCTAAGTGGGTGACGTGTAGCCAATCAGAAGGTCATAAACGGGCATATACAGTAGCTTGACATAGCTTGAGGATTGGTGGATGGGTGAGCTTCACATGACAGTTTGGCCAACCAGACTATAAATGGGCCAATTTCCATGATTGGTCAAGTTTCACGTGACATAGTAATTCATATCTTACTATAAAACAGGGGCGAAGCGGGCGCAATCCTCTAGTTTCAAGACATTTCTGATCATTTGCAACAATGCCAGAGTGAGCTGCTATGCCACAATATTGCCTTGATTATTCTCAGTAAACTTGGATCCCATTCATTTTCCCCTTTCGTTTTCTAACCTTAATTAACTCATTCTGGGCGATGCCCGTAGAAACCGTAGATTTCCCGCTGTACCGCGGTGCCATGCCCGTCGAACCCGGAAGTTTGATTAGCTTTAATCATTATGAAATGATTAAAAGTATTATCGCAGATTTTCGCTGATTCTGGCTCTTTAGGCCCGCCCCCCTAACTGTATCCGGTCATTTCCGGTCTGGACCGGATCTAGCTTTCCGTATCCGGTCTGAGCCTGGGCCATAGTCCCGCCTCCGTTGGTTTACAGTGTAACAGAGGAGAAAGCTACTCGGCGATGGAACACTCGTTTTTCAATCGGATTTTTGCGTTTGGAAACTTTGATCCAGTCTCTACACGCCTGGATTATGATCCCCGCACATATCGTGCGTTTTGTGCGCGAACGTGTCCACTTGTTACCATAGCGCACAGTTGGCTTTTTTCAATGTTTTTTCATGTAAACACTGGCGGATAAGCAGGGATACAGCGTGGCAACGGATATGTCTACTTCAATGGGGTTTTTGAGCGGTGGTCACAACGCTCCTATACGTGGCCGTGTGTGTGGGTCTGTCTGTCTCCGTGTCTGTCTGTCTGTCTGTAGCCTGCAGTAACCTTTTCTGACCACACATGTTAAGGGAGGGGCGCTGTTGCACACACACACACACACACACACACACACACACACACACACACACACACACACACACACACACACACACACACACACACACACACACACACCACCGCTCAGTTCACACGAGTGTGATTTTTTTTATTCGAAAGCTTGTCACCGAGTCTACAGTCTACTAGACTGTAGACTCGCGCACAGATTGTGTCGCGCACAGATTGTGCACGATGCGTGCGCGTGCCCACGTTAAAAGGTAAGGACAATTTGGCAGCTGCTTACTAGAGCTATGTTTAAAATGGCAGCAAAATTGTTAACAGTTTCATGAATACTGTATGGTTCCTATCGCTAGTTAAAAAATTGCCTTTCAATCACCATCATATTTGTTTTGTCGAAATGTGGTCCTATTTTAAAATAAATGATAAAGTTGCAGGGGGGGGGGGGCGTGGCCAACTAAACTGATACCAGCCGGCTGCAGTGTTCTTCTTCGTGTGCTGTATTTCGGAAGGCTCCGACCACATTCTCCCATGTATCCCTGCAGTTGCACGTGACCGTTGGCAGCCAATAGCATCTCTGATGCCTTTACAATTCTATGATGGCGACACCCATTCCAAGGGGTAGGAAGGGGTCATTTGCGCTGCATAGAAACCAATGGCTTCGCATCGTCCATATCTTTCTACAGTCTATGCTTTGGACATGTCTGACCTAAGTGGTTAAAGGTGATACACCATGCATTTAAAAAGTATTTATGTCATATTATTTATGTCCCAAAAAACGTTTTTCAAAAGGTTTGAGGCTAAATTACCACTCCTGAATAGAGAGCCTCTCATTTTTGTATGGCTCTCAGAGCATTTTCAGCTGCAGTACCACCTTTGGCCTGAACTGCGCCACCCCCCCACCAAAATCTTTTTGATTTTTTTTTGTTTGTTTTTTAAATATATCTTTTTGAAAAAAAAAAAAAAAATTTCTTCAAAAATGGCCATTTATGACGTCACAAATGGCAGCAAATCTGGACAGCCTGTTTTGAGAACCCGTGGGATGCTTTTAACTCAATTAGCGCCAATCCCGAGAATACTTGTGAAAAATACTCGAGTAGCACATGCTGCCGATCCCGAGTATACTCGTGAAAAGTACTCTATTACTGTAACGGCGGTACTCTATTACCTGTTGGTGCGCGGAAGGTCCTGACACGATCATCCTCGCCGGTTCATCATCATCACGGATCCACGAGCACAAAATAGTAATCCCATAACATTGAGGCAGACGGGGAATCTCATCTTTAATGTCCATTATCTCGAAACAACACTTTCAAAGGGAGGATGGCAGTAGATTCTCGCTTATATAACACATGTTGAAAAGCACCGATCCGCCATTACACAACAGTGTGTTTACGCTATGGACTTCTGGCCTTCAAAATAAGACAACGGTCGTGGATGCAGCCTGCGGGAGGCACGCTGGACATTTTAATCCGTTAATTTCTGGAGCACTAAATGAGTTAACCTCCACCTTCCCAAAACCAGAGAAAGACACAACGGTCTGAAATGGGACTTTGTGAGGATAGAAGGTGCTAGTGGGACCCCAAAAAAAGGTTTTAAAATAGGAAAAGTGAAATTTCATGGTGTATCACCTTTAATGATCCAACTCATCACTACTCTTTCCACCGTATAGACACTGACCTCCTTCCCTGGCATCAAAAAGCAGCTCGCTCTTTTGCAATTCAAATCAAAGGGGGTCTGAAAGCAGATCTCAACCTTGGTGTGGGTGAGCCTAATTGCCCGGCTCCTCCCTCGCTCTCCACGTTCCGTTAAACGAGTGTTTAAGCGAGGGCTGCTCCCTTGATTACCGCCGGTTCCCCTGTGTTTAATAGCACTCAGCGCCGTAGAACGGCAAACTAAAACAAACAGACGAGCCTACTCCCACGTGGCGTTGGGAGCACAGAGCGCAGATGGAGGCAACTTATAGATGGCGCCGCGGTGCTGGCAGGAGGCACCACACAGCGCTGAACAGGTGTTTGGGCACGGAGCAGGACGTCGTGTCCCTGCTGTGTGTAACGCAGGACGCATGGGATGGATGGGGCCATTCCAGAGCATGGAGGTGGACCAGACCTGGTCTTTCTTCAAATGCAGGCGGTATGTAGTAGTCATGCGATTGTCCCTTGTGTTGATCGAAGGCAGCCAGGTGGCTCTTCTCCGAGTTTAAGCATGATCCCAGGTGTTCAGGATGAAGCTGACATTCTACAGAGAATGTCTGTCAGTGGGCGAGCAGCTACGGATGTTGTAAGTGTTCAACCACTTGAGCCCTATTTCAAGAATTAGCACAAATAGCCGAAAAGAGTCAGTCTACTATTTCTGCTATTTTGGAAGATTCTTTCTGATAAAAATCACCTTTCAATTAATAGTCTAGTAATTCTAGGAAAAAAATCCACTCAGGTTGGAAAAAATTGTGTTATTTAGTTTCTCAACTGATTCTGACAGGAAATTAGGTCTACTAGCCAGGATAAAAAATCTACCATAATCTGCTCACTGCAAATACCCACAGTGGCCAAATCAAGTTGGGCTCCCATCGACTTTCTATACAGGAGGAAAATACCCAGAAAAAAATCTGCTTTAAGTAGGATGTGAGGGGTCTAACTAGGGGTTTGTCATGATGCTGAATCCATTGCAAGCATTTGTTTTGCACAAAGATTGGGCTACAAATGGCCCCAGAAAATGATGGTTTAGTGATGAAAAGTGATGAGTCATCACTTTTCATCACTTTTCATCAGTTTTGTGGGCGTTTTCTGGGGCCAATGAACATAGGTATGTGACGGTACTGGCAATCCTCACCCATCTGATTCATCAAATACCTAAAAACTTTGTGAATGCTTTGTGAATAGTATTTAAGGTTATGTCTGGTCAACAAGGACTCATCCTCACATAACAGAGTCCTCTACGGAAATGGCTTCTCGGTGTGAGACGGCGTCTCAATAGCACTGCTGAAATGCAGCGTTGCCTGCTGAGATGCTATAGGCCACCACCTGATCACATGACCACCACCTGATCACACCATGACCCCACTCATGTAGGGGCTCAGCACACATGCACGCACATACTGTGTACACACACACACACACACACACACACACACACACACACACACACACACACACACACACACACACACACACACACACACACACACACACACACACACACACACACACACACACACACACACACACACGCCAGGAGAGCACAGTCATGCTTCTTTACCTTTTTTCCCCTCATTATGATCAGCACAGCAAAATAAATTATTAAGCGAGTAATACTGGACGGGAGGAAAAGCAAACAACTATAAAGAGGTAGCAAGTTGTATATTTCATGTGGAAACCAAAACAAAAATGTTTTCCCAGTCAATCTGCGAGCTCCCGAGAGCTGCGAATAACCCCAAAAGCAATCATAGCGCCTCGGATGAAACAATACCTTTTTTATGCTCACGACGGAATGAAAGCACTGAAATGGTGTCGTGGGAAAAAAATAACCATACAAGACCGCTTCAAACTGCATCCAAATGAATAAAATAGTAAACATAAAGTCATTAGAAACACACTGATCTGCGATCTGCAAAGTGACCCAGAAGAGACTAATGGCAGCGACCGGCGTGAGATGTGCGGGAGGCGCCGCATCGCCCTGTCCCACACGTTTTCATTAGAGCATTTGTACGGGCGAGTGCAGGGAATCTATGGGCCTGTCCATATGAACAGTGATGTATCACGGTGCCCCGTGAGCCTTAACCGTTCAATTAGGAGCTCTGCTGAGGCCCGTGGCCTGTCACCGGGAACGACCGGCCTGAGAGAGCCGGACAAGATCAAGAGCTGCTTCCTCAAACACACTTCAGGAGCCGCGGCCATCAATCTCCCAGACCGTGGGGGCGGTGGGGTGGCCGGGGGGGGGGGGGGGGGGGGGGGGGGGCAGGACCCCCGCAGGCACCGGCCCCTGCTCTGAAGGCTGGGCAGGTAGTATCCATCCATCCCTATCAGCCCTGACTAAAAATGAAACGAACCCACGACCTTCACACAAAAAAGGCAGAGGTGGGGGGTTGCCCCCTCCCCCTCCATCCCCCATGGAAATTCCCATTTCCATCAGCAGTTCTCGGGACACCAAATTAGGTGCTGTGAAAATGCTGAGGCTAGGTTTGTATTGTTCTCCGAGTTGGCAGCACAGCATGGGAATTTAGGTGGTTAATGTAGTGAAAAGGGCAATTTGTATCATTAGGAGTTCACAAAGTGTTTATGCACATATAAGGAGTCCCCATAATGGCAACGGTAAAGAAACAATATGAGCGGCTCCAACACAAGGTGCCGCTTTGCTTTACACACAACATCAATCTGTGTTGCTGGTGAATTAGCGAGGTGCTGGGCCTTTGAAAGGTTTAATAAGCACGCAGCTAGAGAGTTAACCATGTGACAATGCAGATTTCAGCACTATAACAAACTATTGATCATATCAGTTAATGGTGTCACACGCATAGCGCGTCAAACTAACAAGGAACGCAACACGAGTCAACATAATAAGGTTGCTAATGCCTGCTTGGTTTATGCTGGAAACAAGCTTCTACGTTCCTATATAGGCAGTGGCTGTAACTTGGTGGGTACAGACAGGGGCGTCACAAGGGGTAGGAAAGTGGGACTGAGTTACTGGGGCCCAAGGAGGAGGGGCCCTAATAACTTTATCTATTGAAAAATAGCAGATATACAAGCTCACAGCGCGGCACCGAGTGCCGCGCTGCGAGCTTGTAGATCTGCTATTTTTGAAAAGTTGTGAAAATGTGTGAAAATCATATGTATTTTTTAAGCGAACATTTCTAACTCAAATTTTGCTTCTGGGGGTCCCTGGAACTAAATATTTTGAGATCGGGGGTCCGTGGCCAAATACATATCATCTTGGGGGTCCTTGACATAGGTTTCTTGCACACATTTTCACAATTTTTCAAAAATAGCAGATCTACAAGCTCGCAGCGCGGCACTCGGTGCCGCGCTGTGAGCTTGTATATCTGCTATTTTTCAATAGTTAACATTCATGGGGGGCCCGCAGTGAATCCTTGTACCCAGGGCCCAGAATTTGGTGTGACGCCCCTGGGTACAGAGGTCACTTGGTAATCAGAAGGTCACCCGTTCCCCTCCCGGACAGCAGCTGAGCAAGACACTGAACCCATTACGTTTTACCTGGTGTCAAAAGTCGATTAATTGCACATTGGCAGTTCTTTGTTCCTAGTGCCAGAAGACTGTGAAATGACAATAGCCCTGATGCCTTTGTGGCCTCCGTACAGCATGATTGTTGAACGTCCTTTGTTGTTGTGGTGTCTCTGTTCCCAGTGGTGACAACAACAAACCACTACTTATATAAAGATCCAGGCCCGGCGCCACGGGGGTGCCAGAGGGGGCCTTTCACCCTCAGTTGCAAATCCTGCCCCCTCAGTTTAGGTTTTATATCGTCACTGTCGGGCGGAAACTTTGTATCTCCGAGTTTCAAATTTCTACGTTTTATAGTAAAGTAAAGCCCCGCTTTATCTTCCAAGACTAACACACAAAACTAGTGAAAATGCGAGGCGGTGTGTGCTTGTAGATCGGCTATTTTCACTAGTTTAAATATTTTTTTAAATGATAAATACAAAACCAACGGCATTGGACATACAAGGTTTCCACTCGACAACATCAAAATATATACTGTATTGTTTTAATATAAAATGTAGATGTGCCCCCTCACTATTTTCAACTGCTCCCTCAGTCATTTCATCCTGCAGCCGAGCCTGTAAAGATCACAGGTCCTGACTAGAGTTTAGCCTTTTCATCATTATGCCCCTAAACGATGTGCCATCTGTAGCCTATGCTGTTGTGATGGAATGGGTAGATAAAGTTAAATATTATCTTTTCCATTCCGTTTTCAAACAGTAAGCATTCTTTGCCTTTGTGAAAGCGCCAGCACTCGAATCCCATGAAATCCCACGAGGCCTGACGAGTAAGATAATAAACGCCTCGCTTCAGACTCACCGGCACATCTGGTCCTGGCCCTCAGCGGTGGTCCGGGCGCTCCCGTGCCTCCCTCCAGGGGTCTGGTGAGCAAAACGCTGATCTCGTACTCGGCGTCGGGGTCCAGGTGGCCGATCTTGTGTGTGGTCTTGTCGACAGGCTGCAGGTCGTACATGGTGCCCGACACGGTGCGGTACTCCACCTCTCGGTCGATGATGGGACCGTCGCCGTTGATGGAGTTGGCGTTCAGCTGGATCCACAGGTAGGTGGCGCCGACGGCCATCAGCTGGGGCGGGGCGATGGGGACGGGTGGCTCTGGAGAGGCATTGGGGGGAGGATAGGTGCTTTGTTAGAACAGTGGTCCCCAAACTGATGATTAGCTAAATGTGCAACAATGGTAAACAAACCAACATACAGTATAAGGGCATTCAGGGTAGGCCTATCTGCACATTTCTTAAGTTGCAATTTAATGACTTTTAAGACCTTTTTAATATAAAATTGGAAAAAGTAGTTTGGCTATTTTCACAATATTTAGCTGTGGAACAGAGTCAAATGTAAAGCTTCAACTCCTACATGTCCAAGAGCTTGTCAGGGTGGGGGATCCCCAGTTCAAATATGATTTATTTTGGGTTAGAAGGTGACAACTTTCTTTTGTAATCCTGAAACTGAAGGATACAGTATCCACACCTGACACATGACAATTTCTAGTACACACTGACAAAATAAAACAGAACTCCAAAGTGAAATGTCCAGACAACAGGGAGAAGATGTTCTTCCTCCATGAAGTTAGACATTATAAATGTGCATATGACACATATACCATATATCTGAACGGAATGGTGTGGGTTTTATTTTGGAATGTATATTTTATGTATTTATTTATTTCAGTGCATGTGACCACTGTTCATAACACGTTGATTAATCACAGCAATACACAAGAAGAATTAATGCATTGTATTTGATGTATGTTTATATCGTAAATAATTATTCCATAATAAGTCGACAATTGACGTTAGAATAGCGCAGGTGTTTGTTCTGTCTAAACAATATTCCAGTGAAAGACATGGTGAAAGAGTTTGCTGTACAAAAGCACCTGCGTTTTGTTATACAACGGTAAGGGTTAACAACTGTATGTGAAATCTCGCTCGTATTGAGCAAATAAAGTGCTCGAGATCAATTTTCCTCTGGTAAACAACAAGCTGAAAGTAGAGTCCCTGCATGTTCATGAACAATGGCGTCGTGTTTTCCAACAGAAAAGGCCATTTCAGAAGAAATTCATGCTAATCAATAATAGTTCCAGCACACGGAGGCTGATCAGCAGCACTAAACTGAGTCATGCAATCAGCAGTGGTTTGGAGACGGCGACAGCAGCCTTCAGCAGAAGCATACATGAAATCAGCTGGACCCTGGGAAATGCACCGTCCTGCAAGTAATATTGATTTCAATCAGAGGACAGCTACTGTAAAACAGCCTCCTCTGATAATTGACGAGTGCTCTGGTTGTCTTTTTGACTCGTCTATACTTTTCCACCGAATCGCAAAAGGCTATTGCAGTTAGAAATCCCTGGACTCCAAAGTGATAGACATCTTAACTCGCTGAGCAATGGACGCATGGTCCATTTAAATGCAGCCATCCCATATGCAGTCAGGATCTGACTGTTACTGCACATACTGTACTCTAACCACAACCTCACAGGCTGGAAGACAGCTCCGGGCCTGTGGTTGCGTACACACATGTATGAACCCCTCTCTCCCTGCCTTGTCTTCCCTGTCATTAAGGCAGCCACACAAAGGGGGGATTTGTTTGTAAAAGGTTGATGCCTAGTCGGTGGTCTAGCAGCATAGTGGTGCCGAAGACACATAATATACTGTATCAGGTTGTTGTGCGTGGAACTCTGACAGGCATTAGGGAGAGATCTGTTTGTGAGACCTGTTGCTTTGTGTGTTGTTTTGGTGTCTTGTGTGATGGTGGGCATGTACTAGCAGATGCGGTACATAGTGTTAAATAAACAACCTTGCTTGGGAATATAGGAGGTTGGTACAGTTTGGAATGCAAATCGTCGTTGTCGGGTGAAAACCTTGTATGTCCAAAACCGTTCGTCTTGCATTTATCATTTTTAAAATGATTTAAACTAGTGAAAACAGCCGATCTACAAGCACACAACGCCTCGCACCGCGAGGCGTTGTGTGCTTGTAGATCTGCTGTTTTCACTACTTTTGTGTGACGGCCTTGTATGATGAAGCAGGGCTTTACTTTGCGAGAGAAGGTACACATTTGAAACTTGGAGATACAAGGTTTCCACCCGACAACGATGAAATGCATGTCTGAGCGCCATGCCTACTGTGAAAGCACCTACCGTAGGTTATACTGTGTACTGTTAGGCCCAGTGTAGTGCACTTTTAAACAAATCAGAAATGCCCCCAAGATAATTTAAGATTAATGTAGACCCCTGTATCAGGAACTTCGGTTATTACATTGTCGGCTGCTACATTCCCCTCATATGGAGTAGTGTCCAGTTAATGATTCATATTCAATCATAAAGGCGGATGGATGCAATATCTATAAATCTAACTTTTTAGCTATACCCAAGTCCTTCAGACATGCTTTTTTTATGTTTTAGATTTATCGTAGAGACATCACTTTCACATAAAGAATACACGACTCATTGGTGTCTTTGCAAGTGACCTTTCCCTTGTGACAACATTTGCACATTCTTGCTTAAACCCTATGTACTTTATTTTAATGAGATCTCTAAAAATGTCACAGGCAACTAATTCAAACTGCAGAATGCCGTGCCCAATGCAGTTTCAATCCATCCCTGCAATAATATTTCAGAAATATGTTAATTCAAATCTTGCAATCTCGTCATCAGACGAAATCATCAAGGACGATGATACACGAAAGAAGAAGAAGAAGACGAAATATGAAATAAAAAGCATTTATTTCTGAAGATCACTAGCAATTGGAGCAATACTGTATTATTAATATTGTTATATATATTTGTGGCAGGGGGGTGAAGTATACAAAGAATTGTTGTTACTTTGCAACAAAGAATATGTCTTAAATTTTTCAGCAGTTGTTTTTACATGCTGTGATGTGATCCCTGAGCTACTAGGTTTTCTGAAATATGTACGTTTATTATCTCTGTCTTAAATGGTGACTGAAGTCCCTAAGACTTCTGGAAGAAAGAAAAACCAACATCTTATAGCACACTACTTTATATGAGTTGACTTCAAATATATGCTTCAGTCTCAGTTTTTCATATTCCTTTGTGCAAATCCTCTCTCCCCTTTGTGGCGACTGGAGATTTCTCTTCTGCAACCACAATCAACTTTTTGCCCATCCCTGTGCTATTGTGTCAAAAATGAGATCATATGTTTTATGCCTGCAAGCGCTGTCTCCTAGTGCAACCCAGGGGCGTCACAAGGGGTAGGAAAGTGGGACTGAGTTACTAGGGCCCAAGGTGGTGGAGGGGCCTTAATTATTTTATACTTTAGCTATTGAAAAATAGCAGATATACAAGCTCACAGCGCGGCACCGAGTGCCTCGCTGCGAGCTTGTAGATCTGCTATTTTTGAAATGTCGTGAAAATGTGTGCAAATCTTTGAATATATGTATTTTTTAAGCGAACATTTGTAACTCAAATTTTGCTTCTGGGGGGGTCCCTGGAACTAAATATTTTGAGATGGGGTTCCGTGGCCAAATACATACCATTTTGGGGGTCCTTCACATGAAAAGTTTTGAGCTCCACTGACATGGAAACATGAGAAGGATTTGGAAGAAGGATTTGGAATATTCAAAGATTTCCATGATTTTTTTCAAAAATAGCAGATCTACAAGCTCGCAGCGCGGCACTCGGTGTCGCACTGTGAGCTTGTATATCTGCTATTTTTCAATAGTTAAAGCACAGGTGGTGCCCCGCAGTGAATCCTTGTACCCGGGGCCCAGAATTTGGTGCGACGCCCCTGGTGCAACCTAACACCAGCCATTGTCAGCGGAGAAGTATGCCCCTGTAGCCATAAGACCCTGCTTAGGAATCCTCCCTTGTCACATATTACAATAGAGCCAGGTCCCACAGGCCGCGGAGAGTGGCTCTAATGAGAGCACGCATGTAACAGAATAATACCATTAGTCGCCTGGCTGCTTCTGGTGGAGTTGTCATGGAGAGTGGGAGAGGGAGAGAGAGAGGGCTCTCCAGGGCGTATTGGGAACGAGCTGAGGTGTCCTACAGAATGGTGGCGGCGTGACCAGGCAGATGGTTACCCCACCACCACACCCTGGCAAAGGTCCCTAAACTCCCCTCTAATCCAACCAAGCTGCTGGCATATCGCTGTCAAACACCACCTAAAGAGCACTGTTTCTACATTTGATATATATATGTTACAGTACGTTTGGGTAACTCAGTACGTTCATGGTAAGAGCGCTTGTTTTGTCGTTCACCACACACCAATCACCACCAGATGGCGACGACAGCCATTCACTAGTGAAGGCGCTGACGTCACTCGTTTGCGACTCTCTTTCTTTATTTACTAGCCTAGCTCGGCAGTGTTTAGCCATTAGCTTACTATGAGCTAGGGAGCGCTCCATTGTAGTCACTTGGACAGGGCGTTTATCGTGGGCTTGCCCAGGCCTTACGGCCTGGGTATAAATATAACGATTGCATTCACCACGGCTTCGTAACTCGCGCGGCCGCTCTTCGCGGCCACTCGCGCCTGCGGCGTTCGGGGGCGAAGAGCAGGACCAAGGTCCGCTGGCCTTTGCGCCGCTTGCAATGTCGTGGACAATCGAGCCGCTCCGCCTGGAGGACGTTGTTGTGGCGTACTGTTTCTCTATCAAACCGTGACATATACATACATGTTATTTATTGCATGTACAGTATACATATTGTAAACATTTGAAAACATTTCCCCATGGACCAGCTGCATTTATGCCGTGGACCACTAGTGGTCCGTGGGTTTTAGAGCTGATCCACACAAGAAAAATCCCTGTGGATTTCCGCCTTCGTCTTGAAACCTTTACGCCTCCACACGGCCTCGTAATAGAAAACCCACACGACAACGTCAAAACGCTATTAAAACGCTGCCAGTAGGATGCCACACCAACAGGTGGCGATATATCATTCATCCTAAACCCACACTGGCCAATCAGATGCCTGGGGCGAAAAACTACTACCGGTAGTTCTTCCTGTTTACGTTTACTCCACGAGAAAGCAACACAGAACACAGTAGGCCTACTAGAGAAGCTACACTGTTTTGCCCCACGATGGCACCAAAAAACCCAGGAGAAAAAAGGAAAAAAAGCACAGAAAAAGCGGAGTCTTTTGTGTGGTCTGACAGTGAGCTGGAGTTGATACTAAACGTAACTTTAGAATATAAAGTTAGCTAAGCTTATGAAAATGTGGACTGGGACTCAAGATAAATCATAGATGAATAAAATAAAACAAATAGGCGTAGCGTTGGGAAAAAAGCTTAAATATGACTGTTAAGGGCTTGATATAACTTGTTACATGTTGTGTTGTGCAACGAAAATAGCCAATCTACAAGCTCACAACATACTGTAACACGGTGAATTATGAGCTTATAACGTGGCTGTGTTCGGTGCGCAACACCAGTCTTCAATGATATTAATTTAAAAACACATTTTTAATTACTGAGCCTTCTTACAGCAAACCAGTTAATCAAGCACATCTTCTCCCAGTCTAACATGCAGGCCAGAAGTTAGCCAGTAGGTAGCCAGATGGGAAAATGAGGCGATCCAAATAGTGAGTGTCTGGAGGCTCATTTCGAAGCTCCTTTCTTTCAATTGCACACTCCCCACCAGGGGTGTCGCACCAAATGCTGGGCCCTGGGTACAAGGATTCACTGTGGGCCCCCCATGAATTATTATTATTGTGCTTTAACTATTGAAAAATAGCAGGTATACAAGCTCACAGCGCGGCACCGAGTGCCGCGCTGCGAGCTTGTAGATCTGCCATTTTTGAAAAATCGTGAACATTTTTTGCAAGTCTTTGAATATTTCAAATCCTTCTATGTTTTGTTTTTTTTAAAACCTATGTTTCTATGTCAGTGGTGCTCAAACCTTTTCATGTGAAGGACCCCCTTCACATGTGATATGTATTTGGCCACGGACGCTGAGAAAATACATATAATACCTACAAGATCTACAAGCTCGCAGTGAGAGTGTGAGCTTATATCTGCTATTTTTCAATAGCTTAAGTATAAAAGAATTAAGGCCCCCTCCACCTTGGGCCCTAGTAACTCAGTCACACTCCTCCCCCCCCCCCCCCCCCCCCCCCCCCCTTGTGACGCCCCTGGCCTGGAGGCTCACTTCGAAGCCCCTTTCTTTCAATTGCACACTCCCCACTCTCTCTTTATTGTTCGCCCGCCAGACTCAACCATGGATATATGTCTTAAAAGGGGATTTAAACGAGTTAAGCGGCAATATGTTCCGTTTTAATTTAATAGGGGAGATAGAATAGACCCTGCTCCGTTCTAATAGAGTCCCTCAAAAGCGAGAAGAATTGGTACAGAATTTCGTAGACAAATTGGCCTCTGACAAATCAGTCTCTGATGACACCCGCTGTGACACATAGGCCCAAAGGGCCATCAGTGAGTGCACTGCAGGGGGTCTGGCCGCACAGTCAGTTCAGGAGTGTTAATTTAACTGTGAGAGTTGTGCATTTTCACAGTGAAATTAACAGGTCTGTCCGACTGTACTGTAGCCGACTGTGTGCCGTGACTCATATACTGTAAAGCTATGGCACCAGTGGGCGAACGAACACCAGACGTCCTCTGTGTTAAATAGTCAGAGCTCCATGGACAGCTCGACACGCTGTGTCATTCTGCTACAATCTGTGAATAATTAATGAAGAATGAAACTGTGGTTGAGATTTGAGAGGTAAGACAGGGGGTCTTCAATGTTTTCAGGCCAAGGACCCCTTAGTTGAGAGAGAGATGAAGCAGGGACCCCCACATAACCTTTTCATAAATTCCATATAGTTTCATCGTATGACAGCACAATCATCACAGTGTGTTTTGGATTCAATTCGTGTTTTCAAATATTTAAACACTTGAACCGTCAATACTTAATAAACTTGACCTTTTACTCTGTACGTAGTCTGCTCTTTTTACCCTCTACACCAAACCCCTTTGCCAAAAATAGCCGATCTAGATCGGCTATTTTTGGATACAGTTCTCAGAATATGGACACTAGGGTTCAAGTTGTTAATATAAAAAGGATTGGAAGATTTGGAGGACCCCCTGTAGTATCCCTGAGGACCCCCTAGGGGTCAAGGACCCCCAGTTGAAGACCGATGAGGTAAGGCATTGCCGCTTTACAAGACAGAGAGAAACAGGGGGATAAATAACCTGGACTGGATTCGAACCCCCGAGTTGGGCCGCGGACCCCCATTAGAAAAATAATAATTATATATAGAGTACATCCGTCAGTTTACGTACATCACTAAACTTGACGGACATGAATGTATCCGTATGTGTCCGTCAGCATGTAGTACCCGTGGTGACGTTTGTCAGCCGTGGGGGCAGTAGTGAGCAAAAAAAAATTCTCCAAAAATAGAGTAGGAGGAAGTGATGTGTCTTTCAACAACACAAAACATAAACAGAATGAGATTTATATACCGGTAATACAAAAGCCAACAGACAAGCGATTACTTTCAAAAGATCGGGTAGAAATCGCCTATTTTACCGCGAATTTCTGCATTGTGATTGTGGACCAGGCCTCCATGGAGCATGCCTGTGGATTGCTGCAACAGTATATCGTCGTTGTCGGGTGAAAACCTTATGTCCAAAACCGTTCGTTTGCATTTTTCATTTTAAAAATGATTTAAACTAGTGAAAACAGCCAATCTACAAGCACAACGCCTCGCACCGCGAGGCATTGTGTGCTTGTAGATCTGCTGTTTTCACTACTTTTGTGCGACGGCCTTGTGTGATGAAGCAGGGCTTTACTTTGCGAAAGAACGTACAAATTTGAAACTTGGAGATACAAGGTTTCTGCCCGACAACGACAATATTATATTCTACCTCTACTGTGTATTATCTTAACATTCTTATACTCTACCACTATATACTATTTAACATTATTGTTATACCATAATATATTATATACTATCTTACACTATTATATTTAATATTATTGTTACCCTTACTACTTGCCTGTATCTCTCTCTCTGTTTCTCCTCTGTCTCTCATTCCATCTCTCCATTTCTTTCCCCTCGACACGGTAGAGGCAGATGGCTGCCCACCCTAGAGCCTGGGTCTGGCTGACGTTTCTTCCAGTTAAGGGTGAGTTTTTCGTTGCCACTGTCGCAAAACTGCTTGCTCAGAGGTTGGGATTGTCGGGTCTCTGCTTTGCATGTAAAAGTGTCTTGAAAGTAGTGATTTGACACAGATCTGCACGTAACTTGTCAATTGGCTATTTTTGAATAGCCAAAGTATAAAATAGTCATTTTGCTGAGGATCCCATGGAACCCGCTCACCCACTTTTCCCCTTTAAAAACCGGGGAAGCATCTGTGTCATTGTCTCCGCCAGGCCGATAGGCACGGCCGAGTTCTAGCGCCACTGTGAGGCAGATTTTCCTCAAAACAATATTCCTACAGATTTTGTCCAAAAATCACACAAATCGGCAGACATTATCTCTATAGTAATGTGACCAACGTGTATCTTTCCGAACACAGCATGCAATTTTGATGACATTGTGCATCAAAATGTTCAAACAGCCTCATGGTGGCACTAAAACGGGCCGATTTGTGTTTTTACCAATAACATCACCGATCTGTGTAAAACTTTGTATGCACACTCCCTCAGGGGCGTCACAAGGGGTAGGAAAGTGGGACTGAGTTACTAGGGCCCAAGGTGGAGGGGCCCTAGTAACTTTAGCTATTGAAAAATAGCAGATATACAAGCTCACAGTGCGGCACCAAGTGCCGCGCTGCGAGCTTGTAGATCTGCTATTTTTGAAAAGTCGTGAAAATGTGTCCCTGGAACTAAATATTTTGAGATGGGGGTCCGTGACCAAATACATGTCATCTTGGGGGTCCTTGACATGAAAAGGTTTGAGCACCACTGACGTGGAAACATAGGTTTCGTGCACACATTTTCACATTCTTTCAAAAATAGCAGATCTACAAGCTCGCATAACATTCATGGGGGGCCCACAGTGAATCCTTGTACCCAGGGCCCAGAATTTGGTGTGACGCCCCTGCACTCCCTAGAGGCCAAGGAAAAAAACATTTTCCCTGCATTTTTCATATCTGCCTTTCATGGATAATTGGTTTAGAACAGTGGTTCTCATAAGCATCGCGTCACATTTGTCGTGCCGCACTGTGAGCTTGTACATACAGTATGCTATTTTTGAAACATTTTGAAAAGTCTTGAAAGAAAGAAAGATTTTGAATATTGTAATTTAGTTTTTTTTTTTCTTCTTTTTTTTTTACACAAATCTTCTCTTCTGGGAGGTCCCTAGCACAAAACATTTTCTCATCATTTTGAGGGTCCTTGGCACAAAGAAGTGTGAGAACCACTGATTTGGCATTTGTAGAATCTGCCTTAGGTGTTAACACAACTACTGCCTCTTAATCTGAAGGTTTGCTTGGTGCCTCGGTGCCACGCCGTTTCCTCCATAGGCCGCCGCTATTATTTTGAAGGGCCGGAAGGGGGTTGTTTTTGTTTTTTTGGATTATCACTTGACGGCAACGATTACGTCATCTAGTCACATGACAGTGTGAGCCCAGAAGAGAACATGGCTGCGCCCAGCTTTTGTGTACAAGTATGGAGAGTGGAGACCATCCTTTGTATAAGAATGTCCCTTTTGGAGAAAATGAAGTCTCTTTATGGGCCTCTCAATGGATTTACTATGGAGGACGTTAACTTCGCGTGCACGCCCGACGTGCGTTGTAAACAAATCGCGGACATTACCGATGCGGGCGGGACCGGAGCGACGTACAGTAAGTAATAATATCTTTACTGTATATACAGTAAGATTGACAGTCCTCGCCGTCAACGGCGCCATGGTATTAACCCTTTCACTGACGGTGAGCGTCGTCAAGGGCAGCAGAACAGTTAAAGGGATATTTCACTTAAAAAAAAAACCTTTATCATAGATCTACTCAGGCTTTTGGGAGCACCCAGGACAGTTTTTAAGTTGCTTGATTCAGTATTTAGATATTTGATATTCATTTTATCAGACACGCCCCCTTCCTATACATGCGGTATCAATATTGTAACTTCAAACTCCATTTTAACCAAGATAGATTCATCAAAAACACCCGTCTTTGGTTCTGGTGACTCATACTGCACTCTTACGTGAGGAGGTTGTGTTTTTTGAGCGGTGCAAACCACTCCTACATTTCACTTTGTGTGTATTAGTACAGATCTTCATACATGGATAGCCAAACTGTATCAGCCAAAATGTATACGGATATCCATGTATGGAGATCTGTGCTCTCTGCTCATACACAAGTAACTGACATCACAGACAGAATGGCCCATACAAGGAGATATTCACGTGCGTCGTGTTTGCACTGCTCACTTCACACAGGTGCGATTTCAATCACTTTTGTCATTATTTAACAAAAAAATTAAAATGAAAATAATTAAATAAATTAAATACAAATAGTAATTCATGCTTAAAATGAAGTTTGAAGTTACAATGGGTTTGTATACAGTAGGAAAGGGCGCGTCAGATATCCAAATACTGAATCAAGCAACTCTAAAACGGTCCCAGGTGTTCCCAGTAGTAGACGATAAAATTACCGTAATTGCCGGACTATAAGCCGCGGCTTTTTTCCCATGTTTTGAACCCTGCGGCTTATACAACGGTGCGGCTTATATAAAGATTTTTACAGCTAACGGCCATTTAGTTAGTTTTACAATGGTCTTTAACAAGGATTTATATATAGATTTATACAGCTAACAGCCACCAGGGGCGCTCTAGCGGGAAGCAGGAGGGACACCTGCGGCTTATAGTCCGGTGCGGCTTATATATGTAAACATTTGTTATTTTTTCTAAATGTTGGTAGTGCGGCTTATATTCAGGTGCGGCTTATAATAGTCCAGCAATTACGGTACCCAAAGTTACTTTTGAAAGTGAAATATCCCTTTAATGGGTTAAGACGCACTGCAGTAGGCGGCACCAGGAGGAAAACAAAAAGCACCTTCTTCTTCTTTCGTGTATCATCGTCCTTGATGATTGGTTGACAACATTGTATTTCACAAGATTTCTTGTTACTTAGGGGAGGCCATGGGGCTGGCTGTTGTCTTCCCCCCTTGCTGACGTCGGCTTAGGCAGGGTTTGAACCACTCACCTTCCGCACGAAGGGCATATGCACTAACCACTACACCAACGTCGCGCCCCACAAAAAGCACCCAGGTAACAAAGGAAGACCTCACAGGCATCTGGTGAGTCCCTGTTTCCTACACATACATGATATTTCATGTATTATAGCACACGGCTGACTGGCGCCATTCAAAAACAGCCCGCGCTGTATTTCACTCACAAGGTCCATTTGTGTAACAAAGAGCGGCTGAAGGAGCCTGATGTATTATGGCAATAAGCGCCTCCTTTTAACCGTGAGGGGTTAGCGTCTTACGCTGATGAAATAAACTGCTCTACTGTAGGCACACTTTAATCCTCTGTTCAACCACCATGGCAAGAAGGAGAAGTGAAAATAACCATGCAAGTGCAGGAACACACTTTCAGACATTATTATAGTGTCTCTGGTTAAAACCACACAAGGCAGTATTAAGCTTAATTTATAGTCCGCACCGCATGATGGGTTTGCTTGCCAAAAATAGAAAACAGCTAGCAGCCGCTAAACAACAGCTAAATACGCCCTAATGTGCGATGTGAGTGATACATTGTTAGCTGTTGCTAGCTGTTGTTACAGTAGCATTTATCAGCTCGAAAATCAGTTATGTTCAGCAAACGACACCATCAAACTGCGGTGTAGACTTTAGTGGCGGTGGGTGCACAGGGAGGCAGCTAGGAATATCCCCCCCATATTGGCTGAGGTGGGTGCAGGGGCGTCACACCAAATTCTGGGCCCTGGGTACAAGGATTCACTGCGGGCCCCCCATGAATGTTAACTATTGAAAAATAGCAGATATACAAGCTCACAGCGCGGCACCGAGTGCCGCGCTGCGAGCTTGTAGATCTGCTATTTTTGAAGAAATTGTGAAAATGTGTGCAAGAAACTTATGTTTCTATGTCAGTGGTGCTCAAACGTTTTCATGTGAAGGACCCCCAAGATGATATGTATTTGGCCACAGATAGACCCCCCATCTGAAAACATTTAGTTCCAGGGACCCCTCCACGGAAGCAAATTTTGAGTTACAAATGTTCGCTTAAAAAAATACATATTCAAAGATTTGCGCACATTTTTACGACTTTTCAAAAATAGCAGATCTACAAGCTCGCAGCGCGGCACTCGGTGCCGCGCTGTGAGCTTGTATATCTGCTATTTTTCAATAGATAAAGTTATAAGGGCCCCTCCACCTTGGGCCCCAGTAACTCAGTCCCACTTTCCTACCCCTTGTGACGCCC
The DNA here is from genome assembly GCF_963921795.1 of Nannobrachium achirus. Taxonomy (NCBI): domain Eukaryota; kingdom Metazoa; phylum Chordata; class Actinopteri; order Myctophiformes; family Myctophidae; genus Nannobrachium; species Nannobrachium achirus. The sequence goes on from NC_137814.1 coordinate 10,735,538, forward strand.
CTGGGTGGGTGACAGAGCACAGCTGATAGTGACAGCCACACGTCAGCGACAACTGTTGCGGCGATGTTGACCATAGACGGCCTGGCGACAGCTGTGTTCTACTCTAACCTCAGCACCTGGCTGCCTGGATGCAACCACAGACTGTGCATAGGCACGCCTGCACGCACACACATATATACACACACACACACACACACACACACACGTAATCACGTATGCACAAGCTCAAGCACACACGCCAATATACACTATACATACTGTACGTACGTAGCATACCTACACACAAACATGGAACACACTTTTACAACACCCATTCCATTATTATTAGTCCAGTAATAATGTCACTTGACCTCCCACTAATTGCAACAAAAACAAACTCATCTGATGTGTCCTAAATATGTCCTGAATGAGAAGAAAAAAGTCGCAAGGAATTCCATGAAGGGAAAATCCAGAAATTCAAAATGGCCACCATCCACACTATTATTCTACATATCGTCGTTGTCGGGTGGAAACCTTGTATGTCCAAAACCGTTTGTTTTTATCATTTAAAAAAATGAACTAAACGAGTGAAAACAGCCGATCTACAAGCACACAACGCCGAGGCGTTGTGTGCTTGTAGATCTGCTGTTTGTCTGATGAAGTAGGGCTTTACTTCGCAAAAAAACGTACAAATTTGAAACTTGGAGATACAAGGTTTCTGCCCGACAGTGACGATATACAATCATATATCTTGAAAACCGAACACTGTATGAAGACAACAATTTGGCAGGTGTGTTGCTGGGGGCCCAGGGGAATGCAGTATCATGTTTGGATGAGCGGTTCTTAAGCAGTGGTGTAGCCAGAAATAACGTTTCGGGTGGGCCTGAATAAAATTGGGTGGGCACCACAATTCATTCCATAAATAGCTCAATATCATTATAGCAGCCTACATTACAAGCGTGAAAAGTGTTCACAATTTGCAAAAAAGCAGGCGTTTTTGGTAGGATCATACTTAGGCCATTTTCTAAACTTTCCCTTCATACAATTCCTTGCGACTTTTCAGCACATACATTAACAAAACATACATTATTAAGAATACAAAAGTTTGGTTTTGTAGCAATTAGTGGGAGGTTGACCCCCATTTTTGGATAAAATGCCTGGACAAACAGTACCTTATTATGTCAGTATATTCACACATTAAATGACAGATAGTACAAGCAAAGCCTGTATGCATCTGCAGATTCTGTACACACAGGCACATGCATGCGCACACAAAGTCCAAATTAAATACAAAAAGCAAAACAAAGCAAACAACATATATACGACTGCCATTCGCACATGTTATGTGCTGTACATAGACACATGGGTGAGGGGAACACAGGGCAAAGAGTTTTGGTGTAGAGAAAACAAAAAGGAGTGCACCAAGTACAGTACAGCACCAACTCAGGTCCCTTGCACTAAGTGTAGAGTGTGTAAGAATAAGTGGTTAACACACACACACACACACGCGTACACGCACACGCCACCCTCTGCCGCCCACCTCGCAGCCTGCAAAACAAAAGAGCTGCCACTGTGTTCCGATGTTAATCAGGCTGTTAGCAGAGCCCTCTCTCTTGCTCTCCCATGCAACATCTTCCGAGTGTCTCTCGTTAAGACGCGAGAGGTCCTCATTATGTCATCTACTCTCTTAATTGGGCAGATTACTGTATGAGGGACGGCGGGTGCGTGCGCGTGGGGGGGGGGGGGATGATGAGCCTGACCGGGCTGCCTTTGATTTCCGGTGCAGGCTTCTCTTTTTTTTTATCTCTCTCTCATTAGCAGTGACACGGCCAATGCCGCGCCAGCCTCTCGGCTCAGCAGCTCCGCGGCCCACCAGCCTCGGCTGGCTGGCTGGCACGAGCCGGCTTGAATCGCGAGGTGCAGCTTGGAACCTGCTCTAGCGGGGAGCGGTCGGGGGTGGGGGGTTGATTCTGGCCAGGCTGAGGCTTGGACGCGGCCAGCGTCCGGGCAGGGGAGCGGCTATAAAAGCCTTACAGGACCTGCTAGAGCAGAGCCACCAGCCACCACATGGGGTGGGAGGAGGAAGAAGAGGAGGGGGGTGGAGGGAGGGAGGGGGGGGGGGGGTTGTACAATAGGGATGGGACGATATGAACATTTCATATCACGATTATTGTGACAAAAGAAATCGCGATTTACGATATTATCGCGATAATTGAAATCCATTATCCTGGGGCGGAACATTAGTCAAAACATAGCAGATCTACAAGCTCACACGTTGTGAGCTTGTAGATCGGCTATTTTTTTGGCAAAGACATTTGATAGAGAGTGAAAAAAGACTGTATCAAGTACGTATATTATAAGAACCTTTTACCAATTATAGAGGGTTTAAGTGGTATTGAATATGCAGCTCGGCAAATAAAAGGTGAATTGATCCCAGTGCATGACGGAGGACGACATCACGACAAATTAAATCTCCACGATACGATTATCGTGAGTGTTTTTTTTATCACGATAGACGATAACATGGCGTATGGTCCCATCCCTATAGTGTACAGCGGGCTCCAATGTGCATGACGCTCTGGAACAAGCACTTGCGTGGCACTTCCTCGTCGGCGGCATAAATCTGATGGAAGCCTGGCATGAAAAGGCAGAAGTGATTATCCGGGATAATCAAGCATTCACTCTCCTCATGTTGAAGGAAAGGCAGTGTATGGTAATAAGGTGGGGGACGGGGGAAAGGGAGGGTGGTGGTGGTGGTGGTGGTGGTGGTGGTGTCAGCAGTGACTGTAGAACGCGCTCATAATCCACGGAATGACTCCGTGGTCACTCCTCCCAAAACGAGTCCGCGGGACGCGGCGAACACACATTTAAGTAGGACTTACGATTCAAAGACGTAGCGGGGGGAGGACGGAGAGGCGGGTGGGGGGTGTTAAGCACTTGCTTTACGACTGGTACAATAAGATGAGATATCGGGTTTTTATGAGAGACACTTACGACCGTGAAAGTGCCCCTTCTTTTTTTCTCTCCCCCTGTGCTGACAAGTTGGCTTACCGCTCCAGTCATTGAAGTGTGAAAATCTCGGCGGAATTCAAAGCAGGTTTTTCTTTCCAAGAGCAAAATATCTGATAAACGCCTGAAATCTAGCAAATTACCGCACGCACAGGAAATATTTATGACGTGCCCGGGCGGGCACCTTACAACACTTTCACTTGGGTTTGTCTGCTGGTATCATCGCAACATCTACAGTAATAGTAGTGACTCATCGAAAGCGGAAATCAGCAAAAAACATCTGCGGATAAAGGGGGAGAGACTGTAACTTTCACTGTGTGAGGGGCGTGCGCGCACGAGGAGGTGCGCGTGTTTGTTTATACATTGATGCGGGCTCTAGTGTGTAGCGTTTGAGTGCCTCCGGTGTACGTCAGTAAATTTTCCTTGAGCACAGCGCTGAAGCACGCTGATACACACGGCCAGAGAGACGTTATCTCTTGCTGTACGCTCTGGAGCCGGGCCATTCTGGCATGATTGACAGACCTCGATCTGGACAGCTGGGATTAAACCTATCAATCACATAAAGCTGGGAGACACAAAAAAAAAAACACAGGGCAGTAAATTCAATTGAGAGCGCAGGGGGAGAAAATTGAGGTGAAGAAATATAGAAGGCCATTACCGGGCTATGGGGCTATAGGAAAGTGAGGCCTTGCAGGATTTAGCTGCACAGGACTCCATAAATTCATATCAAATGACTGCAGGAGTGTAATATCAGAGAGGTTACTGTAAAGCGCGGCGTCTCTCCCGCCTTTGTGCTCTTTTGGGTGGAATCGCGCGTTCGGTCAAGGGCAGCCTTTACAGGGGAAACTATTAAAGCCTTCTGGGTAACAAATCAACATAATAAAAAAAAAAGAAAGGACTGTATTTTTAGTGACACCTTTGAGGGCAGGAAAAATACAAGCACTTCCTGTTTATCTCGCTGACTTTGTTGTGCGTGTGGAGGACACACAAAACAAGAAGCCAAAACGCTCCATGCCAGTCCGGGACTGGCTGCCTCTGTGGTTGTGTACCCAGCTCGCCGGGGGGGGGGGGGGGGGGGGGTCTGTGCACTGGGGCGTCAATTGGGTATGGCAGGGGTATGCAGCTGCCATACCCTGGGTCAAGGGGGGAGAATACTTTTAAGTTACTTTAAAATATAAATCCATGAATGTCTCTTTGTCTATCTGTGCTGGTTATGTTGTTAAATTACAGTAAAATAACTACAAATGCAAAATTTAACAAGGTATTATAATTATATTCTCCACACTTTTATTCTCCCCATTTTGACAGAATAGTATTATTACCAGGTTCTGCAGGTCAGCTGCACAGGTGCAATTCATTACTTGTTAATTGTGCCACGTTTACGCCAAGTTTAGCCACACTTGAACAACTGTTCCAGGCTGCCATATCCAGCCCAAGAAACCATATACATTTTGGGGGAAAAAAATAGAATGTACTTCTTAAAATAAATGTATCATGCCTGTTGCTAAGGTAAGACACCAGTCATGTTGCCATACCTTACCTTTTTCTGAACTGACGCCACTGTCCGTGCATGGTACTCACGTTTTATGGTTAGCTCTCCATAATTGGACACTCCGACCCCTTTGTCAGAGTGAACTATGCAGCGGTAGCGGCCCGAGTCGCCCTTGGTGGTGTTGTCCACGTCGAAAGTGCCTATGAAGCGCCGGTTGTTCCAAGGTTTGGTGGCTTTCATCGGGGCCTCGCGTCCGCCTATGCCCTGTTTGGAACGGAGACAAAGCACGTGCGTGGTGGTGAGCCTAAAAAAAAAATGGACGGGTTTAATTAGCAAAGTGACTTGACCTTGTGAGTGTTGCAGCCACCGTGGGGGTCACCGTTGTCGCTTGCTCGGGGGTTTTGCGCGTGCGTGTGCGCGTGTGTGTGTGCGTTTGTGTCCTACCGTTCCCACCGATGGTGGATGGTGGTGTCGATACATTTATCTTACACGCACGCGGAGGGGGGGGGGGGGGGGGCGTGCACGCACGCGCACGCCCCCACACACAGTGGGCCCTCCCCAGCTGTCACCTCTCACAGCAGGCAGATGGGGGACATTTGTTCATTAGAAATATTTCTTCATTACTGTCATCGGGGGACTTCACTTAATGTTTGTTTTCCAGCCCGGCTGCTAATGAGGACGTGTTTGTTAAAATGATGGAGCACCTGGCAGCGGACCTTTACCCGGTGCCGAGCTCTCGCTGATCACACGCGTGGCAGTGTGCTTAGCAGCGGGGCCGATAGGGTTGTGTCTGCCAGATGCACCCGCCTCCGCGCCGCTTTGGAACAAGGTCAACCCCGACACCGCTGCGGATCTGCAGCAGCAGCAGCAGCAGCGGGCGTAGTGCGACAGCGGACCAACAGAGCTATATAGGTTAAGACTGCATGCTGTGGTAACAAACGGTTGTCCGAAACACAGGCGGCTTCCGGATAATCTACGGCCCACTGGGGACGGGTCTGCACCAGCTATGATGGATAGGGCGCGATACGTTATTTACTGCATTGAAACCACTTTCGACCTGGTGTCCCAATTTTGGCCATGTCATCATGATAGGTGCGAATTTTCCCCAATTGTTTCCAATTTGACCAATTCCTAAATGCACCCACAATTCCTTACCCAATTTCCTGCAATTTGTCCAAAACAGTCTGACGTACAAGCTCACAATGTGTCATGACGTGACGTGAACTTGTACTCGCGGATCTGCAGTTTTCTCTATTTTTGGCGTGCGACCAAGTATGAAACAGGGCTTAAGTGGTTAGGGCTGCATGCAGCGGAAACAAACCGCTCTCCGAACAATATAGGAGGCTTCTGGAAACGTACAGCCCACTGGGGACGTATTTGTACCACCGGTTATGATGGATAAGGTGGCGAGGAATTATTTACTGCATTAAACATCATCAGAGACTTGCTGAGTGGCCAGCAGTAGGAGGTATTGGTCGCATCCATCATCCATATATTCAACGGTCGAACCCTTTTTAGAGACATTCTCCCCACATTGATTTGACGGGGGTATGATGAGCCGCTTTCACCTGAAGCCAGAGGTTGAAGTTGTCCCTCTTTCGTCCGTTGACGGTGCAGTGGAAAGACGCCGTCTGTCCGGCGTTGACCTCCACGCCCTTTATGGTCAGGAAGTGAGGCGTGTTCACTGCGAAAAACAGAAGAGTCATTTACATGACGATTAATTGTCACTCAAATAATTGCGATTAACGATTTAATTGTGTTTTTGTCGTTGACAATTAGATTTCTGTTTGGCTTTTAGGCTTAAAAGTTGCACATGGTAGATATGACACATAACCTAAATATACAAAGAAACTACTGACATATTTGGCAACTTAAAAAAGAACATTGATAGTGGAAATAGCCGATCTACAAGCTCACAACGTTGTGAGCTTGTAGATCGGCTATATTTTAGCTTGTAGATCGGCTATATTTTATACTTAAAAAAATATATTATGATCATTTTTCAACATGGAAACGATGTTGACGATTATGAAAATTAATCACGATTACGTCAAATAATTGCGATTAGGCCATTATGAAAGAATTGTGACAGCCCTAATGACATGGATGTTTTCCATGGAATGCAAGGAGATACAGGTATACAAAACTCTAGGTTTCAGAGTGGACGCCTTGGTGTACATGAGAATCAAACTACTATGCAGAGGATGTCATGAATAGAACTTTCAACTCATATTTTCTATTGATGAGCTCACAAAAGAAATCTGTGCCCTATCTTTAGTTGTCTTGGGAATTCTTTGAAACCACCCTGCTCTTTTCTAAAGAAGGGGTTTATACTTAGTTGTGCACCGGTGTCGTGCGCCGAAAATAGCAGATCTTCAAGCTCAAAGCGTGTCACGCTCGGACGCGTTGTGAGCGTGCAAGATCGGCTATTTTCAGTGCACAACACCGCGCAAAAACGAAGTATACCAAGCTCTTAAGTGTGCTCATTACCAGGGCGTACGCTGATTGGGATGGTCTGAAGAAGAAAAGAAAGGAAGTTATGTAGAACAGTTTTGATTAGTACTCCTATTCTGCAGAGTAAAAAATAGGGCAATTCAACAGGGCGACCTTGATTCAAAACATAACCAAATCTCTGAAGACTTAGTTATAGCTAATTGTATCACTTTCATCAAGAAGACTTTCGCATAATAGTTAATATTATTTCACAAATCGTGCCTCTGAACTGAGCGTCTTTCATAGCTTTGACCTGTCAATCCCTTCACTGCCAAATGAGACAAATCTATTTTTGTCATCGAGGGATGTTTCCACTTTTTAATATTATCTGTATAATGGAAGGAAGCAGGGGGACCACCCAGGGTCATAATCACACCCCCGGGGAGGGCATTCCTCACAGTCATATAAATTAATTGCACAGGCGAGTTGCTCTGATCACCCTGCTTATCACCTGAACAAACCCCACCGCCACTCAGTGGTGATATTGATCCGCTGGCACTTCTACACATTTACACATTGATCACGTCCCCAGCCTTCATCGATTCACTTAGATACATTTATATGTGGCGCTTATCACCGTATAAATTCGCCCTATTGACATAGCATTTGTAGGAATTACGCTGCTTCTCCGAAGGTTACCAGAATATTAGCGCCTGGCAATCAGGAGAGGGATATGTCAGTTTATGAGGGGTACAGTTAAGTGTTAATCAATTGATGAAAAGCCCTGGTCGCCATTGATTTTGAATGTCGAGTGTGAAACCTCTCGCTATAGAAATCAAGCGAGCCATAAAGTGTCTTGCTGTTGGAGCATTCACACAACCGAGGCACTCTACCCCACAGTACAAGCCCTTAATGCCAAAGTGGCAGGATTCTAACCAGCAAATTACATTTTCCTTGGCTTTGTGACACATCTCTGAAGTGGTAGCAGTGCTCATACTCTGCAAGAGTTGCACCGTTTTTCGCACATCTAAGAAACGAGACATCAGTGAACACTCTTCGGGGAGAGGAAGAAGAAGACGATGGTGCGGGAAAAAAAACTGTGGGAACCCAAAGGCGGCCGACGGCATACGCTGCTATTTGTTTTTCATCCCCAGTTTATTTCCTGCATTCACTATTTCACCCGCACCCCCCCCTCCTCTCCCTCAAAGGACAGATTTAACACAGCCACTCCGGCAATACGTCCACGAGCAGATTTTAAGTGTGTCAACTCCATTGTTATAAATCACCAGGGAGAGAGAAAAGACTGTGGATCGACTGCACCGTTCCCCTGACCGGCCCGAGACTAGCCTCTTTGGAAGAGGAGAAAAGACCTATATATTATATATTGGTATTTGGAGGGATGTCAGCAAAAGGACAAGGATCGTTTGATGGTGTTCTCTTTACGGTGAGGCAAGCAGGACTTACTGCACTGGTGGCCCTGGACGATGACATCTTTGATGGCCAGCAAGCCGCGTTGCCCTGAGGTTACCACTTCAAACACGATCTGAGGAGGAGAAGGAGAGGCTCATAACAGCACTGATAAATGGATAGATGTCTCCAAATGGCAGTTGCATCATGAGGCGGCGCACGCGCACGCACTCACAAACACATATACAGAGGCGAGAGCGCGAACGCACGCACGCACGCACGCACGCACGCACGCACGCGCGTGCGTGCGTGCGTGATAAATGGATAGATGTCTCCAAATGGCAGTTGCATCATGAGGAGGCGCACGTGCACGCACTCACAAACACATATACAGAGGCGAGAGCGCGAGAGAACGCACGCACGCACGCACGCGCGCGCGCACACACACACACACACACACACACACACACACACACACACACACACACACACACACACACACACACACACACACACACACACACACACACACACACACACACACACACACACACACACACACACACACACACACACACACACACACACAGCTGTTAAAGTCCAACCTTCAGTAAAGTCATACCAGTGTTCTGTCATAATGTCGCAGAAGACGTTGCCATCGCACAGAAACCTTGTACTGTACTGTCCATATTTCATCCTTTTGTATGTCACCCCCCCAAATGAATGCCCTGTTTTATACTTTGCCGTATGGCGATGATGCACAAACGTGGTGAAAATAGCAGATCTACAAGCTTACAACAAATTTCGATGCGACACATTGTGAGCTTGTACATCAGCATATTTTCTTTTTTTTTTTACTACTTTTGAACAAATGTTTTGCCTATAACGAAATGCCCAAAACAGGGACACTAAGTCGAAGTCTGTCTGTAACCAAAGCTTAAGACTAAATTAGCCTGGAAACCAGACAAATCTGTCAGTAGGGCGACGTCGCCGGTTCGATTCCCGATCAGGATGAACTTTGCCACATGTCCCTCTCCCCCCATTTCATGTCAGTCTACTGTCCTATCAATAAGGCATAAAAGCCAACAAAAAAAAAAATTTAAAAAAAAGAAAGAAAGTGTTCGCCTAATGACACTCCCAAAATAGGGATGCCACTTTGAAAGTCATTAATAAATGAATGCTTGCAAAACAATAAAACAAAATTATTACACGTGTCACATATAGAGGGACGGACAACAGATTAATCTGCTACAATTCAGAGTTGGGGACACAATGTATAAATTAACTGAATTCAAGGTTTAAATGTGAACACTAGGAGGTGGCATCCCCTGATGACCCAAATGACGCCCCTGTTTTTTTTTTCATTTCATGGTTTTGGAAATTCAAAGCTTCCGCAGACAGTGATGATATACAATATGCTATGTATTGAACAGTACAAGGTTTCCGCCCCAGACAGTGACGAAATACACAGACATGCGCATGCTTGTACGCGCACAGTAAAAGTCCAACCTTTAGCAGTGTCACACTGTAGCGTTTGGTCACAATGTCGCATTAACACTGACATTATTATCTCCATATGTCACGGAAGATAGATGTTACGACATGCACGGTGTCCGATTACCACAGCTCTGACCCCGTGTACTGAACTCTATTACTCATATACGAGAGCAAGAGGGGTTTAATTACTGGAATGGTGGGTGGCCCAGGAACGGAAGCTTAACCTACACTTACAGCGAGTTTATAAGTTGCAATAAGTTGTGAGTGTGGGCGGCTTATAGTCAGGATTCGTCACAGATTCAATTCCTGCAAAAAATGTGTGTCCCGTTAAGTCGCTCGGGATAAGAGAGTCAGCAAAACACCTAAAAATGTGTTTAAAAAAGTATGTAATGTAGATCAGGTTCGAGGTTTATGGGTATTAGCAAATGGATTTAGCGCTGTATGCAGTGTGAGGTCAGGAGCCTACAGGATGTGGCAGCTTAAGGCAATTTCAAAGGGGTTATCAATGACACGAGCGGTGGCTGCCTGGCTGTTGTTGCATATTCAGTGTTTCATAGTGGCTTGTAAGGTCTGGTATTACTAGGCAAGAACAGGGAGCACTATCTTTGAGTTTGCAAGCCGGGTTCGACTTGTAAACAAAACATTTCTTTATTATGCTTGTTTCAAATAGCGAAAGTAGACGATCTACAAGCTCACAATGCATCGTGATTTGACACACTAGCTTGTAGCCCTGCAATGTTTTGCTATTTAAAAAAAGAAAAAAGTTAAATATTATATTACAGATTTTGAGAAATTTGCCTGAAATAGAGACACCATTGTTAACATACATTTTTAATTAGACTGGAAAATCTATCAGGCAGACAACGTTTCCCAAAAGGAAACTTGTGTACAGTATTTAAACCAGTCTGAAAACTTTGAGCACCACAGATAAAGAAACATGCGTTTTTTGGAAAACCATTAGGATTTAGAAGACATTTTTCAGGTCTTAATGGGTTAAATCAGTCTGACCTAGAAGCATGGATAAAAACATGCCCACCAATGATAAAAATGGAGGAAGGGAGGGGGGGGGGGTATCAAAAGCAGAAGCACGGATTCCCCCATCATATCTCCCCCCCTAGCAAATCAAACCCTTCTTGTACAGTAGGTCTAATATTACTTGGCAAGAGGCGCCACAGAGTGCCATCTTTGACTACTACTGCAGAAAACCCCCCGAAGCCGCGTAGCTACGACCGTGTGCTGTGCAGACTTACAGTACGTGACCCTATTTTAGGGGCCAAGTCCTCTTAGCAAAACAAATGTTCGTAAGGGCTGACACGGAGGGTGTGTCCCGGCGGAGAGCTCTGAGTTATGTACTCGCTGGTCTGTAGTGGAGATAAAAAGGGAAACGGAATGCCAGTCCTACCCCAATCCCAGGGCGTGGTGCGGAGAGCCGTACACCGCACACACGCACACTCAGACGCACACTCAGACGCACACACACACACACACACACACACACACACACACACACACACACACACACACACACACACACACACACACACACACACACACACACACACACACACACACACACACACACACACACACACACACACACACACCCTACACATGTTTCACATGCCATCACGCCCTAAATATAACCTTATATCTCGCAATGGCTACTTTACATAGCGTCGCTGTCGGGTGGAAACCTCGTATCTCCAAGTTTCACATGTGCACATTCTTTCGCAAAGTAAAGCTCTGCTTCATCATACAAAGCCGTCACACAAAAGTAGTGAAAACAGCCGATCTACAAGCACACAACGCCTCGCACGCACCGCGAGGTGTTGTGTGCTTGTAGATCGTCTGTTTTCACTAGTTTAAATCATTTTTAAAATGATCCATGCAAAACGAACGGTTTTGGACATACAAGGTTTTCATCGGACAGTGACGATAGGAAGGCTATATTCCTTTTAAGGTATCACCTAGAGAGAGTTGCGTCCTGGTCTGCAAGCTACGGTGATAGCCACACTCCACACTGCACGTAGGCGCACATGCACGCATGCACGCGCACACAGACACAAACGCACGCAGACACACACACACACACACACACACACTCACGCACACATATAGAATTCCTTTTGTGTCCCAGGAATGTGGAGGGACAGAAGTCGCTTCCATTGTCATCTGGGAGGCAGAATGCCCACAGATAAGAACCGGTCTAATTATAAATTTCTTTTTTTTGTCTGGCTGAAATATGAAAAGTGAGTGTCCCGGGTGCCAATTATGGCCTCATTAAGGGCTAATTTAAAGGAAATTAAAAGGCCGATATACAAGCTCACAGCGCGGCACTCGGTGCCGCGCTGTGAGCTTGTATATCTGCTATTTTTCAATAGTTAAAGCACCAAATAATGCGTAATAATGCGCTCCCAGTCTAAATGGGTTAAACCCCCTCCCCCTATGAAGGGGCCCCCTAGTGAATCCTTGTACCCAGGGCCCAGAGTTTGGCGCGACACCCCTGGGTACACGGCTAAGTAGCTAAGTAGCACGTTACCGCCAGGATTGATTGGCTTACCGCATAAGCTTTACTACTGTATTGAAATCAAGATGGATGAGGACATTTGGGTTTTTCCTCTCGCGCTGCCGCGCTGGGCGCTCATCAGACGAGTATTGGATTTTCATTTTTATACACAAAGGATATTTTTTCCAGGAAGGAATCCAGGAGCGGTAAACAAATCTGCGCACCATTTAGCACACGAGGAGGGCAAAGTCACCGGGGTGTATCATCTGTACTGGAGATGTGAGACAATCTCAATTAAAAGTTTTGGGAGTGACCTGACAGCAGACTAATTATTAAAGGCTCAAAGGCTCGTTTTGACTAAAAATGCCTAACCGGTAATTAAAAGATGATTTCCAAGTACCAGGTGGCTTCCTTTTGACAATCGCCTACAGTAGGTTGCCCTGTAATTAAAGATACCTATAATTAGGGCCTTGTTGCTAATTAGCCATAATTTCAAGGATTGCTCTTTCTCTCTTTTTCTTGACTGGGAGAGTGTTGGTACGAAAGATCATTAGCATATCCGCACAAGATTCCCCATGTTGTCAGTTCGGAGGCCTGGAACAATTATGAATGGAAACGTCCCCTCCACTGGGGTTTGAATGGCAGCAGATGCTGGGGATTTCCTTGAACACACAGAGGAACCGTAATACCTCGTTTTGGGTCCGAAGCCAGAGTGCTGTGTGCCATTCAAATAAGCGATAAACTGCTACAAAATCTCAGCGAGTCACAGCTACAGTTCTAGGAGACAGGCAGGCTGTCACGCAAGGGGGACAGGCGTGCAGGGGCGTCACAAGGGGGGGAAAAGTGGGACTGAGTTACTAGGGCCCAAGGTGGAGGGGCCTTTATTATTGTATGGTTTAGCTATTGAAAAAACTTTTTTTTTTCTCAAAAAACCTTAGAAGGATTTGGGGGGGCTCTCTCCATTCCGACATGTCTCCATTCCGACATTGACTTCTTTTCAAAGACTTGCACAATTTTTCAAAAATAACAGATCTATAAGCTCGCAGCGCTGCACTCGGTGCCACGCTGTGAGCTTGTATATCTGCTATTTTTCAATAGTTAAAGCACAAATTAACGCGTAATAATGCGTTCCCAGTCGAAATGGGTTAAACCCCCTCCCTCTATGAAGAACATTCATGGGGTGCCCGCAGTGAATCCCTTGTACCCAGGGCCCAGAATGTGGTGCGACACCCTTGCAGGCATGTGCAAAAAAATGCCTGATGTATCAATCATCCTTTTCATCCTGATGCATGCTGGGGAGGGGAATTAGCGAGGGCTGGGGACAAGAATGTTCCTTAAATATTCATAAAAATGCTGCTGAATTTGGGATTACAGATTTAACAATAGCACTAGGGACAGGATGTATGAATAATTTTATTTTGGAACACACCAACAGCATGTCGCAGTGACAGCGCTGCACCCTGCAGTCTCAGAGTTCTCTGATCACTCACCGTAAATCCCTAACATTGCCCGGTGCATGCCATTCCTGCACCAACTCGGGGGCACGGGTTTGAGTTCAACCCATGCACATCACTATAATAGCTTGCTTGCCCTACAACACCAGTGGGTTTCAAACTTTCTGTACCCACGGCACACCAACAGCCAAGTCAACATTTAAAGGCTATATTCATAGTGTTGCATCGAGCAACGTGTCGCGATGCAACACCTTGTGAGCTTGTAGATCAGCTCTATTTTAAGACAAAAATATATATATTTGTGGGGGAACAACATAAATGTTTTTTAGATTCATCTATATTGACACAAAATAGGGATGTCAGATTGAAAGTGGTTTGTTTGTATATTTTCTACAGAATTTGTCTATGTATTAGTTATATATCGCAGCAATAATATCTAGTATCACAAATGCACTCCTGGACTTGTATCATGGCACACCAGTGTGCCTCGGCACAATGTCTTGAAACCGCTGCTCTAGAGTGGAGTCACCAGAGGCTGTACTTACACAGTACAGTCCTTCCGAGCTTGAGCCAAAGAGTAAACACTTTGACCAGATTGGCTGCTATAGTCACCGTGTCAAACAAGGGTCGCCTTATTGTCAACAACAAGAGAGCGAGCAGCGACTGCAGCCAGTAGCTGCTGTAGTGAAGTCGTCTGTGCCTCCTCTCGGGCGGCTCCCACCCCCCTGTTTTATCTCTCACTTTCGTTTTGTTCAGTGTGGCCCTCGTTACGCAGCCACAGAGCTGGCTGCCTGTGTGCTTTTCACCGGTAAAAGAATCAGCCGTGTTGCTTGTTAACCAAGTTATCAAGGTGGCTGTGATGAGCAGACAGGTAGCAAGACCCCCCCCCCCCCCACACACACACACACACACACACACACACACACACACACACACACACACACACACACACACACACACACACACACACACGTGGGTGGGTGACGTGACGTAGCGTTTTCGCTGTCCTCGGTGTCAAACATGTATAAATAAAAAATATATTTGTCAAAAACCTTCTGAATATTGTGCAGGACATTAAGCTTTATGTGAACTTACTCAAGATTAAAACATTTCATTCCTCATTTCTTCAGAATCTTCAACCAAACATGGTAAATGTCATCTGGTGTGACTGTCCCGACCTTGTTTCTCAAAGTGGGAACTTGAATAAAACTAAGAAAAAGAATTGCTAAAATTCATTTAAAAATGAATTTAGGCAAAAAAAATGTCTATTTGTGAGCCTATATCTTTTCAAAGTCCAAGCATAATGTTTTCAGTCATTTCTGATCAAAAAGATTTTGTCCCCCAAACCAAAATCATCTGGTGTGACACTAGTTTGGAAAAATTAAACAGGCAATAATTTGGACACCTACTGGGCTAGAGAGGTCCTTCTTCTGTAAGGCTATTCAGCACTCCCAGCACAACTGCAAGACAGGTGTCTGAGGTGAGTTATGATTTTAACATTTTCATGAAATGCCATCTTGTTGAAACTTTGACAAGTGTGGCACTTCTGGATGTCATCTGGTGTGACACCTTTTTCATTAATAAAGCAAAAGTTATTTGAAACTTTGGTCATAATTACATGTAAATCTAGGTTGTTTTGTTATAGCTAGCATGTTGTTAGCATGCTAATGTGTACCTGGTAGCCTCAAGGTAGTCCTAAATGCAGAAAACGTCATCTGGTGTGACACTTCGTCATCTGGTGTGACATATCTGCTTGTCACGCCAGATGACTTGATTGTCACACCAGATGATATATACTGTATTTTCCTACAGACATAACAATAAATAACAAGTCCCATGTTTCTTTTGTCCATTTAAAACATTTTAACATGTTTAAAACAACGTTTTAAACATTTTTACATAATTTAATTTAGCTTCATTCGGTGATACAGCAAATTCATCAGACAGAGCAGAAACCCCTTCACAGAAACCTAAACCTTATATTGTGGTAACACTTTATAATAACTATCCGTTATAAGCAGTTAATATAAGACACTTGACAACAGAAAATGGGTGGTACAGAAAATGTGATTTTATTATTTCCAAAATACACAAACATGGAGAACTCACTGATGTGTTCAACCAGAGGCTCAGTGCGATTGCAAGTCATCAGCTCAACTGGCTTCATCAGGTGAAGCAGTTCAGACACATCAAGGAGAGCATCCAACCCAATGAAATGGTCTTGCATATAGACTTTTCTGAGAACTATGCATGTAAACTAAACACAGAGATTCAGGCGTTTCATTTTGGTGGCAATAGGCAGCAGGCAACAGTGCATACCGGAGTTGCCTACTCAGTCAGTGGCTCCCAGTGCTATGCCACCATTTCACAGTCCTTACGCCATGATGAGCGTGCTGTGTGGGCACACATCAAGCCAGTTATTGATGATTTCCGAGGAAAACAAGACAATGCAATTGACACCCTGCATGTCCTCAGTGATGGGCCAGCAACCCAGTACCGGAATCGCACAAACTGCTTCCTCATGAGCAGCATTCCTTATACATGGGGATTCAAGAGGGTCACCTGGAACTTTTCAGAGCGTTCCCATGGAAAGGGCGCACCTGATGGTGTGGGAGGGGTGCTGAAGCGTAAGGCAGACATGTATGTCCTCGGAGGCAGTGACCTACAAACACCGAGGGATCTGTGTGAGTATTTACAGAAGTCCTCTGAAAAAGTCACTGTCATGTGGATCGAAGAAGAGAAGATATCCAACATGGATGAAATGGTCCCTCCATCAGTGCGTCCAGTGACTGGCATCAGCACTACGCACCAGGTTCTTTCTATCTTCCCGGGAAAGATAGTTTACAGAGACCTGAGTTGTTTCTGCCAGTTTCCTCAGATCTGCACCTGTCACAACCCACGGAAATTACAGTTCGACCAAGTCTCCAGGGCTGAGGTGCCAGGTGACAAGACAAGTGATGAGTAAGTATAACTAAATCATTCTCTTTGCCAATTTTATGATACCTGTAATTGTACCTGTTTAATGACAATAAAGTCATTAAAACTTATGTCATCCATTCATTCCTTTTCTTCCTTAACTAAGTGGTGGCCCATCTGCGGAACTGCCCCCTTCCCAGGTCAGCTGCAGGCCCAAAACAGCTTCCGGAGCTCAGTGAGTATAACATACTTGGCAAACTTGAGGACTTGCTAGTAATTACATTTTACTACTAAAAACAATCTACCTGACAAATAAATTACATTTAAATGTCTCCTCCTGAAGGTCTTCTACTCAGGTGCTGGACACAAGTGCATCTATTGGAGAGGCCCAAGCTGAGGATTCAGACACCTCCTCAGATGAATACACACAAGGACAGTTTGTCATAATCAAATATGAGGGAAAGCCATATGTGGGGCAGATTGTTACCATTAATAAGGAGGGGCTAGAGATAAACTGCATGAATCAACTTGGAAAAATGCATTTTCTACAAAGAGCAGGAAGTTGTCTGTGGCATAGCAGAACCGCAACAGGGCAAACGGTTTGCTACCCTCACCAAATGTGACTGGCTGATGTACAATACAGTCTAAATGTCTATACCCTCACCAAATGTGACTGGCTGATGTACAATGCAGTCTAAATGTCTATTCTAATCTAATCTAATACTTTTGTACTTTCACTCACTGGACTGGACAATGAGGTAAGGTAGGACCCGAGACAAACAAAGCGAAAATAGCTGATCTACAAGCTCTCAACGCATTGTGCTGCGAGAGCTTGTAGATCAGCTATTTTCGGAGTTGCACAACCCAGCACTCTTTAGCTAGTGGAGATGTGGTGTAACGACAGGATTCGTAAATACATTTGTTCAACTCAAAATGCTGTGTTCAAGTTCAGGAGACTTCGGAAAAAAGTAATACACCTGAATGCTGAGTTGTTTCCAATAATTGGTGTTAATAAAATGTTGCCTTGGCTCCCAGTGTGGCTATGCACCTTATTGTCTCTTTAAGATCCTTCTGCCGTGGGCCGGCAGAAGACTTAGGTGTGCGTATAGCATTCCTGTGCACATCCTCATCATCCATCTACTACTACAATTCTTTGTTATCCTATGTTAAGGCCCAACAATACTATCCTGTTCAGAAATATTAAGGCCATGTTATTTAATGTTAAAGCAATTTTACTGTTGCTGTTTTTCCTGGGTAATTGTTTAATCAATCAGTAAAGTTCAGTACTCACTAATAGGTAGGTTAAAACACAGTTTGCTTTGACACATGAAGATATGGTCATCTGGTGTGACACTAAGTCATCTGGTGTGACATTCCAAATAGTGAGAAATCATACCTTTATTAATGATGAAACCGAAAAAATGTGTATGGTTTACATAGAAAATAGTATCAGGAAGAGTCACAAATATTTGTGTAATTTTAAAGAAAGTTTTTGTCAGAATAAAATTAAAATATGTTGAAAGATCGACAACATGGGCCTCACACAGAGTGTTGATTATGAAAAAAATATACAGATTCAATTAATTTTCACAAAACTATAGTGGATCACAGGTTAGTTATGATAAAGGACTTTGATAAAGTGAGTAACTTAAGAAAGGTGTACTCCATTTTCATTTTATGAACAATTATTGTCATGTCACACCAGATGACGGTTTTAGGCACAAGTACAACAAACTGCTCAATAAAGTCTGATTCCAATAAAATATCTAAAAACAAAATGTGTTTCCATAAAGTTGAGAGTGAGTAGAACAAAAGTAAATAATTTTTATGCCTGCTATTTAAAGTTTTTTAAAAAACATGTTTTTTGGGGCGTCACGTCACTGACCCACGACACACACACACACACACACACACACACACACACACACACAGCTCCTCTGTGGACTAGCCCTGCCTGGCCAATAATGAAATAATTCACAGGGGGCGAGCCGGCTCCCGCAGGGAGGTTAAGGGGTCTTTCTGCATCAATTAACATTTGGTCGGCTCTTGGAACGAGCCCGGCGAAGACTACCAGCCAGGCGTGTGCGAAATCACCCCCGCCGCCGGCCCGCGGTCGTGTGCATTGGTAAGTGAAAATGAGTTTCGGTATTGAAAAAGAGTAGTGGCTCCGAAAGGAGAGCGAGCGAGAGCAGATTGCCATGGATACCGTACAGAGGAAGTCCCAGAAATCGATAAAAAGCCAGGGAGTTTGGAATGGGTCATTGTGTGGCTGTTTGGACTTACTCTGAATAATACATTTTGTCTTGCGGGGAATATGGCTGATGAACCACAGTGGGTGGTCTTCCTAAAATAAGCCTACGTTTATCAGAATAATGAGTGGGGCCAGGGCCAAGCCTTGGACAGGGTAACGGAGAGAGGCAACGGACTATCAAATCAGCTCTGCCAGGGACGTGCTGGCCATTGGGAAAAGCGGGACAACTCCCGAACGGCCGGTTCATTCCCGGCCTGTCCAGGCCAGCCATTAGGAAAAAAATTAAACTGTTTGCACAAAAGTAAAAATGAAACTGTTTGCACAAAAGTAGTGAAAACAGCCGATCTACAAGCACACAACGCCTCGCACCGCGAGGCGTTGTGTGCTTGTAGATCTGCTGTTTTCACTAGTTTAAATCTTTTTTTAAATGATAAATACAAAACAAACGGTTTTGGACATACAAGGTTTGTACCCGACAACGACGAAATATAACTAATGTAATTACTGCTTGTCACTTGTCATGATCTGAAATGGCAAATCTTTGAGTAGCAGCAGCTACTATATCTCTCTCTATAGCGCGCAATGAGGGCCTCTCCAATTCTTTTTCCCGGGCTGAATCAGGGGCCCAGCACATCCCTGGACTCTGCCACAGGTGAGGAGAGAGCGGGAGCTGATTTGTTTTGATTGCATTAGTCCTGTCTGTGTGAGCCCTTCTGAGCACTGGGAACAAGTTGACACAGTGAAATCCTTGTTGTTTCAACCATTCGTAACTCTCTAAGAGTGTATAAACAATAGTTACTTTAAGACCTGAGGCCGAATAGAATTTTCTGATAAACGTAGTCAAACGTACTCAAAGTGGTTCTCAAACATTTTCATATCTATAGTACCACGAACACCCATCTGAACATATGTTGAGATGTACAAAATATTTTGTTTGCTATGTATATATGCTATTCTTTGGTATAAAAGTATAAAATAATGGTTTAAGTGGCTAAAATCTAAAATGAGGCTGTGAGTGAGGCTGTGAGGCGACAGCAAAGAAGGTATACCCACCGGGGACGCTGTGGGTGCTGGGGGGGGGGACGTGTTCTCACCTTTAGGTGTGTCATTATGAATTGCTAATACTGTTGCCTGCTTTTTGTACATTGGCACACACCACGGGTGAGCCAATGTGCAAGCCGCAGAGTCAGTAGTCACCCAGTATCACCAGTAAGACTCCCTAATCGGGAGACAAGCGACCGGCAGGTCGGCAACCTCATGGTGGCGCTAAAAGAGGGGCATGTGAGAAATCAGTGGCGGAGGTTGTGGTTTGATTGCCACACTTTGCGTGATTTTTAGGCAAGATCTGTAGGAGCAGTGTCCATTAATGTCTGCAAAAAGCAGCCTCATGGTGACGCTAGAAGAGGAGCATGTGAGAAATCAGGGGCGGTGGTTGTGGTTTGCCATCCAAGGAAAGTGTGTGCAAAGTTTGGCATGGATACTAGGGGCAACGGTGCCGGAGATAACAGTAGGGGCGAAAGTGTGACGTGATGTGACGGACAGACTGACTGACGGACTGACTGACTGACTGACTGACTGACTGACAGACAGACAGCCGGTGGAGGTTTTGATAGTAACTGCGACCTGACGTACGCAATTACTGTAGCTCTGAGAAAACCTAAATGCAACACACACGCACACTTGCACACACGCACACACACGCGCACACTGGAACCTGTTCCAGTAGCATTGTTACCTGGTAGAAGTTTGGCCAGTAGGTGCTGATGGCCAGCTCCACCTGTCCCCAGGTGCGAGTGGCTGGGCCCGTCACATTCCACACTGGCATGCCCAGGGGACTGTTGTTCTCTTTGATGTACACATTTAGTTGACCTGGGTGACTGTAGTGAGAAGAAGACAAAGAAGAAAGAACGATAATGATAATGAGGAGGAGGAGAAGAAGAAGAAGACTAAGAAGAATACAACACTAAACACCAGTGGTTCTCAAAATGGGGTCTGGGGACCCTCGTGGGTCCTTGGGGAGGTTCCAGGGGGTCCTCAACAAAATGTATTAATACAGCGACACAATAACTTTAACCATATTATCCATATTTTACAAGTTGGCTATTCAAAAATTGAAGATACATATGAGCTTGCACATCTGCTGTTGTTTGGAGGGAAAAAAGTAAATTCTCTCATTTAGAAACACAAATCTTCTCTTCTGGGGGTCCCTGGCACAAAACCATTTTCAGATGGGGGTCCGTGGCCAAACACATGTTCATTTGGGGGTCATTGACACAAAAAGGTTTGAGAACCACTGCAATCAATCCACGTCAACAAAACGATGAAAGCAGCGCGGAGACCTGTTGTCACGTCCTCCCACGTAGAAGCTGAAGATGACGCAGTGGGTGTCGTTCTCCTTCAGCTGGGGGGTCAGCAGCAGAGCCTTCTGGCCGGCGAAGCGCCCCGACGTGTTCACCATCATGAAGGCTGAGCCTGCAAACAACACGGAGGAACAGGGACCATCATTATAATGTTCATTCATTATGTCTTTCAAATCAGTGTTTACTGTTGAGAACCCCGGGAGAGATCGTCGTTGTGTGAGTTTTGGCTTTTAACCCATTTAGGCCTAGAATTATTGAATGCTTTAACCAGTGAAAAATAGCAGATATACAAGCTCACAGTGCGGCACCGAGTGCCGCGCTGCGAGCTTGTAGATCTGCTATTTTTGAAAAAGTTGTGAAAATGTATGCAAATCTTTGAATATATGTATTTTCAAAGCAAACGTTTGTAACTCAAATGTTGCTTCTGGGTGGTCCCTGGAACTAAATATTTTGAGATGGGGGTCCGTGACCAAATAGATATCATTTTGGGGGTCCTTCACATAAAAAGGTTTGAGAACCACTGACATAGTAGTCTCTCAAGAACAGACTAACTGAGCTCCATTTAAGTGAAAAGGACCTTTTCTTTGACGATATGAAGATTGCTGACAGAAACATAGGGTTTTCAAAAAACCTTAGAAGGATTCAAAAGACACTTATAGAATCGGGTCAAAATTCTAATTTTCACGATTTTTCAAAAATAGCAGATCTACAAGCTCGCAGCGCGGCACTCGGTGCCGCGCTGTGAGCTTGTATATCTACTATTTTTCAATAGTTAAAGCATAAAATAATGATACACAATAATGTGTACGGTCCGTTCTGAATGGGTTTAATCATGTGCTTGGGGGGGTACCAGATGGAAGGGGGCTTACCTAAATATACCCACCACCGCACAGGAGAGACTCAGGTGGGATGCAACCCAAAAGTAGAGCCTGGCCGATGCCAGATTGCAACGCCGACCCCCATTTTGGAGAGCTCTAGACCACCGATTACAGATGTTTCGACCGATATTTTCCGCAAAATGTGCACTTTTTGATAGATAAAAGAAACATAGAATCAGGGGCACCGATGGCCTATAGGCCCAAGGGGTTATGGCGCATACCAGAGATAGGCTCTAATGCCCGACAATCTTTGCTGTGTGTCACTCCCTGTTTTCCTGTCATTCTCAAATGTACTAATACAACTATACAACAAAAGTATTGTCTATAATAGCCCCAAAAATAGGGACACCAGGGTGAATATGGTCAAAAACCAGGGCACCTCGGGTGCATAATTAATTGCCGACAGCGATGTCGTCAAAAAAGTCTGGCTCAACCCAAAAGCTGCCTCCCTCTCCTACTAAGCTACCTCAGTAAACAAAGAATACTATGGGGAGAGAGCTGCCAACTCTCTCTTCAAACATAATGTCCTGTGATTATCTCAACTTTCTGGCATCCGCTGCATCGTCTTGTGTGTTAAATCCCATCCATCTGGTACCTAAGTTGGCAACAATAATCCCTAAAAAAAGTTTTTTTTTTCTTTTTTCTTTTTTCAAATAACTGCCTTGTCCCGGTGTGCTGTTTATACAGTCCCACAAAACTCCCACAGGTATTACCTCAAGTGTTTATTTATGTTTGTTCAGCATCCAAAATGACCATTATGGGGACAGCCTTTTAATTGGAGATGGCCGAGATTCAAGATAATATACAAATATGCGATTACGGTTGAATATTGTTATTTATTATTATTGCACAGACACATATTACAATAAGACCTACAATAAGTAAGGCCTACAATATTCTGTCAAAACACAAATTGTAGAACACTTGATTTTGCCATATTGGGGTATTGGTACTTTTACTTAAGTAAAACATTTTGAGTACTTCTTCCACCACTTTATCAAAACACAAATTGTAGAACGCTTGATTTTGCAGAGAAAAAGCGGCATTCACCTAAACGACCGAGGGGAAGAGAGATAATGAGGAGGAATCAATACGTTAAAATAAATCTGCCAAGGAAGCCCCATTTAGATTTTATCATTCGGAATCAACATTAAAAGGTTAATATAATTCTCTCCCACTTGCCGATAAAAAGCAAGTGAGAATGATTATATTGGCAAACTGCAGCCGCAGAATACTATTCTATTTGTCATCTTCCTACTTAGCCTGCCCTCTGGAAACGGGGAGACACAAACTCTAATGCCAGAAAAGAAAACGCAAGAGGAGGAGAGTGACTTTTATGTTGAAAGGACTTTGCAAACATCAGTGCGCAAGTGAGATAATTCCATGGTAAACATAGGACATGTTTTGACTAGGAGATACACAGGAGGAAAATTATGCATGAAACTCTAATTCTCTCTCCTCATCTGCATAAGGCTCTGGATTCAGGATGAGGAGTTTGGCAGTAAGGACTGAAGAACCAACGAGGTAAAAACTGCATACAGCATACCTCACTGCGCTAATAGATAATAGTCATTAGTCATTGACAGCAACAGTAGCAATACTGATGCTGACCTAACAGTGGTGTTATTTAGATAAAACGTAGTACTAATGAGTGTAAAAATTGACCTGTAACTTAGATCGTTTACGGACCCGCAATATTGTTGAAGTGACATTGACTAAATTGACTAGTCAAGGGGTATTAGCTATTGACAACGCAGTAAAAGGTAAGGTTAACTACACAACACAGCAGGCTGACCCACCGCAGTGCACCGAAACGAGGAGACCTCTCGCAGGAGAGCCCTTGTTTGTTATGTCAACATGTCTCAGAGGCTCTCCCACCTCCATTGTTGTGGTACACTTGTTAAGTTAACGCTTCCCAATTGTGTCTGTCTACAGCTGCAGATAACAAGCACGGCTCCTGTCATGTTTACAGAGGAGAGGAGGGGGCACCGGGCGGCATGGGATGACAGCGAGTCCAACTCCTTGACGCCGTTTGTCACGTTGATCTTTGCAAGTCATTGTTTTGCAGCAGGCTTCTCTCTCCCTCTCTCTACAGTATCCCTTCGTCTCTCACTCTCTCTCTCTCTCTCTCTCTCCAGTATCTATCTATCCATCAGGGACATGCTGGGCCCCTGATTCAGCCCGGGAAAAAGAGTTGGAGAGGTCCTCATTGCGCACTATGGAGAGAGATCTCTCTATAGCGCTGCTGCTACTCAAAGATTTGCCATTTCAGATCATGACAAGTGACAAGCCAGTGGGCCAATTACATGATATTTCGTCGTTGTCAGGTGGAAACCTTATATGTCCAAAACCGTTTGTTTTGTATTTATCATTTTAAAAATGATTTAAACTAGTGAAAACAGCCGATCTACATCCATCCATCCATCCATCCATCCATCCATCCATCCACCCACCCATCCATCCATCCATCCATCCATCCACCCATCCATCTGGTGTTGCAAAATAGAGCAAAACAGCGTTGAGTTTCACGGTGCTGAGATTGTTGTCAACAGCACTCCAAAGATCGTGTTGTTCTCCTCGTGAGCCGATGTTTATGTATTATTCACCATCAATCTGCGTCAGCTCTGATGCGAGCTAATTGTATCAGACCAGACGACACGGGGAAGCAGTGTGTGTGTGTGTGTGTGTGTGTGTGTGTGTGTGTGTGTGTGTGTGTGTGTGTGTGTGTGTGTGTGTGTGTGTGTGTGTGTGCGTGTGTGTGTGTGTGTATGGAAAACATCGAACGCAAAGATGAGGAATGACTTTGAGACACTTGTTTGTCCAACTTCAATCAGGGAGACAGCACCGTGGGAGGCCTTTGAGGTCTCTTTAATAACACTCAACCATCTGCTCAGGTGCCCCGCAACTTTCCGCTCTTTTTTTTTTTTTTTTTTTCATCTTCTTTTTTTTTTTGCTTCCCTAGAGAGTCATCATCAGCAACCCTTGGTGTGATGCGAACCGGCACTAATAATCAGATGATGAATCGTTCAATTGAAGTTCGCCATTCAAAAAAAAAGGAAAAGAATACAAAGAAGCCGGCAACAGCGCTTTCCTCAATGATTAAAGCAGGTTGCTTACTATTCATTTGAAACGGTCACGTTGATGCATTACCGTTCGAGGCGTTTATTCGAGATGGTGTTGTTGGCTCCATTGGTAATTACAGATGGAAATACTCTGATCCCTCAAGCATCTCTTTGTACTTTTTTTTCCTCATTTTTTTTTACCACAGCGTTAATGAAACATTAGGTACACGGTGTGTGTGTACAAAGTCACTTTGCGGTAGATAGGCCTATGACTTAACATTGGGGTTGTTAATATTTATTTGGCATTAATCCGCAGATACACAGAAATGTAAATATTTAAGAAAGAACTGGGGCAGTGTCTGCTCTGTGCACACAGTGACGAGGACACGGTGGGGAAACATTTGTCACCAAAGTCGAGGTCTACACACAGATTGTCTTGTTTTAGGGTCAGTGAAGCTAAACAAAAATGCCAAGAAAAGTATATCGTTGTTGTTGTCGGGTGGAAACCTTGAAGGTCCAAGACTGTTTGTTTTGTATTTATCATTTTAAAAATGATTTAAAACTAGTGAAAATAGCAGCTATTTTCACTAGTTTTGTGCGACAGTCTGGTATGATGAAGCAGGGCTTTACTTTACGGGAAAAAAAACATAAAAATTTGAAACTTGGAGATACGAGGTTTTGTGTCTGACAGTGACGATATGCAGTATTTCTTTCCTTGCTTATCGACCGACAGAGAGGAATGAGAGAAACGTTTGGAATGACATTGTGCCGCCACCACATCACGCTGACAGCAGTGACACACGACGATGACAGGAGGAAACTTTCAACTGTCTTCTAATGACCAAAACATGCACCGCGACGAGCTCATTAGCCCAGCAGTCTAAGAGCAAATCGTTGTTGTTGGGGGCAGAAAACTCGTACCTCCATATTCTAACTGTTTGTGTTTCCTCCTCAATAAACGCCCTACTTGATCACATACTGCAGCGTCACAGAGTTAAAGGCGTCGAAAGTAGCAGGTCCGCAAGCTGGAAACGCTGCACTCTTGAACTTGTCGGATCTTCACTGCTCTTTGGTGTTTTTGATTTGAATTCTGAAAAGTCACGTTTTTTGGACATATGAGGTTTGCTCCCGACTAGAGACGAAATGCTAATGAGATTGTGTTGTGCTCTGCTAATGTGTTAGTGATGCACAACACTGTCCCCCCTCCCACCCTCCCTCCCTCCCTCTCGCTCGCTCTCAATCTCAGTACTGGAAAGTAACTAAGTACATTTACTCAAGTACTGTAGCCTACTTACTGTAAGTACATTTTTGAGTATTTCCATCGTTTGTACTTCTACTCCACTACATCTCAGAGGCAAAAATTATAACTTTTTACTCCACCACAATTATTTGACATATAGTTGCGACCGTAGGTCTGTCTGTCTGTCTGTCTGTCTGTCTGTCTGTCCGTCCATCTGTCACTCTTCTGACATCACAATGACACCTCCTCCCAGCTCAGCAGAAGGATATATAGCTGACCTGTTCTGACATCACCTCAGCCCAGGGCTCGCCCAGCAGTCTGCTGTCACCCAGGCGGGTGCGTGCACGCGCCCATGTGCACTTCTCGCCCTTAGGGCGTCTTACTGGTTACTGGTTTAGTTATGTTTTGTACTAGAGGTTCGCGGCCTTCGGCCGCTCACATCTAGAGTCCACGCCCGCTTCTTTACTAAAAAACTTTCCGCCGGACGCACTGGAGAGAAGTGACTTATGCCTCTGCTATTTCTCTGCACTCACTGTGAGTGGAGGCAGCAGCAGCAGCGCACATGCAAAAACAGTGGTGTCAAATTTCACTCTCTCTGTCTCTCTCTCGCTTGCCCGCCCCCCCTCCCCTGTTGCCTCCTCTCTCTCGTGCTTAGCGAATGAGCAGACGGCATAGGGTTATGGGCGGTATTCCTTACCGTCCTGACGACTACCTATACGACTACCTATGCGACTACCTATGAGTTGGAGTGGATGTAAAGGGGGCGTGGACGGGCTTGGAAGTGGGATGTGGCAATAAGCCCATTGTAAATATAAGATACAGGCCTATTACTTGTGAAAGAGAATTTCTAAATTGTGGTATTGCTACTTTTGCTTAAGTAAAAATCTGAGTGTTGATTCCACCACTGCTCTCTCTCTCTCTCTCTCTCTCTCTCTCTCTCTCTCTCTCTCTCTCTCTCTCTCTCTCTCTCTCTCTCTCATTCTCTCTCTCTCTCCCTCCCTCCGCAGCTTGTCTTAACCATGGCGTGTGCAGGACCAATTAAAATCAGAGAGCTCTGCGCACACTTGAGGGCTGTCTGTGCAACTCCATAAAGGGCAGTGCTCTGCTATTGTCTAAGGTATTCAGGAGAATAGATTTATTATTATTCCAAATGTAGGCCACTTTCACCTTCTATTATAATGATGGCTTAACATGGGGAACATGGAGGCTCATATGAAAAATGAATTAGAGGGAGATGAAGTGTGTCCCCGTCGCTGATGTGATGCCATGCTGTTCTTTATGGCGTGCTGCCGGCAGCATTATGTGACAGATAAGCCAAGCTCAAATGAGTTAAGATGGGCTACGGCAACAGTTAAGATAAGCCTGTTCAAACAGAATGCTGTGCATACATAACATGTAACACTACATATTTAATTTTTTTTCCGTACCTAAAGGATAATGAATAGATAACGGACGTCGCCGTCTCTGTCGGGTGGAAACCTCATTATGTCCAAAATAGGGATGCACTGATATATCGGCCACACATCGGTATCGGCTGATGTTTGCTGTTATCGGTCAATATCAGTATTGGCAAATAAAGCTGACATTAACCGATGGCAGTAGGCGATATTTACCTGTCGTTGATAAGCATACATTTTGCGCTGGCTATGTTGGTGTGGTGGTTATTTGCAGCCTATACCAAGAGAGTAGATTCTGAACAGCTATTTCTTATAATGCTGATTTATTTGTATCCCTGGCCCAAAAGGGGGGAAAAAAACACCAACGCTGAAATAAACAAAGTATCGGCTATCGGCTAAATTGTTAAAGGAGTAGTTCACCCCCAAAATGACTTTTTTTCTATTGATTAGTCACGCCATGGAGACTTGAGTTCAATAATATTTTTAGTTTTTTGTCACATTCCTAAGACAAAAAATGTGATAACAATAAATTTACCCCCATTCGTTCCGGATGGGGACCCGTTTCGAAACAGGTCCCCATCCGGAATCAATGGGGGTAAATTTACTCGAATCAAATTTTTGTCTTAGGAATGTGACAAAAAACTAAAAATATTATTGAACTGTACTCTCCATGGCGTGACTAATCAATAGAAAAAAAGTCATTTTGGGGGTGAACTACTCTTTTAACATCCGTCTCAGTATTGGTATCGGCCAAGAATTTCCATATCGGTGCATCCCTAGTCCAAAACTGTTACTTTTCAGGATTCAAATTTAAAAAAAATTGTAGCAGATTGCACAAGTGATGCTATTGTGTGATGATGGTATGATCACGTTGTAGGGCATACATGGGCAACTGGCGGCCCGGGGGCCACATGCGGCCCCCACCTTCACTTCATGCGGCCCGCAGGTTAATACCGGAATACTGATATATTATTGATTTCAGCTGTTATGATTCCAAACATGACCTGCTTTAATTATGTCAGTCTATCTTAGTAGCTTAATGACTAGTATAGTAGTATTAAAATGTTATTTTTTATGTCCAATGTATCTGTATTTAGATTCATAAAGTTAACATGAGTATATAACTAAATGTGTTTGAAATTAAATCAAAATGTTACATTTCAGGATTCCAATTAAGAAATAACAAAATATTATTCAGGATTCCAATTCAAAAGAAGCAAAAATAGCAGATCTACAAGCTCAAAACGCATCGCAGCGCGATGCGTTTTGAGCTTGTAGATCTGCTATTTTTGTATGAGATACTAGAATGACAAAGTAGGACGTCGCAATATGCAATGTGGCCCTCTGGAGTGAAGGTGGAAATATAGAGGCCCTCACCATTATCAAAGTTGCCCACCCCTGTTGTAGGGTGTTAATTTACCAGAAAAAGAAACACAAAAATGTAACATATTATGGAGATAAGAGGTTTCTGCCTGACAGCGACGATATAACTCATGACTACTTGGATCTATAAAGGACTTAGCTGGAACATGCAGTATGGATACACTGTTGGAGAGTGTCTGTAAGTGTCTTTAATCTATTTTTCTTTTCTTTTTCTTTTTCATTCAGTCTAATCTTGTAATGGACAAGTGGTGCGGTTGCCAAATCTTATCTAAAAATGGCTTTATCCAGCAGTGCAAGCCTACTGAGGCACAAGTTCATCTGACCACGTCCAGAGTAATCAGAAACCAGTGTTGGTGGTTTAATGGTATTGCAGGCCATCCAGAAAGGACTCTGGACAGACTACAAAGGAAAGCTCCCTCTACCTCCACCCTGTCAAGGCTTCAATCAAGTTAATACTTTGACCCATCAACTCCCTTGCACGGCAAGCCAGATGGGAATAGCTCGAAACTTTAGTCGTTTGTGATTGGCAGAATTGTTCCCTCCCGAGGATTCTCTCCCCACTAAGAGATTTTTCAAAGTGGCATCTAGGAGTGGAGACCCACTGGGCAAATTGGTAATCAATCACAAACTAAATGTCTCATTTGACAACAAAAAACACTTAGCAATTTCATTTGGTCGTTTCTAGTCGCTAACCTCCTCGAAATAAGAGTGATAGCGGGGAAGCGCTTTGACATTAAGTTTCTGGTTGCAAAAGCCACTCCTTGTCTGCCATATCAGCGAGTCATGTAAAGTGAGAGTCATTTGTCAACGCACGATGCATAGCTACACAAACATTACCCAGCGGCACCGGCGACAAGTAATGAGCATTGTCTGTCGGCGGCTTCAGAACTAAAACGGAAAAAGGAGGAAAAACAACAACCACCGAGAACTCCTGCTTTGGTACACTCAGTGGGTAAACAATACATTTTAAAGTGATAGCTCTTCAATATAATAATAGCCTGGTAGCAAAAAAACTGCAAATCCCATATCCCGTAATGGTATTTTCATTATTTCCTAATATAGAGTCGGTCTTAATCTTCCCTGCTATGGAAGAACATGCTACACTCCTAATTCAATACCGGCAAATAAGTTAGGCCTATAACGGGGCTTTCATTGTGGTGGCATTATTGCACTGCATGGTGTTTTAGTTTTTGATGTAATGATTTTGTTCCTTCAAACAAGATAAGGCATGAATGCAGTTACACAATCCTTTATACGTTGATAAAAAGTGTTTCAATTAGGCATACCGCAAGTAATAGCCTATATATATTTACTCAATATACAATATGAGGCAGGGTTGTATTGGAGGTGGGGCAAAGAAGGAGTGCCGCTGCACTAGTTCAGAGCTACATATGCGTGCACCCCGCACATGCACGGACATGCACACGTCTACCCGCGTGCGTCTACCTCGTGTATCGATCAAAAACAACCATTCAGCTTTCGTACCTCTTGCCAACGCTTACAAAAGCTGCCGAGTGTCAACAGCGTGAATTAACATAGGAATGACCCTGGTTGGATGCATATCTACTGTCCATTGTGGGACTTGTTAAGTACTGTAGGTGTAGGAGTACTGTCAGATATTCTGTCTGAAGCAGTCCAATGAGAACGTTTGGATAACAGTGACGGATGGATTCATGAACTAATTAAAGTTATACTGTGTAAGTTGCTCAACTAGTGGTCAGTAGCGTTATAGCAAACCGCGGTCGCGTCTGCTTTTTTCGGCCGTTTTTCGCCGCGGACCGGGCCTTCAGACCACCGCGTCTGCCTCGCCGGCTCGCCCGCCTCGCCACGCATCCGTGGAGGTGTCTCGTGTCCCTCTGCGGACCGGGGTTGGGGAGTTACAGGCTATAGACTTCTAGACCAGCGTAAACAAAGCTGTTGAAGCAAGCTATTTCCTGAAGAGACGTGATTGGCCGGTAGTGTATCATGTGTGTATGATCTGCAATGTGATTGGCCAACGTATACACAACGTATACGGATGATGCAGATGACGTCATTTTGCCGCGAAATCCCGCCCCTGTCACGGCTAAGTAGAAAACATATAAAGAAAAGGCTTTTGGGGCTGAAATGAACGGAGTGGGGGTTCTAAAACTTTAGCGATGTAATAGTTAGGACAATTTTAAGATATGTTTTATAAAAAAAGTTACATAGTATAACTTTAAATTACAGGTAAATTCTGCAAGGTAAAAAAAAGCACTTAAGTATCCCCATTATGCAAGTAAATAGAATAAAATGATAATTGAAAATTGATATTGTGGGTCAATAAATAGGCCTACATATTAAAGAGGTTAGCCTGTTTCAATCGGCAATCGCTCACGTGCACGTGTACTGTATGCACGAGTGTGTGCACGTGCGTGCGCCTGTGTGACGCAGCGCCCCACTTGTAAAACTTCCACGGTATACCCCTGAGTATGAGTATGTACTGTATATCCATATATCTGTAATTCTATACATAGATATGAATGTGTGCATGAGACTGTAAATGTGTCAAAGGTGCTGCTATATCCCACTGCAGTGATGACGCTGCTATCCCACTGTACTGTATAGGACTCATGATAAATAGTCACTGGGTTTTCACATTTGCCAACAAGAGAAGTAACTTCTCATTAAACAGGTCTCTATTGCTCCAAATTATGTTGAAATCAATTTTTCAGAGGGAGCACATGTACAGTATATATATATATATACATATATATATATATATATATATATATATATATATATATATATATATATATATATATATATATGTATATATATATATATATATGTATATATATGTACATATATATATATATATATATATATATATATATATATATATATATATACACACACTGATATATATATATATATGGACAGTTAAGAAGCAGGACTTAAACTACTAGTAAGATGCCTCAGGGCGACAAGCGACCATGGCCGTCTGTAGATGTATATCGTTCCATATGCGGAGACACCTGGGACCCATATATGGAGATCCATGTACTGTATATGGAGATATGCTGTGAGACCCCAAACATGCTTACTCAGTTATTCGTTATGTGAAAATCTTATGACGTCTATCACATCTTGACATGATACATACAATAAACCCTTTTTTGCCCATACATGGAGATCCCTCCAGCCACACAGATATGGGCTGTCTTCCTCCATATATGGGCATTCCCATATGAAGACCTGTTAGAGATGGGCTTAATATTGATGACATCATATGACATATATGGGCATAAAAGGGAATCTGTTAGAGTGGTTCCCATGATATCACAGTGATATCAAAGCGTGTTGTCAGAGCGGCAAACCCATAGACCACGCCTGACGCTGTGGTTCCCCTAACACATCACTTTGACATCACAGGTGACATCACATGTCACAGTGATGTGTCAGGGGAAGCACAGTGTCAGGCGGTAACCGTCCGGACGGACGTATACGGACAAGCTGTGACGGTTCTGATAGTAAACTGCGACCTATGGTCGCAATTAATCTGGCTGGTCGGGTCATCATTGTGATGTCAGAACAGGGCAGCTATATCCATATCTGGAGTCTGTGAGGTCAGATGTAGAGGTATTGGCCAGCTCCGTATATGGAGATGTCTTGGCTATATATGGAGCGTGAAGCACGGACGGACGGACGGACAAGATCTGCAGGTTTTCATACTAAACGCGACCGACCGTACGTAGTATGTATATATATATATATATATATATATATATATATATATATATATATATATATATATATATATATATATATAGGGACATGTCTAATCCTGAGCATCAAAGTCTATGGGTAGGAGGTATTTAGCTTCATTACGAGTTGAGTGATGGCCTGAGTGGAGGATATAATTTGCAATAATGACTGGTGCTCATTATTTCGCCTCCGTGCGGGTCCTGAACCCTGTGAAAATCATTATGTGCTGGAAATCAGAATGAAGGGGCGCTCTTTAAACCCAAACCCTCCAGGTCTCATTTGCTAATAAAATTCACAGAGGTCAACCCCGCAGAATAGCACGGCGGCCGCCTCGGAAATGTCAATGAAGACAGGGCTATTCTCACTTTTTTTTCCTGCCACCAATCAAAAATTCTCTCGCTGTGAGGGCGAAGCTGTTAACTCTCAAATACCCGGAACGCGCCCCGAGTCGCGTTAGATTTGAACCACTTTAACCATTATTTTATGCTTTAACTATTGAAAAATAGCAGATATACAAGCTCACAGCGCGGCACCGAGTGCCGCGCTGTGAGCTTGTAGATCTGCTATTTTTGAAAAATCGTGAATATGTCTTTGAATATCTTTGACTCGATCTTTGACCCGACTTCTAAATCCTTCCTCTAAATCAGCTGTTCTCAAACTTTTTCATGTCAAGGACCCCCAAAATTACATTTATTCGGCCGCAGACCCCCATCTCAAAATATGTTGTTCCAGGGACCCCCCAGAAGCAGAGATTTGAGTTACAAAAGTCTGCTTTGAAAAATATATATTGAAAAATGTGCACACATTTTCACGATTTTTCAAAAATAGCAGATCTACAAGCTCGCAGCGCGGCACTCGGTGCCGCGCTGTGAGCTTGTATATCTGCTATTTTTCAATAGTTAAAGCATTCAATAATTGTAGGCCTAAATGGGTTAATGCGAGGCGCCATGGCCCCTTGCGCTCAATCCAACTCCCCCCTCCTTCCTTTCCATCCCAGAACTTCCCCCGTGTGTCCTTTGAAATATGAAAAAAGCAGCTGATAAAAAGAACACAGAGTAGAGTTTTGGGCTTTCCCTATATTCCAAGAAAGGTTCAGGGCCGTCTTTGTTGTT
Source organism: Nannobrachium achirus (assembly GCF_963921795.1). Taxonomy (NCBI): domain Eukaryota; kingdom Metazoa; phylum Chordata; class Actinopteri; order Myctophiformes; family Myctophidae; genus Nannobrachium; species Nannobrachium achirus. The sequence continues at coordinate 10,769,640 of NC_137814.1, forward strand.
GGGTCGTGGAGCAGGTTCACCGGCACCCATCCATCACGCCGAGCACATTTTTTTAAGCCTTATTTTATTTTATTTTATTTTTTTCATTCCTTGTCGGGCAGAGCTGCCTGCCGCTGGTGACTCATGTTATGTTTCATGGCCAGCATCCTTTGTTCCCGAGCATCAATCAATAGCGTTTCATCACGGCTCAATATTTCATCTCAATAATACTGTTTGGCATTCCAAAGCGACATCTTCCTAATGACCCGCAGTACACAACGATACACAGCTGAGTGACTGTCACCTATCGAGATCATTAGCCGTAATTGCACGCGCCGTACGTGCGGATAATTGAAATACAGAACGGTATGCAAATGGCGGCCCCCAATCATGACAGTAAGGCGTGCAGTCATAATCCTATTTCTACAGCGGACGGTGCAATCCTATTTGGGAGTGGGCCGACGCGCAAACGCGGCGTATTGAAAATCACCCGGCTGCCGGCCGCCGGCGTGAGGCATTAATTCACCGATTGATCAGACGAGGTAATTTGCCGTTCTGCTTCGTCCCCTAATCACATAATGGCGTTTCTCCTTAACCCCGCGCCCTTCCCGTAGCACGCCGAGGTGTGAGTTTCGCCCCCCCCCCACCCAAAGTTGGGAACGCCTCAAACGCAATTAGCTTATTTTGACTTGACGGAACCCTTGCGGACCCCTCCTCCTCCTTCCCCCGCACCACCACCAAACCCCACCCCCAACTGACAACAAATCTCATCTTTTGCTGATGTGATTTAAATTCTGATTACATTTCTGGCGCCCTTCAGTCGGTCGGTGGGTGTTCTCCTCTCCTCTCTCGTTTTAAGTGGCTGGCCTTCGCCGAGCTGCTTTGTTTGAACGGGACGTAAACAAGGCCGGGGGAATAGAAAGCAGGCCCGATTCATTATCACACCCCCCCCCCCCCCCCCCCCCCCCGATGGGATGGGTAAAAACAGGGGGACATTCCGTCTTTTAAAGATGATGATCCGTCTTATCCATATGCATTGGGCCACTCGCTGAGGAACGAGGCCCTACTGGGTTCACGAGTATGAATGCACAGGGGTGTCACACCAAATTCTGGGCCCCGGGTACAAGGATTCACTGTGGGGCCCCTGTGCTTTAACTATTGAAAAATAGCAGATATACAAGCTCACAGCGCGGCACCGAGTGCCGCGCTGCGAGCTTGTAGATCTGCTATTTTTGAAAAATCATGAAAATCTTTGAATATTTCAAATCCTTCTAAGGTTTTTTGAAAAATCTATGTTTCGATGTCAGTGGAGCTCAAACCTTTTCATGTGAAGGACCCCCAAAATGGTATGTATTTGGCCACGGACCCGCATCTCAAAATATTTAGTTCCAGGGACCCCCCCCCCCAGAAGCAAAATTTGAGTTACAAATGTTCGCTTAAAAAATACATATATTCAAAGATTTGCACACATTTTCACGACTTTTCAAAAATAGCAGATCTACAAGCTTGCAGCGCGGCACTCGGTGCCGCGCTGTGAGCTTGTATATCTGCTATTTTTCAATAGCTAAAGTATAAAATAATTAAGGCCCCTCCACCACCTTGGGCCCCCCACTTTCCTACCCCTTGTGACGCCCCTGTGAATGCATTATCAACCTGTAGCAATGCAGGGAACACAGCCACGCAACGCAAGGAGTGCAAGTCATTTGTGTGTTTTTTACAAACCACAAAGTAAATTTACAAACTAATAAAAGAATAACATAAAGTCGTTGCTGGTCATCATTACCGAGCAAGCAACGGCATGCAATCAAAACAAAGACACTGATCAACAGTGTCCCTCCTCTTACATATCGTTACCGTCATGCAGAGACCTTGTATCTCCATGTTTTCAACGATTTCTTTGGTAAATTAATGGCCTGCTGGCTGTACTTCATCATACAAGAGTGCCGTGCAAAAGTAGCAAAAATAGCCGATCTACAAGTAGTTGTAGATTTCGTAATCCTATTTGCGCTTTTTTTGGAAAATCTCAAATGAAAGTCCTTAAAGGGGAGAACCACCCATTTTCAATATTGAACTATGTAATTAATATACCTTAGAGGAGTTGTGTGGAAATAAATAAAAAAGTCCCCCCCCCCCCTTCTGTGCTGCCTAGAACTGGAGGATAGATTTTGGGGTTTGTATTGTAAAGTACACCGGTGTGATGTCATCTCGGTGTACTTTACAATACAAACCCCAAAATCAATCCTCCAGTTATAGGCAACACAGAAGGGGGGAACCATTTTTTTTTTTACTCCTCTATATATTAATGACATAGTTCAATATTGAAAATGGGTGGTTTTCCCCTCTAAGTTTGTGGGTTTTATGAATATAGAACCAAATGAAAAGTGTTAACCAAAGCCTGTGACCAAATAACAACTACATTGGATCCACTGGAACACAGGATATTTCTTCTCCATGTCCTGAAAAGTAACAGTTTTGGACATACAAGGTTTCCGCTCCAGGAGAGAGACGATATTTAGCAGCAGACGGGGAGAATGAGACAATAAACCACTCGGGCTATAGAGTAGAGAGCTGCGATTTCTATTGTGCTTAGCATATTACAAAAACCCTAATTAATCTCAGTTAGAAGACCTCCAGCCCCCCCACTCCCCCTCTCGTCCTCTCACCATTATTCCCCAGAATGAGTCTCTGGGGAGGGCCCGGGAGCAGCAGGCTACTGCTGGCACCATCCGTGACACCGTCAGAACGGAGACGCATGCGGCTGCAGCAGCTGGGGCTCGCTGAAAACACTCCACTGTTTTTAATGGCATCTGGACAAGACAGCAGCAGCAGCAGCAGCAGCAGCGGCACACCCACAACTTACCCCATAAGTCCACTAGGGACTAGAACAGGGGTCTTCAACAGGGAGTCCGGGACCCCTAGGGCAGTGTTTCTCAAATGGGGGTACGTGTACCCCTAGGGGTACGCAGAGGTACTACAGGGGGTACTTGAGAGAAAATGGAACATGGAAACATTTATTTTACTGTTATGTTTAGAGATATAACATTGACAAATGTATGTGAACGTGCTTCTCCGTAAAGCTTTAAATCAGGCTACTCGCTTTTATTTTCATCATATTCACTTAAAAACTGGACTTTTGATGTCAGTATTTCTTGTTAAAATGATGTTGACGATTAAAGGGGGTACTTGGATTCAGCAATCAGGAAAAGGGGGTACTGAAGACCAAAAAGTTTGAGAACCACTGCCCTAGGGGGTCCTCAGAGTTACTACAGGGGTCCTCCAAATCTTTGTGTGATAGAAACTTGTTTTTTTTTTCTGCTTTTTTATATTAACCACTTGAACCCTATAGCATCCATATTCTGAGAACTTTGGCCAAAAATAGCCGATCTACAAGCTCACAACCGGCTATTTTTGGCAAAGAGCTTTGGAGGAGGAAAAGAGCAGACGAAGTACAGTGAAAAGTTACGTTTATTAAGTATTGACGGTTCAAGTGGTTAAATATCTGAAAACCCTCATAAACATGAATCCAAAATATACTGATGATCGTGCTGTCAAACAATGAAACTACTGTATATGTGTAACGGAGGTGATCCGAACCTCCCCACCCGGCTTCGAACCCGGGTCTCCCACGTGAAAGTTCAATATCTTAACCATCACTCCAAAGGGATATCCCTATGGAACGAGGGCAGATACTAGACTTTTGAGGCTTCAGGCTGGGGCTGCGACTCTCTCCGCCACACTCACCCTCCTTTGACCTCCTCCTACGGGGAAGCCCGGATCCGGGTCACGGCACCAATGTAACGGAGGTGATCCGAATCTCCCCACCCGGCTTCGAACCCGGGTCTCCCATGCGAAAGTCCAATATCTTAACCACTAGACCAGTCCGGGGGAGATACTAGACTGTTGAGACTTCAAGGCTGGGGCTGCGACTCTCTCCGTCACACTCACCCCCCTTTGACCTCCTCCTACGGGGAAGCCCGAATCCGAAAAAATTCGAAAATCAGCAGTAACTACAGCCCGAGTTCTAACAATATGACAAATATTCAAATGTTACCATAAATCATCTAGTATTATCGTAATTGTGATATATATATATGATGATAATGTATTTATTTGTGCAACCCTAAAGTCACCCCAATCCATTCTGCTTAAAGTCCATTCAGAGTCCAGAGACCACTGCTAGGGCAGACATGACTTTCCTTTTGCACAGCCAGTGCGTTCCAGCCTCCATTCAACATGGCAAGTTTCTTCTCCGCCAATATAAAACACTGTCCCATGTCTGAACTCCATCCCAGCTTCTAGTTGCTCCACCTTAAGGCTGACTGACTGTTGTCCCGGCTGAGACAAGTTTTTTTTATTTTTCTTGTCATGATCCAGCACAGATCCAGGCCTCTGATGGGAGTGACAGTGACAGCTCAGAAAAGCGGTGACTCCCAGTTTGGCCTGGGAGAGCGCAGGAACACTTACTGGGGTGTGTGCCGCGCCGTGGCCGTGCAGTCACACGGAGCCTCTGAGCCGGGCTGAGCCACCCTGAGGGATCCAAAGCATGCAATCAGAGCAGCGTGGAGGGATAAACAAGGCTACTCTCTGTCCAGACATAGCAATTAGACAGGGGAAAAGGATCCTCATAAACAACCAAGGGTTTCAGGCCCCAGCTCAGGCTCCTCCGTTCTCTTTCATGTGGCCAACGGAACTTGTTTGTCCTTGTTGCACTTCATTCCCGTTCTCCGTACTCTTTTATTTACATGTTGGGATGGACTGGGGCCAGTTTCCTCTCAGGCTGCATAAATGAGCTGGTTGTAGTAAGCAGAGTACTACTCGCTAAGCTCCCGACGGGCTATGCAACCAGCACACCACTGGCCCTGCTATATGCGCTGCATTCAACTTTCCAGCAACCGACCCCAGCATTAATAATGATGACCGCCTTCATTTTCTCCGCCAGACCGAAGGCCAGGCCGCCTGAGGCCGGAGATTATGTGTTCTCACCTGTCTGTTCAGTGTGTGTGTGTGTGTGTGTGTGTGTGTGTGTGTGTGTGTGTGTGTGTGTGTGTGTGTGTGTGTGTGTGTGCGTGCGTGTGTGTGTTTGTGTGTCAGCAGCGAATTCTCGCAAGCTACAAGACCAATCAGCATCTTGTTGTGCATGGCATCCAGTATAATAAGGAATCGCGCCTCAAATATTTTTCAAATCGGCCTCATGGTGGCACTAGAGTAGCCCACTTTACCGCTTGGCCATTAATTCCTGAATCATTGTCTTTGTCTTACCTTTGTATTGCTGTATCCGACACAACAGTGATTTTCTTTAACTCTGCAACTCTGCTGTACTGCCTTTGGCGATTGATTTCCCCCACGGCCATCAATAAAAGTCTATCTATCTATTGGTTGTAGACTCGTAATTTGCCTTTCACAATTAGTGGGAGGGACATATTTGTACAAAAGCAGCATATATGATTATGAATGAGGAATATATGAGTCCTTGAGAATCTTGAACTTTGAATTACTTTCAACGGTAGGGATTTCATAGCATTTGTTGCGTTTTTATGAGCTGTACAGTATGTGACAAATAAAGGTGGAATTGCTCGCCGAGGGGCTTTTGACCATAGGTGGTGCCACAAATGTGACACACTGAACCCTGTTATAGAAACATTATTTTTCCCACGGATTCCTCGGTTCTCAATGGACACTATCATTTTTGTTCGTCAATTTGGACCAACATGGGGGCCAATGTCATATGACTCTAATGACTGTAAATGTCATTTACATTCCTCCCAGTCAGGCCCTGTACAAACATAAGGCATTCGTGATTTCATGTCTTGAACACGAATTGTGGTCTTTGACTGAAAAACTTAAAGCCTAGCATTAGGCTAATAAGCTCACACTTTACTTAGACTAATTGTTTACATCAAGTATCAATTAGCTCTGAAGATTTAATCCAAGTCAAACACAGCTTTTTTTTTTTATTAACTTTAATGAGCTCTTTTGACAGCGGTCTAGTATGCCTTCAGTTAGATGTTCTGAAATTCACAGGTTCACAGTTTGATGTAAAAAGGAAAACATTATCATCCCTGTCTCACTGCACCTATTTCAGATTTAATCACATTTTATAGAAGAACTCAGCAAGGGTCGAACAGGTTATACCGATAATCATTCCGATCGTATCATTCCCTTCGCCGCGTAAACAACCCAATTTGGATAGATGGCGACACACGATCGCTCTTTAAACGTGTTGGGAGTTTGGTAATCCCTGCGTTGCCTCTGATTCTATTTCCTTCCCAGCAGCGGGCCAGGTAGAGGAGGGATAACAATCTGTTCACTGTGCCCCAATCAGATTGCTCTGTGGAGATTCACTGTGCCCCAATCAGATTGCTCTGTGGAGATTCACTGTGCCCCAATCAGATTGCTCTGTGGAGATTCACTGTGCCCCAATCAGATTGCTCTGTGGAGATTCATAAGTACACGTTGAGAGTGAAACGACAATCAGAGGTGAGATAGCTTTTCCTATAGCCGCTACGGCTTTCACCCTAAATGCATTTCTACCCGTCAGAACCCTCTTCTTGGCTCCATCTCCCCGTCGCACTAAAACAATTTCAGCCTTCAAGAGCACTACTACACTGCACCTCGCACATCTCTTTCCGAGCCGTCGACGAGAGGCGATTACTATTTCGTATGGCAGGGTTGCATGAGTGCCAGTGGTGTAATGTAACTAAGTACATTTACTCAAGTACTTGTACCTAAGTAAAATTGTTATACATTTTTACTTCATTCAATTATTTCAGAGGCAAATATTGTATTTAATACTTGATAACTTTAGCTATAAGTTACTTTAGATTATTTTGACAAAACACACACATTAAAAGCCCTATATGTTTTACCTTTATACTACATATATTCTAAAATAGACGATCAACAAGCTATAGCTGCTATCACGTGGTCTTTTTTTAAAAAGATTTTGATGATTCCAGTACTTTATTTTTAGAGCAATAATATAGAACACAGGACGTATACTTGTAATACTTGTATTTCTGCATTGTGGTATTGCTACTTTTACTCCCTACTTAAAAAATCGAAGTACTTCATCCTCCACTGCTTTCCAAGCCGTCAAGAGGAGACGATTACTATTTGGTATGGCAGGGTGCACGAGTGCTCACTCCAAGAGGTGGAGACAGAGCTACAACCTGATAATTACCCACAATTCAAGATGCACAGGGAGAAAAAACAAGCCCAGCTGAAGTGCACTCAGACTGGGGGGAAGCACAAATCAGGGATGCCTCTTAACCAGACATGGGATTTTAATCAGATATGTTAAATTTAGACCGTGGGCAAGGTGTTAATTTGTGGGTCAAGGCTTTGCCAGATTCCGGGTTAACCTTTGCCCGGCCCTCCGTGTGTCCCGATATAAATCAATTGCAATGTGGCGGGGCGAGAGAGAGAGAAAAAAGAAGAACATTAGACACTTCTCCCCCTGCACTCTCCGTGCATGGCAGGTATTTTCTCTGGTGTGGTCAAACACATGCATCCTGACACACACACACAAATAGGCCTTGCAATAGAATAGACAATGACTGCTTAAAATTAGTCAGGGCCTGCTAATTAATTCCCCCCACTGTCATTGAGGGGGCCCAGCGCAATCTATCCGTGATGCAGCCTTTGTGAGATTAGCAGTCAGATAGAGGAGGAAAACAATATCCATTACTTCGCAGCGCTACCTTTGTTACAACATGAAGGAGGGGGAAAAAAAGAGAAAACACTGCCATTCCATTAGTCTAATTCCTAAGGTGCCTTCAGTGTAGCAATACCTCCTCATTTCAAATCAGATGAAAAGCGATCAATGGAACATTAAAGAGACGAATTGTATTGCGGCAGACACAAAATGCGGGAAACGCATTTTAATGAATTTCAATATGGCTGCTGATAGAGAGGATTCCTTAATTAAAAGGGATGTGGAGTGTTTTGATATCAAATGCACTGCGGTGGCTTTTGTCTCGATTTCCATTGTTGTCATATAGAAGAGGCGGGGAGGCACATATTGATGTGGGACCGGCCTGTATATCAGCATCCCTCATCAAAGATTACAGAAAGAAGAAGGAAACAAAGTGTCGGATCTCTAGCAGACGTAGAAGAGCATGTCAATATGACTGCCTCTTTAAAGAATAAACTTGGCAATGTTTTGACGTTTAGCCTGCATTCCTATGTTTTAGTATATAACGAATGTTGTACACAGCTGAGTTTGGTAGGCAATTCCATCGTGGTCTTGAATTAATTATAAACTTCATTTGTATAGCACCTTTCATAAAAACATGCAGCTCGAAGCACTTCTTTTACCTTAAAGATATAAATAAAAAAATCTATCTCATAATATACTGAATAATTGAGCACTTCCTATTTAGAAAATAGGAATGCCTTCAATGGTGAAACCAGCCTTAGGATTGGTTGCGCGGTGCGGAGCAATAGCCCATTTCTATACAGCATTGATGTGTTTAGATACAGCCAGACTATTGGCGCTGACGCCTTCTCATTCAGTAGCCCACGGTGGTGCAGTCTTCATTTCGGCGCGGCCACTGAGTCAGTGTCACCTTCCTTACCTGAGGGCATCCATGGATCTGATGGAGGCTTCTCTCTGGTATTGGCCTGCTCCCAGTCAAGGTCATCTTCCCTGCCTTGGCTGTAACCGCACGCCGCCAGCGGCTTCTCAAAGTTACAATCGCCTGTGTGACAAAAGGGAGAAATTTATATTGTTATACGGCTTTTCCATTAACTTGGTGCCCAAATGAATGAACACATAAATTACAAAACCCCACACTCCGCACACACACATGCACACGCGCGCCGCGCACGCACCCACACGCACACACCATTTTATTCTCCTCCTTTTTTTGCACCGGCAGTATTCATAATGCAATATGCCAGACAATGAGATGCATTTAAGTGAGACAGAGTGAAGGATTACTACAGCGGCGGAGGCACAACATACATTACCGTCATTAGCAACACGGCAGTCCAATTTCACCATGACAAGTATGAAGTGTCCAAACACCATCATCGTTACACATTATGTTTCCAAACTGCACCGCCATCCGGGAGGAATTGATTTATTTTTTGTTGCCCCCCCCCCCCCCCCCCCCTCTCCTCTCTCTTTGCCGGCCACAGAACTTGTGGGGCTCTTTACACCGCGGAGCCACTCTAATCCTTTTTACAAGCGGCTCACAAAATGACAGCAAGCAGCCATTAGGAGTAGCTTTCAGCTGGGCCTGGCATGTCATCAATTAATACAAATACTCCTTTATACCTCGCACCTTAAAGGCCACGAGGAGAATGGGAAAGTTGAGCCTCTTTCCCCCCAAAGTGCTTTGCGCTTTGCTCATAAATCTAAAGGAAAGGGGGGAGAGGAAAAAAATATATATGTGTGAAAGGAATATTTGGAGGCCATAGAGAAAAAAGCTTTTTACAGTAGGTCTTTTCATGAATGACAGGTGCTTCAAAGGAATACAATATAAAATGATTACCGGTATATGCCGCTCAACATTCATATGTATGCTTGTTAAAGGCTGTATTGCTGTATGCGTATTCTTACGGTGAAGGGATTTAAGGCCGAGCATCTAGTCAGCGACCTGGCCAACTCGGGAACGATGTAAATAGGGAATGAATGCCCCGCCATTTAATGCAAACCCCATTATACCTGTTGTCATAGGACCCGTTTTGACCATGTATGTTTGCCTGTGTCCATTTATGCCCATATATGGAGATATCTGTCTGTCTGCGTCCATTTTATGCTCATATATGGAGATCCCTGTATCTGCCTGACGGGCAGCCGAGAGGCTAGTCGAGGACTGGCCTACTCGGGAACGATGTAAATAGGGAATGAATGCCCCACCCTTTAATGCAAACCCCATTATACCTGCTGTCATACGACCTGTTTTGACCATCTGTTTGCCTGTGTCCATGTGCCCATGTGGAGATATCCGTCTGTCTGCATCCATGTTATGCCCATATATGGAGATTTCTGTATCTGCCTGTGTCCCTTTTATGCCCATATATGGAGATCTCTGCCTTTCGGGCGGCCAAGCGTCTAGTCGGGTGCCGGCCTACTCGGGAACGATGTAAATAGGGAATGAATACCCCACCCTTTAATGCAAACCCCATTATACCTGTTGTCATAGGACCCGTTTTGACCATCTGTTTGCCTGTGTCCATTTATGCCCATATATGGAGATATCATGCCCCTATACGGAGATATCTGTCTGTCTGCGTCCATTTTATGCCCATATATGGAGATCTCTGTATCTATCTGTCTGTGCCCCTTTTATGCCCATATATGGAGATCTCTGCCCTTCGGGCGGCCAATCATCTAGTCGGGGACCGGCCTACTCGGGAACGATGTAAATAGGAAATGAATGCCCCACCCTTTAACGCAAACCCGATTTATCTGTTTGCCTGTGTCCATTTATGCCCATATATGGATATCTCTGTATGTGTCTCTGTCTGCGTCCATTTTATGCCCATATATGGATATCTCTGTATCTGTCTGTCTTCATCTTGAGCTATTATACACAGCCTGCTTGCTTTGCCACCCATGGGGAATGATGCCCCTCCGGTTGTTCTGTATGCATCCATTTTATGCCCATATATGGTATCAGAGCCTTTTATGAAGTGATGTCACAATGAGTCAGCGATTGCGCCGATTTCCTCCGGAACAGCCTGATGTCAACAATAAGCTCCGCATAAGGAGATTCCGAACGTTTTGCGCCGGTTTCGGAAAACCGCACATCGGGTCGGGTCGAGGCCCGGCACTGCACTCCGCACCGCGGCGGGGAACGCGCATGCCGAATCTGAAGCCGGTGGGACGAACGGTTCTCGAGATACACGGATTACTGCCCATATACGGAGATATCTGTCTATATGCGTCCAATTTTTGACGACTCATGTGGCGTACCTGATGTCAGAGCCTTTTATGAAGTGATGTCACAATGAGTCAGCGCTTTGCGCCGATTTCCTCCGGAACAGCCAGATGTCAACAATCAGCTCCGCGTAAGGAGATTCCGAACGTTTCGCGCCGGTTCGGGAAAACCGTGCGTCGGGTCGGGTCGAGGCCCGGCACTGCACTCCGTGCCGCGGCGGGGAACGCGTGTGCCAAATCTGAAGCCGGTGGGACGAACGGTTCTCGAGATACGCGAATTACATACACACACACACACGCAGACAGAGATTTCTCGCATTTATAGTAAGATAATATAACAATATTAATAATGGGTAATGGTTGCTGGACAGCCTTCTGTTTCCTCAGTAAACATGACCTACATGTGCACATTGCAAGGATGTATACACTAGATAACTCATCATATGTGTTTACATACTGTAGATTGGTGGAATGTAACCCTCTGCAAGTTCCTGAGTACAATTTAGAGGTACTTTACTTGAGTTTTTCCATGCTCTTTTATACCTATATCACTTTTACACCACTACACACTGTACAGTATATTTGACCATTTTAGTTGCCAGTCGTTTGTATTTAGATTGTGAATACAAATTATAAATCAACAGTTTTTTAGGGATTAATCTAACGCTACCCAGCAGTCTAGTCATTTAAATGAGCTCCACCTTTACTAGCTGCAATAATGTTACAGTTCAGTAACATGATGTACCCGTATTTTCCGGACTATAAGGCGCACTTAAAAGCCTTTAATTTTCTCAAAAAACTACAGTGCACCTTATAGTCCAGTGCGCCTTATATATGGATCATTCCTTGACATTGACATTCCCTTTAGCACAGCTCCATCTGTTTGATGCATAACGCAACGGTAGCGTCTATTATGTGCGCCTTATAGTCGGGTGCGCCTTATATATGAAAACAGTTTGAAAATAGACCATTCATTGACAGTGCGCCTTATAGTCAGGTGCGCCTTATAGTCCAGAAAATACTGTATATGATACTGAAATGGGCAATCGGCACAATGAGTACCTTTGCTACTTGCATTTTTATGCTAATAAATGTTTTGCAGAACGACACAAGAATGCAGAACTTTACATTTTTATTTTATTTTTACACTTTTACACAAAGTATTTTACACTGTGGTGGTATTGCTACTTTTACTTTTATTAAGTCAAAGATCCGAGTACTTCTTCCACCACCAGTGGTTATGCATAGATTTCATTAGCTGAGCACGTATTGCTGATGAAAAAAACAATGTCCTTCTGAGCTAAATCAAAGTGAAATTCCTGCGAAATCCTGTTGCATAGAGGCTGTGAGATCTTCGCTTTCCCATTTATCTCTGCGGTGACATTTAGAGAACATGTGCAAATGAGTGGCCAAACGAAGAGAACACACAGGATAATTAATATCCAGCCTCGTAGGCCAGCTGCTAATGATATATTTGCTGCGTTGTCTGCGTTGGAGCGGGCGGACATGGAGAGGGCGTAGATTGCCAATATATCATTACATTGGCAAAAGGTGGAGGATTTGTAAAGATGCCGTCTAAAAATTAATTGGCTGGTAGTCGCCGCATCATTGAGCCGTGAGACATGACTTGTTAGGACTGTATGTGTGTGTGTAGGCGTAGGCGATTGCATTGAATGCCAAAATCTCAATCATCCCACAGGATAAATCTTGTCACCTCAACATTGTCTTTTCTCTGCAGCTGTATAATAATGCAGTCTAGTCCGTTGCGCCGACTGATGACTAATGGCGATGTTTGTTTCCACACACTTGAGTGCCATTTTCAGAAAGCAAAGTGGTGGTTTAAAACCTTTAATATGAAATGTCATTTCTTCACAGGTAGGCTATGTAGCATTAAATAACACACACAAAATATCTCCTTCCATGCGGGGAAAAAACAGTCCTTGTTTCTCTCTTCAGATTTGGGAGTATTATGTTTATGGCTCTGCAGTAGAGATGGGACGATATGAAAAATTCATATCACAATTATTGTGACAAAATAAATCGCGATTTAGGATATTATCGCAATAATCAAAATCCATTATCCTGGGGCGGAACATTTGCCAAAAAATAGCAGATCTACAAGCTCACAACACGTCGCAAACACGACACGTTGTGAGCTTGTAGATCGGCTATTTTTTGGCAAAGACATTTGATAGAGTGGAAAAAAGACCGTATCAAGTACGTATGTTATAAGTCCTTTTACCAATTATAGAGGGTTTAAGTGGTACTGGATATGCTGCTCAGCAAATAAAAGGTGAATTAATCCCAGTGCATGACGGAGGACGATATCACGATAAATTAAATCTCGACAATACGATTATCGTGAGTGTTTTTTATCACGATAAACGATAATATCGCGTATCGTACCATCCCTACTCTGCATTACTGTGTGATTGTTTGAAGCGAATCTCGCGAACGGCTAAAGACCGATTAGTGCCAAATGTCTTGTGCACACAGTCAGTCAGCCAAGGAAGTACCTTTTTTCCCTCCAAGTTTTACATTTCTTTTCATATTTACCTTACATTTTATAGTCAATAGGGCTCAGATTGGTCTGAAACCTTTCCCAAATTTGGAGTCAAACATCATAGACCAGAGGTTCTCAAAGTATGGTCCGGCTTTTCTTTTGCTTTTTCTATAACATTTTGGAAAAGATTTGAAAAATCTTGACCAAAAAAATAAAAAACTCAAAAAAAGTAAACACAGGCTGGCTACATTAAGTCCAAGATCCACCTGAAGCTACAGGCCCCTATGTGGATCTCAAAATGTGATTTTGTTTTGTTATAACCTGTGTCATCTTTGTAAATAATACTGTACTGTATGTACATAAAATGATATGATCTTTGAGTGTTGTTGACCATAATGCAACCTCCACTTACTTCTTCCATTCTGTAGAAGCCCTGTGCTCAATCTACATTATTTGCGCATGTGTGTTACAGAGATCTAGGTAGGAGAGAATTGATCACCCACAGTGTTTGTGTGTTGTGAAGATGGAAGTTGGACAGAATTTCCATTATGCTCTGGCTGCCTGTGTCAAGGGGGCTGGCTTAGCTCCATCAATATTTTTGGCTCGATGGTTCCAAGATCCTTTTCCTTTATTCTGCCCCTAGCTAGCTGCTTCGTATCACAGCATGTGGCAGAGCTCAATTAAAACCCAAGAAATGCTCATATTAAGCGATTGATATTCAAAATCAATGGCACTGCCACACAGAGCAAGACATTCTGGAGCTTCATTTATAGTCTGTTGCACGACGGTGTCACTTAATTGCCGATTAGAACTGATCTTTGGGACACGTCGTTAGCATGTTAGCCTTGCCGTGCACTGAATGGAGTAGTGCTTACAGTATTTGTGCCTCATTGTACAGTAGGGCATTAACGAAAAAGTCAACAAGTCGACTCAGTTGACTTCATAACACAAGTCGACTCCCACCAGAGAAAGTCGAAATTCAAGGTAAAAATATAAAAAATAAACTTTCTATTGTGAAAATAGCCGATCTACATGCTCACTACATGCTCACAAGTGAGCATGTAGATCGGCTATTTTCACAATTTCTGCCTCTATATATTTGACAATTTGGCCAATGTTTAATTTGTCATTTTAGAGGTATTAAAAAAGTCCTTTAGAAATGTGAAGATAACCCTCACAGTTGAGTGAGAAAACAATGTTTCACATTAAGTTAATCATCTGGTGACCCCCCAAAATAACTGGGGGGCCCTGTGTGATGTGATGACGTCATCAAACGATAAAGTCGACTTCAACTCAACTTTTTAAAATCACAAGTCGTTAATTCCCTATCGTACAGATCTATTAGCTCCCAACGCATCACAAATCTGCCATTTTCAGCAACAACACCGCTAATTCTATATCTGCATTAATTTAGCTATGAGTCATGCTACAGCATTGTTGACACCCGGGAATCTGGGAACATTGAGTGAAAACTGCTCCATTAACTTCCAGCTTGAAGAACATGTTCCCTGTCATTTGAGCTCAGAATTACTATGAACCTCTACTGTAATGAGGCATGTATGTATTATGTCACTCTGTCCACAATGACTCACTTCCCCAGTATTGTAAAATCGCAACACAAGGCCATGAAACTTCATATATTTTTCACCTCTAACTCAATATGATGTTTCAGTATGGTCAAAGATCAAGGAGGCAAACCCTATGAGACTGACTGCGTTTGAAAGCTTAAGCCATTTCACTTTCCTCTTATTGCGACCGTCAGGTCGCATTTACTATCAAAACCTCCACTGGCTTTCTGTCAGTCTGTCCGTCAGTCAGTCTGTCCGTCACACGTCACGTCACACTTTTGCCCTACTCATATCTCTGCCACCGTTGCCCCTATCCATGCCAAACTTTGCACACACACTCCTTGGCTGCCAAACCACAACCTCGTTTGTCACATGGCCCTCCTCTAGCGCCACCGTCAGGCCCATTTTTGTAAAACAAATTTTTGGACACTGCTCCTACAGATTTTGGCCTAAAATCACGCAAAGCGGTACACAGTATCTCTAGAGTCATGTCATCAACATGCATCTGTCCCATTTAGTGCCAGCATCAGGCCGATTTTTGCAAAACACATTTTTGAACACTGCTCCTACACATTTTGGCCTAAAATCACGTCAAGCGGTACACTCTAAAGTCATCAACATGGATCTGTCCCATTTCCCATATTCCCTCCTGATAGGCTACGATTGACTTCTAGAATTTGTGTATGCAACGTGACGGTCGCTTATCTCCCGATTAGGGAGTCTTACTCGTACATATAGATTTTCATGGCTCAGTAATTTGTTTATTTTATTTATTTATACACATTATTTTTATTTAAATGTCACATTTGTGATAATGAACAAAGTGCGTTGAAGGGGCTTAATGTTCAATCAACATTTCAAATAGATTCCATCAACAGCTCATTTACTATATGTTACAAATGATTCTCTGGTTGCTCATTTAAAGAGGTGACCATTCACTTTGGCTTTATGTCCTTTTTAAAATGGAGGCTACAAACCCACAGATGCTGCATTACATTGGTGCTTAATGATGAATGCGGTACTAATCATCAACCTGAATGAGAAAGTAATAAACACTACACACAACTGGCATTAAAGCATGCTACTCTCCCTACCTATCTGTCTGCTTTGCCAAATGAAAACAGCGGTTATTTAGTAATGGTTTGAGCAACACGGTTCGATATTCACATTATGATGGAAAGGCACATGGTCTTGTGTCAGAAATCCAGTCATGTTTTCGCCCGTTTAACAGAGAAGCTTTCCGCTTACAAAAAGAAACACCAAAATACACGTGCAAGAGCAAGACATCCCCGCACATTAAAACCACCATCGAGTGGACCAGCGAGGAGTAATGTAGACTCCACAGTCGAATGAAAAACAGAAAAAAAGTACTAAAATGGTGGCGCTGCCGCTATAATCCCCGGCCTTGGGGAGATATGTGTGAAAAATGCAGACTATCAAGTCGGCTCGCTTCCATTTCTTCCGTTCTACAAAAAGACTCTTGAAGCAGGATGTTAGTATGCTGTGATACCAGTGCCCTATTTGTGTCTGGTCTTGGCCCAGTATCTGATATCAATATTCCTCCCTACACAGTGAAACACTCAGTGTTCATTTTACTCAGAGAACGTTTAAATGTAACCAAAATGTGGTTACATTTTGTACATTCTCAGAGTTACAAATAGTATGTGTAGTCATCACTAGAGATGGGACGATACACGATATTATCGTTTATCGTGATAAAAAAACACTCACGATAATCGTATCGTGGAGATTTGATTTATCGTGATATCGTCCTCCATCATGCACTGGGATCAATTCACCTTTTTTTGCAGAGCTGCATATCCGGTACCACTTAAACCCTCTATAATTGGTAAAAGGTACTTCTAATATACTGTACAGTACGTACTTGATACAGTCTTTTTTTCACTCTCTATCAAATGTCTTTGCCAAAAAATTGCCGATCTACAAGCTCACAACGCGTCGCGTTTGCGACGCGTTGTGAGCTTGTAGATCTGCTATTTTTTGGCAAATGTTCCGCCCCAGGATAATAGATTTTGATTATCGTGATAATATCGTAAATCATGATTTCTTTGGTCACAATAATCGTGATATGACATTTTCAAATCGTCCCATCCCTACTCATTCAATCAATCAATCAATCAATCAATCAATCAACCTTTATTTGTCACATACAATTTAAAAACAAGTTCTAAAAAGCAGTGAAATGTATTCAGGTTAGCTCAGAGATAGTAATCAATAAAAAGACAATAGGACTAGACTAGAAAGATAAGATAATAAAAATAATCAACCACTAAAAAGTTACTTCGTTTCCAGTCCACATAAGAAAACCATTTAGGTGTCCATATAGCTAACGTATAACCAACGTCATGTCCATGTATGGGTGTGCGTGTGCGAACGTGCATGCGTGCGCATGTGCGACTGCCCCTCCTCCCACGCATTCCTAAGCGCGTGAAGGGTAGCCCAGTCTCTTCATCACTAGTGCAAACTCAACTGTCTCTGAGTCAGTATTGTACTGAATACACGTAGCCTACATACGGTACCCTTTAAAGAAGTTTCTTGTTCTTCCACCAGATCAAACTCTGTGCATCGCCGCCACTCATCGAACGCAACAAACAGAAACTGTTATCCCTGGGATCACACGTATAGAGACGCCATCCGTACAAGCGTGCATTCCTCTAATAGGGGAGATCATGACTCTACAGATGCATGCAGACGAGCAAAATCAGTCAATAGTGTCATGATGGCTTCCCCCTCGCTGCTGGGGGTTCAGGTCTGTGCCAACGCGCGGCACGGCCCTCATGTAATCATCAGGCGCGACTGCAGCTTCTTGAAAATTGATGCCCCTACAAGAGATTGCCAGCTTCTTCCAGAGGAGATTTAACTTTCTATGAAAGCCGCTGTGAGGTCTGGGTAGTCGGGGGCTTGCGGAGATTAATGCGCGGCACCCCTGTCTGTCTGTCTGTCTGGCGTCCCCGCCACCACCCCCCTTTCAGCGGGGAACCGGCAGTCCTGCAGCTAAAAAGGCGGCTCCCAGATATGTCATGAAACAATTTATTCCTGAGCGAGAAACACACAATGGTCTTTATAGTGTCACGCAGAGTGCATTTCAAAGAAATCTATCCATCTTTTACTGGACTGAGCCAGAGGCCAGAATCAATAGCTCAACCCCTCAATGCTGGAGCCAATTTCTCCTAAAGATTTTTGAGTTCAACTTAAAAGGCCTTTTGTTATTGCACCTGTAACAAAAAGTAAACTTTCACCATTTAGACACCGCAAGTGTGCATGAGTGTGTGTGTGTGTGTGTGTGTGTGTGTGTGTGTGTGTGTGTGTGTGTGTGCGCGCGTGCGTGCGTGCGTGCGTGCGTGCGTGCGTGTTTGTGTGTGCCTGCGTGTGCATGTTCATGTGCGTGTGCATACACCGACTTGTGAGTGTGTGTGTGTGTGTGTGTGTGTGTGTGTGTGTGTGTGTGTGTGTGTGTGTGTGTGTGTGTGTGTGTGTGTGTGTGTGTGTGTGTGTGTGTGTGTGTGTGTTCTTGGCACCAGAGCACTCTGCAATACACATAGGACCCCAGGTGCCAATGAATGATGCCTGGGTGGCATTGTGAAAAGCAGACAGAATATTGAGAGCATAAATCGCTGTCTGCTGAGACATAATGGGAAAGTGAAAAATACGTGTTTTTTTTTGGGGGGGGGTTGTTGTATTTCTTATGAAACTGACCCTCAGAGACGTGTGGCATGGTGGCGGTGAGGTTGTAATTGACAATTCTTTCTCTCTTGCTTGTCCTCAGGCCTTCATACTAATTTCCAAGACTACGGTGAAGTATACTCAGCTGCGCGTCGGTGTCGCCCACCAAAAGTAGCCGATCTACAAGCTCACAACGCGTCGCAGCACGACTTGTTGTGAGCTTGTAGATCGGCTTGGCCTCTGGGGCTTGGCGAACAATGTTATCGGTCGCGTCACGGGCATCAGGGGGTAGTCGCTACCTGTCGCTGCACTATAGCGCCTCCTACCTGTTCAGCAGGGAGCGGAACTGGGAGGGATAGCAGCATGTTTCTTCCCCAGACTAAACAGTAGGGGTTGGCAGAGACAGGGACTATAGACAACGGGGGGGAATTGGCAGCGATTAAAATTGGCAGCACAATGAAAAAATACAAACTTTAAAAAAAAAGAGGAGGATATCCTTTCCAATATAGCAGTTCACCTGGCACCCACTTCATATCAAGAGTATTTTTAATAGAGCCTGATGCAATGAACCCTGAAAGAAATATGATAGCAATTAGCACATAATTGTTTGGATTCTACCTCGCAATTTTGAGTGCAAGAGACAGAGGCCAAAGTGATAATGGCGGGGGAATGAACAATGATGTACCATTAGTGTTTAAGCTTCTATATGACAGCGTCTATGCGAAGCTACACAAGCCTTCTCTCAGCATCATCATCATCGCCCCTCTGTCCCTCTGGCAGATATCACTGCTGGAAGGCCTCTTTGGCCCTCTCTGCCAATTCAGCAATTACCAGTCTTCCAGCCTGCTCCGTCTGCCTTCGGAAATCGCAGGTCTGCCCCAATCGCCCCAATCTGCCTGGATGGCAGCACTTGTTTTAACAAACGTCTCGTCTCCCGGCGTCCCTATAGACAGAGACCGCAAGGCAATCTGGGGTAATTTAAAACCAATGTCGACTATCTCCCTGCAGCGCGTCCAGCTCGGCGCTTCAAACCCCTGCAGCTAAGCCCCCTAGGATCTGATAGGCCTTTTCGGCCCGCCCTATTTCACTTATCTATCGACAGCTGCTGCCAATAGTCCTATCCTGCTCCTGCTGAGTCCGATTGCAGCACTGGATTGCGTGTGTATATACTGTCTGTTAGGGGACTTTGAACTCCAGGAAGGGATTTAAACAATCAATCTCAATATCATTATCAATCACGTCTCGCTGTTCCCCACATTGATTCGGAGGGGGAAATAAAGAGGTTGGAGTGGAGATTTCCACGGATAATCTGCCTGGCTGAGCCGCGCTGAGCTTGTCAGCAATGTTTCACAAAGCAAAACCGACTACCTGCCTTCCGGAGTGACAGTACCAGATCAGCAGAGAGAGGGGGAACATAATGTTTTTAAGTAACGATATGCCTGACGGTGCAGAAAGCGTTGAGGCCGTGAATATTTTTGGTCCAACGGTGCTGCAGACAGATCCAGGGTGAAGCAGTCTTTAGGTATTATATCGTCGTTGTCGGGGCAAAACCTTGTATGTCCAAAACCGTTTATCATTTTAAAAACGATTTGAAAACGATTCCAACTAGTGAAAATAGCCGATCTACAAGCGCCTTTTCACAGGTCTTGTCTTGTTTTGTCTTGTATGAAGTCTTGTATGATGAAGCAGGGCTTTACTTTACGAAAAAAAACGACATACACATTTGAAACTTGGAGATACGAGGTTTCTGCCCGACGGTGACGATATATTTGGCTCAAAAGCCCTCTCATTACGCGAGCACCTTTTGCCTCAGTTGGCCATGCTTGTCTTGTCACCCAAATATCAACGTGATGAATGTGTTTTACAGCGGGGAACATCACATCACATAGCCCCTGATCAAATCCACCCCGTGCACGGCTAGATGTGCGTCAGACATGACAGACAGTCTTTTCCTTAGATATGCTAAATCTTTGACAGATGATTTTCAGACTATGTACGCCGTACGGGCGCAAGGCTCACGGCGTTCCCTTCCACCGATCGAGCCTGTCAGGAACTTCCAGTAAATGGTTTCAAATCCATCTCCCTTTTCCTACAAGCTGCCAGCAGGTACCAATTAAGATGAATACGGAATCGAACTATTAAAGACGGGCGTGATCCTATACCGTTGACGCGCGCTAAATGTAAAAAAAATGAGGACTTTCACTTTGGCTGAGCGGAACGATCCGGTGGTGATAACAGCAACATTTTTCAAATCAGTTAGACGGCATTGTGAGCCACAGGCATGGAAGAAAGTGCTCAAGCCGATTAACCCATTTAGGCCTACGATTATTGACTGCTTTAAAGGACCTACACCATGAATTTTCACTTTTTCTATTTTAAAACCTTTTTTTGGTGTCCCACTGGCACCTTCTATCCTCACAAAGTCCTATTTCTGACAAGTGTGTCTTTCTCTGGTTTTGGGAAGACAGAGATGAGAAGCTCTCAGAACAGTGCTGTTCTGAGAATTGACGCGTGTGACGTCACACACGTTTCTGTTTAAAAAAAAAAAAAAATTTTTTTTTTTTTCAAAAAAATTTTTTTTTCAAAAAAATTTTTTTTCTTTGGAAAAACCCCACTAGATGCGCCACTGAGCAAACAGAGGCCGTTTTTGGTATTGCAGCTGGAGAGCCTCATTATAGTAGAGCTAGAACAAACAAAGGAATGGTCAGAGTGTTTGTTGAGGGTTAAAACCTGTCTAAGACTCAATTTTGAGCATATATTTATACAAAAAATATAGTTTTAAAAGCATGGTGTAGGCCCTTTAACTACTGAAAAATAGCAGATATACAAGCTCACAGCTTGTAGATCTGCTATTTTTGAAAAATCATGATTTTTCTTTGCAAGTCTTTGAATATATCTATTTAAAAGCGAACATTTGTAAATCAAATATTTGCTTCTGGGGGGTCCCTGGAACAACATATTTTGAGATGGGGGTCCGTGGCTAAATACCTGTAATTTTGGGGGTCCTTGACATGAAAAGGTTTGAGAACCACTGATTTAGAGGAAGGATTTAGAAGTTGGGTCAAAGATATTCATAGACTTGCACACATTTTCACGATTTTTCAAAAATAGCAGATCTACAAGCTCGCAGCGCGGCACTCGGTGCCGCGCTGTGAGCTTGTATATCTGCTATTTTTCTAAAGTTAAAGCATAAAATAATGGTTAAAGTGGTTAAAATCTAACGCGACTCAGGCGCGTTCCAGGGATTTGAGAATTAAAGGCAAGGCTCAAATCATAGAGCTCATGCGAGAGAGAGAGAGAGAGAGAGAGAGAGAGAGAGAGAGAGAGAGAGAGAGAGAGAGAGAGAGAGAGAGAGAGAGAGAGAGAGAGACAGAGAGAGAGAGAGAGAGAGAGAGAGAGAGAGAGAGAGTGGGCCAATGCTCTTTCACATGCAGAGAAGGCAAGAGAGCCCCCCCTAACAGCTGAGGATTTAAGTAAAAGTATCAATACTGCAATGTGGAAATACTCTGTTACAAGTAACTGTCCGGAATTCAAATTGACTTGAGTAAAAGTACATAAGTATTAAATGTACTCCTCCAGTACTACTCCAGAATATTCCTTTTCATGTTTTCATATGTGTACAAATCTTTTGAAAATAGCAGATCTACAAGCTTAGAATGCGTCGCATTGGCGACGCATTGTGAGCTTGTAGATCGTCTATTTTCGACAGAGAAATGTGTAAAGGGCTGAAGTGGTTAATGTATGTTTTGGTAATAATAATCAAAATCTACGACGACGAAAGTAGTAACTAAAGTTTTCAAATAATTGTAGCGGAGTAAAAGTGCTATATTTGCCTCCAAGATGTAATGGAGTAGAAGTGAAAGCATTGAAAAATGGAAATTGAAATCCTGTAAAGTAAAAGTAACAAAACATTGTTCTTAAGTACAGTACTTAAGTAAATGTACTTAGTTACTTTACACCACGGCGCACGTGTGCCCGCTGTGTGCTCATGTAAATGTATGAGGAGGGCTGTGCTGTGCGGGCGCTAAGTGGAGTGTTTATTTTACAGGCTGGCGGCTTCGGTGCATTCTGACTCTGGCTTGACAAGCAACCGGGCTGGTTAACAATAGCTCTCCTCCCATTGTTCCCAGCATCATCATTCGCTCCTTTATCCGAGCAGAGAGAGTGCGCAAGAGTGTGAGAGAGGGAGGGAGAGGGAGAGAGAGAGAGAGAGAGAGAGAGAGAGAGGGAGAGGAGAGAGAGAGAGAAGAGAGAGAGAGAGAGAGAGAGATGAGAGAGAGAGAGAGAGAGAGAGAGAGAGAGAGACTTGCTGTCTGTCTTGTTGGCCTCCAGAGAGAGAGCAGAGAGAGAGAGAGAGAAAGAGAGAATTAGGCTGCTTCCTATTCAGCCTAATGCCTGTTGAAACACTGAATGGCACCGCGAGATGGGCTTGTTTTGGCTTCCCATTTCCCTGCGCGCAACACAGCCTGGAAACAACACAGTGACTCACTGAGTACAAAAGTGGATGGGCGCCACGCGTGCTCCATTAGAAACATTGTTTGTCTGTTAACAAAAGTTTAAAAGCGTGTTTATGCCATGGATACATTGATCTTGGGAGGGGAGGGCATTTTCATGAAAACCACGCTGGGGAGGGAAAGCTGCGAGCGGCGTGTTCAATAGGACAATGTACCTTTTCATGCAAGGTTCACGATTTATAAGCTCTGTGCGGGCCACAGGGAGGAACACACAGCATCACACAGCACTTCCATACCATGTGAGAACGGCCTTCATAAGAGTGTTAACCCATTTAGGCCTAGAATTATTGAATGCTTTAACCAGTGAAAAATAGCAGATATACAAGCTCACAGCGCGGCACCGAGTGCCGCGCTGCGAGCTTGTAGATCTGCTATTTTTTGAAAAAAGTCGTGAAAATGTGTGCAAATCTTTGAATATATGTATTTTCAAAGCGAACGTTTGTAACTCAAATTTTGCTTCTGGGTGGTCCCTGGAATGAAATATTTTGAGATGGGGGGTCCGTGGCCAAATAAATATCATTTTGGGGGGTCCTTCACATGAAAAGGTTTGAGAACTACTGACATAGTAGTCTGTCAAGAACAGACTAACTGAGCTCCATTTACGTGAAAAGGACCCTTTCTTTGACGATGGCTGGCCAGATTGCTGACATAGAAACATAGGTTTTTCCAAAAATCTTAGAAGGATTCAAAGACACTTATAGAATCGAGTCAAAATTCTAATTTTCACGATTTTTCAAAATAGCAGATATACAGCAGATATACAAGCTCGCAGCGCGGCACTCGGTGCCGCGCTGTGAGCTTGTATATCTGCTATTTTTTTTTATATTTAAAGCATAATGTAATATTGCGTCATAATGTGTTCAGGCTCATGTGAGAACGGCCTTCATAAGAGTGTTAATCACCTATATATTCTGTTGACCAAGGTCCTCCAGAGATCTATACTTTCCTCTACACCAAAACCTGATGGCGAAAATAGCCGATCTACAAGCGCATAATGAGCCAATGATACACAAACACGTGTTGTGAGCTTGTGTGGCTATTTTTGCAGAATGTTTGCCTATATTTTCTTTAAACGTCATACTGGACACAACTCACTCACTGTGTGAGAATGCCCTTCATCAAGTCTGTTGACATTGGATGAATTTCGCCCCAATCCCAGCGTTAGTTTACAGTGGAACTGGTCTGCGATGTATTGATTCACAACAAGGCTCCGGCTCAATACTATGAGGCTGGAAGGAAAACTTCCCCTGGCTCCAGTATTGCATTCGATCAGGTGTGATGGGCCACCTGGCCTGAGCTACAAATGAGAAAGGCTCAATGAAAGGAGGAGAATAAGCGGAGGAAAAACTCCCAGGACAGAGAGCTTTCTGAAAGGAGGACTGGGGATCCTACCAGACGGCGCTCCATAATGAAAACTCCAAAACTAAACTATAACAACATCCACCAACCGTTTACCCCCCCCCCCCCCCCAATTTACAGTATACTTAGTTGTGCATCATGAGGTCTCGTACCACTAAAAGCAGATCTACAAGCTCACGATGTGTGGCTATGAGGCTATGAGCCTTTAGATAGGGATGGGGCGTAAATCGTTATTATCATTTATCATGATAAAGAACAATAGTCGTATAACAGAGATTTTATCTTATTATGAAATTGCCCTCCATCACACACTAGGATGGATTAGGATTTTGCTGAGCTGCAAATTCAGTACAACTTCCGAAAATAGCAAATTTACAAGCACACAAACTAGATGCTGGGTGTTCAAGTGGTTGACAAAAGTGGAATTTAAGTATTAAAAATATTTTAATTTGTTGATCGCAATTATTGTTGCCACAATAATCGTGACATGTCATTTTCATATTGTCCCATTCCTACAAAATCTGCCCTTTACGGTGACAGATGCCGGTGCTCAACTAAGTATAAATCAGGCCTTAGAATTAGATTGAACCGACTACTAGCGAAATGTGCGAGTCAACAGCACTCTGAAATCTGTCTGTAACAAAGAAGTGGTGGTGCTAATATCAGTAGCAGCAGCTTTCCTCCCTTAATCTTCCCCACTCCGAGTTTCTCAGAGTCTAATTTGTCAAACATGCGAGCAACAATGCCAGGAATTAGCCCAAAGAGAGTTCGCCTCGGGAGGAGAGAATGATTATGTTTGATCATGGAAATAAACAAGAACATTAACCCATTCATAACGGGTACACATTTTGTGTATCATTATTTTATGCTTTAACTACGGTGCCGCGCTGTGAGCTTGTATATCTGCTATTTTTGAAAAATCATGACAATTAGAATTTTGACCCGATTCTATAAGTGTCTTTTGAATCCTTCTAAGGGGTTTTGAAAAACCTATGTTTCTATGTCAGCAATCTGGCCAGCCATCGTCAAATAAAGGTCCTTTTCACTTAACTGGGGCTCAATTAGTCTGTTCTTGAGAGACTACAGTGGTGCTCAAACCTTTTTATGTGAAAGACCCCCAAAATTATATGTATTTGGCCATGGACCCGCATCTCAAAATATCTAGTTCCAGGGACCACCCAGAAGCAAAATTTGAGTTACAAATGTTCGCTTTGAAAATACAGTATATTGAAAGATTTGCACACATTTTCGCGACTTTTTCAAAAATAGCAGATCTACAAGCTCGCAGCGCGGCACTCGGTGCCGCGCTGTGAGCTTGTATATCTGCTATTTTTCACTGGTTAAAGCATTCAGTAATTCTAGGCCTAAATGGGTTAACATGCTTTGTTGGTTTTTCCAGATCTGGAACAAATAGCTTGTTGTTATGTGCGGGGGAGGGAATAATTCAAGGTTGAATGTCGAAGTATTAGAAAATCACTAAAGCTAATTAGAAAACGCGGAGAGAATAGAAGAAAGGTTAGATCAATCCCTCTTGAGAAGAGGAGGGATATCTAGGCCACAAAGGCCCGTACATTCAGGCTGCATTATCGGCTGGATGAAATATCATTACTTTCCTTCTTTGCCATGGTTTATCAAATCTGCGGTACATTTGATACCATTGTTGACCACATGCAGGTGTGTTGATCATCATTATGGACTGAGACTGTGGTCAGGAAGGAAGCTCCAACACTAGCATCCCTATTCTAGGCATGTCATAACCGGTGAAAAATAGGCAGACTTGGGGCAAAAATAGCAGATATACAAATATCACGTTATAAACCACTGTGAGCTTGTGGGTAAGGTCTACTATTTTTGGCGTATAAATGGTAAATGGTGCACTGCGTTTATATGTAGTGCCTTTATCCAAGGTGCTTTACAGAGATAGTGCAATACATTCACCCATTCACACACACATTCATGCACCGATGGCAGAGGAAACCATGCAAGGCACCAACCCTGCTCACCGGGAGCAACTAGTGGTTCAGAGTCTTGCTCAAGGACTCTTCGACACTAACTCTGGGGGAGCCCGGGATCGAACTGGGAACCCTTCGGGGACCCTCTGTGTTCTAATGACGGTTTCTCTACCCCTGAGCCACTGCAGCAAATGGTCAAAGTTACTAAGGACTTTCCTCTGCGGCAGCCAGGTGTGGCTGAAGATATTTGGCTCCCAGAGGGAGAGCTTTTGCACAGAGCCGTCTTATACGGGGTCATCCACTACACCAGGGGTATTCAACAAAATTGTCCAGGGGGCCACATTGACAGAAACCCAAGGGGCCGGGGGCCACACTAACGTATCCCCCCCCCCCCCCCCCCCCCAACAACAGGCACGACCACATTTTCACAAACAACCACATTTTCATCTAACTACATCGCAAAGCAGAATACTTTTCAAGTAGAATACTTTTCATGTTAATGTGCCTAATTTCTGTTAACAACTGTACTACACATGCTTTCTTGTTTAAAACCTAGTGCTAACTACATCACACTAGTGATGGCCAACCTGGCTTTGATGCTATCTTAGAGTAGATGTCGACCTTATTGACAGTGCACACACAATTGCCTTCTTTGATGCTTTAACGATGCTCAACGAGGATCAGGTGGGTCACAGACACACACACTCCACTCTGCTGCAGTGCTTTGACTAGTCTCTTCACTTGAATAATGATGGAATATGTTTAGGGATTACTGTGATTATGGTAAGATGAAGCTCACGTTTCATATATCGCGCAAACCATACCTATAACGTTCATTAGTCTCCAAACAAAAAACGATTTTGGATTTTTTTTTTTTTTTTTTTTTCAAAATCTTTTTTTTTTTTTTTTTTTTTTTTTTTCAAAATTGCTCCAGGGGCCACAAGGAAGGTCCCCGCGGGCCGCATTTGGCCCGCGGGCCGCCAGTTGAATACCCATGCACTACACGCTTCAATCCAATGTTGTCCCTTTTGTTTCCCCACTGAATCTGCTACCTGAAAGAACCCCCTATGGCCAGGCTTAAGTCCTCTCGTGGTGGGGCAGGGGGGGGGGGGGGGGGGCGGGCAGCTAAGCCCACCGTAAACATCGGCGCGCGACATGCTGAGGTCCCACCATGCCTGGCAACAGGACAGTCTGCAGGCCTTGCCACTGGAATGAAATTGGTGGTACAGTCCACTGATTATGGCATTATCTTTGTTGATACAGATTATAATATTTTCTTTTACCGGTACATATGGTTAGTTTATAAAAGCAGGACACGTGAGTCTTGCCCGCCTCAGCTGCAATCAGCTGTCAGTCAGATGCTTTCCTTTTAGAGCTCTCGCTCCTTTAAATACGGCTTGCATTCACTATAGCTCTGCTCGTCTTTGATCCGAAGCTTCGGATCTACTGCTGCTTAGCTACCTCCACCTTTAGATCAGAGTTAACATGTGTCAATGTATTGCTATTGTACTACTATTATCTCTATGGGGGTTTTGCTTAGCAAGCATGCGTGTGTACAACATTCAGGGAACATCTCCGAACGCGGAGCCCTTTAACGCCAAGTTTAACTGTATTCCATTTGTTGCAATACATGGTTAAATCTACGTTGACGTGTTCCTGTTGCTGTTAACCACTGGTGGACAAAGTTCTCTCTGACACAGATATTCAAGAGGGCTCTGAGCCAGAAAAGGTTTGGTAACCACACTGATCTAAGATCAGCGACTGTATTTTAGTGGATGTCTGTTCCAGTTGTCCCAGACAATAGGACCCACACCAAATGCCTCACACAGTGTGCATTATAGACAGATAGACCAAAAAAGCCAACTACCTCGGCCCTCAGGTGGCAGAGTGGTAAAGTACCTGCCACCGTCGGAGAGTCTGGGGTTTCGAATCCACCGTGGTGCGTCCGACATTGTCGTGCGTCTATACGAACACAATAAAATTAGCCTGCGTTCGGGGGAGGGAAGCCGGGTGGGGGTACCTGTACTGTACTCCTATAGGGTGGGACGGCACCTGTCAGCTGGGAGTGGTAGGCAGGAAGAGTATAGGATGAAGGCTCTACGTCAGGGTTCCCCAATTAGTTTTCCCCAAGGGCCGAATTATGTCTAGGGTACCAAGCTGAGGGCCACAACATTACAGGGGGCGGCGGTGGCGTTCCCACTACTCCAGCGACAGTTTTCGTCGTTGTCGGGTGAAAATCTTGTATGTCCAAAACCCTTTCGTTTTGAATTTATCATTTTAAAAATGATTTAAACTAGTGAAAACAGCCGATCTACAAGCACACAACGCCTCGCGGTGCGAGGCGTTGTGTGCTTGTAGATCTGCAGTTTTCACTACTTTTGTGCGACGGCCTTGTATGATTTGCGAAAGAACGTACAAATTTGGAGATACGAGGTTTCCACCCGACAACGACAATATGCTAGTGTTGTTGCTGAGCCAGTAGAATATAACAGCAGTGACAACGCACACGCTTGTTAGAACAGATAAGACCTCTAAATGATGGGCGATTGCAGGTTAGTGTAGCTGACAGCGCTGGAACTCAACAACTGGAGCCAAATCTGGCTGGTGTGGACTTATATCCATATACTCTGGTAACAATGAAAATATATTAAATAAGAATAATATAATTACTCACAATGACACGGAACACCAATTCTTACCAATCTAATCAGAGGAACAATGATGACCTTCACGCAGGCCTGTGAGGCAGCGTGTGAAAAGAGAAATTAGCGCTTGTTTTGTCTTAGAAACACTGTGTTGTCTCATTTTCACATGAACACAAATGTACAAATGGGACCAAATGGACCCTTACACATTCTTTATTGAATCAATCTGGTCTTTATTTCCCCTGTCAGGGGCGTCACAATGGGTAGGAAAGTGGGACTGAGTTACTAGTGCC
The DNA here is from genome assembly GCF_963921795.1 of Nannobrachium achirus. NCBI lineage: Eukaryota > Metazoa > Chordata > Actinopteri > Myctophiformes > Myctophidae > Nannobrachium > Nannobrachium achirus. Next base: position 10,799,025 of record NC_137814.1, read on the forward strand.
CAAGGTGGAGGGGCCCTAGTAACTTTAGAAAAATAGCAGATATACAAGCTCACAGTGCGGCACCGAGTGCCGCGCTGCGAGCTTGTAGATCTGCTATTTTTGAAAAGTCGTGAAAATGTGTGCAAATCTTTGAATAGGCCTATATGTATTTTTTAAGCACAAAAAATACATATCATTTTGGGGGTCCTTGACATGAAAAAGTTTGAGCACCACTGACATGGAAACATAGGTTTCTTCCACACATTTTCACAATTTTTCAAAAATAGCAGATCTACAAGCTCGCAGCGCAGCACTCGGTGCCGCGCTGTGAGCTTGTATATCTGCTATTTTTCAATAGTTAACATTCATGGGGGGCCCGCAGTGAATCCTTGTAATGGTGTGACGCCCCTGTCCCCTGTGCTTTGGCTCGGTAACCTGTCTCTGGATTGGAGAATAAAAATAATCTCGAAATCAAATTGTCAAGTAGGGCTAGTAACATTTATACTGTAGGCGAATCTCAACTCAACCTCTCTGTTAAGGGATAGGTGACTATAACACAATGACTATTTATAAAGATATCCTTTTAAAAATTGTTCTTACTCAAGTGGATGTGCACACTACAACTATAACCAGTGTAATCAGTGTAGATGGTCACATAAGTATAGTTATTGTATAGTTACAGTATATACTGTAGGTCTATACTAGTGCTTGGTGTGGGTGGCTCATGATTCCTCACAGCTGTAGCGCAAGGCAAACTATATTCTTCAAGTCAATGTCTATTCTTCAAGTTCAGAGTCTACATTTAGTCAGGGAATATTAATAAAAACCTGGGAATAAATTCCTTACCAAATGATTTATTCACCAATGTGTTCGTAAAGGTGTCTAGTAACATATCTAACAAAGATTGAAATTCAACATCCCTAGGAAAATCTTTGACAGCTAGGGTAATTATTGGTCTCATTCACTCACTATACACTATACTATAAGGGAAAAAATTACTCCCAAAGAATTTGCTTTAAGTGGAATGTGAGGGGTCTAACTATGTGTTTTTAATTATTCTGAATCCATTGCAAGCATTTGTTTTGCACAGAAAACATTCATTGGGCTAAAAACAATAAATAAAAATTATGGTTTAGTGATGAGTCTTCACTTTTCACAGTGGTATGGGGTCCATTTTTAGCCCAAGGAATGTTTTTCCTGCAAAACAAATGCTTGCAATGGATTCAGAATAATTAAAAACACCTAGTTAGACCCCTCACATTCCACTTAAAGCATATTTTTTGGGAGTATTTTTTTCCCGCGGCATAGCTCAGGGGCGGCATAGCTCAGGGGTAGAGAAACTGTTATTAGAGCACGAAGGGTTCCCAGTTCGAATCCGGGCTCCCCCTGAGTGAATGTCGAAGGGTCCTTGGGCAAGACTCTGAACCCCTAGTTGCTTCCGGTGAGTAGGTTGGTGCCTTGCATGGTTTCCTCTGCCACCGGTGTATGAATGTGTGCGTGAATGGGTGAATGTAATGCACAATCTCTGTAAAGCGCTTTGGATAAAAAGCGCTATATAAATGCACCATTTACCATTTTCCCTTATAGTATAGTGTATAGTAAGTGAATGAGACCCAGAATTACCCTAGCTGACAAAGATTTTCCTAGGGATGTTTAATTTCAATCTTTGTTAGATATGTTACTAGACACCTTTACGAACACATTGGTGAAGAAATTGTTTGGTAAGGAATTTATTCCCTGACTAATTGTGGTATACTGTAGCTACTTTTACTTTAAAAGAAAAGTACTTCTTCCAACCGCTGCCTGTAGCCATTGCACTACTTAACTAAGATAGCACAAGATAATGCACCCACTTATAAGCCTGTGAGTGGGTGAGCGAGTGAGTGTGTTAAGTGCACGATGTGTGCGTAAAAAGCACTTTGACGGGACCTTCCTCTTAGGAATTTGTAATACTACGGTGATACTGGTTTTTAAAGTATTTGCTTTGTTTTGGTGTCTGGAATCTGTATTGTTGTGATGTCTTGTTTTTTAACTCTGGAAGGCTGAATCTCCCGTTTGAACAACACATCTACCCTTAACCCATTTAGGCCTAACATTATTTAACGCTTTAACTATTGAAAAATAGAAGATATACAAGCTCAAAGCATGGCACCGAGTGCCGCGCTGCGAGCTTGTAGATCTGCTATTTTTGAAAAAGTCCTGAAAATGTGTGCAAATCTTTGAATATATGTATTTTTTAAGCAAACATTTGTAACTCAAATTTTGCTTCTGGGTGGTCCCTGGAACTAAATATTTTGAGATAGGGGTCCGTGGCCAAATTCTACTCCTTTACATGAAATCCTTTACATGAAAAGGTTTGAGAACCACTGACATGGTAGTCTCTCAAGAACAGACTAACTGAGCTCCAGTTAAGTGAAAAGGACCTTTTCTTTGACGATGGCTTGCCAGATTGCTGACATAGAAACATCGGTTTTTCAAAAAACCTTAGAAGGATTCAAAAGACACTTATAGAATTGGGTCAAAATTCGAATTTTCACGATTTTTCAAAAATAGCAGATCTACAAGCTCGCAGCGCGGCACTCGGTGCCGCGCTGTGAGCTTGTATATCTGCTATTTTTCAATAGTTAAAGCATAAAATAATAATACACTATAATGTGTACCCGTTCTGAATGGGTTTTAATGGCTACTAATAAAGAAACCTTAACGATGACCATGAAACACCTATGCTACTATAAGTGTCTTTATCCATCGTCAACACAATAAGGCACTCTTTTTCTATGTCGGGTTCGAGGACAACAAGGGGTCCAAATGGTAGCCTGACTGCAAGCGCCAGACTCAATCACACACTTCGTTTTGGGATTGAGTCTGAGCCTGGGGACGGAGATTCTACTTCAGCGGGGGCGGGGTAAAGCCTATTGACGTCACACACACACACACACACATACACACACACAGCCCTGTGTGTCGCCGACGGCGACGCGGCGTGACATTGCAAAAATACGTTATTTCTCATAACATATTATATGACTGCATGTTTACGTTAGTGCAAAATGGTATTAAAACGTAATGAAACGGCACTATTGTATTGTTTATTAAAATAATTTGAGTCGAGTCTGACTCCGCCATGACAGTTTTCATGGACCAATCAGAGTCCACTAGCGGCTCACGTGGGCAGAAGAGCACCAATGAGAGTCCACTACGGAATCTCACGTGGGCAGAACAGCTCCGAAGGGAGGGGGCTGGGACCGGACCAGCCTACCACGTGCCTCAAGTCTACAGCCCTGATTGGCCCATTCAATGCGCCCGCTCTTCAGGCGCGCTTGAAATAAAATAAAATATCTCCGGGTTCAGTCCACACTACACACCACCCACCAACAGGGGGTGGTGATGTGCGGACTGAAGTATCAGGCTATCCAAATGGACCCTTACAAGTCTGAATCTCTGTGTACAAATGGAACCAAATGGACCCTTACACTACAGGTGCATTTGGTTCAATTTGCACACACTCAGGCCATGGCTACACGGAGCTGGATTTTTCAGATATCCCGGTTTTTCAGATATCCACATAGAAAAATATCTAGGTCCACACGACAAAGATATCTAGGTCTAACAAGCACACACACACAGTAAAGTCTTCAGAGATATCCGGGTTCCCTGTCTCTAGCAGATCTACAAGCTCACAACGCCTTGCGCTGCGAGGCGTTGTGAGCTTGTAGATCGTCTATTTTCGGCAAAGCGCTTTGGTGTAGCGAGGGGGAAAAAAGAGTACAGAGTGAAAAGGTCAAAATGATTAAGTATTGATGGTTCAAGCGGTTAAATATCTGAAAACACACATTAACTCGAATCCAACATACACTGACGATCGTGCTGTCAAAGGATGAAACTATATGGAATATGAACAGGTTGTGGGGGTCCCTGCTACATTTCTCTCTCAGCTAAGTGGTCCTTGGCCTGAAAACGTTGAAGACCCCTGAGTTAAGGCATAAGAGCTGGTACTTAAGACAATCAAAATACAGCCAGAGATTTTAATTAATAAGCACTGAGGGTTCTACCATCCCAGAGGGTGGGGGGGGGGCTGTGTCTGTGGCCTAATGCATATTAACCCTAACCCTAACCCTAACCCTTTAGAACGGGTACACATATTGTATATCATTATTTTATGATTTAACTATTGAAAAATAGCAGATATACAAGCTCACAGCGCGGCACCGAGTGCCGCGCTGCGAGCTTGTAGATCTGCTATTTTTGAAAAATCGTAAGAATTAGAATTTTGACCCGATTCTATAAGTGTCTTTTGAATCCTTCTAAGATCTTTTGAAAAACCTATGTTTCTGTGTCAGCAATCTGGCAAGCCATCGTCAAAGAAAAGGTCCCTTTCACTTAACTGGAGCTCAGTTAGTCTGTTCTTGAGAGACTACTATGTCAGTGGTTCTCAAACCTTTTCATGTGAAGGACCCCCAAAATGATATTTATTTGGCCACGGACCCCCATCTCAAAATATTTAGTTCCAGGGACCCCCCAGAAGCAAAATTTGAGTTACAAACGTTCGCTTTGAAAATACATATATTCAAAGATTTGCACACATTTTCACGACTTTTTCGTGAAAATGAATGAATAGTATCGCAGTGAATAATATCAATGAATAATATCTGCTGTGAGCTTGGATATCTGCTATTTTTCACTGGTTAAAACATTCAATAATTCTAGGCCTAAATGGGTTAAACTGGGGGGTCCTTCAAATTAAATGGGTTGAAAATCACTGGCATATGGAAATGTGCGCCGCCTCCCTTCGCCACAGTAAGGAAATGTGTTCATTCAGCTCCATCTATGCACGCGAGTGACAGAATGGAAGACAAATGGCACTTCTCACCTGATTTGTTCGCAATTCAAATTGGTTGCATGACAGAGTCCTCGCTGACACAAAGGAATGCACTGTGCAGACGCTTAGTGCCTCATTAGAATTTTGAATTATTAAATCCAATTATTGCACGAAGGCTCTTGACCTATTTATTTCCCGGTGAATCATAACCTTACATGTCACGGCGGTTCATAGGGGACGTCTCTTCTCCTCATAGGAGCGCTGGTTGTTTAGTTCCCCGTCACAACGCGAGACAATATAACATGTTCAATATTTCACATTCAATATTTACTGATATATGAGCCGCGCTTTCCAGGAATTTCTCTCTGACACGCCAAAGGACACGAGGTACAAATACATATATCTCCCTCACCATATGTACGTGCAGCGTATTAAAATCAAATCAAGTCACACACAGCGCCTTGAGAGAAGCTCTCTCTTTGATTACGCAATTCCCAAAAATAATTGAAGCACTTAATCAATGAATAATATTAAGAAACCATAGGTTGGGCGTCTCCTCCGTCCTATTGTTCTGACTGCACGGTCAAATCCTCCGTGTTAATTTTATCCATTTGCAACTCAAATGTAACCGTAAGTGGTTGCATTTGTATCCTCTCAGAGTCAAATGAACACTCAAGATTTTTACAGTGTGTTTTTTCTTTTTTTTTCTTCTTTTTTTTTGGCAATGGAGACATTGCTGTTGGAATCGCGGCAGGCCTTTGTGTCCCCTGCAAGATAATTCCATGGTCAAGCAGCAGCTATAGAAAGCCAGCTGAATGGACGCTGGGATTAGGCCACAGCACTGAAACCTGTGAAGCAGAGAGCCTCTGGGATGCCTGGTCACACCGCAGGACTCTTCAATAAAACTGTGACTAATATCAATAAGGACAAACACTGCCCGGGCCTCCTTGGCACGCATGCATGCATGCAGTCGCAGTAGTATCCCAGGTTTGAGGTCGGACAATGTTGACAGAATTTTCTGATTCGTTTTTGACAAAATGTTAAGAATGTGATTTTAGATAGCATGTTATTTAGACAGATCAGATGCTGTAGGTTCATTGTTTACCTGGTATCCTAGTCTAGGCTCTTTGAGGTTACACGATTCTCTCTGCACTCTATTTAAGTGATTATTTGCCTGTTTATTGATTGGGTTCAATAAACACTAAGTCGCTCAGGATAAGCGCGTCTGCTAAATGCCTCAATTGTAAATTGCAATTGAGGTGTAAGATGAAATGTTTGCATAGGGTGAATCAATTGAGTAGGCATATTTGTGGGGAATCAACATTCTATCAATTTACTATGACACACAGCGGTTTGCTAGGTCACTAAATTACAGATTTTGTTGTTCAGAGAATAAATCTAACGTTGCATGGCACCAGCCATAAAGTGCTGAAGAAAACATTGACTTGGACAATGTCGTTATTCCAATGTAATGACCGTCCGTCCGTCCGTCCGTCCGTCCGTCCGTCCATCCATCCGTGCGTCACGCCTCATGTCACGCTCCATATATGGCCAAGACAGAATTGGAGACCCCTGACGTCATCAATCTATGCCCATATATGGAGATCTCTGATGTCATCAATATTAAGCCCATATCTGGGAATGCCCATATATGGACATATTGTGTCTCATGTGGTCTATGACGTCAGACATCTACGTATGCCGTCACCCAGGCGGATGTGTGCACGCGCCCATATGCGCGATCTCGCCCTTAGGGCGTCTTACTAGTTAGAGATGTTTATTATTGGGTTTCTGCGCATTCACAACCTTAAGACAGTTTCACTAATTACTCACTCATTACAGATTTACATTATATCTTGTCTTGAAAAAAACTATTTCAAACTGATTATTATCCTAACTGATATTAGGATCCAGTGATGTCTTTTTAAGAATAATTTTCCCGTCACATTACTCAGCCCAAACAAAACTTCTGTCCATCAGAAAGAAAAGTTCTCTTGACAAAAACAAAACCACCCAGAGGCCACGTTACTCTCTCTCTAACAGTGACATCTGTCAATCTGTCCATCTGGCGCCAGGGGGTATCCCTAAAAGCAGCTGTCAGCTGAGATGACCAAGGTCAGGATTCTCATAATGCTGGCCGGCATTACACCGATATGTCTGATCCAGTCAGACATCACTGTGAGAGACCTGGTCAACATCCCCGAGGCCTGTGGGGCCTATATCGGTTTGGCTGGGAGAGCCGAATCAATCACGAGATGAGGAGAGCTGCCAAAGCCGTCTTTCACACCCCAAGACCGCGGCACTCGCTGCTATGATTAGGCTATTTTGACGTGGCCTCTGGAAAATGGCACTGGCATCAGCGTTGACCCTGATGGAAATGGAAATGCTGGAGGGCGGCGTGGGCCGGGGTTCTCATGCAAAAACTCTCTGAGCCGTCGATATGTGTCTCTCTGCACCGACGTGGCAATTTCAGAATCCTATAAATCAGGGCTCTTCAACGTCTTTCAGGCCAAGGACCCCCTTGAGAGGTAGACGAAGCAGGGATATCCCCCCCCCCCCCCACCCTACATATTATACAAAAATTGTGTTGCAGATTCATAGACTATCAGTTGCATAAATTACATTTTTTATTGCAAACATTTAACCACTTAAACCATCAATACTTAGTAAACCTGACCTATGGCTCTCTATGCTCTGCTCTTTTTGAGTGGTGGTCACAACGCTCCTATACGTGGCCGTGTGTGTGGGTCTGTCTGTCTGTCTGTCTGTCTGTCTGTCTGTCTGTTTGTCTGTCTGTCTCCGGGTCTGTAGCCTGCAGTAACCTTTTCTGACCACACATGTTAAGGGAGGGGCGCTGTTGCGCGCACACACACACACACACACACACACACACACACACACACACACACACACACACACACACACACACACACACACACACACACACACACACACACACACACACACACACACACACACACTTTGTGCTTTTTTTTTTTTTTTACCTCTACACCAAACCAGACGCCGAAAATAGCCGATCTACAAGCTCAGCTGCGACGCTATCTGCTAGATCTGCTATTTTTGGCTAGAGTTCAAGTGGTTAATGTAAGAAACAAAACAAAAAAACCTATCACAAAAAAATAACTCTGAGGACCCGCTAGGGGTACCGTACCCCCTGTTGAAAACCTCTGCTATAAATGTATCGTACTTGGATCCTTTACAGTGATTCTGAATATGATTTATGGTGAGGATTTATGGCTTACTACAGGTTTTATGCACTCATATTTGGGGTAATAGCTGCGTATGGCCATTTACTGTTCCAAAATAGAGGAAGGAATCAAGCTTATGATGGAATTTCATTACAATGCAGTTTACAGCACCGAACGACACTGCACAGCACACTGTGTTTTACCTGCAGGCATTGTTGGATTAGATAGAAAGAGAGACAGACAGTCAATGAGGGGGAGGGAGGGGGAGAGAGAGAGATTTAGTCTTCCATAGGTGATGGCTCCTAGCTTCAGGGTTAAGTGAAGTTAGCAATGATGACTGTTTATTGCTGGCGAAAACAAACAATGGTCCTGTTAATGTCATTTTCTCTGTACTTTGTGCTTTCATTTGGAACATTGAGCCAAGATGGTTCTTGGATCCAGTGTGTCTGATAGCTTTCCGTTCAGGTAGCATCGCATTAAGAGAAGGGACACAAATAATAGATGGCACCTCGTAGACAACGTGACAATGATTTATTCTGGGAATACGCTATGTGTCTACTCCCAGTTGAGAGTGGCTACGAATTAAGTAAGCAAGTAAGTTTTAAGAAACAAAGACAAAGAGGAACATATCGTCGTCGTCGGGTGAAAACCTTGTATGTCCAAAAGCGTTTGTTTTGTATTTATCATCTAAAAAATATACTAAACTAGTGAAAACAGCCGATCTACAAGCACACAACGCCTCGCGATGTGCTTGTAGATCTGCTGTTTTCACTAGTTTTGTGCGACAGTCTTGTATGATGAAGCAGGGCTTCACTTTACCAAAAAACATACACATTTGAAACTTGGAGATACGAGGTTTCTGCCCGACAGTGACGATATATAGATAGGTAGATTGCCGGAGAGAGAAACAAAAGGTAACGGTTTCACTTCAGCATAATGAGTTGCAGAACCAATTTTAACATTGACCATTGACCTGAGACGGAGCCAAGAAGAGAACAGGTGTAGTTGTTTTGCAATTATGGCTGAGTAATGAGGAGTGTTTTATGCAAGCATTACATGTAGGCTGCTCCTATTATGCTATAAGGATGCAGGAAGTTACTGAATACTGATTGTACCAAAAGAATGGGTCATGCCACCAGCAGGGACGTCACACCAAAAGTATGGGCCCTGGGTACAAGGATTCACTGCGGGCCCCCCAAGAATGTTAACTATTGAAAAATAGCAGATATACAAGCGCACAGCGCGGCACCGAGTGCCGCGCTGCGAGCTTGTATATCTGCTATTTTTGAAAAATCGTGAAAATGTGTGCAAGAAACCTATGTCAAGGACCCCCAAGATGATATGTATTTGGCCACGGACCCCGATCTCAAAACATTTAGTTCCAGGGACCCCCAGAAGCAGAATTTGAGTTAGAAATGTTCGCTTAAAAAATACATATATTCAAAGATTTTCCACACATTTTCACAACTTTTCAAAAATAGCAGATCTACAAGCTCGCAGCGCGGCACTCGGTGCCGCGCTGTGAGCTTGTATATCTGCTATTTTTCAATAGATAAAGTTATTAGGGCCCCTCCACCTTGGGCCCCAGTAACTCAGTCCCACTTTCCTACCCCTTGTGACGCCCCTGCCACCAGCTGGGTATCCAGATGTTTGAGTGAGAGGTGAGAGGTTGGTGAGAGGTTGACATGGTTGTTTTTACTGTATGACCATTTGGGCCATGCACTGACCTCTCATTACAGGGTTCCCACACATTTTTAACAATGAATTTCCAAAACTTTTCCAAAACTTTTCCAGAATATTTCATCCAATTTCCAGGACTATATAACAATAATTCAGCACAACGACGAGTCGCTTACTCCTATGTGCAATGCACAAAGACAGGTAGTGTGGCAAAAATAAAGTGTGCATGCTGCGAACGGCGTGCATGTGGATCGTGCACCATCGACACACACGTGCCCACATCAAAAGGTAAGAAATCATGGCAGGGAACCTCAAAGTCGATTTATGGTGGCAGTAAATGAGTTAACAAAACCAAAAAACAATGCATAGCTATATTTTTCCGGGACCTTCCAGGACACTTGATCAATTCCAAAACTTTTCCAATACTGGAAAAATATTTTTCTAATTTCAAAATATTTCCAGGAATTTCATGACCGTGGGAACCCTGTCATTAGGAAAAATAGTTTTCTGGCATCAGAAGCTATGAATTTACCCCTACAGCAATTAAAACATTCAAATATTATCCACTATATATTATTAACCCTGGCATCCCTATCTCTCTGAATGTTTGTATTTGATTTAAAAAAAATCATGTTTCGAAAGTAGCCTCAGTCTCATAACGCATTGCAAAGCGACATGTTATGAGCTTATAGATCAGGCTATACTTTCGAATAGCCAAAGTAGGGCCTAGCCGGCCTACTGTCTATAATAGGGTTAATAGTGGTTAACCTGAACAGCAACAAACTCTGAATAATACACCAACACTTATTGGCAAAGTCAGGCATCTGCAAACTTCCTGAGAAGATGAATTAGAAAATCATAGCAACAGGAAGCTTGCACGTTACTGCCTGAAAGATTAAAAAAAGAGCACTCAGCTATATTTCAGAGGAAAAGTAAATGTGTTATGTGCAAGAACATTAACAAGTAGCTGTGTAACTTTGACATTTAGAAGCTTGTATTTTCCAATGATTAAGGCGCGAAACTGCACAGTAAGCGGGAATTTTTAGTGCCGGATCACGTTGTGTATCGCGCCTCAGGCTTTGGGCTCTTAATGAATTAGGTGAGTGAGGTTTTCTTCAAGAGGCATCTGCCATTTTGCGCGCACACATTTCATTAACCTGTAGTTCATTCAGCATCGCTGCGGGTGCCGGGAAGAGCAGCACTCGCGGATATAATTGCATTATTCAGGTTGTAGGGCTGTAGCTAATTACTGGCGGAGACACAACCCCGGCACTTCAGACAGCGGACTTGATGGAACAAACCACAATGGCTTGTGACAACAAGGTGCCGTCCGTCCTCCGCTCTGGGGTTGTCGCTGGATAAGAAGCCGCGATGGCAGCAGCGACCCGCCATGTCTGATAAACAGAACGGCGGCGCTTCCCACGCCATCGCGACACGGCACCGAGTTCAGCCAAGTGAAGTGAATACAATGGAAATCGTACAGCATGATGAAAAGGGTGGTTCAAGAGGTCACAAGGTAGAATCCAAATGACTTTAATTGCCAAGTAGGCTATATTAAATGTGCTGTCGGGTGGAAAACTTGCATGTCCAATACCGTTACTTTGGAGGAAATGGAGAAAAATAACATGCGTTCCAATGGATCCAATGTAGATATTATTTTGTCACAAGCTCTTTGTCACAAGTCTCCCTATTTTGATCATGTCATTATATGCAAAGACTCCAGCTTGTAGATGAGCTATTTTCGCAACTTGCGTGTGCCACTGAAAAAACAAACAAACATGAAATAGGGAGATACAAGGTTTTTCTGGCCAACAGCGATAAATGTAACAATCTGTGTCAGTACACATGGTACAAGGGTGAACATAACAAGACCAATGTCAGAAGATATACTACCGTGGCTGGTAAACTACTAAACTGTAACTTTCTATACCGTGCTGGTTATCAGTTCACTGTGAACACCAGGCTCGATGCCAAAGGGAGGACCCCCACAGTATATGCTAATGCCTTTTCAGCTGTATCCCGCCGAGGACTCTTTAAGGGAGGATCTCTATTCTTTTAGGCCCCATTCATGTGAAAGTAAGTAAATGGCCTGACGGAGGAAACAGTGCTTATCCCAGCAGTCAGAGGAAGCGTTTATGGGCAGCCAAAGACATTGCTTGTCACCTGGTCCACCTTATCTTATGGCTAACACAATGTGTGACTCATTGCCCAGCCCAGTCTCCGCAATTGGGAGCTCACAATGGAAGCTTTAGACCAAGACTTTCCACAGAGGCGTTATTTCCTCACAATCGGAGAGCCTCACAAAAGAAGAAAGGGGGGGAAGCATAAACGCTAGAGAGTTATCCCTTTGAATCTTCGATGGGGCGATTCTTTTTCTTTTTTCTTTCCGTTATCCCCCTGGCGACAGCTTGTCTGATTCATATAAAACCAGCCTTCACTCATTCCTGTTGGTATTTCACTGAATTGACGGAGATATCTTCTTCGCCCATTGACCTTGAAATGCTTTTAAAAGCGGCATGTGCTCCTCAGAGTGCTAAAACTAATTGTTTTAAAAGACTAAAGACCTGTCCTTACAAAGAATGGTCACTATAAAGATAGCTGTAAGTATGTATATTTAAAAATCAAACCTCGGTTCGAAGTGAAGCGGTGAACTTTTATTCTATGTGTTCTAGAGTTATGAACTCTGTGATCTATACATCTACAGTTATGGACTCTGTGATCTATTCATTCTTTATATATTCTGAATTCTACATTCTTTATATATTCTGAATGAATATATAAAGAATGGAGGGCCAAATTATCATGTGAAGCTTGACCAATCCTCAAAGTATCCATTCATCTGACCGGGACGGACACCGCACACATATTCTGGACGTACAGGACAGATAAAGCCTATTCATTCTGAACTGAAATGACCATATATGGACATGGGACACACATTTTGCTTTTTGAAAAAGCCTATTCATTCTGGACTGATATTCTGGACGTACGGGACAGGAAAAACCTGTTCACTCTGGCCTGGAGTGACCATATATGGACATGGGGTGACATACATTGTGTTTTTGAAAAACTCTGTTCATTCTGGACTGAGATCACCATATATGGTAATTAAACGGACATTCTGTTTTTGAAAAAGCCTGTTCATTCTGGACTAAAATCACCATATATGGGCGTGATACACACAAAGCCACTCATAGGAAGCGGTTTTCACCGCTTCAAAAAAGGGAAAAAAAAGAAAAGAAAAGAAAATGCTTTAACTCAAGTGGATGGCAGACTCCACTCCACACACTACAACTATTTTTGGAAATGAGCGGCGAATGTTGTCACTTTCAGAGACATATGATGAATGATATAAACACTAACAGTTTGATTGGCTGTTAGTGTTTATATCATTCATCATATGGCTCCTGAATGAACAGGGCGTCACATTCAACACGGCCCCCATGTTCGACATGTTCACAGAACAGTATCGTCAACGTCCATCGTTGTGGTTATCACAATTATTATCCATATTATAGTCATTTTTAGTTATCATTATTGGTGTGGACGGCCCTTAAGGATGGAGGTAAACAGTTATTTAAAGGGGCTACACCATGATTTTTTTTATGTATTTTTTTGGTGTCCCACCAGCAAGTTGTATCCTCACTAAGTCCTATTTCTGACCATTGTGTCTTTCTCAGTTTATGGGCAGATCTATGTAAGCAGGTCTCAGAACCGGCTGTCTGAGAAAGGTTCCTACAGCTACTGCTGTGCTGAGTGGGTGTTGGGGAGGGGTGGGCAGGCCTGAGAAGGAGGCAGGAGGAGCTGGGAGGTGGTTGGGGAGGGGTGGGCAGGCCCGCTGAGCAGGAGGTGGGGAGGAGTGTGGGGCCAATACTGGCTCAATAGCGCAGTCCTCCCACTCAGGACAAGGTGGTACTGCAGCTGAAAATGCTCTGGGGGCTCTGTATATGTGTGAAAAACGTTTTTTTTTGGGTGTAGGACCTTTAAAAAATGTACAAAAGGTAGTGGACACCTTCACGATTGCACAGACTTGGTCTTAAAGAGACAGCTGAATGTTGGAAGTGTGAAGATCCTTCATCGGTGGGCACCCTAATTCACACACTATGGGAATGTCCTGTAATTGAGAGCTTTTGGAATGAAATCCATAACTGCATCGTAGCAATGACAAGAGTTGATGTCCCGTTCTGCTCTAGGCTTTACATACTGGGCGACCCGAAGCAGGTTGCCCACTGTGAATATGCAGATTTCATCCTGACGGCTATCATGATCGGTAGACATCAGGTTCTGATGAGGGGTTGGAAGAAGGCGGGGAGTCCCTCTTTCCAAGAATGGTATGGAGAGATTGGCAGGGTGGCTGCTTATGAGGAAATGATTTATAGGAGGACTGATAGAATGGATAAATACATCCGTAAATGGGGAGGCTTTATAATGTGTATGGCCAATAGGACGTGAGACGTGGTTATGGCGCAATATACTGTTATACTGTATTATGTACAGTATGTGACTGTTACCCGGGATTGTTTGGCATTGTTTTACTTTAGTTTTACTTCTGTTTTTTGTTTTGTTTTGTTTTGTCTTGTGGTTGTGTTTTTTTTTTTATTGTATTGTGTTTTGTTTTTGTCGGTTCTATGGTTGCAGTGTACTTTGTTCCATGTTATTGTGGAAAAATATAAAAAACTAAATAAACATTGAGTCATAAAAAATAAAAAATAAATGTACAAAAGGAAACTAGATGTATAACAAGGTGTCTTGAGCTGTTTTCAGAAAAAAACACAGGACCTACTATTAGGCCCCCCAACCCCTCTCTGTCTGTTTGTCTGTGTGTCTGTGTGTGTGTGTGTGTGTGTGTGTGTGTGTGTGTGTGTGTGTGTGTGTGTGTGTGTGTGTGTGTGTGTGTGTGTGTGTGTGTGTGTGTGTGTGCAGGGGCGTCACAAGGGGTAGGAAAGTGGGACTGAGTTACTGGGGCCCAAGGTGGAGGGGCCTTAATAACTTTATCTATTGAAAAATAGCAGATATACAAGCTCACAGCGCGGCACCGAGTGCCGCGCTGCGAGCTTGTAGATCTGCTATTTTTGAAAAGTTGTGAAAATGTGTGAAAATCTTTGAATATATGTATTTTTTAAGCGAACATTTCTAACTCAAATTCTGCTTCTGGGGGTCCCTGGAACTAAATATTTTGAGATCGGGGTCCGTGGCCAAATACATATCATCTTGGGGGTCCTTGACATAGGTTTCTTGCACACATTTTCACGATTTAAAAAAAATAGCAGATCTACAAGCTCACAGCGCGCTGTGAGCTTGTATATCTGCTGTTTTTCAATAGTTAACATTCATGGGCGGCCCGCAGTGAATCCTTGTACCCAGGGCCCAGAATTTGGTGTGACGCCCCTGTGTGTGTGTGTGTGTGTGTGTGTGTGCGTGTGTGTGTGCGTGTGTGCGTGTGTGTGTGCGTGTGTGTGTGTGGGGAGTTGAGCGCGGCTGGACTCCGGGGGTGCGAGGCGAGGCGAGTCGACTCTAGTTTGTTTCCTCCCTGCCATTTTTATCTCCCCGTTCGCACGCTGCTCAGTGTCCATTTATCCGTGCTGAGAGTTTCTCTCCTTGGCAGCAGCGATCACTTCCAACAACGAGGCACCGCCAATCGGAGTGACGTGTCGCCTCCTCGCTCCGGTGACAACTAGCGACTACCAATGTGTGCGGGCAGCCTGCCAGCAAACGTGGGGGGTGAGGGAGGGGGGAGGGGAGGGGGGTGCTGAAGGAGGAACCACCACAAGGTGATGGCTGGTTGGGGGGGGGGGGGGGGGGGGTTGTTGGATGCTTCAAGGACGGTGCTTCTCAAAGCGGGGGTCCGGTGATCCTTGAGGGAATTCCAGGTGTTCCCGGGGAAAATGTTAATATAGCATCGTAAATACTTTAAGATTACGTACTACAACATGTACGCGCTACAACGCGTTACGATGCGCTGTGAGCTTGTAGATCTGCTATTTTCAAGAAATATTGAAAAATGTTGACACACAGTTTCTTTTTTTTTTTGACAATTTTAACAAGTCAAGTCTTGTCCCGGCAGGCACAGCATCATTTCAGATGGGCGTTCGTTGGCCAAATAAATAATTAATACGGGGGTTCTTGACTGACATGGAAAAGAACCACTGTTTTCGGGAACCAGTGTTCAAGGAGAGAGAGAGGTGCAGTTTTCATCGACATTGGCTCCGTCGGACAACAGAGGTCTGGAATGGAACCGCTCACACGCTTTCTGCTGAAGATGAAGAGAGGTGAGCTGTGACGCAGTCACTGAAACCTTGTATCTCCAAGTTTACATTTTTATTTTATTTTTTATTTTTTTGTAAAGTAAAGCCCTGCTTCATCATACAAGACTGTATATTTTAAAAAATGTTTTTTTTAATGATAAATACAAGGGGGCGCCTGCTGGCCTACTGGTCTGGGAGCATGCCACTTATAGGCATTGCCTGGCGGCATCGCCGGTTCGTTTCCCGATCCGAACGACCTTTGCTGCATGTCACTCCCCGTCTCTCCCCCCATTTCTTGTCAGTACTGTCTTATCAATAAAGGCCAAAAAAACGAATCTTAAAAAAATTATAAATACAAAACATTTTGGACATACAAGGTTTCCGCCCGATAACGACAATTTACCTTGTTGTGGTGTTACGGTGTTGTGCGGTTTTGCGCAGAATCGCACGCCAAAATATCAGATCTACAAGCTCACCATGCGTCACGTTACAAGCTTGTAGTTCATCTCTTTTCAGCACATAATAACACCGATGCACAACTACATACAAAGCAGGCTTGATGCTGTGTCAACGAGACAGGCGTCAAGAGAGTGCAACGAACGCCGCCCAGACGGAACGAGCCACCCAGAACATAAGGAAAAGGAATGGGACTGGGATTAGGTCACACTCTCTCCACTATCAACCTCCCCCAAAATATAACTTTCTTTAAAAGGTCACAGAGGTCAGCAAAAACTTTACTTAATCATATTTTTCGGAGGCGCTACGGCTTCGGCTCGTGGTGGAAAAACCGACTATCGCCATAAATAAACACTAATTGGTGGCTAATTTTCTTAGTTCTTGCCTGGCTGATTTATTGCCTCTGGGCTAGCATGAATTATTCATCCAAGTGGCAAAACAGCTTTATGTAGAATCCTACAAGGCACTGCATTCATTATGCTATCATGCCCAGTAATTCCAGGCTCTGACGGGCTGGTATTAGAATAATATGCATATTGGGTATTCTCTTCTTTTCCTTTTTGTCTTTCCTGGGGCATTGGCAGGCAGTAATAGCGCTTCCGTTGGCAGGGACTGAGAAGACTGCTGCAACACACCCTCGTGGCTGACAGAACCCCCTTGTTTTGACAGAGGATAAGGAGAGAGAGGGAGACAGAGAGAGAGAGAGAGAGAGAGAGAGAGAGAGAGAGAGAGAGAGAGAGAGAGGAGGGATTAAGCTGTGTGGTGGTCCTGGCAAGTGGCGAGGGAGAAAGGAGGTGGGGAGGTTATGTCCTCATGTCAAACATCGCTCCCACGGCACCGCCACACCATGTTGGCCCCTCTGCCAGCCGCAGGGAGGCCCCTTATCAGCGTTCCCCATGGGAGCGCCACAGCAGCCGGCACTGTCTGTCGCACAGGGAGTCCGGAACTTCATTTAATGATTAGAATGTTGTTTTAACCAATCCGTATGGTAGAGTATGGTAGGACAACTGCTGGTCGACAAGTAGCCCTGTCTGAAGCCCCTAAGCCGGGGGTCAGCAACCCGTGGCTCTAGAGCCGCATGCGGCTTTTAGCGCCACCCTAGTGGCTCCCTGGAGCTTTTTCGAAAATGTATGAAAAGAGGAAAATATTTATTTTTAGTTTTAACGATTTTTTTATTGTCACTGTCGGGCAGAAACCTTGTATCTCCAAGTTTCAAATTTGTATGTTTTTTTTCCGCAAATTAAAGCCCTGCTTCATCATAGAAGACTGATACACAAAAGTAGTGAAAACAGCCGATCTACAAGCACACAACGCCTCGCAGTGCGAGGCGTTGTGTGCTTGTAGATCGGCTGTTTTCACTAGTTTAGTTCATTTTTTAAATGATAAATACAAAACGAAGTTTTGGACATACAAGGTTTCCACCCGACAACAACGATTTATAAGGCTTTTATAATTTTTTGCGGCTCCAGACAAATTTGTTTTTAGTGTCTTTGGTCCAATATGGCTCTTTCAACATTTTGGGTTGCCGACCCCTGCCCTAAGCACAAGATCTCTTGTGGACAAGCAGTGATTGCCTCTTGGATGCGCAGGCAGACGTTTGGGAGTAGGTTTTACAACTTACAGATTGCCAGCTTTGATACAAACGTGAAAGTGTGAAAATATACCGTTCTGGTGGGGTATTCCTTCAGATTGAAATCAACACTTCTGTGTAATTATCAAGTCACCGTTTTCGCAGGGTCTGCCGGACCCATCGCAACGTGAGGACAATCCAAAGACACGTATACTGAGTGAACCACGGGGCCCAGTGGAAGAGGATGTGTTTGTCCTTGGGAATACCCCCCCCCCCCTTTCCCCCCTTCTCTCTCTCTCCCCTCACGCCTCACTCCCCCCTGCCCTGCCTGATTTTCCGGTAGACAGCTCCACGGCCGACCGAGGCAAAGCAGAGGCGATGAGTCGGACGGGAGGAGGTAAAACAGAAATGTCAGCTCAAAGTAAAAAAGGGGACGACTGTTAAATGGCAGCGGGCGCCTGGGTGAGGTGGCTGTCTACGCCGTGTGCCCCTTGTCGCCGCTCATCTGCCTTGCGCTCCGGAGATGCCTTGGCCTCCGGGGGCCCATGCGTACGTTGTGTCCCCCGGGCTACTATGGCATACAATCAACGTGAGAGTGTGGAACGTGATTCACCACGGCACTGGCGGAAAGAAGAACTCAGATTTCTTTTTTTTACTTGAGTAAAAGTAGCAATACCACAATATGAAAATAATCTGTTACATGAAGAAGTTGAGTACAAAAGTATTGGCCTAATAATATACTATCATGTTACTATATAGTATAAACTAAAAATACTGAATCTTTCGAAAATAGAATAAAACAGGGCTAATTGCTTAAAGCTATACTGTGTAAGATGCTCAACTAGTGGTCAGTAGCCCTATAGCAAACCACGGTCGCGTTCGCGTCTTTCGCCCGTTTTTCGTACCTTCACACCCCCGCGTCTGCCTCCACAACGCCGAGAGCTATCTTTAGAGGGGTCCCTGGTTCCTGTGCGTTCAGGCATTCCGGAGAAACGGACTACTTCACCCTGCCTGGTAGGCGAGATTACCTTTTGAGTAAAGAGACACACGGGCGACTACAAATATGGCGACCCCACTTCAAGATGCGCTGTGATTGGCCGGTAGTGTACCATGTGTGCATGATCGGCGATGTGATTGGGCAACGTATACACAACGTATACAGATGATGCAGATTACGTCATTTTGGCGCGAAATCCGGTCCACGGCCAGGATCATAGAAAACATATAAAGAGAAGGCTTCAGAAGCTGAAAATAACGGAGTGGGTGTTCTAAAACTTTAGCGATTTAACAGTTAGGACAATTTTAAGATTTGTTTTATAAAAAAAGTTACATGGTACAACTTTAAATGTATGTTTTTCACGTCATTAATATTCTAAATCTGTAAAGTAGCTGCTAACGAAAGCTGTCAATATAATTGTCAGTAGTGGAGTAAAAAGTATACAGAAAAATGTGCGACAGTCTTGTATGGTGAAGCAGGGCTTTACTTTACAAAATAATTAAATAAAAAACATACAAATTTGAACAAGGGAGATTTCTGCCCAACAGTGACGATATACTGAGTATTAATTGAACTCTGTGTGTCTACTAATGGAACCAAATGGACCCGTAACCATTTGTACACTCTGACCATTTGGTTAAACTATTAAGTGCTTAAACCCTCTATTCTCAGTCAAACAGACTTGCGTTACAAACTGTACTTATCTGATGGACCATTTTTTAAATAATTATTTTCATTATTAAGCTGCGGAGCCCCTGGAACCCCCTCAAAGACCACTGGGGGGTCCCCTGAGCCCCACGTTGAGAAACAGCGGGTTACAGGATGGGGAGAGACATGGCCGATGCTTTCACAGAATTCACCATCCGCTTTAGCCATCCAAATATTCTTCCCTTAGAAGAGAGCCCCCAAAGATGCAACTGGCCAACTGCCAATGTGGCTGATTGAGTTTTCCAACCTGCCAACTTCAAATGAAGCATTTTGGCTGGTGAATATTTTGGATGCGGCGTGAATGAAGGGTCACGCTCGAGGTCTGTTTAGCGTCGAGAGATGGTGCACTTTGATTTTTGCCGTCCGTTCTTTTAAAGCCAGGCCGCCGAGTGTCATCCATGCTGTCCGTTCTGGTCAAAACCTTGATTAAACACCCCCATGGTAGCTTTTATTTTTTTTGTTCATAGTGCCAACGATGTGGACACTGGTAACCAGCGATCCCTCATTATCGCTAGAGTTCCCCCACTGTCTCATGACATAATGTGATCTGTCTAATTTGGGGGGCGATGCATGCCTGTTTGGAGAGATTAACAGAGGGTTTCAAGTGTTTTGCTCATTACGCTGCACAGCAAACAGTGCACTGGCCGATATTACTGGGCATTAACATCATGCAGGCCCACTGGTGTGGAATGCCGTGCCGCCTATATCCAGCTCCAGCTTTTGCATGAGAAACGAGAATCCATAACCAGGTCAGCAGAACGCTGTTGCAAACAAGATAAAAAGCATTTTAGACTATAGCTAATTGGTGCTTGTCCACATGTCCCATAGTGTGTCATGATTCAAAAGTTCCAATTATACATTTTCTAATTTTTTTCCTTTACTCTATCTTTGCCCTCATTTAATATTCCATATGAATTATGCATATACTGTACGTTTGAGCCTCCAGAATTTGGTTAATGCACTCCAAACAACAAAAACAAGCCTGGTTGACAGGATGCACAGTGGTGTCGGGTTACGGGGGAGCGCTTATTTTACTTTAGTGAGGCTCTGTTTGGCGTTTGGTGTGCGACGTCGCACTGCGTCTGAATTGCGTGCCCTGTATCGAACCTGTTTCCAGTTAATGCCATATAGTCTGAACACCAGATTTTAGTTACTAATGCTTTGGTGATATGCAGAACGCAAGAAACTACCAGGATATTTTTGGGTAAGCTTCAAGAAATCACACACATATGACTTTTGGGGAAGTGGTTCTTTAACTCGGAGTGTAACTACAATCTCTGTTCAAGGAACCATGCAACCAAGGACACATTTTATTAGGAGAATAGAAATGGACTTGTTGGAGATTACTGATAATTCTTTGCTGGGACCTCTTAAGGCTTGATTCATACTACACTTTTAGAGTCTAATTTATTTCGGTTCGGCTCTGTCTAAACTATGAGATGCGTCATTCAGACTTATTGTGTCTAAAAATACATATTTAGCCACTTGCATGCATGCCCCCAACATGGGGGCATGCATGCAAATTAAGATCATTAAATTCACTAAAACGATAGAAAGAAGTAAATGAAAACATTTTAACACTCATCTTTTCTTTTCTCTAATGACTATCTAAAATATGAACCCTTGTTGTAAAAAAACAAAGTTGTCCTTTAAAAAAAGAAATACTCAACAGAAATGTATTACAGTAAATAGCATTACACCAGGGAACTAGTATTTCACATGTAAATGTGACACACTATAATGACAGGGCCATGAAAGCACAGCTGAGTACTTCACAACAAATGCTCCCAGCTAGCTGGCTAGGCTAGCGAAATTGCCATATCAGCTAAACAACACAATAGCAACACAGAAGTTACCATTAGACCCATTATGGCCTAAAAACGTCATACAACATTCTTTGCACATAACAATCATTCAAGTTATAAAATGCAGTAAGAACTTACTCTTCACAAACGCACTCTTATTAAAAGTTGCAGAATTAAGGCACTGTTGTTGACAACGATGTCCTGGCTTGTCCTGACTGAACTCTAAACCATCAGGCCCCAGTGAGCCTGACTGAAGTGGAAAACTGATCTGCCCCAAAAAGTGCCTGAACAAAATAAACATATAATAATACCAGTAAGACTCCCTAATCGGGAGATAAGCGACCGCCAGGTCACAGCGTGATTTTAGGCCAAAATGTGTAGGAGCAGTGTCCAAAAATGTGTTCTGAGGACACAAGGAGGGGAATTTATAACAGGGCTTGGAGATGTGGGTCAAGACTCGAGATGGAGTCTGACTTTTTCCCTCGGAGAGTGGCAGTGTGTCATATATTAAACATGTTAAGCAAATCTCTACGTATTGCCAAGTAAATTGATAAGACGTTTAAAAACGTATTAACGGGTGAAGCATAATATCCCTCCTGGAATTAGGGATTGACAGAATTGGAGCGAGTCAGGCGAAACGTTAATTAAACGCAGTATTTGAAAGTTCCGCACTGTAGCTAGCAGATGCCATGCCGGCCTTGGCATTCGCTCTGGCACCATCACAGAGGGAAACTGTCACGACACAGACGTCCAAAATGTCAATGCATATCTTCAATGCGATTACATATTCGCTTGCATTTCAGCACACATCACTGGTGCAAGACCCCAATAAGCCTGGCCCACTCCATCTTAATTGTCTGAAGCCCAAAGGAGTTTACAGGGGCGTGACAGACAAGTCACAGGCTCTGCGCTGGCACAGTACAGCTGTAATCATCAAAAGACAGTGATGGAATCTAAGATAGGACTTTGTAAATGCATAGGTGGAAAGCATAGGTGAATTTACAGAGTAAACGCAGCTTGAGCATGAAGCGTGATTTATACTTGATCGTACAACAAGTCAAAAAACCCAACAACACACAAGCTCATATGTGAGCTTGTAGATCTGCTATTTTCAATGTATGACACTATCAAAATACATTGGGCTCAAAACCACTATGTGCCACTGCTGTGGCTCCGCTGCAGTGTGTGTGTGTGTGTGTGTGTGTGTGTGTGTGCGTGCGTGCGTGCGTGTGTGTGTGTGTGTGTGTGTGTGTGTGTGGGTTAGGGTGTGTACACGCTCGCTTGCGCGGCCACACTTGCATGCACGTGCACACGTTAGGGCGAGATAAGCTGCAGACGTCAGAGGGCGTCCAATTTAATCTCTCCTCAAAAAAAGCCTTTCACAAGTACGCAAGATGAACTTCCACCTCGGCGAGCTACTTAGAATGATTAGAATGGAATTTTGAAAATGGTCTTTTTCTCTCTCTCTCTTTCTCTGGCTGTATTCTGATTGGAGATAACAGTCCAATGAGCACACAAAACAAAGTGACCCCACGGCTGACCTTCTTTGTCACAGTGAAATTGCTTCTAATGTGCTATAGCACCACCAGATTATTAAAAAGATTTCTCAGTTGGATGACTTGACACATCAGCGAAATATTTTGCAATCGACATGGTCTTACAGCTGCATGTGTCAATGACTGGCAAAAAAAAAATACATTTCACTCATTAACCACAGCCAGCGGTGGACAAAGTATACACTCATGTCTTGTTCAAAAGTGAAGAATTATAAAAATTGTGAAAATAACAGATCCACAAGCTCACAACGCCTCACGGTGCGATGTGTTGTGAGCTTGTAGATCCGCTATATAAGTGGTTAGTTCATAATATATTTTTGTAATTTGGAGAGTTCCTTCGTAGAAATGGAAATTGGAAATGTAGCAGAGTGAAAGTCATATACTGGCAAAACAAAATTCAAAATAGACTACTCCACAAATGTACTTAACTTGATGCGTGCCAAGGGCCACAAGAGGGCGCCAAAGTGCCAGAGATAGTCCCATTGACCACCGGTCTAACATACAGGGAGCCACGTAGCAGTGACGCGCCTGTCCACGTTGGTGCATGTGATCAATGTGCCCCGGATGAAGAGAGCAACAATGTTGCTATAGGCTATCATTCATTTTAGAAGATCGATTTTCGGCGATTTAGCCGTAAACAAAACTTTGTCGCTGCCCTGGGAACACAGTTCAGAGAAAAAGGTCTCTAAAGATGTGAGTTTGTATTGGAGTCGGCGGCGCGGTGCGGCGGCGTTACCCGATTACGGGCCGATGTAAACAGAATCGCGGCCTGGGGCCTGGATGGAAAATTAGACCGGGGCTTCGGTGAGGCCTCCGATTAATTAATTCATTTTATTAAAAAACCCGGATTGATCCGGATCGGCACCCCGGAATACGTCGCGCCGCCGACAGTATAGATTGAGTTTTTTTGGGGGGGCTCTAAACTTTATTATAAACCATTTTCAATGGAATAAATCGTCGGACCATCTAGACTCGGTCGTTGGGAAGCGTAGGACGAGCCAGGACCACCCACATCTCAAGCAGCTCAGGGTAAGTAAAATAGCAAAAAAAACATTGTATTGTATTGAAAAAATCCCGAACTTGTCCGGGATAGGCACAAGAAGGGTTAAGTAAAAGTAAGTGTGCATTACTGGCCACAGCTATAGTGCTGCATCTCCAGTTCTATCACCGTGAGGTAAAACCTGGGTGTAATACGACACCTCCATGTACTTTTGAACAGTGAAGTAACCTAATTTGTTTGAGATGGAGTTAACTTGAAGGTGTTGAAGGGATTTGCTCTACAGAGGTTGCAGCAGCAGCGCACTTGGGCATTAAATAAACTAAAAGAGGCCAGCCATCAAAGAAAAACATGTAATTATCCTGGAAAAAAGATTAATGCGTATGAATGCATTAGCAAGAATTAATAAGACTAATCCTAATCTATCTATTGGACTCAGGTGCTCCGGTAAAAGTTGGTCCGTCTTCGGGGAGTTCTTCAATTAAAAATGTGACCGTATAAGCTGAGACCTGGTTATGAGGAATCTGGCTTTACCTTTCATTTCATCCTCCAACCTCTTGATGCAAAAATCCTTTTTAATTTTGTTGTCATTGCAGAGGCAGCACTAATTAAAACGCATACATAATTTGATATGTAAATGTTTAGATTTTTTTCTTCTTCTTCTGCCTTCTTTGATCTCCCTGTGCAGCGGGAGAGGACAGCCTGAATGATCACAGACTGGGGCCCAATCTGTCACCAGTGTCAGAAGGAGAGCGGTGAGCTGGAAGAAGGGAATGAGATTCGCTGGGATGTTTGTCAGGCCGCGTGGTGAGAGGATGACTTGATCAGGTCATTACATGCAGCGCTAACAACAACACGACCAAAAGAAATCGTTTGGCTTCCTTCATCTGGATCAAGAGGGGACAGTCAACACTCGAAAGATTGACAAAAACAGAAAACAATAGAGGGAAAAAGCCGAACATAGCTTAACGATTGAAACCCTCAATATTTAATGAACTTGAGCTTTGCTCTGTACTTGGTCTGCTCTCTTTTTCCCCTCTATATCAAATCTCTTTGAATTTGGCAAACATAGCCGATACACGTTGCGTTGCAACACATTGTGAGCTTGTACACCGGCCATTTTTGGCTAATGTTCCCCGCCAGAATATGGACGCTGGGGTTCAAGTGGTTAAGAATAACATAAAATAGCCCCAAAAAAGTCCAGATCTACAAGCTCACAGGCTGACCGTCTATTTTCGGTCTTCAGGGAAAGATAAAGCGGGACGTGGCCTAAGCATTTGATCAAGAGCGAGGCAAGGAATTTAATGGACTCTCCTCTGGAACCAGTCAATCTCCAAGATGAAGAATGAGGCCATTTTACATTACAGTGCCAGATGGTAATCGCTCACAGAGCAAGTGGGGCTAAGTCATCATTATGGAGAGAGAGGCTGGCCGCTACCAACTACAACTAATTTGCCATTGTAATGACATGCATTATAATGGCATATTACGATGGTAGGCCCTGTTGATCTTTACTGAGGCATTAAACGCTACTGCAGGCATTAAGAAATCTAGGTTAGCCCTCCCGACCTCACACGCATCCACACAGGCATGCATGCATGCACGTGCACGCACACGCACACAAGTCAGGATCAGGATCTGATTCTCGCTATTGTAAATGTGTCAAAATCACTTCAGTAAATGTTAACATCCCCCACCCCCCACCACCAACCAAAAAAAAAGCTAAATAAGCAGGCTGACACGCTGACAAGTGATCCCACTCTAGGTCTCATGACTAAATAATCACTGTGTTTTCACTTTGGCTGACAAGAGCCAACTTCTCGTTAAACAGGTCTCCCTTGTTGTTCCGAGTCATGTTTACAGTTTCCCCTCCACTCCAAAACATCACATTTGCATATCTGCATATTCATTCATCCCGAATTTCTCTTTGAGGGAGAAGGAGTAGACATGCTTTCCAGCGCTCTGTGCAGACACTCTGTGTGCACTTCTCCGTCCTCAAGGTCTCGCTGTCAGCTGCACCTGCCCCGTTTTCAGGCGATGTAAAAGAGGAATGCATGTCTGTATTCAGTCGAGAACGAAACAAAATGAGCGCTAGCACTAACCAACCACCTCAAAACTCTCTGGTGCCAGCATGTGTCTTATTTGCCGGTCTGCTGGCAAATATCTACATTTCCTGGAAAAATGTATAGATCAGGGGTCTTCAACGTTTTCAGGCCAAGGCCCCGTTAGTTGAAAAATAGCCGATCTACAAGCTTGTATGCTTTTTTTGGCCAAAGTTCACAGAATATGGACGCTATAGGATTCAAGTGGTTAATTTAAAAAAGGAGATTTCTCTAATATCACTCAAACATTTGGAGGACCGCCTGTAGTTCGGGTCCCCCTGTTGAGGACACTCGGTATAGATATTTACCGGTCTGTTGGTTCTGTGGAAGACGTAGTAATGCAGTGATATGAAGGGGAGCTACTGAGGGCCCATCAGCGGGGAGTTATTTGCATTTGCAGGAGGAAAGACAAGCGCGTGGGAGGCTGGTGATCGCTCTTTCCGTGTCTTCAGCGAGTGAACATGACGGGTTTAAATGAGCGGCGTGAGCGGCGGAAGCCCGCTGTCCTCTCCGTCGGACTCCTGCCACGCCGGTATTATAAGTGCCTCCCTGGCTCCCTCAGTGCCACCGTGTCACCAATTAGCCAGGGTCCTGCTTTCATTAAGGCATCTGTGCAGCTGCCTGACGCCTTCTGTCACTTCACTGATAATAAGCCTGAGATGGGGTTCACTACCTGACGCGCACACGCACGCACGCACGCACGCACGCACGCACGCACGCACACACACACACACACACACACACACACACACACACACACACACACACACACACACACACACACACAGGCGAGACACAGCGCACACATGCACACGTGGCACACAGTACATTGCAGTAACTGTTAAAGACCCACCTGTTCAGACAGGCGTTTGCTTATGTGCCTGCAACTCATCTGTGCCATGTCCTGTTCTCATTCGCGACGGCATTTTAAAGCTATACTGTGTAAGTTGCTCAACTTGTGGTCAGTAGCCCTATAGCAAACCTCGGTCGCGTCCGCGTCTTTCGGCCGTTTTTCGGTTCTCACACCCCCGCGTCTGCCTCCACCTCGCCGAGATCTATCTTTTGAGGGGTCCCTGGTTGCTGTGCGTTCAGCCATTCCGGAGATACACTCCTTCACCCATGCTTCACCGTGCACCCGAGTATAGAGACACACGGGAGACTACAAATATGGCCGCCCTAGCGACCCCACTCCAAGATGCGCTGTGATTGGCCGGCAGTGTATAACCCTCGCTGTGATTGGCCGGTAGTGTGATGACGCAATTTTTCCGCGAAAACCGGTCCCCGGTAGGGATAATAGAAAACATATAAAGAGAAGGCTTTAGAAGCTGAAAATAACGGAGTGGGGGTTCTAAAACTTTAGCGATTTAACAGTTAGGACAATTTTAAGATTTGTTTTATAAAAAAAGTTACATGGTATAACTTTAATGACTGGGTGTTCGATTATAAATCTCATTCATTCAAATGATGCTGAGCAACTTTCTATAAAGATCGGTATTTATGAAAAGGAACCTTATGACTATGCGAGGGCGCTCACTTAGTCTGCAGTATAGGCACACAGAGATGGGAAAGATTTATTGATTTAATGTGGCGAGGAAAGATCGTGCACAAAGCTGTTGCTGTGTGTTGTTCTTGCTCTCAGTGTAAGAGTCTACTTTATGTTCCGAGTCCAATAAAAGTTCACAGTAAAGTTTTCTGATGGCCAGTTCTGGCCAAGGAAAGTGGAAAGGGCTTCTGTCCACACTCCCCACTGATGCAAATCATTAAGAATTAAATGAAACAAACAAACCCCTAATTATCTAGACAATCTATTATCTATGCAATCAATCCCAATTAAATGATTGTATGAGAGTATGTAATGATGGCTGTGCATGTCACCGTGCACCGTGGCTGCTTTGGACATTGAGAACAATCTAATCAGACGTCTCTGATAATTACACACAGGGACGTGCTGGGCCCCTGATTCAGCCCAGTTTTCACTACTTTTGTGCAAACAGTTAAATTTTTACTTTTGTGCAAACAGTTGAATTTTATCCTAATGGCCCGGCCGAGAATGAACCGGCCGTTCGGGAGTTGTCCCGCTTTTCCCAATGGCCAGCACGTCCCTGATTACACAAACAATCAATTTTGTCAGAGGCCGTTCCATTATCTGTGGCCCCGAATCTGACCCTGTAGCTGGACTGCAACAGTGGTGTTTACAGCGAGTCCAGTCGGCTCATTAAAAACGTATTGTTGCACAACATATTCTCACCTCTAAAGCGTCATACGTCCGACGCGTTGTGAAGTATTGTACTGCGTCGGACGATAGACGCTTTGGGATTGCCTACTGTGTCAAGGGTTGGACGCATTGGGTGGTCTAAGAAGAAAGAAAAAAAAAGTAGTTCCCGAAGCGAGATTCGATACCGCTATGAAGGACTTACCGGTTTACCAGCCACCCGACGCTACCGCTCACGCCACTATAAACCACGGAGCCGCGCCGTCTCAGGCGCCAATGAACGCCGAGAGACGCCGCCGAGGGAGCGGTAGCGACCGAGTCGCCACGGCGAACGGTGTGAACGGCGCATGAGCCGACTCAGCCGCGTTACCGAATTATGTGCCGTTATGGACAGAATAGTAAATTTTGACCAGGGGACTGCTTCCGCGTCCGAATACGGCTCAAAGAATCCACGTTGTCAAAGATAACAAAAAGCACAAAAAAAAAGGAATTTCCCAGTCGTCTCGTTAGCTCAGTCAGTAGAGCATGATGACAGCTAATCCAGAGACCCGCGTTGGATTCCCTGTGGCGGAAAATATTCCAGTAAACACATGTCGGCGCATGCGTACTAAGACTCTCCGTTCTCGTCCTAAAACTCTCCGTTCTCGTCAGACCGTAGACGCAGTAGCCGTTCCAAAGCGTCGCACGGGTGAAGCAGAATGCGAGTTGGGAACGCGTCGGGAGGGTGACACAAAGGGGGGTGAGAACGGGCTGTGTTGCACACTAGGAATAGAATATTTTGCTCTTCCTGGATAATATAACATCCTGGATAACTTCACTGTTCGCATCGAACAAGTATCGCCGGTGGCAGTGTGGGCAGCAGTGGCTCAGGGGTAGAGTTGCCGTCTTAGAACACGGAGGGTTCCCAGTTCAATCCCGGGACACTCCCCCAGAGTTAGTGTCGTAGAGTCCTTTAGCAAGACTCTGAACCCCTAGTTAGTTCCTCCCCGTGAGCAGGTTGGTGCCTTGCATGGTTTCCTCTGCCATCGGGGCATGAATGTGTGTGTTGCAGTAGATTAGAGTTTATCATGATTGATTATTTGTGAGTAGATCATGTATTCATTGATTATATTAATATCTAGGTGACGTCTGTATGATGATACTAATACTTGATAGTTAGGAGTCGAGAAGTCTTCAGTAGGCCTGAGTACTATTGTTTTGGTAAAGCCTATCTTGTTAGTGTACAGATCGTTCCAGAGGCCTTGAAGCCACACAGTATAATTCTAGTGTCGGACCATTCTTCTTGGCAGAACTCTTTTACCACTGTCCAGAGTGATAATTGTACTTCTGTCCATGATATCATGTTATATAAACTTGACCACACCACCACCTAATATAATTGTCTTGTCTCCTCATTTTCTCATGATTATTGATTGATCTGAATTCCACCACAGTGTGTGAATGGGTGAATGTAATGCATGATCTCTGTAAAGTGCCTTGAATAAAGGCGCTACTGTATATAAATGTATCACCACTTCCTGTTCCCATCATTTCAAATGAGAAGTTCTCTAGCGTAACTTCTCATTTTTTCTCTAGCAGATCTACAAGCTCGCAGCGCGGCACTCGGTGCCGCGCTGTGAGCTTGTATATCTGCTATTTTTCAATAGCTAAAGTATAAAATAATTAAGGCCCCTCCAACACCTTGGGCCCTAGTAACTCAGTCCCACTTTCCTACCCCTTAATTGTGACGCCCCTGGCGCTACGGTATTCTAGGCTTTGACCTAGACTTGCTTAAAGTGGTGACTGCAACAGCGACCTTCTACCACTTGTTCTGTCTGTGTGAAATGCCACCGCTAAGACCTCCAAACATCATCTCTTTTCTTTTTCCAACTTCCTCCATTAAGGTTTCTATTTCAGTCACTGAAGTTGCACTTTATTTCACGC
Organism: Nannobrachium achirus; assembly: GCF_963921795.1. Classification (NCBI taxonomy): domain Eukaryota; kingdom Metazoa; phylum Chordata; class Actinopteri; order Myctophiformes; family Myctophidae; genus Nannobrachium; species Nannobrachium achirus. The sequence goes on from NC_137814.1 coordinate 10,829,283, forward strand.
TCCTTTTCTCAGACTCAGTCTGACATTTCTCCTACATGAAGATGAACGTGGAAATGCATAAATGGTGGGAGAGGTGTTTTTCCGGTAAATATCAAGGGAGTTGACACGAACGTGTTGACTTGAGAACAATTCCAAGCTGAGCTCATTTTCATGCCATGATTTATAATAAGATACAGGAGGTGTATAGTGTTTTTCATAAAAGTGAGGAAAGGAACTCCCGTACGGACGCATCTGCAATTAGTGGGGGAGTCTGAACAAACTTTCATAAGAACACACAGATAGGAATGTATATGCAATAGCCTATATGCATATTACTGTGAAAATGGACACAGATGTTGGGCATCCACGCAGGCACACACAGAGAGGGGTGTCGCACCAAATTCTGGGCCCTGGGTACAAGGATTCACTGCGGGCCCCCAATGAATGTTCTTCATAGGGGGAGGGGGTTTAACCCATTTAGACTGGTATCGCAATATTACACATTGTTGTGTGCTTTAACTATTGAAAATAGCAGATATACAAGCTCACAGCCGCACTGCGAACTTGTAGATCTGCTATTTTTGAAAAATGTAATTGAAATTGAAATTTGAAAATTTCAAATCCTTCTAAGGTTTTTTTGAAAAAACTATGTTTATATGTCAGTGGTGCTCATTACTACTCAAACCTTTTCATGTGAAGGACCCCCAAAATGATATGTATTTGGCCATGGACCCCAATCTCAAAATATTTAGTTCCAGGGACCCCCCAGAAGCGAAATTTGAGTAACAAATGTAAAAAATATATATATTCAAAGATTTGCACACATTTTCACGGCCTGTTCTAAAATAGCAGATCTACAAGCTTGCAGCGCGGCACTCGGTGCCGCGCTGTGAGCTTGAATATCTGCTATTTTTCAATAGCTAAAGTATAAAATAATTAAGGCCCCTCCACCTTGGGCCCTAGTAACTCAGTCCCCCCCCCCCCCCCCCCCCCCTTGTGACGCCCCTGCAGCAGATACATGCATACATGCACATGAACCATGTATTTATGAACATACACCTACACACACTCCATGCCTTAATTTATGCTCCGTAGTGTCACGGTGTCATGCACGCGCCGGGGAGGAAGCGGTCTTACAGGCGTGGGTACAGTACAGTCAATCTGTCAGTGCTCATTATGTCTCGCTGCGATTTGTGACTGCCTTTTGTTCCGTTAATTATAGAAACTGAAGGCCGAACGCGGCGAAAGGTAGGAGCTGGTGGAGTCAGCAGATTGGTGTCACTATACTAACAGTGCATCGGCGCTGACAGCAGTCATAACACAAGCCGCACAAATCTGCCGCTCGCGCGAACAGAATCACATCTGAGGGAAGACGACACCTGATTTCTGGCAACTTAACAGGAGAGATACAGTGTATTTATAATTGCCACGGCTCCATCAAACTTGGAGGTCACCTGCAGGAAAAAGATATACGAAGGGGGTTTCATTCCAAAATGCCATCTATCCATTTTGGAAGAGTTATTGCTGCCTAAGTAATGTGGAGTGCTGAATATTGAGAGGGGGGGGGGGGGGGGGCACAAATATAAAGACATTTATTTTGTAGACAGCTATTTTGCAGTCAATGACCTTCAGATAATTAAGAAGTCAATACATTTCAACAGTGAGATTGATTTTCATGCCAGCAATTAATGTCAGCCACGGCAGGATTTTAACTGGCGAAAATCTAATTTTGTCTTCGCTAACTCTGCCATGTATCTGCATGCGGTAAACGATTTGGAGTTATAGGAACCAAATGAACCCTTATGGGTTTGCACACTCTCAGAAACCAGTAAGACTCCCTAATCGGGAGATAAGCTACAGTCAGGTCGCATGTCTGACAAATCGGCCTGTTGGTGGCGCTAAATGGGACAGATCCATGTTGATGATATGACTGTAGACATACTGTGTACCGCTTTGCGTGATTTTAGGGCAAAATCTGTAGGAGCAGTGTCCAAAAATGTGTTTGAAAAAAACGTCCTGATGGTCTGACGGTCGCAATAAAAGACAGAACACAGAGAATTTTAAAAATGTAGATTGAGTTCCCCGTGATAGGTAGATAGATAGACCTTTCATAGACAGACCATTGCTACATAGACCAGAGATTTATTAAAAAAATCGTATCCAAGTGCGGGTCCTTGAAAGGAAATAAGGTTGAGAATCACTGGTCTAGCCACCTGCATTCCAACCAGCGCAGGGCGAGACAGACCCCAGCAAACGGAAATAAAGGCTAGATGGGGTGATGGGGTCACGCACGCACGCGCATGCACGCACACGCACGCACGCACGCACGCACGCACGCACGCACGCACACACACACACACACACACACACACACACACACACACACACACACACACACACACACACACACACACACATCCACCTGTTAAATATTAGTCTCACATCAAAAAAGATGACGCCTGGGCTTGAGGGAGTGAATTATTCATCCCCCTCTCTCTGTCCCTGGCTGGGTGACCCCAGCCTCTTTGGGCCAAACCAACCACCGTCTCAACTGTTTGATGTTGCCTTCCCTCCTCCTCCTCCCCCCCCCCCCCCCCCCCCCCGCAGACTGGAGAGATGGCTGCACCTCTGGGCCAAACATAAAGGCCAGGCAGGTACAGTCGCATGATGGGTAAGAAAATATATATAACGTCGTTGTCGGGTGGAAACCTTTTATGTCCAAAACCTTCCTTTTTTGTTAACTAGTCCTTACCCGTTCAAAGATATGAGCTCTGAAATGATGTGCAGTGTGTGGGTTATGGGGTGTGCACTGTGCACACAGTATATGAGGGATGGAAAGTAACTTTCTGGTGCTTGCATGATAATATGTAGGAGCATCAATGTAAGAAAGACCCGTTTCGTTTAAAGGCTACAGAGATACTGTGTACCGATCTACATGACAACATCTGAAAGAGGGCCAGCCAACAATTAGTAGAGGAAAAAAACATAAAAAAGAGCCTTAGTTTTTGAGGTACCCCTACCCGGGGTAGAACAAAACGCGACATAGTTTTTTCATATCTTTAGGATGTCCCCTTCATGAAATGGATTGTCCCAAGTTTTACTTTTACTGCAAAAGTCATGAAATTGATCCATGAAGGGACTCACCACATAGGCAAAAAAACGCCTATACTGAAAGATGGAGTTCCAAGTCAAACCTTTGTCATTTTCTACCTGCAGGTTGTTTTTACCTCATACTTGCACAGAAGGTCTACATGTAGTGTCCTTACATCTCAGAACAATCAGAATGCAAAAAGATGGTTCTGTTTTGAATCTGCAGCCTTTTATATAAGGACTTTCTATAGGCGGAAATTACATTTCTAAGGAATATTCCCCTGTAAGTCTGGGGATAATCTTCTATAAGGGGTAGAACAAAACGCGACATAGTTCTTTCAAATCTTTAGGATGTCCCCTTCATGAAATGCACTGTCCCGAGTTTTACTTTTACTGCAAAGGTCATGAAATTGATCCATGAAGGGACTCACCACATAGGCAAAAAACGCCTATCCTGAAAGATGGAGTTCCAATTCAATCCTTTGTCATTTTCTACCTGCTGTTTGTTTTTACCTCATACTTGCACAGATGGTGTACAGGTAGCATCCTTACATCCCAAAAATTTGATTCTGTTTTGAATCTGCAGCCTTTCATATAAGGACTTTCTATAGGCGGAAATGACATTCATGCTGCGAAGGAATATAATGACGAAGCGAGTTTGGAGGAGTGTTCTGGAGGTTGCGTGCGCTCACGGGTCGGGACCTGCGTGTCCCGCCCCCTATCCACAATACAGGATATAGGTAGACCTGCCTGTAGGTAAGGTATTGTTGCGCAAGCTGCTGCCCCGCCACCACCCCAGCTCCACCGTAGGTTCTGTGTTAGACCCCGCGGGGGGTCTCGGGTCATTGCCTGCAGAGATATGTTAAGCCCACGACGTACACAGCCATACATGTACTTCGCCGTACATGGTACACGTGTGATCATGGGCCTGCAGGAAATGACCCGAATGCAGAATACATCGCCAAAGTTATGCTCCTGCCTAGTTGCCATAGATGCCTGTTCTTATTCCTAGGCTGTTAGTATGCTGCGGCTTTAGTATAGTATCACAGTATACATCTCATGCATTTGTCGCTCTCCTGCTGCTGTTAGTATGCCTACTAGTGTATGCTGCTGCCTTTATGTATCGTGCTGCTGCCTTCATATCCTGCTGATGTTTATATGCTATGTTGTTGCTGCCATTCTTGTCAATAAAGTATAATTTAACCTAAAGAACGCTCCCCTGAACTAAGGAAAATCCTGGAGATAATCTTCTATAAGGGGTAGTACAAACCCTGACAGTGTTTTACTTGTCCTCTTCATGAAATGGATGGTCAGTAGTTTTACTTTTACTGTAGAAGTCATGAAATTGATCCATAAAGGCACTCACCATAAAAAAAGACAACCCTGACAGATGGAGTTCCAAGTCAATCCTTTGTCATTTTCTACCTGCTTTTTATTCACCTCAAAAGCAGCAAAAATATTGTTCTATAAGCAGTCTATGGTAGTCAGACTTAAATGCAGTATATGTAGGCCTATATTCAGTAGAATACACTACACAATGTGTGATTATTTGGCATGCAGTAAGCCAAAGATTCTCAGATCTTGAAGCTCATGTATGTGCTTTGCCAGCTTGTTGAAAGCTGTTGTTTTGCTTATTCTGAACATGCTGCTCGTTGCATTGCATCCAGTCAATGCGTGCCATGCTGGAAGACTCTCACACAAAGCCACCCTCAATGTATTTGTAATATCAGACATTGGATGTATCGTTCTCTATCCCATGACCAGCATGCATGAAAATGGCAGCTATTCCAAGGAGTTGTTGACTGACAGTAGATGAGCAACACAAGTATATCCATAGTACTGTACATATAAATTAGGTCAGGGTGTGAGAACCGTTGGCTTGACAGATAGTCTACCAGAGGCTTCAGCATGTTCAACACAATATGCCCTCACTCTCTATGGCCTAAAAAAGAAAGCAAAGGGCCAGGTGTGTTCTATAGTCTTGATGAGCTCCGTTGTATTCTTGCATCATGACAGACATGCCATACATGGTGCCACAATCATGTCCCCAAACCCCTTCTGTGGAATCCATTTGGGAAGGGTTGGATGCTAAAGGATACATCACTACAGCCTGTCCTGTTCAAAAAATAGCCTGCACCAAGCAGTAAGAGACCTCACCCAACTCTACTGCTATGATAAGGATTGTTGCAGTCAAAGTAGTATGTTCCTCAATGTCTCTCTGTGGGATTGTGTTGTACATAATATTGCTCCTGTCTTTACAGTACATTGCATTGCCTGTAAACTCAAATAAACAAGAAATGACACAATCCTTTTATACCAGCTTGTGCCTTGTGGACCAGCCTTGACTGTGGAGCATTGTAGTGGCCTTGTGGTTGTAATCCACTGGGAACTGAATTCCTTCTTACCATTTATATCATACCATATTTATTACCATAACATAAATAGTAAGACGGAATTCAATTAATCCATTGACAAGCCATTGACCAATAGATACACAGCCGATTACGTCACGAAATCTCCTGACAAAATTATGTCAGAATTTGGGAGATCCCAGCTTTGTATCCATTGACCAGCTTTGCAAATTGGTCAGTCCCCCTCACACTCAAAATAGTTGTTGATTAGAAAATATTGAAAAAGAAATAAACGAAATAAATTAAAATGAGAAAAAGCTGCTGTTTGATTATTTGGCATGCAGTACGAATGGCACACATATATACCTATACCTGAGAACCATCCGTAGATTCTATGACTATGAAGTGTGTAGAGACATGGTATCAAATTGTAATCCCACTACATTTTGTTGTATTTGAGGCAGTATTAATAGATAGAGGGAAAAAAAACTCCTGATTCACAATACAAGCATATTCTGACATATTCTTCTGGTTTCTTTTGTTTGTTGGTGTATTCCCTATTGACAATCTGAATGGAGCTCGTTAATTTGTATTGATAATGAGCACCTTATCGATCCTGCTTATTGACCCGGGCTTTTATCAAGCCCACTGTTGAGCGCTTTATAATATTTTGTGGGAAGATGTGAGATGACAAATTCTGAACAGAACTGGTATCTTTTTTAATTGGCCAGTTGTTGTGACTGTGAGTGGGGTCGCCACTCCGACAGTGACTTCTTATTGTCGGAGTGGCAACACGTCCATAGAGGTTAGGGTTAGGGTAAGAGATAGGGTTAGTGTCTGTCGGAAAGGAGACATGTCGGAATGAAGATGAGAATTGACAAAAGTAAAAAATATTATCATTTAATATCTTTTAAAAATCATTCATTAGTGTGCAGTAAGTGTTAAATGGCTATATATTATGAATAGTACTGTAACAATGTATTGATCGCCTCTTGTCTTGATTATTTAAACATGATGTCATGGCCCGCTATGCTTAATAACAAGCTTGATAAGCCCAACGCTTATTGATACCGGGATATCAAGTTTGTAGTAGGCCCTTGTTTCGAGCACCTTCCCAACCAGTAAGTAGAAATGGTGTATGATTAACGTGTGGGGATATTTCTGCACTTTCTTGGTAAATCACTTTTTTGCATTCTGATTGTTTTGGGATGTAGGGACCTGTAGACCATCTGTGCAAGTATGAGGTAAAAATAACCAGCAATAGAAAATTACAAAGGATTGACTTGGAACTCCATCTTTCAGGGTAGGCGTTTTTTGCCTATGTGGTCCCTTCAGCCTTCATGGATCATTTTCATGACTTTTGCAGTAAAAGCAAAACTGCTGACCATCCATTTCATGAAGAGGACTAGTAAAAGTTATGAAAAAACATTGTCATGGTTTGTACTACCCCTTATAGAAGGATTACAGGGAAATTCTCCTTAGGAATGTCATTTCCGCCTATAGAAAGTCCTTATATAAAAGGCTGCAGATTCAAAACAGAACCAAATTTTTGCAGTCTGATTGTTTTGGGATGTAGGGACACTACCTGTAGACCATCTGTGCAAGTATGAGGTAAAAACAACCAGCAGGTAGAAAATGACAAAGGTTTGACTTGGAACTCCATCTTTCAGGATAGGCGTTTTTTTGCTTATGTGGTTAGTCCTTTCATGGATCAATTTCATGACTTTAGCATTAAAAGCAAAACTCGGGACAATCCATTTCATGAAAGGGACATCCTAAAGATATGAAAAAACTATGTCGCATTTTGTTCTACCCCGGGTAGGGGTATGGTCAACTTCTGGCCTATTTTTTCCTCCACTAAATTGCTCCAGCCACTGAGGAGAAACGCTGTGACAGACACTCAGACAGACAGACACTCAGACAGACAGACAGACAGACAGACAGACAGACACTCACTCAGACAGACATTCGCAAAATTATAGTATAGATATTTAAAATAAAATAAAAAAACGATTTAAAATAGTGAAAATAGCCGATCTACAAGCACACAACGCCTCGCGATGCGAGGCGTTGTGTGCTTGTAGATCTGCTATTTTCACTACTTTTGTGCGACATTTTTTTTTTATGATGAAGTAGCCCAGAGATTTCATTTACGAAAAAACATACACATTTGAAACTTGGAGATGCAAGGTTTCTGCCCGACAGACAGTGATGATTTGATGTCTACAACATTAGACTTGCATGAATGAGATGCATTGATGTCAAAACGGTCACAAAGATATGGACATTTTAAAAAGGAAGAGCTGGAAAAGGAATTCATGCATAAACCTGAAGATTTTTTGTTTTTATGCACTTTGTGATAAAGCATTTGCCAAAATTGCTGCATACACCACAACATTCAATACAGTATGAGTGGAACCTTGTCCAGTGCGTCTCAAACATGTCAAGGACCCCCCCTAAATGGATTTGTATTTGGCTGCAGACACCCATTTGAATAGACTGTGGGGCCAGGGATCCCCATAAGAGAACCTCATTTTGTGTTTGTTAGAAAGGTTTAAAGGTAAAGGAGCAGATCTACAAGCTCACAGCGCGCTAGGGCATTCACCAACTATTCGAATATTCGAACATCAAAGTCACTATTCAACGTTGTTCACCGAAGTCGAATATTCGCTTATTTTTATTCTTTTATTGTTTTCTCTTTAATAAAAATATAGTTTATAAAGCTTGGCTAGATAGGAAGTCATAAGAATGAGTTGTCAGTGCCCCTGGTGAATGAATTTGTTAATGCTCTATACCAGGGGTTCTCAAACCTTTTTAGGCAGTGACCCCGAAAATATACATATTTGAACTGGGGACCCCCGCCCTGACAAGCCCTTGGAATTGTAGGTATTACATTTAATGTGACTCGGTTCCACAGATAAATATTTTGAAAATAGCAGATCTACATGCTCACAACGCCTCGCAACGCGAGGCGTTGTGAGCATGTAGATCGGCTATTTTTACAATGTTTGCCTCTTGCTTACTTAATATTTGACAGTTTGGCCAGTCCTGTTGAATATTCGACTATTCCAATACTTTGAGGTCGAATAATTCGAATACTAAAAATCACTATTCGCGAATGCCCTACAGCGCGCCACGACGTGGCACGCCGCAAGCTCATAGATGGGCTTATTTTTCAAATAGCTGAAAGATTAAATTGATGCTTAATTGTTTAAGACTCTTCCATTTAGCTGGAGACAACCCTGAAACCCCCTGGACTCCACTTTGAGAACCACTGGTCTACAAACAGAGAGGTTCATCTGTGTCCTCCTCCTCCGACTCTCCGTGGCTGCAGACTTCGTTTCTTCTGCGATCCTATTAGAAATCATGCCCGGCTCAGATGTGGCTCGGGCGATATCAAAATCCCCCCCCCCCCTCCTCAGCCCTGGGACCGGATAAGTCTCAGGAGGAAAAGGGATGCGTTCGCATTTTACTCCAACCAAAGCTTTGCCATTGAATAAAGTAATGATATTCATGCTGAAACGGGGGAGAGAAAAAAAAAACATATCCACATTAGCGCTTCTGCTTCTGGGCTGCGCTCAAGGTTTTTTTTTTTTAAGTTATAATTCTTGAGGCTATAATTGTGTTGGGGGGGGACATAAAGTAAGCTGAACAAACATGGTAGGATAATGTCTATTCCTCTTCCAGGAGGGATATATGCTCTATGAAAAACGTGACACTAACACCATTATGATGTTATACTAAAATTAATAAATCATGACGTGAGTTGAACTTATACAGCAGTGGTTGAGAACTGAGGATTAGATTTATTTTTGAAAAGGCCAGCTTGAAAGTGGTTAAGGACCTGATCTCAACCCTTTTCTTTTCCACTCCACCCCTCCTCACTCTCATCAATTGTTAATAACGATAGCCTAGAGATTCGAGATTCTTAGAGCATTAATTAGTGAAACCCCACTGGTTCTCAACGTGGGGTCCGGGAACACCCAGGGGTCCTGGAGGGAGATCCAGGGGGTCCCCGGCTAAATGATAGTTAGTTAAGAACCAAATGGACCATTTTGGGTCTGTAACACAGAGAGTGTGCTACCTAGACATAGTCGCTTATAAAAAATATTCATTGACATAGCGGTATGTGAATTGTTTTTTAAATGACCAAGAAAAAACTTTGCTTCTCAATTATTCGATTTACCTACAGTACATAAGTCAGATTAAGTCGGTTATTGGTTCTAAATGTAGGTTTCAATATATTTTCGGTTAGTTGCCCACAGCCTTATTAATTACTCAATCTGATAGCAAATAAGTCCCTGCAACATCACGTCCACACCACCAAACCCACCCCCACGGCCAGCTGCGTAGCGCCATTACCGCTGACATGTCAGATTCCCACTTGTTTTGTTTATTCAGATGCGCGCTATGCCTGAAAACATGTGTTTTCCACCTGTTTCCGTTAGCAACGCTGAGCCGCGCTCGCAGTCCTAATGACTCCCGTGGCCTGTAATTTCCTATCGCGTGTGGCAAACTCTGATTATAGGGTGCGAGTCGCGAGCCTTAAGCCCGAGCAGCATCATCTTTTCCAGTTATTGTTTTGTGTTTGGCTTCAACGCTAGGCAAGGGCCCTGCAGCTGTGCATCTCAATAACAACACTGCTCAAGCAGGCTGTGTTTAACAGCAAATTGATTTAATACAACGCTGTTACTCTGCGGCAACAGCCCTTGGCTACTGGTTTCTAATGCGTTGTTTGCAGATGCATTATAGCATATCAAACAGGGTTCGTGTTGACAATACATTACTGACGTCCTACTGATGGGTCAATAATCGTGCAGAGAGTCCCCAGTTTACATGAGCAAAGATGTACCCATGGCCTGGGCTCGACTAAAGCGGCGTTCGTAATAGAATGTCGAAAGACGGTCGTAGGAATGTGCCGACTGATCAATTAGTTGATTTAATCAACAAATCTGTAATTGTCTTTATTGTGTACAATCATGCAGAGACCAACCTTTTCAGGTTGATGAAGTTGAGAATGGAACATCCTAATGATGATTTCACAATGGCTACTGGCTACTGGCCTATAGACTGGTAGAATGAACCACTTGAACCCTAGCATCCCTATTCTGGATGAACATTCGCCAAAAAATAGCAGATCTACAAGTTCACAACATGCTGTTGCGCGTTGTGGCTATAAGGGCTATTTTTTGGGGGGTGAAGAGATTTGGTGTAGAGGGGTAAAAAGAGGGGACCAAGTACATAGCCGACCCCAGTCAACAAAGTATAGAATTTACAGGTGATTTTTCAAGAAATAATGAATTCAGAATGGAAAGAAACATTTAAAAGCACAATTCAACAAAACTATATACCAATTAAACTACATATGTCGCAACGCAATACGTTGTGAGCCTGTATATATGTGCTATTTTCGCATTAATGTTTTCCTATTGTGCCCAGAATAGAGAGAGGCTTTAGGTTGCATGACGTGGTTGGAAAAAGTGAGTGAAAATACAGTTCACGGCACCATTGTGACAGAGGTATCTGTTTTCCCACAGGCTACCTCGGGTTAGTCACATAAAGGCTTTCATTCACATTATCATCCCGGTGCGTGTTCAGGAATGTTGCGCAAGGGGAAGAATACAGCGCATCCTTTCTCTGCTTCCTTTTACCCCTCTACCTCCTTCTCCTCCTCCTCCTCTTCCTCTCTCCCATCACCACCCTCCTTCTCCTCCTCCTTCCTCTTCTGAAAGCGCGGAGGAGGAAGGGGGGGCGGGTGCACCTCGGGGCCCCCGACAGCTCGCTCCCAATGTGACCACCCTCCGCGGCGCGCGTGCGCAGCGTGTACAGTAATGCCATTAAACCTTCCGCCTCAGGGGAATTAGTCACGCGAAGGCTTTTGGGAGGCGAGGGTGGTGGTGGTGGTGGTGGGGTGGGTGGGTGGGTTCGAGAGGTGGGAGTTGGGGAGGGGGCGGGGGGCACCCATACAAAAAGAGAGCCCCCCCCTTTGAAAGGGAGCCGGAGCCCTGCCTGGGGCAGGTCAGGGAGGGCTGTTTACAGAACAACAGTCTCTTATCAGCCGTGTGCTTCTCCCCGAGGAGGCTCCACTGCAAACAGATAACAACCCTCCAAATCGGCGGCGGAGTGTGACCGATAAGGCCATAATCAGGTGCATTCTGCTGCTGCTTTGGGGATGGAGTATCCAGAAGAACCATTTGGCGGGGAGGCGCCGTGCGCGGCTGCGCATACGCGCGCGAGCGTACGCGCGCGAGCGTGTGGTTTAACAATGCGCTCCACTGTTAATGGTGAGATCATACGGTAGAGCGGGATGCCTCCGGAGAAATGATGCAAATGTTAAAAACACACACTGATGATAATAATACACAACAGTAATAATGTTACTGACATGATAATGAGACGAATAATATGAATCACTCACTGCCATCCTCATTAACATACCGTCATGATGAATATCGTTATTCATACTAGTCATACTCATCATCATCATCAACATCATCATCATCATCATATGCATTCTGCACCCATCATAACAAATATAAACTGTTTTATTTTCAAATGCGTGGTGCATTGCTTTATTGCGACCGTCAGGTCGCAAGTTACTATGAAAAGCTGTCCTTCCGTCTGTCTGTCTATCCGTCACGTCACGTCACACTTTTGCCCCTACTCTTATCTCTGCCACCGTTGGCCCTATCGATGCCAAACTTTACACACACACTCCTTGGAGGGCAAATCACAACCTCCGCCCCTGATTTCTCACATGGCCCTCTTCTAGCCCCACAGGCAGATTTTTGCTGAATACATTTTTGGACACAAAAATCACGCAAAGTGGTACACAGCATCTCTAAAGTCATGTCATCAACATGGATCTGTCCCATTTCCCATATTCCCTCCAAATTGGCTACGATTGCTTTCATGTCATGTCCACTAGCTATATGGAAGCCCTTTTATTCCCCACACACACAGGCAACTGAATAACATCATTCTACAGTAAGTTTGTGGCCTAATTTGTCCACTGGGATGGATTCATTACCAAACACTTAAAATGGTCAATAGACCTGGCTTTTAGCACAAGGGCAACCAGAACACATGCGACAGACAGAGCTAATGCAAATAACTGGCGCTCAGAACGGCCGCCTAATGCATTAATGACTGGCTGACGCACGCTAATGTGACGGCGACAGATCCAGACTGACAGTAATGGAGAATATCGCCCCTGGTTATATTCTCACAGGGTGGGGGGGCGTGGTAGTGGTAGTGGTGGTGGGTGGGGTGGGGGGGGCTAAGGGACGACAGGGGGAGGAACATACAATACACACCTGCCAAGTGGCTGTGCTGGTGACAGAAACCTAATGAATAGCAGGGCACAAGGTTGAAACAGTGACACTACATGCCAGCCCCCCTCCCCACCCCACCTCCCCCCAGCACACACACACACACACACACACACACACACACACACACACACACACACACACACACACACACACACACACACACTTGTTACACTGATATGCAAAATGTATCAGTCCGCGAACCGCCATTTGAAAAGGTGTTGTGCCATGAGAGAAAATGTGTAAAAAAGACAGCCTAAAAAAATGTTTACTCTGGACCAGCTGGAAGCCCCTCATGGACCCCCGGTGTTCCCCAGGCCTAGCGCTGCCAGAATCCCCGCCGAGGGCAATTTTATTTTGCACCGGCTGCTTCGGGTCTAGCAATGCAAGGCCCCAGACCCCACTTTGAGAACCCACTGGCTTGTACTGTACGCAAGCAGCTCTTTGGCATTAAACAGATTCTGTTTCGGTCGGGGGTACATTAAGTTATTGCAGAAGGAACTTAGCCTCCATGGCTCAAAAGGCACATTTCAAACGTATGTGACTTTGGCAAAGCGGCGGTGTCGCGCTTCTTTGACAGCTCTGAAATTAGCCTATACTTCAAGTTTTGAGTCAAGGCTGCGCTCACCTGAGCCGTGGTGAAGATGTGCGAGTGCGCCGCCGAGAGATCAACATCAACTCACACAACAGCTTTATAGTGGGCTATAAAATGAAATGGGACAAAAAAAATAGACGGTTCCAATGTTGTCTGGGACAATAGCAGACCTACAAGCTCACCATGTGCCGCAATACGGCGCATTGTGAGCTTATAGTCTGCTACAAATCTTTTATCGTATGGCTCAGCAGGAGTCTAGCTGTCTATAAGACGTTTGGCTGGTGTGTGTGTGTGTGTGTGTGTGTGTGTGTGTGTGTGCGTGCGTGCGTGCGTGCGTGCGTGCGTGCGTGCGTGCATGCTTGCTTGCGTGCATGCTTGCTTGCGTGCGTGCGTGCGTCTAACAAACCACTGGACTAATTAGCGCCACATGTCCACAGTCCACACTTCCAGTAGGTAACAGAGGTAATTCCAAATAGAAATGTAAGTATGTTATATATTGTCACTGTCGGGCAGAAAACTCGTATCACCAAGTTTCAAATGTGTACGTTTTTTTTGCAAAGTAAAGCCCTGCTTCATCATACAAGACTGTCGCACACAAAAAAAAGGCAAATAGCAGATCTACAAGCACACAACGCCTCGCGAGTCGCGAGGCGTTGTGTGCTTGTAGATCGGCTATTTTCACAATTAAAAAAATAAATGTTAAATACAAAACGGTTTTGGACATGCAGATGTGCCATTTCAAAACTTCACGCATGGGTTTTCAGGGGATTTGCAGAACATTGAGCTTGTAGATCAGCTATTTTTGCTATTTGTATGACCTTCTCTGACTTCGAAGTTTAAATTTCATCAAGGTGGATTCTGCTTTTCAATGAGAATGGAGTCTTTTAAATATTTAATTGTATTCTAAATTGGACGTCAAACCTTGCCCAAATTTGAAGTCATAAATTATGTCTACACTAGGTGACAGCCTGACGTGACACATGAAGACCGAGACCCACATTGGAGCCATGCTGTCCCCATGTGGGGACCCCCACTGGAGCCATGCTGTCCCCATGTGGGGACCCCCACATCCTCATGATCATTGGAGCCATGCTGTCCCCATGTGGGCCCCCCCCCCACATCCTCATCATTAGATTCTTCTGGAAACGGCCAGGGCTGAATGTGGTCTCAGCCCTTTCTTTCACTTCAACCCTCCTCCCCATCATCATTTGTTAATAACAATTGAGATTTGAGACCCTTGGAGCATTAATTAGTGAAAATGTTTCCTGAGTGAGTGAGTGCAGACACCTACAATGAAATGCATACTTCTGTAAACATGATCCGCTGCTGCATAATAACAAGTTGTTGTTTTTCTAAGTTTCTATTTTTTTTAATGGTGATTAGATGAGAGAACTATTCGTGCATGGCCATCGCTCTTCCTCCCCTCTCTCTCTCTCTCTCTCTCTCTCTCTCTCTCTCTCTCTCTCTCTCTCTCTCTCTCTCTCTGCGCCTCTCTCATCTGTCTGTTCCATTACTCTTTCTCCCCCTCTCACTCCTCTTTCCCCTTCTTCTCTTTGCTCACACAAACTCTCTCCCCTGTTTCTCTCTCTCTTTCTCTCACTCTCTCCCTGTCTGTCTCTCACCCTCTCTCTCTATCTCTCTCCCCCTCTCGTCATTAGGCCGCCTCTGTGCTGGCCCGCGTGCGATTCATTAGCTTTTATCCTCTTCATTTGAAGAAGGAACTGTGTGTAATTAGAGCAGCTCTGTTTGTCCAGCAATCCCTCACACAGTCACATCTCAAGGCCAATTACCATTCCTCTGCACGGCTCCGCCGATAACATCGCCACATATCAGCCGCTTCAAGAATTAACTTGGCAACTATTATCTGCCTCTCAAGAATGTAAATAAAGCCGCTCGCCAATCAACGCTTAACGACTGTGAATGTGGAAGGGAAAGATGATGAGCCATACAGGAGACACAGGTCACACAATTACTCCTTCCTGTTGTTGCGTTGGGGACATTTGTAATAAATAGACTGAGACATTTCTAAAATAGACTACTGTATCTCCTATAGGCAGTGGTGAACTAAGTAGCCATCTCAGACCCAGTACTTGAGTCGAAGTATACAGGTATTGTACATACTGTACATAAGAATCAGCATTATTTATTTACGGTAGCAGTTTAGTATGAAAAGGGTCACATCTTGTCTCTGTCTGTCTACGCAATGCCCAAATATGGAGGCCACATCAGCCACATACCACACTAACAGAATCCATACTATACTGTATGGCCAAGACAGATGGCCAAGACAGCCCATATCTGTATGGCTGGTTCTACAAACAGGGATCTCCATATATGGGCATAAAAGGGATTGTATGTATTACGGTATGTCAGATGTCATAGATGTCATAGGACTTTCACATAACTAATAACTGAGTAAGCATATTTGGGTTCTCATATATCCATATACACCCATATATGGGTAACTGGTCCGATATACATCACTGGCCAGATGGCCAAGACATGGCGCGGACCTCGCCCTTGCCCTTTATGGCGAGGTCGCTTTTCACCCTTGGGCGCCTTACTCAAAAAATACTCAATTATAAGTAGAGGTTGCTCAATCAACTTGAGTTAGAGTACTTAAATACGTTTTCAAAAGAAGTACATTTTTTAGTAAATTTTATTTTTATTTTCCAAACAAATTCAAAAACTTTTCAGAGATTTTCAATAATAACGATTGTAACCAAGCAAGAATTGTACAGATGAAGTGTAGTCAAAAGTACAATATTTGTCTTTGAAATGTGGTGTGAAAGTCTTGAGTATCCAAAAATACATTATACTCGAGTACAGCTTCTAAACAAATAAATTAAAGTACAGAACTCAAGTAAATATACTTTGTTACTGTCCGCCACTGCTCCTAGGTGTTAGACTCCATGACGCTGTCAGTGTCAGGGTGTTTTTAGTTTCTGTAAGGCATGTCATCATCATACTGAGCCACAGTGACCTGACCATGATGTAAACAGGAAATGTGTCCTATATTTGTAGACAGAGTGGTGTGTGTAGGCCGGGTGTACAGACATAAATAGCATGTACCGCGCTGGTTGCGTGAAGTTTGATTCACAAACGGTGTCCATGTCATCGATGTCACGCTGCCTGCATTCAGCCCAGGAGCGGATATGTGTGAATGAATCACCCAAACAGTCTGCTGCACAAGTCAAACTCAGGTCTTCTTGTTTATGTTCAACTTCACGCTATGCTACGCTATGCTATGCTATGCTATGCTATGCTATGCAGATGCCAGTCCCTTCGTTAAACCACTTTAGCACTTAGTCGTACGACGAATAGCTCACAGGCTTGTAGATCTGTTTGACATTAATATAATTCTTTGTAACTTGTTTTACATTTTTCGTCTGTAAGGACATGGTCAAAAGGGTGTACACCAGACCTGTTGATCATTTTATGATCAACAGGTCTTTTTTTTTATGATCAAAACTGACTTCACAGACAGCAGAGTGATGTCATATCTCTCCGTGCCAGAGAAACATCACAGCATCAAAATCTAAGACGATTCTCCTGCATGAACTGAACAATTCACAGTAAGTCACATGCCGTACACGAGAAAGACACAATGTTTGAACAGGTACAGTAAATCCATGGCTTTCCTTCATTAGTATATCAGCGACAGAACTTGGAGCTTTGTAGTAAACCTCAACTTCTGCCACGCATTATCATCAATCACCAGGGAGCTTTTCCCATTGCGGTTTAAGCACAAAAAAGAAAAAGGAAAAAAAGAAATCACATGCATATTTAATTTCATTCTCCACTGGCTCACACAAAGCAATGCGCCACCCTTCAAGACACCTTTCAGGAAAAAGTCTCTATTATGTCTGAGTCAGCTGGAGGAGGGGGAAAAAAAGAAAAAAGGAAATAGGAAAAACATTTCATGAGTGAAAAACTATCTCAATTATTGCCAGACTTCAAATAAAGAGAGCTGTTTATCTTCCCGGGGCAGACGACAGCGTTGTTTTTACCCCTAGTCAGAGACGGCATTCGGATGGCAATCAGGATCGGTCAACCAGGACACTATCGGCGGCAGTCACTCTGTGTTGACAAAGTACAGCAGTGCGCTCCGCAGCGGCGTCACGGGCATTATTCTCAACGCAGCGCTAACCCCTATCAGAAAACAAGGCAGGTTTTATGGCCGGTGGAGAAGATGGTACACACATAACAAAGCACGGCGGCTCCCAGGAATTTAATGTGCTCGGTCAAAAAGACAGAGTATTGATATCAAAGGCCAGTCATGCCGGGGAAAAAAAGCTGTCCTCATAACGCAGGAAAACACAACGAGCACACGACACAACAACCCCCGTGATTTATAGTGTTGTTCTTCTGCTGGGGTTTTTCTCCTTCCTCTGGTCCTGAACTCCGAGGCATCACGGGTGGGGAGGAAAAAATAAGACTATTTCATCTCGACCCTGTCATTGTGGATTAATATGTCGGTGTATAGGCCTCCTTGTCCATGAAATAGGTTATGTTATGTTGTTATGTTTTGTGGTTGAAGTTAAAAGGCACGCGGTGATGATAAGAAACCCTGTCTCTGAGCCCCATAGGGGCCCCACCTGAGCCCTCACTCCTGTGTCTGCTACACCTCTCACTCAGTGCCCGTCAGGTGCACTGAGAGGAAAAAGGCAAAGTATTACCATCTTTAGAAAAGAACCAATAGATTGCTTATCATGACTCAGTTAAGGTTTCAAAGTCAATGGGTGCCAAGCTGCATTTTAATACACGGTAAAAGTGTTCATTGACTCCACCAGGCCAGACGGAAGATGGCCAGAGACTATGTTTTTACTTCTGTCTGTCTGTCCGTGTGTGTGTGTGTGTGTGTGTGTGTGTGTGTGTGTGTGTGTGTGTGTGTGTGTGTGTGTGTGTGTGTGTGTGTGTGTGTGTGTGTGTGTGTGTGTCTGTGAGCAGCTAATCTCCAACACTGCTGGCTGGAGCAATCGGTGTGAAACTTGGCAAGCCTAACGGATTTTGTACAAAACTCACGCAAAATTGTACACATCATCTCTGGAATCATGTGATCAAATTGTATCAGTCAGATCTGCCCGGTTCCAAAGTTTGCGGACCCTGGCTGGCTAGGTAACCCGCCTGGGCGGAGACTTGCGCTCAGAGTTGCGCACTTCTCTAGTTAAATTAACAGTCATGATTTTGCAGTGCCTGCTCCGGTTAACCTCCCTGATGTGATCATGAGTTATGCCGTATCACATAACTCTGTATAATAAAGTCCAGCTCTCCTCCTGTCCCTGCACCATTGTCCTGTTTTAGCCTCCACCTCTTGTTCTTCACCCATGTGGAGCTAATCCATCACCCAGCCGGAGAGGCTAAAACACATCCAATTGATTTCTCCCTGGTTTACATATTTACACCCACAGTCATGCAATTAGGACCGCGTTTATCGATAGCCTGGGTACCACTGGAGGCTGCAGCGTAGACCGCTCCAATAAATCTCCCAATCCTATGGGTTGCCACCGGGCAAGACCGATAAACCTCACACAAAAACGTTGTGGGAATTCTTTTTTTTTTTTTTATCTTTTGGGGTATAGAGGTTTCGGAATCACTAAAACTGCCCCCTGGCTGTTGATACCTCGCCTCACTGCTCTAAATGTGAGTTGTTTTTAATGTGTTCACTTCTGTATAACTAGGTGTGCTGCTGTTTGCTATTGTGTGGATCAGATCATCTACCTTGAAGTTTGGACTCTTGATATCAACACTGCCAAACCGGGTAAATAAAGGTTGAATACATTAAACCGCAGAGACCGTTTCTGCACCACATCCCATGCATTTGACTTGGGGGCTGTTGTTGAACTGTTGGTTCCACTACATCACTTACTTGATACACAATATGTGTGCCATACTGCCCCCTAGAGGCTCTCTGAGAATTGCGGTTGCCATCCAAGGAATCCACAGCATCCTACAACTGAATGTCACACAGCATAACTTAGCCAGGCAGAGTCGTACACAGTGTCTAAAGTAACATGTTAGAAAAAGAACTCACTGGCCTCTGCCAACGGATATGGTGTTGTGAACAGTTGTTCACAAGATGATACCTTTTCGGATGCAGGCTTTGAATAATATTGCTGACATAACATAGGCTCTGCATCCATCACTCTCAGGTTTAGCACTCACTCATTGCACAGATATTGATTAACACATAGATTATTACCAATGTGTCCCTCCTTACACAAAGAGAGACATATTGGCCAGACCACTAAAATGACCCCTATTAAAAACTGACACAAATCATCATCAATCTTATTGATATTTGGCCATTTCAATGTAGATTTGCTGTAATAGTCTAGACTCTAGACTACATTAAAAGTGCATAATTTCAACTCTGCTTATAACTAAACTACTAAAGGCCTTTTTTTCCTCCCCTCTCAAAGTTTTTAGAACTGAGAGTGTGATTTCATCAAGTCTATCAATATGATTAATTAGTGCAACAACAATGCGATGCAATGAGGAAAGTTTGCAACTAGGCTACATCAGTCACACTAACATTAAATCAATTGCTGAATCACATTTTCACAACAGCCTAGGCTACTACATCTCAGAGTAATATATTAATATGCGATCAGAATTCACACATCCTATGGCTGATTGCAAGCGTCGGTATGCAAATGCAAGGTGTCCATTAAAACAGCGAACTGCTGAAAAAGTAATCAGACAACTTTCCCTACATTTCAGTTCATAACAAAAGCAAGGGACCTCAATAATATATAGGCTGCTGATGCTGATCAGATCACTCAACAAACAAAATATAGGCTACAGGCGTTACAAACAGTCTATTAATATTATATCATTTTGCCATAGGCCTAGACCTATATCCTCACTTTGAAATACAGTCTATAGCAGTAGCCTATAATTACAGGCCTAATCTAAAATACAATAAAATGCTCTATAAATGAGCAGGCTATCAGGCTACGCCATATCAAACCGACAAACTCTTGCGCTGGAGGAAAAGAAAATAACGGGTTGCATGCGCTCTGCTGCGCTCTGCATTGTAAGTGATGGAAGTTCTGTCCGCTGTAATACATGTTGAACTATATAGACTATAATATTATGTCCACACATAATGGCAAAACACACACTTATAGCCTATAGCCTATAGCAGCAGCGCACAATTAAAGTTCAATCAGGGTTAAACCATGACCAGGTGTTGTAGCCAGTGGTGCTTTGGGATTTTTTTTCCCGGGCGGACGGTCATTTATTGACGTCACGTGCACGCGCGTGCACGCGCCTCTAGAGGCTATTTAGATAGAAAGGATGTCAGCAGATCTAATGGTGGGAAAACAATAGTTTTCTAGTCTTAGGCCTACTCTTAATTACATTTGCATTGTTACTTAAGATTTTATGTTCTACTTTCTTTAAATTCATTTAGAAAATACAGCGCTGCAGTAGGATAGAGAAACAAAGTTTGCCTTGAACGAATCTCAAACACTAAATACCACAGTAATGGATGAGGACACACACACATCGACACATGCACATGCAGTCACAGCAGGAAACCTAGGTGTTAAAGTAGGATATATCCATATGAATAGAGGCTTGAGGACGCTCACACATTCACCACTAAACCTGTTATGCATAGTAGTAGCCACTGATTAAAGTATAGCTTGTAGTTATCGCGGATTCGCGGGGTGGGGGGTTGTCGCGGACTCGCGGCTCTCGCGGGGGGGTATGCACGCGTTTACACGCTCGTGCACCGTTCGGTGCCGTCCGTGCGCGTGCATGTGGGGAAATATTTCCGGCCACACGGCGTCCGGTCGCGTCCGGCCCCCAAAGCACTACTGGTTGTAGCAGCCTTACAACAAACTGTCCTCCTCAACACTTTTAATAAAAGTGAATCCCTTGAGGCAGTGGTTCTCTAAGTGGGTCCGGGGACCCCAAAGGGTCATTGAGGGAGTTCCAGGGGGTCCCCAGCTGCTAAATGATAGTTAGGAAACAAATGGACCCTTTAACAGAGAGTCCACTTGGTTCCATGTGCACTCTCTGTCTCTGAGTTAAATTAAGATGATTTTAGAATATAGTGGGTCTCAAAGATAGAAATGCCATGCATTAAATGGGAGTCCGTAGCCTAATGCATTTCAAACTGAGGGTCCTTAGTTGAAATTATAATGGTTGGGATTGGGAATCACTGCCAGTCAGAGCCGCGCAGGGGGGGTCCCTGGCATATCTTCTCAAATTGGGGTCCACGGGCTAGTATAAGTGTCAATTTTAGGGGTCCTTGGCTGCTTGGCATGAAAGAAGTTTGAGAACCACTGCCTTGAGGGGCGAATGGATCCCAACAGACAGCAACTTTAACGGAGATGTAAAAGTTACGCACGGAGGCGAAATCCATGTCCAACCCGCACCACGGCTACAGCAGCCAGCATGCAGCCGTGGCCGTGGCCGTGGCGCACAGTCCGGGGGACGTGCGAGTTGTGGAGGAGAACGATGGATGACAGAGACATGCTGCTATATGTCTGTGGACTGGACGGTTCTCAACCTTTTCAGTCCGCGACCCCCAAAATTATCATATTTTAACTGGGGACCCCTCGCCCTCACGAGCACTAAGAGTTGAGGCATTGCATTTTGTATAACACGTTTCTATTGTGAAAATAGCAGATCTACATGCTCACAACGCCTCCTTGTGAGCATGTAGATCGGCTATTTTCACAATTTCAGCCTCTAATATTTGTCATTTTAGATGTATTCAAAAGTCCTTGAATTGTCACTTTAGAAATGTGCAGAAACCCTCAATACGCACAAACTTCATGTTGGTTTGTTCACTGTTGAGTGAGAAAACAACGTTGCACATTAAGTTAATCATCTGGGGACCCCCCCACCCCCCAAATAATTTAGGGCTCCCCCTGGGGGTCCGGAACCACAGGTTGAGAACCACTGGTCTAGGTCATAATAAATAAGAATAGGGATACTAGGGCGATCATGTGCACGATCACACAGCAAAACACAACGGCGTGGTTCTTCTTACCTTTATAAAGTTCCCCGCCGCTGACGGACAGCAGCAGGGTCATCGCGGCGAACAAGCAATTGATAACTTTATCCATGTCGATGTGATCTCCTCTCCAAAGCGTCGTTTTGACCCACCGCGGGGTTCACTGGCAAAAAACAAACTCTTCCTCTTCTTGCACAAGTTCAATTCTCTACCTCTACAATACTTAGAGACTCACACACACAGAGCGTGTGCCGTGCGTGCACCCCTGCCCTGATTTCCCCCCCAAAATTCGTGCGTCCTGTCTGTGTGCGGTGGTGGCGTTTAGGGCGCTCACACACACAGGGACAACTGACACACGCGCTCTCTCCGGTATACGCGCTGCCCTTTTCCCGACTTCCAGAATTGCGAGGAGAGAGGAGGAATGTGAGAGTTGAGAGCTGATGGAGTGAGAGTGGTCTCTCCTCCACTACTACTCCAGCTCGCCGCCGAGAGAGCGCCGAGCGAGCGTGGATGCGCACGGGGCGTGCGCGCCGGTCTCCGGTCTCTCCGCCCGATAGAGGGAGCGCGCGAGCATCGAGAGTGCATGTGCTTGGCTGGCTGGCACGAGCCGAGACTGAGAGACGACCCCCCCCCCCCCCCCCCCCCAGAAGACCAGAACTGTGGGAGTTTGTTTAATGAGCTGATGATAGCTCTGGGAGTTTGGTGAATCTCTTAACGCAATGGTTCTCAATGTGGGGTCCGTCTCTGGGGACCCCTCGGGGCCGGGGGTCCTTGAGGAGGGGGTTCCAGGGGGTCCCCAGCTAAACCAGTTAATATAGTAGCATAGAAATCAGATTAACCACTTTAATTGTCTATTTTATAAATAGACAATGTGGCAATTTTCAGACAATCTTCTTTTAGTAGGTCTATCTGTGAAGCTTTTCAGAACAAAAAAAAAATCATGTATGGGGTCCCTGGCACAATTTCATTACAGATGGGGGTCCACGGCCAAACTCAAAAAGTTTGGGTGCCCCCATTAGAGAAGATTTCTGTTAAAAAAATAAACATTTCTTCTAAATAATACCACACCTTTTCTAGATTTTCAAAATCTTTCAAAAATAGCAGATCTACATGCTCCCAACCTGTTGCATTGTGATGCGTTGTGTGAGCTTGTAGATTGACTATTTCTGAATAGCCAAAGTATAAAATAGAGTTAAAGTGATTAAAACTGATTTTGATGCTACACATGTTGATACCCCAAGGACCCCTAGGGTCCCTACCCAGACCCCTTGGAGAACCAGCGTTCTTAACCACTTGATCAGTGGCAGGTCGCAATTAAAACAAAACAACAAATGACAAAACCATAAGAAACAACAAAAGAACACACAACACTGACTGAACATCACACTGTGGTTGACACCACCCCAGACAGTCTTTCTTCTCGCCATGACTTATTTAGCCACCATACATCAAGCCAGGCAATGCTTTTTGAGAGTGTCATATTTTCATCTATATTTTAGATATTTTGACACCCTTTGTCCCTTTCCAGACACTGGCACAGTGAGGAGGTACCACTTCTGACTTTAAAAAAGGTCTTAAGTACAGAGGCGCACTGAAGGAGTCACATGGCCATTGTGGAGACAGACCAAAAGATATTATGCACATCCCCAAAACTTGTATACGGTGCTGGATCCAGGAAACAGAGAATGAATATAGGGATAATGTCCGCACACGATATAATGCTCTCCCGTCTTTTCTTTTTGAAAAGACGGGAGAGCATTATATCGTGTGCGGACATTAGGCCTATCCCTTATTCATTCATTGTTGAGACAGAACCATGTGAAATTTGCTTTAGCCTACTTATACTTTGCTTTGCTGACACTCTCACCCAGAACCACAGGATTTCATGCAGAGCCCTGACCGAGGAGATTTTAGGGTCCGATATTGATATACGATACAGATTTTTGGTAGTCCAAAAAAGTGCAACATGTTCTAATCGATTTGAAAATGTTTGATTTGATTAAAGTTTATTTCTGAGAACGTCATAAGTAAACAAGTAAAAATAAACACAAATTATAGATAGGCCAAACCATCAAATCCATCATCGGCTAAACCAATATTGGTTGGGCTCTAGTTTGAACTTTGAAGCCTTGCTCAAACACACTTCTGCATCACACTTGGCAGCGGGTGGGATAAAACCCACAACCTTTCACTCAGGGTATATATAATGCCTAAAATATAGCCACATTCCCTTTTTTTATTTTTACATTTAGTTTATTTGTCTCACAAACCTTTGTGTTTCTAGCTCTCTGGTGGGTATATGCATGCAGTGATCCCCACTAAAGCCAACCAGGGCTGACATTCAAAAGGACCTCATTATTTCACGAGGCAAAATTGCATGCCATCATCAAACGCTTTTCCTGTTTTGATGAATCAATAATGAACCTTTTGGCTGGTTATTTGGGGAGGCTGGATGGAGAGGTAGAGAGAGGCCGGCCAGTGCAGGTCAGGTCGCTGCTTCCATCCCTGCCACTGACTGGAGGGTGGCTGCCAGGGGCGTCACACCAAATACTGGGCCCTGGGTACAAGGAGTCACTGCGGGCCCCCCATGAATGTTAACTATTGAAAAATAGCAGATATACAAGCTCACAGCGCGGCACCGAGTGCCGCGCTGCGAGCTTGTAAATCTGCTATTTTTGAAAAAATCGTGAAAATGTGTGCCAAGAAACCTATGTTTCCATGTCAGTGATGCTCAAACCTTTTCATGTGAAGGACCCCCCATCTCAAAATATCTAGTTCCAGGGCCCCTCCACCTTGGGCCCTGGCCACTTTCCTACCCCTTGTGATGCCCCTGGTGGCTGCTATTGCTATTACATGTACCATGCTCACCATCTCTCTGCCTATATGCGTGCCCTGTTCCAGGGCCGCAAGACATTTTTGAGCGGGGGTAAACCACCGCTCAGTTCACACGGGTGTGATTTTTATTGGAAAAATAGCCCATCTACAACAGGGACGTGCAGAGAATGTTAGAGAGGCAGGGGGCTGAAATTTCTAAAAGGGCCTTTTGGTGAAAATATTGAAAATAGCAGACCTCCAAGCTCACAACGTGTCGTGCTGCGATGCGTTTTGAGCTTGGAGATCGGCTATTTTCAGTACTACTTGATACCACACTGAACTAAGCATAAAAAAGGCAATACTGGAGATGTGGCGCAGCATTGTCTTGCATGCTGCCTTCAGGTACGGCATGGAAAGAGGGCATTTGCATTTATTTCACCGTGGTGAAAACGGCATTCATGGTCTGGAGAGGGCACTTTTTACAGCCTGTTAAAATGGCAGGGGCTCAAGCCCCCTTTTCATGTCTATGTGCACGTGCCTGATCTACAAGGCGTGAGCTTGTAGATCTGCTATTTTTGCTGTTTTTGAAATAGAGCTTAAAGTCCTTAAATACATAGTGTATTTCTGTAACTAGTAAGGAATGTGTGAAAAGACAAATTTCAATTGCTGTGCATGTTATGTGTGCATTGACAACAAAGTAATCTTCTTCTGTATGCAAATATGTGTGTTGAATTTGCGAGCGAGCGCAAACAATGCCAGGATGTTCTCTGTGGAACAATATCAAATGCAGGGGCAGCGAACACAGACTTACGACAAAGTCAGCCAATGTCATCATCAGCCCCCTTATTGTTGTAGCGTGCATAACACACTGCACAGTTTCACTCATAGCAGCAGTTTTACGTCCCTAATTAAAATGCAGGGAGATTGACACACAGGTTCTACTTTTAGCCTCAAAATGACCTCCTGTTGTCAAGGATAAGGCTCCAGATTGTTTTTAAAGTGCGCACACACCACACGTGGGCAGAGCAGTCCCAGGCTCATAAAAACCCTCGCATATCTGTGTGCGGTGTTTAGTCATTGTCTCAGCCATAGCAGTTATGTTGGCAGGAATGCACTCTGAGGACAGCTGTCATGGGAATTGGTGAAAATGTGATGCTCTCTAATTGGATGGACGGATGGATGGATCGAGGGATAGCATCATGGTTTACGCTCACACCCTCACTGACACAAACACACACACACACACACACACACACACACACACACACACACAGGCTCAGGCTCAGAGAGGAGTTGTTTGTCTCAGTGTGTATGTGTGTATGCGTGTGTGTGTGTGTGTGTGTGTGCGTGTGTGTGTGCGTGTGTGCGTGTGTGTGTGCGTGCGTGCGTGCGTGTGCGTGTGTGCGTATGTGTGCGTGCGTGTGTGCGTGCGTGCGTGCGTGCGTGCGTGTGTGTGTAAAGACAGATTTGCATGTGAAATATACAGTATACAGAGATCAGGTGGCACTGACCACTGATGTGATCAGTGCAAAAGCAAGAGCAGTGTTTCTCAAACTTTCAAGGTCTCCCCTTCAATCTGACAGTGTACAAATGGAACCAAATGTACACTCATTTGGTTCTATTTGTACACTTTCAGGGTTACATACTTGTATGGGTCATAGACCCCCCCTAAAGGAACCCACAGAGTCTCTGGAATCCACTTTGAGAACCACTGAGCTGTAGATTGGTTAGGCTGATAGAGTTATAGGCCAAAGCGCAAAGAGGGCTGGTATAGCGCCACCATCTTCATCTAGTTTCAGCTGATTCCCATTGGGGTCGCCATGGCGAATCATCCGTTTCCATCTGCTTCTTGTTCTCTGCATCTTCCGAGGTCACCCCAGCATGTCCTAGCTCTCACTGCATTCATAAATCTCCACTTTGGCCGTACTCTTTCCCCATTGGCTGGCAGCTCCATCTTCAACATATTTCTCCCAATGTACCCCTCATCCATCCCCTCTGTAACCATCTCAACCTCACCTTTCTTGTTTTATCCCCACACCTTCTAACCTAATGATCCTCTAAAGCAGTGGTTCCCAAACCTTTTAGCTCATGACCCAAGAGAGAAATTGGACGTTTGGGGCGCCCGCTGGCCTAGTGGTCAAGGCGCATACCACATACAAGGCTATGATGCCTGCTGGCGTTGCTGGTTCGATTCCCGATCTGGACGACCTTTGCCACATGTCATTCCTCATCTCTCTCTCCCCATTTCCTGTCAGCCTACTGTCCTATCAAATAAAGGCATAAAAAAGCCCCAAAAACAAATCTTAAAAAGAAATTGGATGTTTGCCTGGGATTCAAACTAGTGAAAATAGCAGATCTACCAGCTCCATGAGGCAGATAAAGCATTTTAATAAAATTGAGGTACAGTAGAGTGACTTCAGGGACGTGCTGGCCATTGGGAAAAGCGGGACAACTCCCGAACGGCCGGTTCATTCCCTGCCGGTCCAAGCCGGCCATTAGGAAAAAAATGTCGAGCAGAAACCTCGTATCTCCAAGTTTCAAATGTGTACATTTTTTCGCAAAGTAAAGCCCTGCTTCATCATACAAGGCCGTCGCACAAAAGTTTAAATCATTTTTTAAATGATAAATACAAAACAAACGCTTTTGGACCTACAAGGTTTCCACCCGACAACGACGAAATATAAGTCATGTAATTGGCCCACTGGCTTGTCACTTTGTCACAAATCTTTGAGTAGCAGCAGCGCTATAGAGAGAGATCTCTCTCTATAGCGCACAATGAGGGCCTCTCCAACTCTTTTTCCCGGGCTGAATCAGGGGCCCAGCATGTCCCTGAGTGACTTCCATCATGTCCTATACTGGCAGCATGCACAAGACATTTAGGGGCTGGTCTAGTAGTCTGCAAGATTAGGTCCGGACTAACTGACACATCACTGACACAATGGGCCGAAAATTAATCTCTGCCTGGCAGAGAAAACACAAATTTCATTACCCTGATTGGACAGGGGGGGGGGGGCTTTATTGCAAAATTGACGCCAGGCCGGGATAAAAAAAGGGGATTATTTTTTTATCCATGGACTAGTGACTGATCCATATCCTCATGCAGTGACTCAACTATTGGAAAAGTTTGTATTGACGTGGAGAGAGCCTGCTGCCCACACCGGGAGTGGAACCCACTGGGCTCTCGCAAATATGTCCTTGTTCTATATTTCCTCCCTAGGGGACAGCATAAAATCCAGCAAATGTTGGGAAGATGTGCAAAATAACACATTGTAGTAATTGGCATAATGGTACGGCATCTCGCTGTTTGTCAATAAGTGCCAGTCATCTCAACGAGTGGGTAGATAAATCACAAATATAGGCTTCACTCCAGAAAAGAGACTTTATTAAATGTCTCATCCTGCCAAACAACAACGATTTTGTCATTTCCTTCCTTTGTGAGATCATCCAATGCCTTGGTTGTCAAGGCTCAATATAAGATTGATTAGCAGGGGGAGTTAGTTCTTTTCCTGGTGCTCTGGCAGTGAAAACACCTTTAACTGGAGGAGTGCAAAAAGATTTTCAGCCTGTTGCCTCCTGTCCGGAACGTCTTAGGCAAAGTTACTTAAAGGGTCATGAAACCCAAAATCACTTTTTCTATTAAATATATAATATTATATCAATGAGTCACTTGTGATAGGGAGCAATGATATGGTTCAATTAGCCCATAGGCTTGTGGTTTCAGAGCTTTCTGCTGTTTCTGTAGCTATTTCTATGTACTTCTGGTTTCTGGGTAGAAAATATTTGGCGCCACTCATTACATAATTTGCTCTCGGCGTACCATTAGTTCGGCGTGAGGTGAGGTGGCTTATACAACTGCAGATAACCACTCCTACATTTTAGCAACCACTCCTACATTTTAGAAACCACTCCTACATTTTAGAAACCACTCCCACATTTTAGAAACCACTCCTACATTTTAGATTTCTTTTCATATTCTGAATTCTGATAAAACAAATAAAGAGGCGGGGTTTCTCGCTCCTTTAAACAATCAGCAGTGCCCACAGGAAACGTATTTGACAAAAAAAACATCAACAAATTAACTTCCACGTCATCCCACAGTGTAGCGTGATTATGGATCCCACTGGGAAAGATGGATAACCACGCCCCGGACTCATTTTTGAAGCTTGTGATTGGCTGAACCGGACGTCGGGAGCGCTCCGTTGTAGTCTCTTTGACCGCGCTAGGTGCACCAAACCCCAATTATCATTGCGTTTATCGTGCGCTTGCCCAGGCCTTACGGCCTGGGCATAAATAGAACGATTGCATTCACCACGGCTTCGTAACTCGCGCGGCGCTCCGCCGGCCGCGCGGCCCTGGCCCGCTCTTCGCAGCCACTCGCGCCTGCGGCGCGCGGGGGCGAAGAGCAGGACCAAGGTCCGCTGGCCTTCGCGCCGCTTGTAGTGTCGTGGACAATAACTGTGAAAACGAGCGCTCTATGCCGTTTACATCCATCTTTCCCAGTGGGATCCATAATCACGCCACAGTGTACTGTCAGCATTAAGCCAATGCCCACCCCATGTGTATTGTACACCCACCACTTCAGCGAGGCGAGCACTGTACATTGCAATCAGGTTGATTGCTAAGCAGAGAAATATTGCTTTTAATTAATTGTCACGCAGTGGTTTTAAAATGTTGCTGTTTCTTCTCCTGCCTGTACACAAAAGGTCTTTTCTTAATTGGTCTCCAAACACCATGTTGATGTTTGAATATTGTTGTCGTTTTCATTTAGCACTTCACTTCACCTTGTGTGTGAGTTGATGTCTGGTTGTTATTTTTCTGAGTAGCAGTATGATTACTCAGTGCTAAATATCGCCGCTGTCACGTAGAAACCTTGTATCTCCATATTTATTTTTTGTGTGTTTTAGTTGCCCTATTGTGAGCTTGTAGATCTGTTATTTTGGCTATAACTAACTAAATTAGATCCACCACTGGAACAAAGGTTCTTTTTACCATTTCCTGAAGAGATTTTGGACATACAAGGTTTCCACCTGATCTGAGACACGTTAATACTGTTGTGCTTCCTTGTAACACCTACCTGGGGCACTGAATTCAGGTCAACAGACTTATACCCATGCAGTATTTTTAGTGTTTTTATTTGACACCACATGTCATGACCACTATTTGGGGCGTAAAATTATTCAGTGGCAGTTAATCCATATTAAATGTGTGTGTGTGTGTGTGTGTGTGTGTGTGTGTGTGTGTGTGTGTGTGCGTGCGTGCGTGCGTGCTTGCGTGCTTGCTTGCGCGCATTCGTGTATGTGCCTGCCAGAGAGGGAGATTGTGTGTAATGGGTGTAGTAACCAGAACCTACCAACAGAGGTCGTTTTAGTGCCCTTTCTATTTGACTCTTACAATGTGTGTGATTATGTCATGTCATGTCATGTCATGTCATGTCATGTCATGTCATGTCCTGTCATTGCTTAGTTTACTTATGGTACATTGACATATATGTATATATGCGTAGAATAGGAGCCTGTGGATAATGTTCATCAGTTCATTCTCATGCACAGTGTGCATGCTCTATTCTGTCACACCTGTTCTTTGAAATCAAAGCTAAACTTGAGTTGAGCTATAGAATTAGCCTTTACTGCCTTTTGATTCTCCTCTGTAATTGTATTTTCTAATGTTCTGTTAAATAACTTATTCTTATTTTCTATTCTGAACTTCTTAATAACATTTGATTTGTGTTCAAATGTCTAGTTACACATATATGGAGACTCCTGGTACCCATATATGGAGATCCATGTACTATATGGTACTTCCCTTTCATGCCCATACATGGAGATCTGAACCAGCCACACAGATATGGGCTGTCTTCTTCCATATATGAGCATTCCCATATGAAGACCTGTTAGATATGGGCTTAATATTGATGACATCAGGGATCTCCATATATGGCGTTAAAAGGGATTCTGATAGATTGGTTCCCATGACATCACAACATACAATCCCTTTTATGTCCATACATGGAGATCCCTATCTGACCAGCCACACAGATATGGGCCATGTCTTGGCCATCTGGCCAGTGATGTACCGGTATATCGATTACATCATGGATCTTCATATATGGGCATAAAGGGATTCTGTTGAATACCCATATATGGAGTTGTACATAGGTGATGTCACCTGTGATATCACCTGTGATGTCACAGTAATGTGTCAGGGGAACCACAGTGTCAGGCGTGACCTTCAGAGATACACGGATACGTGGACAAGATGTGCCGGTTTTCATAGTAAACTTGCGACCACATTAAAATGTAGGTTTTTTCAACGTAGACCACTCAATGACTTCACAGAGAGAACAGAACACAAGGTAAAATTATTTAATACATAGAACACATAAAGGGAAAACAACAAGTAAAAGACAAGAGTATAGGTAGTTAAAAACCAATCATGAAGCGGTGAGAAAATAATTGCAGAAACAATTATTATAAAATAAAATGCTTTAAATAATTTCGTTCTTTTTTTTTCTCGCTTGAAAAGTTTCAATTACACGGTTGTACTTGAACACTGAATCAGGGGCGTCACAAGGGGTAGGAAAGTTGGACTGAGTTACCAGGGCCCAAGGTGGAGGGGCCCTATAGTAACTTTAGCTATTGAAAAATAGCAGATATACAAGCTGCGAGCGTGTAGATCTGCTATTTTTTAAAAGTCGTAAAAATGTGCGCAAATCTTTGAATATGTTTTTTTTAAGCGAACATTTGTAACTCAAATTTTGCTTCCGGGGAGGGGTCCCTGGAACTAAATATTTTGAGATGGGGGTCTAGCTGTGGCCAAATACATATCATCTCGGGGGTCCTTCACATGAAAACGTTTGAGCACCACTGACATAGAAACATAAGTTTCTTGCACACATTTTCACGATTTTTCAAAAATAGCAGATCTACAAGCTCGCAGCGCGGCACTCGGTGCCGCGCTGTGAGCTTGTATATCTGCTATTTTTCAATAGTTAACATTCATGGGGGGGGGCCCGCAGTGAATCCTTGTACCCAGGGCCCAGAATTTGGTGTGACGCCCCTGCACTGAAGTATAAGACTTCAACATCTCCTACCATCGTTGCACCTTTCCCTATGCCAGTCAGCTGCCAGTCCAAACGTATGCTTCTGCACCTGAATGTGCTTAAACCCTAAAATCCTCTGTGTTCATTTTACTCCATGAGTGTACAGTGTGGACCAAATGGGCCCGTTTGGATCCCAGTTACAGGCCTGCAAGGCTCCATTTCGTTCTGAACTACAAATGGATAAATGAATACTGAGGATTTTCACGGTGTAGGGCTACTCTTTTTCCATACAGTCCTGATTATCATTCATGTCATTAGACAGTCACACCTGGATGGAAGCTGCCCAGCACAACCACCATTCTTTTTTTTATATTATATGCATACTTAAAACCTTTTCGTGCCACACACAGACCACCAAAATGACTTGCCTTTGGCCATACCACACACACTGAATCAAGTTATTCCGTCCTCTGAACTGTTTTCATTGACATGTCTCACACTGTGCATTGAACAACATTGAAACCCAGGGGTCTTCAACAGGGGGTCCGCGACCCCTAGGGGGTCCGCGGAGGTACTGCAGGGGGTCACAAAATTATTGCTTAAAAAAAAAAAAAAAAAAAAAATCATTTTTCACATTTATGTTAAAAAATAAATCATGATTCTATCCATTTTGAATAGCTTGAATACATGATTACTATGCATTTGACAGATTGTTGATATTATTGACATTGGTTCTCAGTTAATAAGTAGTATCTTTAGAAATGGTAGTGGTACGGCCCACCCTGCTCGCTGTAACTTGTACATGTTTAAAATAAAAAATATGTCGTAGCCCCGACCCCCCACCCTACGAGGTGGTAGGGGGTCCCTGCTCCATCTCCCCATCAGTTTGGGGGTCCCCGGCCTGAAAACGTTGAAGACCCCTACTGTATTGTTACAGTAAAACTGTCTTAGCCCATACATTTATCATTTCAATTGAAGTGACGTTAAACTCATCGCTTGGCTGGGGTCTTCCTGGAGCCCTTGGACAGTCCCCGGATCCCACTTTGAAAAACGCTGGCTTAACCACTTGAATTATTTGTTGTTTTTAAACATGCCCAAAAATAGGGATGCCAGGTTGAAAGTGGTTAATGAATTTCCCACTAAGCTCTGCTTTTGGCTATATTTGGGTCAACAGCATACTTTAGGTATCGTAATTAAACTATTGAACTGCAAAAATCAGACTGAGTGATGTGCGCTTCCAGTTGGCATGGTTACAACAACGTGCTACAGCCAAGAACTATTCATCAATGTTTCAAGAACGTCTCGCTGTTTTTACCAGCCAAACAGCTTTTTTGGAATATAATGAAGGTTATCTTTCAAAATAACTGGTGGTGGTGGAGACAAAACCAAGGTCTACAAAACATGTACCGGTATGTGGCTATAACCATAGACATAGAAAGGTAGACGCCTCCTTTGGCTCTGGTGTATATGCATCGGGGGACCAAGGGAATCTGTGTACATCGCTTCCACGTGTGTCACACATACGGAAGTTGCTAGGCCAATCAGAGGCAGGTGGGGGCGGGTCTTTATGTACGCAGCCTGTAAGAATAGCTGAGCCACGCAGCATCGGAACTGGCTCTGTTGAATTGAATTGTAGTCCTTGGATAAGTCCCGGAAAAGACCTACTGTGATTGGCCAGTAGTCACTTGACTAGCAGCATTCCCTTGGTTTTTCCAGGATGTCCAGATTACAACTGTTGCACGTCACTCCAATGAACTGCAGAGGCGAATGAGGCATCTAGCTTTTTATATCTGTGGCTATAACTATTGTTTGGCCTCATTCAAAGTTCTCCGTTGCAAATGAGCTGCGCTTTTTTTGACTAATTGTCAGTCATTTCCGAGAGGAGCATGCTGCTGACCTGCGGCGGGATATTATAACGGAGTGGAACATTTAATCACAGATTAGGCCCCTGTTTTGTTACGGATCTTTAAATCCCCCCCACCTCTTGTTCTTTCCACTGACTTTCCACTAGGCCTGAATCCTGATCCTCGTGACCTAGCTCTGGCTGAAACCGAGCTCTGGCTGAAAGTGGTAAGCTGTGACTGAACTCGGCCCACATACTGTATATGCCACACGGTCCATTCTTGCCCTTCCACGGGGGCCAGACCCGGTCAACTGGGTAATAGTCATGCCTCCAAATCTAGACCTGTGAATTTGTGAGTTGCCCTTACGACCTTGCTGTGGATTAACAAATGGACTTGGCAAAGGACCTCGCACTTATCTTTTTGTTTTTAATAACCATCAATTCAAGCTACGTTTTCAACATGCTAAGTGACCACTTGCTGAAACCTGAAACCAGTTTGCTTTGGGCCAGAGCTATGGAGAGAGACAGATACTCCCATCAACTTCAGTTGTGTTCAATATTCATTTATTACCAAAACCAACTTAAAGTTGGTTTGGAACATTTCACCCTGTTGATAAGGCACGTGCGATACATGAACCATGTGATGACGGTCGGCAAATACGAGGCCTGTCACATTTGCCTGTTTGAATATTCATACTCAGCTCCAGAATTTGCCAATGAGATAGAAAGCATATATTATGTGCTTCCACACCCTTTCCAGATGTTTTGTTTCTTACTTTTTTGTGGGAAATGTTAAACAACATATTAACCATAGTATTTATTTTTTTTACTTTAAAGAAAGATACACCTTGTCCAAAAAGTCATGAATAACCCATAATTAAACAAACTGTGACACTGGTGTAGGTTGAGTCTTGAGTGTTATGCAACCTCATTACCACACCTGGATATTCTACTTCTGAGAGATTGCATTTTTGGTGAATAGAACTCTTCCATTATTTTCTCACAGATCCAAAAAGAATAAAGCATGACATCTTATTTGTAGGAATAACATTATTCTGTACAGTATTGTCTTGAGAGCAACAGAGGATTCACAGCCCACAGACAAATTGCATCACAAATCATTACCACGCACACGCAGGCACACGCACACACACTCGCACGCACACACACACACACACACACACACACACACACACACACACACACACACACACACACACACACACACACACACACACACTTCTGGCCTATATGTAACTTTACTGTGTATAAATATACTTGTACCCTTGCGTGTCCCCATACTCATTTGGCACATACTGTACACACACACACACACACACACACACACTCACACTCACACGCACACGCGCACACACACACACACACACACACACACACACACACACACGCACACACACACGCGCACGCCTCACGAGGGCTTGAGGTAGTTATAGAGGGCACAGAGACCCCCTTGGAGCACCTCCTGGATGGGCTTCATCAAGGGGTTGTGAACGATATGGAGACCTTTGTCCATGGGGTGACAGGCCAGCTTCCCAAGTCTGCTCAGCAGGTACATCTCCATCGGCACATTCTGCAGGTCGTTAAAGTCCACGTTAAGGAGTTCCAGAGAGTCCAGGAAGCACAGGGTCTTGGGGAGGCTGTGGAGGCTGTTCCCCTCCACGATGAGGATCTTCAGGTTGACCAAGTCCTGGATCTGGTCCGCGATGGTCTCCAGGCGGTTGCAGGCCAAGTGCAAGAACACCAGGCCCTTCATCTGGTAGATGCAGGTGGGGATGTGCTCGATGCGGTTGTGGCTGAGGTTGAGCTTGCTCAGTTTGCTCATGGACGATAAGCTCCCGGGTAGGCTCGTGATCTGGTTGTTGGCCAGGCTGAGCACCTCCAGCCGGGTGCATTTGCCCAGCTCTTCGGGCACCTCGCTCAGCCGGTTGCGGTAGGCGAAGAGCACGCGTAGCTTCTTCAGGAGGCCGATCTCCGGGGGCAGGCAGGACAGGTTGTTCCCCCAGATGTTGAGGATCACCAGGTTGTTCAGGGCCCCCACGGTGGGCGGCACGCTGCACAGGCAGTTCAGGGACAGGTTGAGCTTCTCCAGCTCCCGGAGCTCCCACAGCTCAGCGGGGATCTCGTCCAGCGACCGCTGGGCCAGGCTGAGGGTGCAGAAACCAAAGTGCATGGTGGCGTTTTTGCGGAACCTCTCGGCCGCCGGGGACACGTTGGGGAGCTCGTCCCTCCACATGCTCTTTCTCCTGTTGCCATCGCTCCCGTCGTCAAGTTGCTCTCGGGAGAAACTCCGGGAGTGCTTCCCGCCCATGGTCCTCCTTACCTGCGTCGATGGCTCTTTATCTTCAGAGTGACAGGCCTCGTCGTGAGCACAGGTCCATGCGAATCTCCGACACTTGTGAAGCACAAAGCTTTAGTAACAATAATGTCTGCTGATTGTTGCCCGGTGTTCCTGAACGACCCAGCGTTGGCATGTTCTGTGTGACTGTCAGGGTGGCATCTGGAGCTGCCTGACGTTGTTGTCGTATCTTCAGATTGGATGGTAGCGGTTATGGCAGAGTCCTCGATGGGTTTTGGCCAGAGCAGAGTTGCTTGTGCACTGTGTGTTCCAACAGTGTCCCAGCATGCTGTAAGAGGGCAGCGCACAGAACAACTGTCTGCCTTATTGAATTTCATTCCCCAGCTGGTGCTGTCACTTAGCACGGGCCACTCTCTTGAAGCCCCGGCGCGTACTTCGGCGCACGGCGGTGCCGCGCGTCGAAAATAGCAAACCTACCAGCTCACAGCATATCGCGGGCACAACATGCCGTGAGCTTGTAGGTCTGGTATTTTACGGCGCACGACACCGTCATGCGACAAAATATAAATCAGGCTGCTCTATAAAGAGAGCGCTGGGGATTGGCTCCTGGAAGAGGTCGATCAAGTGAAGTCACCGTCATGATCTCTCTCTCTCTCTCTCTCTCTCTCTCTCTCTCTCTCTCTCTCTCTCTCTCTTTCTCTCTTTCTATCTCTCTTTTTCTCTCTCTCTCTCACACAAACACACACACACGCACAGAGGTATCGCTCATATGCACGGAAGCACACACACACACACACACACACACACACACACACACACACACACACACACACACACACACACACACACACACACACACACACACACACACAGCGATACTTAAAATGAGGACTTGTCATAAGTTACACGGTACACCTGCTGTCCTTTGCAATAATTGTGTCATGTTTAATATGTATACTTAAAATGGTTCACATATTACTGTAACATACAAACAAAACACTGCTTTCTCTCTATTACAAGACTTTTTAATGAGGCTATGGTGTGTGTGTGTGTGTGTGTGTGTGTGTGTGTGCGTGTGTGCGTGCGTGCGTGCGTGCGTGCCTGTCTCTCTGTTTGTCTGTCTGTGTACGCACGCTCCTTTCGTCTCAACTTAAATTGGCACCAGGCTGTCAGCTATGAAAACATTGAATCAGCGCTCAGAAAAGAAACAGTTCGTAGAGGTATTAGCGAAACCACAGACATGCACTGGCTTAGTGTCAAGTGCAACAGGACGTGGCACACGGCCAGCGTGTCTCTAGAAAACACCACTGCCATCCACACACCTTTACCTCTTTCAACCCATATCGAGGAAGAGGTTGTTTCTTTTTTATTATTACCGTGACTAGAATGAAGATGGGTTTAAAAGGGTAAAAGCAATGAAAGAATATGAGGAATTCCAGATTCTTCACCCTGCAAGCACTCACCAGAATTTGTATTTATTATGGTAAAGGCAGAGAGTATAACGGTAAATATCTGAGCTATGAACCACCATTTTCCTTTAAACAGCCTTTTCCCCAAAAACATCTGACCAGGGTTAGAGGCTTAGAGCAGTTATATTGAATTTAATTTAATTGAAGTGTCAAATCACAACAAGTTGTCTCAAGACACTTTTCATGTAGAGCAGAGACCCGACAATCCCAACCTCTGAGCAAGCAATTTTGCGCAAAGTGGCAACAAGCAGTGGTTACATACCCGATCTACAAGCTCACATATTTTTGACAACATGACATGCCCAAAATAGGGATGCCGGCCGGGTTGAAAAGTGGATGAAAGCAAGTTATGATTCTGTGCCACATGTTTAACATTTTGGACTACCTCCAAACAGGCCTCATGCTCCCCCATCTGTGGTCTTTGGAGTGCCCCCAAGGGACGCCCGGACCCCCAGGATGGTCAGGAAGGGTTAACAGAGACATCTGACACTGTGGACTGTGTGGACCGTGGTTGCACCATGTTCCAGGTCAGCACAGTGGTGAATGCTAGGTTATATTTTGTGTACGGGGAACCAGAGAGAATGCTTGGTCATGTGTTATTATGTAAGCTAAGCATGAAGAAGCTTACTTTATATGAGGAACACACACCACTGTGTTGTAAATAACACTGACCACTTTCAACCTTATTTTGTTCCATGCATGGCATTATAGGCAAACTTCTTCAAAAACAAATTCAACAATTTACAAAACAGTCTAAGGAAACTTTATATTATTATTATTATTCTGATAACATCCCGCCACTGCGAAGAAAGCAGTTTTGCTTTCCCTCCTGGGAGGAATACGTCAGTCCGACGTCTCATTTCTACGACAACGTGGTTACGCGTGCGGTTAGGGTTAGCGTTAGAGATAGGGTTAGTAATGGGGAGAGTCGTACGATCACAACGGCGGAACAACGCTACGCACCCTTCCCTCCTGCTACGATGAATTCTAGGAAAACTTGAGCTCTTGCTGTCACTCATTGAGCACGGTTACGTGTGCTCTCCAAATAGCTTTGTTCAGTGGTGCAAACAGAACCACCTGTTACTCAACATCGCCAAAACAAAGGAGATGCAGGTGGATTTTAGGAAGAAGGGGGCTCCCCCCTTGTCTCCTTTTTCCATTGAGGGAGAGGATGTGGAGGTGGTCCAGAGCTACAAGTGTCTGGGCGTGCAACAATAAACTGGACTGGACTGGGAACACAGATGTCCTATCAGCACAATGGACAGACTGAGTGGCAAAACATAACGCAGCATGAAGCATTAGAGTTTGGAAACGCTCCTCCTCACTCCTACTCACTCCTCATGACTCCTACTGACTCCTCATGACTCCTACTGACTCCTCATGACTCCTACTGACTCTGTGTTTTGCCACTAAAGGCTTGTCCATAGTCTCTCAGAAACCAAACCTTTCTTCCAAGAGTTGCGACTTTCCGACGTGCAGATTTCCGAATTCTAATTCGGTGTAATGCTTTTCAGAAGTCACGAGTGGCGCCATTTTGTAGTCGAACCGGACCTTTTCAACGAAAAGTTTGGTTTCGGAAAAAGTATGAACAGGCCTTTAGTTGTATGACCAAGACAGGCCTTTAGTAAGGGCCAGAGCCGGCTTAACTTACGGGGGAGGCTTAGCTCCTTTGGTGTATGTAAGACTCTGAACATGTTTTACCAATCAGTGGTGGCCAGTGCAGTACTGTATGCGGTGGTATGTTGGGAGGGTAGTATCAAGGAAGGCTACGACAGGAGGCTGAATAGGCTTATATCAAGAAAGCTGGTTCTGTCCTTGGTACCACCTTGGATACAATGGAGGAGGTGGCCAATAGCAGGATAAGACTGCTACATCAAAGTTGCAAGAAGATCTATAGGATCATGCTGATTAGGATTGGCGATGTGGGATACAAGCTATCAGACTCTATAGTAATGTTTGGTCTGTCATATTTATTGATTATTATATATGATTATTGAGCTGCTGTAACACTTTAATTTCCCCTTTGGATGAATAAAGTACATACCTACCTACCTATACCTACAGGTATACCTACCTACCTACAGTACCTACCTACCTACCTATTCATAACAATGCCTCTCTCTACTGAAAAGATATATGGATGTTGGAAATTTGAGGGGTGACAATTTGGGTGAACTGTATGCGATTCATGTTTACTAGAGATGGGCATTTGGCCTTTTTTTGGCAAAGGTTTAACCTTTGGACTGTGGGCGGTTAACAGCGGTTGAACGTCTATGACGTCATGCCAATAAATAAGGTTGCAGTCCTGTGGGCAGTTTAATTATAAGGCCTAAAACATATTGGAACATACATTAAAGGATATTTCCTGTCTTCAAATGTGTTCTTCTTTACTAGTAGGTATTGTACAGTATGAGGAATAATTATAGATATAGATGTATTCACTTTTATGCTAATATGTCATACATTTTGATATTACTTAATTTGACATACTATTCGGTTAACCGCCCCATCCCTAATGTCTATGAACGCAAGTGGGAAACAGCAAGACGAGAAGTATAGGCACACCTATCTAACACTCCTGTTATAAATTGCATTAGGTGCGTTGCTTGCTAGCCTTCCACATTTTCCTTCTGCCCTTCTGCAGTTTCTAACCTGTACAGAAAGACCAAAACAAGATCAGCCTATAGGGTTTCATGCTCCTTTAAAGCTGAACTGCAAGCACTTCACTTCACCCTCGGATATGGGTTTTTCCTCACGTTGATGAGCTGCACTGTTGTTTGTGTGCCATGAACATTACACAGTTTCTACAAACAGCAGGTCTCTGCTATAGCCTGCCATACTCTATTTACATGAAAAATGACTCCTCAGCTGTAACCGGAACAGCCTTCCCCCCTGTGTGCAAACACGGCCCCGGAGTGGCAACACGGCGAGTGGAAGGCACACTGTCAAATGTGGAAGGATGCCTAATATATATATACATATTCATAATCTTTTCATGGGTAATCTTGTAGGGTTGTAGTAAACATCTTGGAGGGAAAATTAGATGGATGGATGGATGGAACACAATGCTAACAAGCCCTCGAGGCTTTTTGTGTTATCCTTTTAGCATTATTTGCGACCGTAGCTCGCAGTTTACTATGAAACCCGGCAGATTCTGTCCGTCAGTGAGTCAGTGAGTCAGTCAGTCAGTCAGTCAGTCAGTTAGTCTGTATTCTCCGTAATGCCTCAATGTCTATAGCTGACCTGTTGTGACATCACATTGTTGACTGTCACGCCCCAACACAGCCTGTTCTGCCAATCATATATGGAGATCCCATCAATATTAAGACCAAATTTGGCAATGCCCATATATGGATGCTCCATATGACCAAGACAGAATTCATTTGCAAATCAAGACTGCTGACTATCATCACATGGATCTCCATATATGAAGATCATGACACTGACCTAAAAAAAACTCACTTCTCGCCCTTAGGGCGTCTTGTACTAGTAAGACACCTGAGGGTGACTTGCGACCTCAGAGTGACATGCGCGATCTCTGACGATTCTAGTTGTTGTCATTCTGGGGGGAGTTTGTTCATGTTTTTGTGAGGGTATCAACCCTAGGAGACACGGGGAGAACATGCAAACTCCACACAGAAAGGCCCTATCGCCAACCCCACCTAGGGTGTGGGCGCTGATGACGCGAAGGGAGGAACACGCCGCCCATATGTCCTTAATTTATGACAACAGAAATCTCCATGTATGGGCATAAAAGGTTTTTTTCTTTTTCTGGGAATGACCATATGGACTTTTTATTTTATCCTTTATTAATAATAATATGTATCCATAATATGTATCCATATACATACAATAAATGTTATGCCCATACATGGAGATGGGCATTAAAAAAACGTACATTCATTAATAATGCCAAGCAGGGCCTTGGTGAGTT
Organism: Nannobrachium achirus; assembly: GCF_963921795.1. Taxonomy (NCBI): domain Eukaryota; kingdom Metazoa; phylum Chordata; class Actinopteri; order Myctophiformes; family Myctophidae; genus Nannobrachium; species Nannobrachium achirus. The sequence continues at coordinate 10,871,019 of NC_137814.1, forward strand.
AGGGCCTTGGTTTGATGCCTGTGGATCTCCATATATGGGATGGGCCATATATGGTACCATAACATTCTCATTTTCGACTGGAATTTATTACATCAGAAATCTCCATGTATGGACATAAAAAGTTTTTTTCTTTTTTTGGGAATGACCATATATGGACTTTTATACCCTGAGAAATCAGTCAGACAGACAGCCATTGACTCAGGCCTAACAATGGCTACTGTCTATGACGGTAGTCCCATATGACATGATGGACTGGACTATCTCCATATATAGTGTTCTCCACATCTCCATGTTTAGGCCAAACAGGTTCGCTCCATTTCTCCATGTATAGGTCCAAATGCCCAACGTTGAGCTTGACAACGAAACGTTCTTAACACAGCCGCCCCCATATTTACTTTAGAAAATATGTTAAATTCTAAGAACGTTTCGAGTACCGGTTTGATACGAATAAGCGCTACACTTCTGGAATCCTGTGCGTCGACTTAAAGTCGGATCCAGGCCGAGTAACTTTATCTGGCCGCCCCATTGCCACCTCCTTGTTACATTTTCTTTTCTCCAGGTGGATGGACATTCTTTCATATCTAAGTCCAGCCGCCCCGTATCAGATCGGAGGAGGATACCGCACATTGTACCTCATCCACCCTTTCTTCTCTCTCCTTTTGGTATCTTATCCTCCTCCTCCTTTTTTTCTTTTTTATTCTTCTTTTTTTGTCTTTCTTAGTCTTGTGTATCCTTCTCTTTTTTTTGTCTATCTTAGTCTTGGGTAGCCGCCCCGTACAGGAAGTGATGTCACGACTCACTAACATCACACTGACATCACTTCCTGTACGGACAGAAGGTCAGACAAGCGACAAGGTTTTTCAGGGTAAATGCGACCTTCGGTCGCAATAATAACTGTGATGTACAAGCATCAATCAATGGATGGATGGATAGATGGATGGATGGATGGATGGATGGATGGATGGATGGATGGATGGATGGATGGATATGAGGGCCCTCCATGCTCCTGAAACTGCATCCACATCTTCACGCGTAACACGATAAATTACGACATAACCTCGTAAAACCTCCCTGTCAGAGAACAATTTGTTATCATTTGTCGAGGCATAAATCCTCATTAATGACTTCCACTTGGATATACTGTACGTGCTCATTCTCTCCAAACCAACCCAGCTTTTTGGTTCTAGGCAGAGAGAGGCAGATGTGCGGCAACAGCTTGTCGGTGTAAATCACCAGGAAATGGGGTTTACCACGTTCCTCTGGCAACACCTTAATACAGAGTCCCATTAGCCGCCAAATGAGGATGAGTTATTGATTCGCGCGAGCGGTGACATTCCCCTCCTCGGGGTGACAAAAATGATCTCGTTTTGGGGAAAGCTCATCTGATTATGAGGCACAATAATGACTTCGGATGAGCTGCCTTTTAGAGAGAGAAAGAGGCCCGTTGGGAGACCCCAACCTGATCTATACGTAGTCGTACCGACGGACGGCGTCTGTCACCGGAAATAGACGATCTGCAAGCTCACAACGCGCCGTGGAAGCGACACGCTGTGAGCTTGCAGATCGGCTATTTTGGGCGAGCGTCACCGCCGCAAGGAAACTATAAATTAAGCATTTCTTGTTCATTACAGCGAGACAGGTGATATATAGGGCCCCTGTCACACTGCACAATGTGCCTTAGGTGTCCGTGTGTCCTGTTGAAATGTTAAGAAGTACCTGCCAAGAACCCGAGGCTGTCTCCGCTCTGTCCCCTCAGACGTGTGAGTGTGACTCCCTGAAGAAAAAGAACCCCCCCTTCCTTCCCTCTGCTTGCTGAGGAGGATTTTTTAGACAGAATATGAAACAAGATCGGTTTCTGGAAAACAAGAAATGTGCATTCAGTGAGCCTGTTAGTATTCCACACTAAATTAGCCGCCATAACCGTGTGTGTGTGTGTGTGTGTGTGTGTGTGTGCACGCGTGTGCGCGCGTGCTGTGCGTGTGTGCGTGTGCATGTGTGCGAACAGGGGTGGCTGATGGGAGGTCTCCCGGACTGGAAATGGTCTATTATTCAGCAGGTGCAGATGTGAATATTCACACCACTGGACACTTTCCACTTTCCATTTGTGCATGCACCCACTTCCAGCCGCTGCTCCCCTCGCCTTATCCTTGCACCCGCCCACCAATCCCCCCCCCCCCCCCCCCCCCCCCACACACACACACACACACACACACACACACACACGCACACCATCACCACCATACCCGCCCCCAGCTAATGGAGTCTAGTGGTGTGTGTGCATTTTGTCAGAAATTGAGGATATGTCACGCATTCGAAAACGCCATCTGGAAATTGGCTGCGACTGGGCTCTGTTCTGCTCAAACCTCCAGGTGACACAATGATCTGCTCAGCAATGCAAATTAGTGTTTGGGAGGGAAATGTGAGGGGTGGTGAGGGGGGGGGGGGGGGGTTCCGATGAGCCCCCGCTCATGTGAGGCCAAGAACATTTCATTTCAATGTTTCAGATGTTCATTTATTTACCCGTTTGGACACGGCCGTGTAGCCGCTGGCTGCCGGTGCAGATCTTGTCACGGTGCAAATCGCACCGAAGAGATTTTAGCATTATCAAGTCTGCTCGGAGGATAGATCAGTGCTGAACCGTGCTGAGAATAGCAGCTCATACGCCGTTTTAAGCTCCCCCAGTCTTTTAGTATCAACTGTAGATGACACCACCACCACCTCGCACTATAGGCACCTAAAGGTTACAGGGAGAGCGCTTGTGGCAGAAAGGCTCCTCTTAGATTACCTGCACCAATCTGGGTGTGGATGTGAATGACCAACATCTTGTAGATGTTTGGCTTAACCCTGGCGCCGAGGTGGGAACTCCGGGTTAGTATCTCGGGTGTTGCATTGGTGCCGTGACCCGGCCTGTGTTTGTGTGTGTGTGTGTAGGGTGGGCGGGGGGCGGGGAGCATCATCTTTTATGACGGCATAATGTCAACTGAAGCGGTGGACAGTACTGTGGGAGGCCAAGGGGGGGGGGGGGGTGCACTGCCTCGAGGGGGAGGCTGACCTGTGTAGACCAGCTCAAGAGGGACAACGGGAGAGTGTTTTCTGCTGGTGTTTCAGTCCGAGTGTATCAAAGGGTGTGTTCGGAAATGCGCACCGGGTGTGTGCTCAGTGTAGTGAGTGCCTAAACCCAACCCTAATCCTAACCCTAACCTCAGTAAAACTATGCCTAAACTCAACCCTAACCCTAACCTTAACCTCAGTAAAACTATGCCTAAACCTAACCCTAACCCCTAACCCTAACCACACCCGGTGCGCATTTCCGAACGCACCCTTTGATACACTCGGACTGAAACAACAGCGGAAAACACTCTCCCAGGGACAACGGCCTCACGACCACAGAGGAGCTGCACTCCTGCATGGTAGATATACGTAGGTACAGCTGGAGGAAGAGGACTGGCTTTCTGGCTCATGATGTCGCCACTCGCCACTACGCAGGCAGCCCTGACACGAAGAGAAAGTAAACAACAAGTGCTCTTGAACAAGGCACCGTACCGCCCAACTACTCCAGTGGAGCAGCTCAGTGACCCACAGAATACAACTGTGGTTGTACTACTGGACAGCAGGACAGCTCCCAGGTGTGAATGTGTGTAACTGTGTGAGTGTGAAGCAGGGAGTTGCTGAAAAAGATCACTCCCGCTCAGCGAAACCTATACCTGGATAAATTAATGGTTTAAAAAATAGAAAACATGGCAGAGGTGGCGAGGACCGAGGGCCAGGTAACCGAAGTTGGGTCCGTAGTTGGAGCAGCTAGATTCGTCTTGAGATAAACTGGGACAACATGATGAATAGATGATAAAGGTGCCCAGGGGAGTGCACTATCCGGGTTAACTCCACCGCATAAAGACACCATTTGTAATGATGGCTGGAATCAAGGGGGAAAAAGCTGTGAACAAAGCTAACCGGGCTCCAAAGTGACCAAATCAGTCGCGGCTTTGCTGAGGCAGCAGATGAGAGTACAAACCAATTGTGGCCGTGACAACAAACAAGCCGGGTGATGAAGTACCAGTGTGCTGCCTATCTGGGTCTCACCTGCACAATGGCACTGCTGCCTGCCTGCTACAGGCTACTGCGGCACATAAACAATGCACTTAGCATCGGATCGGATCATAATGAGCTATAGAGGAGAATGGGGTTGATTTGGGTGGGGGGCGGAAGCATTATACAATCGTTAATGAACCAATGAAAAAATCCAGAGTTGAAGAGATGTTCAACATCGTAAAGTTTCTGTTCCAAATGCTAAGTGACAGTTGTTGTGTTTTTCTGTTGCAGCCCCAGAGGTTTGGGGAGTACATACAGGATGTACTGTGTGGCCCAAACTAAATTAGAAACAAGAGGATCTAACAAGCTCCGTTCGAAATTAGGACACATGCCACTTCACGCTCGCCAGCCAGCCGTAAATGTTTCATGTGGCGCTGATATGGTAATCATTGGATTCCGACAATGGCACGTTGTGAGAGCTGGATAACAATGGCTGTCTTTCAGCCCTAGTGTGAATCTGGATGCATTCCAAAAGGCTGAGGAGCAGCCCTAAAGGCACCGATCAATCCAGCAGACTGCCTCCCCCGTTAGGCAGGATTAGAAACCCCCAGATAGGCGAGATAAGGGTGTGGTGGTGGTGGTGGTGGTGGTGGGTTAGACTTCATGCAACGATGCTGCAGAAACAAACATCTCGGAGGGGGGACACAACCCCACACGTGACAAAAGTTGCCACACAGACACACCAAATGCATTCCACTGAGTTAAATATGCATTCCGTTTCACGGGGGCTCTGAGTGCCTCCAGGTGTCCGCTGGTGGCGCGCGCCCAGCTGGAGGATGTGGCTGACTCGCTGGCACACGGGCTGGCATACTAATGCCCAAAACTATGTGCTCCGATGTAAGAAGGTGTCGCGCGGCAGAAACACCAGACCTGCAAGCTCACGGCGTGGCGCGCCTGCGGTGCGCCGTGAGCTTGCAGAGCTGCTATTTTTTGGCACGCGAAACCGACGCGTGACGACGAAGCATAAATCGGGCTTAGCAGAACCAGGGGTGCTTTTCACGAGGGAGTTGAAAGAGAAGACTGGTGGGGACGGTGCCAGCCACCGAGGGTCCAGCCCACAAGCTCCAGCTGCATGTCCACCAGCGCACATCGCTGGAGGGGGGGGATTAAAGACTAGAAATCTGGATTTTTGGACATGCTCATCACAGCATGGAGGAGGACAAATTGATGTTGTGATATTACGCAGAACGAACTAAGCATCCTTTTCTGTCACATTACTTTTTTTAAATGCACATTCCCTGACATTAATTATATTTTTTTAGGTGGGGTAAAAGGAAATATTTCATGTTTTCAATCAAAAGGGATGTCGCAAGGAAAAGGGCAGCGTGCCCAAATGGGCTTAGAGCGACTTATTCCTCCAAGGCTTGTGTAAGCCTTTTTATTAAACCGAAACAATCTTGAGAGACACCTGTTGTTCCGTCCGGGGGTGTATTTATTGTCGGGCTATGTCAGCACAGCAGACACTAATAACGCCACGGCCAGAACACGGGAGCCCGTATTACCGACGTGACCTATACTTGGTCATCATAATTTCCTGTTTGTGCACACACGTGACGTGTGCCTGAGTGATGGTGTGTCCAGCGATTGCAGGCACCCTTCAGCCATTTCACACTACAGGGTTTTTTTCTCTCTCTCCCTTGAGTTGACACCCCCCCCCCCCCCCCAGGGGTGTCGCACCAAATGCTGGACCCTGGGTACAAGGATTCACTGTGTGGCCCCCATGAATTATTATTGTGCTTTAGCTATTGATAAATAGCAGATATACAAGCCCACAGCCGCGCTGCGAGTTTGTAGATCTGCTACTTTTGAAAAATCGTGAACATTTGCGCAAGTCTTTGAATATTTCAAATCCTTCTATGGTTTTTTTGAAAAACCTCGGTTTCTATGTCAGTGGTGCTCAAACCTTTTCGTGTGAAGGACCCCCAAAATGATCTGTATTTGGCCACGGACGCTTAGAAAATACATATAAAACCTACAAGATCTACAAGCTTGTGAGCTTGTATATATGCTATTTTTCAATAGCTAAAGTATCAAATAATCAGGCCCCTCCACCCTAGTAACTCAGTCCCACTTCCCCCCACTTGTGACGCCCCTGCACCCCCCCTCCATGTCATGCAGAACTAATCAGTCGGTGCTGACACCAGTGATTCTATGGTGCTGAGAAGTGTGTGTCGAAGCAAAACAGCTGGGTGTTACTAGCTGCCACAGAGTTTGAAGTCTCAGTCCACCGCGGTGGACACTTCTGTGATTAACTTGTAATGGCCTGAGGGCCTGACAGCCAAACACAGGTTTTCATTGATCACAGGCACAGAAAAACACACATCTGGGACAAAGAATTACAAGAATACAATCATTTTGTTTTGCTTTGTTTTACACACGGGGGTATTTTATATGGACCACTCTTATTTTCTCATGCCTAATTGTTAACCACTCAAGCCTTGTATTTTAGGTTATTTCATTATGATGGTGTCATGTCATCTAAGCTAATAACATGTCTCAATGCATTATTCTTTTGCTATTTTTGAACAGATTTTTTTTTTTTTTTTTTTTTTGTGATATATATTAAAACAAATATGTGTTTTAAATATAAAGTAATAGTATAAACAATATTAGGGCCTATACCCAGTGATATGTAACCTAAAATATATAGATATATTAAAAAAGGAGAGTCTAAATAACATTCCTCATGCATATGACAACATGTAGTAGGCCTAGGCTAGGCCTAGTGGCGAAAAAAAGAACTTCTGGGAACTCAGATTAGGCCTATCCATATTTTACCAGCTGGGACCAGACAGACTAGTGCAGGGACAGGAGGTGTAGCCTACTCTGTAGAAGGTCTGGTGTGGGACAGTCTTATTGTCACATTCAGACCTACTGTCTATGACCATGCAGTTCCGGGGGTGTTGTTGTTGTCGTTATTGTGCTAACCACTGGGCCACCCAGCGCAATTAACTATATTGTGCAATAACAGTCAGTCAGTCAGTCAGTCAGCCAGCCAGTCACCGCCACCTTCTCTTCTATCTATCTACTCACCCTGTCTGGAATTCCAGTGTCTGCTTGTGGGCTTAACCCGCTAATTGTGGCCCGGGTTCTTGAACTATTGTTGCATGCCTGAGGTTTGGTTTGGTTTGAGGCCACGGTTATATTGAGACCTATGGTGACTATTGGAGCACTCCAAATATCAAGGGATTAGGGTGCAGTCTAATTGCTTTATGTTTGATTTACATGTGAGGTTATTTAGGTAGTTAGGGGTTTATTTATTTTTATTCTAGCCACATGGCCATGGGTGGCATAATAACTAAACGCCAGAGAGTAAAACATGTTTGCGGAGTCGTTGAGGAGTTGCAAATGCCATTCCCCAGGGAATAGTGGAGCTGTCAGTGTGGATGGAAACACTCTATGGATGGAAATCGTCGAGGTAAGCATGGCGTCCCGTGGATGACACGCAAATTCGTGAAGCGTTCCTCATTTTTAGTTGCCCCACTGATCAATATTAAATCCCGAAAGACACTAGGAGGTGCTCTTATTGGGCCCCTCATTGATTACGGAGTCCTTGTCTGGTATCGCGACGCCCCAGCTGCCTTAAAGCTAAAGCTCCAAACAGCCCAAAACAAACTAATTAGGGTTGTGCTTGGTCTCCCTCCTCTGACCCACCTTACCGAGCATCACCACGAAAGCGTGGGGTGGCTCAAAGTAGCTGACAGAGTACAGCATCTTGCAATGGGCCTGGTGTACAAGATACACTACACCTCCAAGATTCCCATGTACCTGACAAACTACTTCTTAAAGGTCAAGGATGTTCACGATCATAACACCAGAGGCAGCTCCACTAATCATCATCAGCGTAGATTTAACACTAAACAAGGCGCTAACTCATTCTCCTGCTATACCATCAACATGTGGAACGCCCTTCCACAAGCCCTAAAGGAGAGCAAATCCCTAGCCTCCTTCAAAATTGGTATGAAAAGTCACCTTCAGACAGCAGCTACCCGTGACTTGTAAATAGACTAAGCCCCCATGCTCCCCCCCCCCCTTTTTCTTTGTATTCTGCCTTTTGTATTTGATGTTATGCTTTTGAAACTGATATTATCCTAGATAAAGTACTATGTTCTATCCGTCTGTCTTTCAATGTTATATGAGATACTTAAAGTGTGGTTCCTGTGGAAATAAGCCTCGGCTTTCTAGGATCTCCTTTTAGTTGACCTTGTACCAGTGATTTGTACTGTCATGAAACTGTACTTTTTTCTATTGCAAACTTCTAATAAATTCTTCAATCAATCAATCAAAGCACGCAGGGCATGTGCCAGGCATTACTGATGCTGTGGGGACCTCTACTGGCCAATGGAGGGAGAGCGAGATATGTAGTTTAATTATGATGATCTCAGTCTACTTTCTCCCCAAAAATGACACAATGAGTTCAAACATTTAAAACTAGATCTAAGTTCAGCACTTCAGCACAGTGACGACGAGTTTAACACCAAACAAAACCTTCTTGTTGTTAAGGATAGCCTATTTAGAAAAGGTAGGCCTGCCGCCTACCATATAATTAGGCTATAAGGTCCACATGTTTAACTTACAGTAAATGCATGAAACTGAAGGCAAACAAAACTTAAATGGTGACAGTCAACAGAAAATATCCCTCACATCACCACACCACCCCTTCACTCACTGACTGACTGACAGCATGGCTGCCTGACAAACCTGGCATAGGCCTACTACTGTAAATCAAAAGATAATGAAGAGGAGACACTAGAACAGGAGCTAATCAATCAATTCATTGAAATGAGATCACAATCACAACAAAGCGTGGGAAAACCATTAGTTTTTGTCTAAAACAAAATAAAAACACAAGCTAATATGCCTATTTTGGCTCCTACACTGACTATTATAGCCTGTGTCTCAGATAGTCTACAGTGTGAATATGATGCTCATGCTGGACAATAGAACACAGAGCTTTTCTTTAATAGAGGATAATGATTCATCTAGATCAGGGGTCTTCAACAGGGGGTCCGCGACCCCTAGGGGGTCCGCGGAGGTACTGCAGGGGGTCCGCGAAATTATTGCTAAAAAAAAAAAAAAAAAAAAAAAGATTTCAAAAAATGTTTTTTTTTTTTTTTTTTTTTTTTACATTTATGTAAAAAAAAAATCATGATTCTATCCATTTTGAATAGCTTGAATACATGATTACTATGCAATTGACAGATTGTTGATATTATTGACATTGGTTCTCAGTTAATAAGTAGTATGTTTAGAAATGGTAGTGGTACGGCCCACCCTGCTTGCTGTAACTTGTACATGTTTAAAATAAAAAATATGTCGTAGCCCCGACCCCCCCACCCTACGAGGTGGTAGGGGGTCCCTGCTCCATCTCCCCATCAGTTTGGGGGTCCCCGGCCTGAAAACGTTGAAGACCCCTGATCTAGATTAATAAGCATGATCCCCCGACTTGACCAGTTCAATGAGACAGGTAAGTTCTTCCTTCAATGTGTAGCCAAATAATAATAAAAAACATTATAGGAATATAGGCTAATATTTGAACATATTCTGCGATGAGAGTAGGTACGGTATATAAAGGAGTAGGCCCAGCTATTGTTTGGTGACGTGACGTCTTCTCTAACGAATAGTATGCTATGGCCACTTTCTTTCCCTGACGGACTGACCCTAAAGATATGAGTGACATTGCCGCTGACCACCCAGCGCGTCATAACATTTGTGACAGCCAATCATCTCCCGCAGGCCGAGGGGCCGTCGCTTGACGTGCAGCACTTTCGTCCAATCGTGCGCCAGCAAGAAGCGACCGACGCAGCCCTTTCCTCCGCTGCCAGCCTATCAGGACGCGGCACTCATTACTAATTCATTACATCGCAAAGGGGAGTGACGCAGTTATTATAGATCCATAGATAGCCTACTACTCCATGCTTTTTATGGCCTGAAATACCACTTTAGCCAACTGTGGATAATATATCATTTCGCATGATTGTGGCGCACAATAGCAGGTTTCTTTTTGCCGTCAGTCAGGGGTATCGTATGTGGACTCAGCGCTGCTGCTCCTTGAATTTTGATGCGTTCCAGTTCAGGGAGGTTGTGGTAGACCCGGAGGACTAGATGCGATAACCCGCCCAGCGCCAGATATCATGCCGCAGCCCAAATCCAGAAAGATCGCCATCCTCGGGTACAGATCCGTAGGTGAGTTTTCGCACAAACCACACACGGCGAGAGAGAGCTAGATAGACAATGGGTCCCCCCTCCTGGCCTCAGAATCAGATGCGGCACTGCTGGCTGGGACGCGGATATCACGTCCTGGCGGCCATGGGCATCGACACATAGCGGTTCATACGCCTCCCTATAATGAACCTTAATTATAGGGAGCACGATCTGTCACGCGACATCTCAATGGAACGAATGAGAGCGCGCCACCAGGTGAGACGACGTGGCCTTGTCGATTTCTGGCACACACACAGAGAGATCTGATCTGAGGACTGATCGAGGCCCTGCACCCCCCCCCACACACACACACACACACACACACACACACACACACACACACACACACAGACGCAGTGTTAATAGCTCGTTTACACCTTTTTGGAGCAAAAAAGAACAACATTTGTGTTGTGCTTAGTATTACTATGACACTGTGATAACCCTGAGTGTCCATTAAAAAAAAGCTGCAATCCGCAAGTTTCATGTTCTTCTACTAGGCTAGCAAGGATTTGAACTTTATACTGCTTGCCCAGAGCCAGCGGAAATGTAATTTGCGCCTGTGAGCTTCAGGCAGTACTGCTTGTTGACCAGTAGGTGTCCTAGTCCTACCTGGCTGGCCGCTGACACCGTTTCTCTCTGTGGAAGAGCAGGGATAGGAGAGCACCTCCAACCACTGCAGATGTAGTACTAGTAGCCTACATATTACCTACCATACAGTGGGGGTAAAAGTACTCAAATGTTTTACTTTTTTTAAAAGTATCAAGACTCCAAAGAAGAAATACTCTGTTACACGTAAAATATCAGAATTCAGTGCTGCAGTAAAAGTAGAAAAGTATTGGCATCAATACCAAAAATAAGAAGTAGGCTAACCCCCCCCCTATCCATCATGAAGAATGTCCCATTTCACTGGTTGTATAAAATGTATACAAATCTTTTGAAAATAGCAGATCTACAAGCTCTTCTATTTTCAAATAGCTAAAGTTTAAATAGGGCTGAAGTGGTAAAAGTAGGCCTATGTTTTGTGTACGATAATCTGTATCTACAAAGTAATTGTAACAAAGGTTTTCAAATAATCGGAGTTGAGTAAAAAAGTACAATATTGGCCTCTGAGATGTAGTGGAGTAGAGGTAAAAGTATTGAAAATGTGTCAAATTCCTCAAAAGTGTACTTTAGTACAGCACTTGATAAATATATTTAGTTACTTTCCACCACTGCTACTGCACTATTACTATATTGTATTAATTCAAATAAGTTCCGGATTGCAGCTTCTAACCCTGAGAGCGTACAAGACAAGTGGAACTAAAATGGACCCGTAAAAGAACACTAATTATCTTTTACTGTGCACGTGTCTAAATGTACAACCGAGTCCCCAGTGTCACATTGGCCTTAAACTCATGACGAACAGCATCTCATTCATTAAGACCGTAATAATTTGCCAGTGTCGTCATCCGTCCCGTTCCCAGTTGACATTTTTCTTCATTCGCTGAGGAGGCATGATTAATAATTGTTTGTTGTTTTTTGCAGGAAAGTCCTCTTTGACAATTCAGTTTGTGGAAGGGCAGTTTGTTGACTCCTATGACCCAACGATAGAAAACAGTAAGTGGGTCACACTGTGCTGCCGCTGTGTCTTTTTGTGCTTACACCCACATTTTTACACAAATTAAATGCTCCAGAGAATGTAGTTTTGTGTCGAGATATAGGCCTGCAGGCGGCATTACGCGTTGATATAGCTGTTTCGGGCTCAGTGCAAACCACTAAACAAACTACCAGTACTTCGACATGCTGTGTACAGTATGAGCTATTCATGCACAACGTACATTTTTTTATTTCCTACAAAATATATTTCTGCCTTTAATTGATAGTTTACAGTGGAGATGGACAGGAAAAAGGGAGAGAGAGATGGGGAGGGACCTGCAGTAAAGATCGTCGGGAACGGGACTTGAACCTGTGATTCAGTATCATGCTACATTAGAGCCTAGACGCCCGGACCGCAAGGCCAGTAGTCCAGGCAGCAAATTCGATTGTTATGCTGCCATGATGACAAGCCTTTCCTCCATGCAGCTATTCAAGACACCACAATGGCGAATGGTTTCACAATGACAAACCTTTCTGAATGCTGTCCTAGATGAGAGATGATTGTAACTGTATTATTTGGTCCAGGATATGTAGAGTGGACTTTCAGAAACAACTACACTCACAAACATACACAGCAAAATCCTTAGTGTTCATTTAACTATACAAACAGTGGGACTGGGGCTGCCCAGTCTAATAACATCATTAACACGATTGGGGATAGATGACTTTAGAGTGGACTGTAGTCAGGCGTGGAGTTTGTGTGTGTAGGGTATTAATCATCTCTGTCCATCTGTCTAGCCATATAGAGTAATCCCCCGGTTCACGGAAGTAACTTCTCTATGGAGAATAACATTGGGTCATCTTAAAATCGTCTCGTATAAGCATTGTGCTCCAAAAATAAACAAATGTTCTCTGCGATATTGTCGAGGAGGTGGCTCCGTATGGTTTATGATAGTCAGTCACTCATATTTGATAAAGCCTGTTTCTAGCGAAAATTTAACTAATTCGGCGACAGTAACATTTTTCTCACCATCAGTTGATTCGTAATATTCATAATCATATGAGTCAAACCGCTGAGATTGTTTATGTTTGGAACACAGTTCTTATATGATGCGATATGAAAAAAAGTCTATGGGAATTCAGAATGGGGGGAAAAAAACATGAACCAGGTAGGATGGGTAAATTACGTCAAACTTTGTTGCTCTATAGCTCAGGGATTCAAACCCTCAACCATCTCATCTTATGGATCGCATAGGGGTTGGCATTGGCATAATCTACCTGAACCACATGTACTGTATCCCATCTAGATTATAGCTTGAGGAACCGAATATTACAGGGAGCCACTTCTCCATTGATCTCGATGGACGCGGCCACCCTGTTCTTTGCCTATTACTTTGAATGGTGTGCTCGTTCTCCTGTCGTCATCTCTGGATAGTGAACACAAAATGAAGTATCTTCAGCTGTAAACTGGAGATAATCTAGACTAGAGAATATTTGAACACAGTGACAATATGCAACTCAAGCTCACACACAGAAAGGGTTAGAATGCAAACAGATTTACCAAGGGAGGGTCTATAGATTGAAGAGTATACTGATCGATATGCAATCTGTCCTGTTAACTTTCTCATCCCATCCCAATACCTTCACTGCCAGGCACAAACCTTGTATGTCCGAAATCGTTAATTTACAGCAGTGGTTCTCAACCTTTAAAATTTCAAGGTCTCCCCTTAAAGCCTCTATCAGAGTCCAGGGTGAAGAGCTATTCACTTCACCGTGTTGTAGTTTCCTAGCTATCACCTAGGCTTTGTTATGTATTTTTAGGTGATAGCTAGAAAACTACACCACGGTGAAGTGAATAGCTCTTCACCCTGGACTCTGATCCTGACTTATTAGATTCTATTTAGACCCCCCTAAAGGAACCCACAGAGTCCCTGGAATATACTTTGAGAACCACTGTTTTACAGAGAAGCCAGCTGATTTTCAAAGAACCTGTGTTCCAGTGGATCCAATATTATTTTTGTCACACCTCTTGATAATATACCAAATATTTAACCAATTTTCATTGGTTAAATATATATAACCCACAGACACACCTAACCACTTTCAATCTGGCATCCCCCATTTTCACTTAATGTTCAATCGCAATTTCTGCTACTTTTGCATGACACTGTCCTATGGCGAAGAAGAGGGCACAAAGTTACGCAAAAACATAAAAAGATGAAATATGGAGATTCAAGGTTTCTGCCTGTGCAGCGACAATACCTACCTTTATTTAATTGTCATGGTAAATCACTATCACTATCGGTGGAAGTTCTTCATGCAGAGTTTTTAGTGATGGATTGCTTGTTCTGACTTGTCCCCTGCCCTGCAGCGTTCACCAAAATGATCACAATAAACGGACAGGAGTACCATCTTCAGCTGGTCGACACAGCAGGACAGGTATACGCAAACTCCTTCACGGAATTTCTTAACAGTGTTAATTTTGATGATGATGACAAAATGAAATGTCAACTACCTTCTTTCACAGATGAAAACTAAATAAAAAAACTAAGCTATTCTGACAATTTCATCATTAAATAAAAACAAGACTAAAATGTTAGGGAGGACGAGATACAGTAGAAGTCAAGTCATTTTATTCTTGGCTGTGTGTGCGTGTCGTGCGACATCGCAGAGCAACGCAGATCCATTGTGAGCTTGAGGATATTTTCTTTTGTATAAATCAGGCATTATGCCAACATACATTTTAGTCGACCATATCAACTGTAGATTTAGTTGACTAAAATGTTATAATACTTACTTATAAGTCAAGTAAAATGTTACTAAAACATTTCAGATTACTAAAATGTGACTCAAACTAAATTGAATTGTATTGTCAAAATTATCACTGCTCACATCGTGGCACAAAATGAAGAAAGATAACTCATTCCAATCACATATTTTTGTCGTCAGGTAATCAATATAAAAATCAGGTCAACGGCACTCTTTTGTGGCAGTCAGAATTAGCAGCACTAACAGTCAAGGGTTTTTAATTGAAGAAATTGTGCTTTGGACCTGATCTTTATATTGATTACCTTGTTTGCCTCCCGTGGTTTTGCCAGCAAGTGCTGCTACCGGTCACATTTGAGATTGATACTTGGACGGTGTAGACCACTTTATTTGATACTTGTTCATGTCAGGTACGTACTTGATTTAAAAGCAGGGTCAAGCGGCTGAGGTGGGCTGTTGCCAAAAGATGCACTTACTGTGGAAGTATAATGACAAACACTGGAATAGCTCAGCTAAATAAAACAATGGTTATAGAAGAGGTACCCCAGTTAGTAGCTTCTGTATTGTTTGGCTTCTTGTATCTAGTTTTCATGTTATTAAAATATCTAATTATGTGTTGTCAGTACTACTGTAGCCTGTATAACCTTTTGACTTTTTGATTGATGTAAGATTTTCTTTTTCTGTCCGCAGGATGAGTACTCAATCTTCCCGCAGACATACTCCATAGACATCAATGGTTACATTCTGGTGTACTCTGTCACATCTAACAAAAGGTACATTCCTACTTTACTTTTTTTTTAATATATACGTCATATATAATGCACAATATACAATAAATACAGTATATGAAGACTGAAAAAAAAATACTATCTCGTTTACAGTTTTGAAGTTGTTCAAGTTATCCATGAAAAGCTATTGGATATGGTGGGGAAAGTTCAGTGAGTATCGCCTAGGCTACTGTCATCCTCATTTGTGTAACATGGCATTCAAAGATAGTACCGCACTGTACATAACTTCAGCATTCCTGTCTTTTCCCCTCCCACTGTGCAGAGTACCAATTATGTTGGTTGGAAATAAGAATGACCTACATATGGAGCGGTATGTTGTGATGTACACTGACATTTGACATCAGATCAAGAACATAGGGCTCTGTGTGTAAATGTGTAAATACAAACTGGCCACGTGGAGTATCCCAGTGTTTTCACCAGTGATTTTAGCCTGCAAACGTTATAAAGTTATTTAGTTTACCGTCAGTTGAAACCCGAGACAGAGAAATGGTGGAAGATCTAACACAACAAGTAAATATGGGTTAATGAGAAGGATCTCAACGGAAATAAGCTTGCCTTACGTGAGTTTTTTTTTAGTCGAGCATGTATCAGTCATGAAACTGTACCTTTTCCTATGCAAAACTTCTAATAAATACCTCAATCAACCAATCAAAAGAAAAGGCAGCACACTCATAGCCACAATGCAGGATTTATTGAAGGAATACCAGCATTTCGACCTGGTAAAGTCTTCTTCAGTCTTCTTCACTTTAAATTATTTTATCTATCATTACTGGTGTGCGCCCTTCTCCTGTTTGGAAGACACATAACACACACACACACACACACACACACACACACACACACACACACACACACACACACACACACACACACACACAAACACACAAAAGGTTAGAGTTGATTCGCGACATTGTAAAATATTATTGGAATGACGATAGGCACAAGTATGCACATATCAAGTGCTTTGACAACTTACTGTACTTTAGCACCCTCTCTCTGTGTGTACTGTGTACATTTAGCTTTGTTAAAACACCCTGCTCAGCACTGCATCAGTGAATGCTCAATTTACCAGAGCTGAATTCTTTGTGAACAGAACTTCTTGGTTTAGCCGAGGTCAGCATTGCAGCGATACTCTAGTGAATTTATGTTGAAAAGTGCCTTTTGTGTCACGACTGGCCTGATGCCTGATGTCTGTCTCTCCAGAGTAATCAGCTGTGAAGAGGGGAAAGCATTAGCTGAGTCCTGGAACGCAACCTTCATGGAGTCTTCAGCTAAAGAGAACCAGGTAAGAACTGTAGAACCATGGTGTTTGTTCATGCTGCCTGCAGGGGCTTTGTTCTCTCAGTAATAACATCCCGGACCCGTCCGTCCGTCCGTCCATCTGCACATCCATCCATTAACCCAGCCACCCATCTACCGACCTACCTACCTACCTCCTGTCTGTCTGTCTGTCTGTCTGTCTGTCTGTCTTAATATTATTAGAAAACCTCAGTTTTCACTAGTTACTTTGTAGAGATTGGTCATTATTACAAAACACACATTAACCACTTCAGCCCTATGTATTCTTCAGCTATTTGACAATAGCCCAGCTATAAGCTCACATATTGATGCCAATATTTGTGTACAGTAGTATATTTTTGAATACCGTACTTTTAGTTGTAACAGAGTATTTCTACATAGTGGTATTGATACTTGTGAGTACTGCTTCCACCAAGTGCTTGTACCTTTTTTTCTTTTTTACTTGAAAGAGTGCGAACTACTGAGTACCCCTGAGCACCCCCTGCACTGTCTGCAACTGTGAAAGAAAATCTGCTAACCCAACTAGGTCTAGAATTATTTAATGCTTTAACTATTGAAAAACAGCAGATATACAAGCTCACAGCGCGGCACCGAGTGCCGCACTGCGAGCTTGTAGATCTGCTATTTTTGTCTTTGAATATATCTTTTTAAAAGGGTGGTCCCTGGAACAACATATTTTGAGATGGGAGCTTGTATATCTGCTATTTTTGTCTTTGAATATATCTTTTTAAAAGGGTGGTCCCTGGAACAACATATTTTGAGATGGGGGGGTCTGCGGCCAAATACATGTCATTTTGGGAGTCCTTGACACGAAAAATATTTAGGGAACCATTTAGAACTTGATTTAGACATTTATAGAATCGGGTAGAACATATTTTCGGGTAGAACATATTTTCAAAAATAGCAGATCCACAAGCTCGCAGCGCGGCACTGTAAGCTTGTATATCCGCTATTTCTTTTATAGTACAAGCATACAATAATGGTTAAAGTGGTTCAAATCTAAACTGACACAGATTCGCGATTTTGCGTTAAGGCCTAAATCTAATAAAATAATTGAGTAAAATAAAAATAAAAACAATCAAATAACGGTGTCTGTCCCCATGCAGACGGCCGTGGAGGTGTTCCGCAGGATGATCCTGGAGGCAGAGAAGATCGATGGCGACGTGCAACCAGGAAAGACGTCCTGCTCCATGATGTAGGCTAGACGCCGCCCGGTCGCCACCAATCAACACACAGGACACTGCACTGGGATATCCCGTTACTTGAAGGCTCGCTGCCAGTTCTCCCCTCCTCTTCCTCCTCAGCTGACTCCAGCCCTGACCCCCCCCCCCCCCTGCCCCCACACACCCAGGGTCCTAAATATCCAATACTGTCTAATTGGCTCCCACTGTTCAGTATTTCTCTCCACATGCCTTTTGTCATGCTTGTTTATACTTTGTTTTAGTTTTTTTTTCTGTTGGTTTGATAAAAATAAAATAAAAAAAGAGAATGAGTGACGAACCCCCCCCCCCTCCCCCCCTGTCTGTCACACATAGTACCTAGTCTCGCGTAGCCAGACAACTATTCCACAATCTCCGAATGCTATATAGAGTCTGGACTGGAACTACAGCCCCATGAACGGCGAGTAATGGAAGCTGGCATTTCCGTTCATGACAATATAAGCTAAATATACTAAGGTGATTTTTATTAGGATAAATGTGCGCGATGTTAAAAACGAAACGGAAGTTGGGAGGAGGCTTCACTTCCGCTTTAACCGGATACTCATCGTTCTTCTTACGTTATTCCAGACTGTATGACGGGAGCATTTGCAAATCGCGGAGTCAACAGTCTGGCCACGCGAGACTAGCCACATAGTACCCACAATTCATCCTGACATGTCTGCGATCGGCACAAATGCAAAACACTGCTTTCTGTGCGGTTGTATCAGAAAAAAACGCTTGGTTGTTGTGCTAGGTTACGAAGACTGCAGTCTCTGCTATAAGAGACACTAGTGATTTTATATATCTTAGCTTCTCATAATGCAGGCTAGCCCCCCGCCCCCCAGCCCCCAACGTATTTTCTGTTGAAGCAACAAGATATGAGCGAAAATATCATGAACTGCCTCATATGCTTTAAAAGTCGCTAAGAAAACATGGGCAGTTTTTTTCTGATACTCCGCTGAACCATTTCTGTCCGTCAATTACACAGCTCTTTTTCTACTTCATGTCCACACACGATGCCCACCCAACCTCTCTGGCCCTTCTGTCTGTTTTCATAGGAGTTACTGTCAGCCAAAACAAATAAAACCCGCATCCATTTTCTAATGTTGAAAATGTTGTACAAATGTTTTTGATTGTAATCATTAAAAGCAAAAAGTGGTTATGTAAATGTAGCTCTCGAGGGTGTGTCATTCCACCTGTGAGTTTAAATCATCTGTGGCAATTTACTCTGAGATAAGTGATTTATTCTGGTTAAAACAAAACTATTTTCTTTCGTTAAAAGATTAATGCACTAAATTGTGATAGTAATCATTGATATAGAGAAGGGGTCTTCAACAGGGGGTCCGGGACCCCTAGGGGGTCCTCAGAGATACTGCAAGGGGCCGCCAAATCTTTGTGTGGTATAGGGACTTTATTTTTTTCATTTTTACACTTGAACCCTCGCATCCCTATTCTCTTTCTCCAATGCGGAGTTGTAGAGCTTGTACTGTAGATTGTGAGCTTGTACATTTAACATTTAATTTAACAAAGAAATATCACTTAAAGGGATATTACACTTTCAAAAAACTTTTGGTCATTGTATGGTCTAATCAGGCTTGTATGAACACCCTGAACAGTTTTTAATTTGCTTCATTCAGTATTTAGATATTTGATGTAAATGTTACCAGCTCCAACACGCCCAGGCCCTCTCCACATACACACCCATTGTAACTTCAAACTCCATTTTAACCATGATAGGTTCATCAAAAACACCCATTATTTTTTCTGGTGACTCATAATACCTTCCTAATACGTGAGCAGACCGTGTTTTTTCAATAACCTTTTTCTTTTATTTTTAATAATTCTTTGGGAAAATGGAAAACATTAAATACAATAATATTTTATTGAAAATAAATGAAAAAAGTTATTGAAAAAACACGGTCTGCTCACGTATTAGGAGGGTATTATGAGTCACCAGAAAAAATAATGTGTGTTTTTAATGAACCTATCATGGTTAAAATGGAGTTTGAAGTTACAATGGGTGTGTATGTGGAGAGGGCCTGGGCGTGTTGGAGCTGGTAACATTTACTTCAAATATCTAAATACTGAATGAAGCAAATTAAAAACTGTTCAGGGTGTTCATACAAGCCTGATTAGACCATACAATGACCAAAAGTTTTTTGAAAGTGTAATATCCCTTTAACCTACCTTTAAGGTACCTTTAAGGTAGGTTAAGGTACCCAGCTGGGTCTGTTTCTTACATTTCCGTTGAATTAACCTTTATTGCGTAGCACTGGATTATGTTGTTGAGACGTTGACTAATTTCATGAAAAGTACAAAGCAATTAATATGTCCAGTGTGTGTGATAAAGCACACAAGACACAGACATTCTAGTTTTAAAGTGTTTATCCAGCTGAATATACTCTGTTGCACGCATCCGTGCACGGGAGCATCCAAAAGAGGGCCACGGGTCTTTGAGAATCAGAAAATATTCATTGTCCGATCGCGACCGTCCATTTAAAACAGTGGTTCTCAACCTGTGCGTCGAATTATTTGGGGGGGTCCCCAGATGATTAACTTAATGTGCAAGATTGTTTTCTCACTCAACAGTGAACAAACCAACATGAAGTTTATGTGTATAGAGAGGGTATCTGCACATTTCTAAAGTGACAATTTAAGGACTTTTGAATACATCTAAAATGACAAATTATACATGGGTGAAATTGTAAAATATTAGCGGATGAAATTGTGAAAACAGCCGATCTACATGCTCACTACGCCTCGCGCTGCGAGGCGTTGTGAGCATGTAGATCAGCTATTTTCACAATAGAACCGTGTACCGGTAATACAAAATGTAATGCCTCAACTCTTAGTGCTCGTGAGGGTGGGGGGGTCCCCAGTTAAAATATGACAATTTTGGGGGTCGTGGCCTGAAAAGGTTGAGGACCTCTGATTTAAAAAATAGAGCCGTCTGACTGCACCATGCTCCCAGCCACTCTCCACATACAAACTATCATGTGTGTTTAGCCTTTTTTTAAATCATAAAAAAGAGAAAGGCTTTTTTTGGTGTCGATTACGTCATGACGTCGTCAGGCGACGTGCCCTCGAAATAATACAAAAATAATGGTGACCATAGGCTAGCGAACAGCGCCATCCAGCGTTGCATTTTGTTTTAGGCAATCAATTAAAGTGGTCAGATGGATGGGCCATGTACTCAAATGTTTTACTTGAACTACTTCTGTGCCCGGGGGTGTGCACTGTATACGAGGGATTGAATGTAGGAGTCTCAGAAGTAACGTTGGAGAACCCAGAATGGTGCCCGTTGGGCAGAATAGTCACCATTGATGTCCAGTTGCGCAATACCCGTTCTATCCGTCTGTCTGTCTGTCTGTCTGGCTCTCTTTAGCCCCTTTTCGACTGCAGTTTTAGCACCACACCACACCACATTACACCACACCACACCGCACCACATAAAATATCTACATTTTCCATTACAAAAAAGTACCTCTATCGGTAAGAAACAAATTGACCCTTTTAACTGTGATTATAATACAATATAATTGTGTATTACAACTATCCTAATTATAATGCACTGACTGTAATGGATTATAACTGTGATTATAATACATTATAAAGTATTAATGTATTACTATGATAATTAAAATACACAATAAAATACACAATAGAATCTATTATCATGTATTACAACTATATCCTGGTGGTCTAAATGAAAAGTCAGTGAGTGATCAGTCATTATGAAGTGTTTGGCCCTGTTTGGCCTAGCTCAGACCTACTCTAGAGTGGATACTTTTTAGTACCCTGTTTAGTACCACTTTCACACCACTCTACCCAGTTCCTTGTAGTGGAAAACCTGACACAAGTGGGCGGTGTGGTGTGGAGTGGTGTGGTGTGGGGCCTGTGGAAAATGCGCTTTTTATGCACCATATATGGTGTTCTGTGTTCTTTAAGTTTGTATTTAACTGTATCACAATGAATAACACATTTTTCAAGCTTTTAATGAAAAGGGGGTGGGGGGACATGACATTTTCTTTTACATACTTTTTAAAAATGTTAATGTCATCAATACATTATTTGTGTTTCGCCAAAACATTTGGGGATCCGCTCGCAATATCCTAAGAGCCCATCGGTGGGTCCCCGGCTGGCCCACAGCTTGAGAATGGCTGGATTATTGGAAGGTGTTGCACATGTCGTCCGCACAACACTTGATGTTGATGTAGGAGTTCATCTTCAGCATCTCACAGTCTGACATGGCCATGCACTTCTGGTACTGGCCAACTGCAAAAGACATGGGTTAGATTTGAGCTCATCTCTCCCAAGGCAGATTCATAGTAACTTGTTAGTAGGAATAAACACAGAAGCACCCAGGAGGAGGTGGACTACAGAAAGTGGAGGAGCCAAACCGAGTTCCTGCTTCTAAAATAGGAGGTGGTGCCCCCCAGAGGCAAAAACCAGGCAAGGGCCTGGTTTTTGCCTCTGGGGGGTAAAAACCAGGCCTTCTTTCTTTTTTTACAGAATGGGTCCCAGATTGGATTTGGGCAAAACTATTTCCTGCAGTATTCCTACGGCTATTTTTTGCAAATGTTCCCCCACAATATGGACACTGGGGTAAAAGTGGTTAATGTCCAGGACCCAAAAATGGGTTGTTTGTTTGGGAAACGCTGCAATTTAATAAATTAACACTGTTATGTACAGTATAGTAAGTAGAAGTACAGTAAGATCAGTTTTAATGGCAATATTTCATTGTCATATTTTTCAGAATTAACCATTCAACATAAATGTGTTGTTTGACCTCTTCTCCAGATAATGTTCCCCCCAGAAATGTATTAATTACTTAAGCAGCAAAGCCAAGCTATAAACAGATGCTGTAATTACTATAACAGAAATACCAGAGGTGTCGTCAAAACACTCCATAAACTCTCTAAAAAAGAAAAACTAAATTACACATTAACTCAAGAGATTATAGTTAAAAGAGAGTGTACAAATGGAACCAAAATGGACCCATCGTGTGTAGCCTATAATGTAGCACGTTAGGGAACTCACAAGGTTCCAGGAGGAACTTGGCAGCAGCACAGCCATCCTTCCCAGCTTTGCAGGTCTCCACTGACAGCTCACATGACCCTCCAGCCCGTTTGGGGACACACCTGTGACAGTCCAGGGCTTCACCTAAGCAACACCAAGAAGCGGCATCAAGTCTGAATTACGTCGACAAGGTATGTTATTTCAAATTGTTTTCTTAGTTCTTTCTCTCTGTATTACTATTTTACCACTTCAACCTATCATGATGCATTGGGAGCTTGGCACTTAAAGGGATATTCCACTTTCAACAGGGAGCAGTGGTAGTAGCGGTGCAGTTAAGGAGAACAATACTTCAGTTCTGGAAAGAAGCACCAAAATTTTACAGAGTGTACCTCTTGGGTCATTCTTTAGAAAAATCACATTAGACACTTAATTTTCAAAATGGCCACCAGTTTTAAAGATGGCCGCCTTTTCGGATGTTTTACAGTACGCCAGCCAGTTAATATCGAATTTTCATAATATTAGAGTTGTTTTGTAGGTTTTAAAACATCCTGAGTTCATTTATTACACTTTTAAAGCAGCCAGAATAACCTTTCTGACTTTTGGTTGGGGTCTTTCCTCACCTGGGACCCCCCAGACAGACCCCTGAGCCTATTTCCGTAATCGCTCTGCTCCTGCTCCTGAACAATTTTAAATTAGATCTGAAATATGCTCTGAAATCAAAAATGACTAGTAGCAAATAACAGAGATCTTCCACGGGGGGTCTGGGACCCCTGGGGGGGGGGTCCTCAGAGCTACTACAGGGGGCCTGCCAAATCTTGCTGAGATTTTTTTTTTTTTAAACTTCGAATGTTATTATGTATCCTGGTTTTATGTATTGTACTTTGATGGTTTATTAGTATTCTCAGTATTATTTACAATGTTTTTGTGTTAAACAGTTATGGTTGACAGCTTACTGCAGGGATTGCAATAATGAAGGTATTGCAACTTTTCACTTTGGGCGCAGAACAACATTTCCATTTATTGCACTGCACTCACACTGACCACACACACACACACACACACACACACACACACACACACACACACACACACACACACACACACACACACACACACACACACACACACACACACACACACACACCTCTTTGTTATTGTCACCCCAAAACCCTCACCTTATCCTCTTATAGAGCCCATGGTCAATTACGCCCAAAAAGATTCACTACAATACAGTAATTTCAGACATGCAGGATATATTCGTCTTCAGTGTCGTGTTGACACAGTCTCCACCATAGCATAGAGTGAAAGGCAGGTTATTTGAGCAGCTGCACCGTCCCTTACAACCTGCTTTGCAGACACATTTGATGAGTTCAAGTACCGCCTTTGGAGCAGGGAGAGCAAGAAACCTGACTGGAATATACCCTCCACTCTCTGAATTCCATCTATTTTCTTTGATTGGTGGAAGCTCAGGGCAATTTGTCAGGTATGATTTATCCTGCATTGTGACGTAGTTGGCACGGAGGTAATGTGGTAGCAGTGCAGCCCGAGTTGGAGGTAGCATCTCACCCTCCAAGTTCTTTGACAGAAATAGTTCCCATCTGAGTAATTCCAGGGTTGTTGGACCTTTTGTACTGTAAACATGGCATGCAAAATGTTCCGACTGCAATGTTGATGGAAGCTCACCATTTATAAGCTCAGGAGGAATCGCCAATGACCTTGCCAATGTCCTTGAAGCGGTTAATGGCTTGGTCATCATCATCATCAAGTAGGCATTGACCCATGTCTTTTTGGTGATTCCAACAAATGTTCTTCCCCAGTCAGCACCTGAAAAACTATGTACGCAAAGGAACCCTTGACATTTGTAACATCCAATAACTTGAACTCACTCGAATATATCAATTTCCATTTTTTTGTACCGGAGGCTAGGACTTGATAAGGAATCGGGGTATCAGCCTCTTCATGTGTTTGCACTTCCTCAAAATCATGTCCCTTGATGAGGGTATCGTATTATGATGCCTACTTTGTCATACCTGACAAATTGCCCTGAGCTTCCATCAATTGAAAAAAATAGATGGAATTCAGAGAGTAGAGGGTATGTCCAGTCAGGTTTCTTGCCCTCCCTGCTGCAAAGGCAGAACTTGAGCTCATCAAATGTGGCTGCAAAGCAGGTTACAAGGGACGGTGCAGCTGCTCAAACAATAACCTGCCTTGCACTCTCCTCCCTGCAAATGCTATAGTGGAAACTGTCAACACTATTAGGGAGGACATGTATAGTAGTGAATTTCTTTGAGTACAATTGACCGTGAGCTCTTTAAGAGGATAGGGTGCAGGTTTTGGGGTGACGATAACAAAGAGGTGTGTGTGTGTTGTGTTGTCAGTGTGAGTGCAGCGCAATAAATGGACATGTTAGACTGCGCGCCCAAAGTGAGAAGTTGCAATACCTTAATTCTTGCAATCCTTGCAGTAACGTCTGTGAACCTGTCTGTCTAACACAAAAATGTAATAAATAATACTTTCAAATGTAAAAAAGAAAGAAAAAAAAACTTCCCCATCAAGATTCGGCAGGCCCCCTGTAGTTACTCTGAGGGGTCCCGGACCCCCTGTGGAAGACCCCTGGGTATTTGCTACTACTCATTTCTGCTTTCAGAGCCCAGTTACAACAACTTTAATGCTTCAGTTATGATCTAATTTAACATTGCTCTGGAGCAGGAGCAAAGCGATTACTGAGATAGGCTCAGGGGTCTGTTTGGGGGATCCCAGGTGAGGAAAGACCCCAACCAAAAGTCAGAAAGGTTATTCTGGCTGCTTTAAAAGTGTAATAAATGAACTCAGGATGTTTTAAAACCTACAAAACAACTCCAATATTATAAAAATCGGACATTAACTGGCTGGCGTACTGTTCAGAGGCAGCCATCTTGGAAACATGGCAGCCATTTTGTTTTTTCAGTGTCTAATGTGTTTTATCATAGGAACAACCCCTAAGGAG
Organism: Nannobrachium achirus; assembly: GCF_963921795.1. NCBI lineage: Eukaryota > Metazoa > Chordata > Actinopteri > Myctophiformes > Myctophidae > Nannobrachium > Nannobrachium achirus. The sequence continues at coordinate 10,896,944 of NC_137814.1, forward strand.
TACTTGTGAAAAGTTTTAGGTTTCTTTCCACTTGTGAAGTATTTTAGTGCAAAAATGCATTTATCTGCCCCGCTATAGGGCCTCTCTCCACATACAAACCCATTGTAACTTCAAACTTCATTTTAACCATGATAGATTCATTAAAAACACCCATTATTTTTTCTGGTGACTCATTTTACCTTCCTAATACGTGAGCAGGCAGTTTTTTTCGATAACTTTTTTCATTTATTTTTAATAATTATTTGGGAAAATGGAAAAAATGAAATACAAAAAAAAATATTATTAAAAATAAATGAAAAAAGTTATCGAAAAAACACGGCCTGCTCACATATTAGGAGGGTAATATGAGTCACCAGAAAAAAGAACGTGTGTTTTTAATTCAAAACTATAGAAACTATAGGATGCCAGGTCAACAAAGGCACCTGGCATCTGTCTACAGTAAATAGCATACTATCTCAATTACATTTCAACCTTTGCATAAACCTGCAAGGTCGTCACTCGTCAGGGCTAGGTCAAGTGTGCCGGGCTAAGGTGGTGAGTCTTCAGATTACAGCGGAGAATTGGGAGTGAGTCTACTAGTTCTAACTGCAATGGGGAGTTTGTTCCACACTGAGTAATATACTTTTCTGTGACTGATTAAGTGAACTCATGTGATGTACAGTACATCTAGAACACCAAAATAGAGGTATCCTAATCGATATTAAAGAGGTTGTGCCATAGTTTTGTACTTTTTCGGTTTTGCATGTGTCTATGGAGTTAACATTACTCTAATAATAGAACCCCAGGTGTGGTTATAATATACAAATATGTCTTTCCTGTGTATTTTTGGTTTCTTCCTGAGAGCTGAAAGCCTCTGAGTCAAAAGGCCCAATCGAAATACACAGCTTTAATGACATCATAAAATCAACCCCTCCCCTTTTTACCATGCAGCAACACTGTGGGTGTCAGCTGGGTCACCACCCACATACAAACCACAGGTGGGTGTGGCCACTTAAAAACATAATTTTAACACTTTCTGTACACTTTTTTGAAAAACTCTTCCTCCAATTAACTATAATCATAGGGGGAGAAATCATGGCACCCTGTCTTTATTAATTATTCATTTATTTGAATCAGATTTCTTTTAAATCAGATCTTTTTCTTTTCCTTAAAAAAAAGAAGAATAATCTCTACAAAAATAATCGTCAGTTGCAGACCTACTCCAACACTATCTGCAAAAACTACAAAAGTCAAACACTAAATAATGTCTTATAATAATGCCTACTGTTTCACTCAAGCCTGATTAGATCATGTTATCATTTTCGACTCAGTGCCATCTCAGCATCCCTCAGACATCAGTGCTGTCTGTCTGTCTGTCTGTCTGTCTGTCTGTCTGTCTGTCTGTCTGTCTGTCTGTCTGTCTGTCTGTCTGTCTGTCTGTCTGCCTCCCAGTCCCAGCAGCCCAGGGGTTAACAGAGACTATTTGTTCAGTGGACAATCAGTGACAGACTCACTCACCGGCTGTAAACAGCAGGGCCAGGGCCAGGGCCAGCAGGAACAACTTCATGCTTCTGTTCTAGAGATGTAAGCTGCCATGAGGACGCAACAATAAATACATAAACAAATAGTGATTTAGCAACACGCACAGGTTTGATCACACTTACTGAGTGTGTGTTCTGACTGACTATACTTGGATGGTGTGTTGAAATTATGCATGCCGCTTATGCTCCTTTCTTTTCTTTTTACTGAAGGGTGCAGCTTTGAATTTAAAACACTGGATTTAAAAATTCATCGTTGGAGTCAATGAGTCTGAGATTGACATTTTAACCGACAAAAGGTGTGCACATTGGCAATTTGGCATGCATGCCCAGGTACCGTTATATAAGCCTATGAATTGCACATACAAATAAGTGAAAACAAGTTGCAGTTCAGGGAAATGAAGAAGTAAATGCCAAGAGACATTAAAATGCAACTGACATTGCTGTTGTAAATAGAATGAAATGCCAGAATGGAAAAGAAATGGGTAAAATAAAACAGGGTTATTGTATCAAGCTAGCATAAAGTTTAAAGAATACATACCTCTCCGGTGCTGTGTCGGTAAATGTGATGTAAACGCAGACTTCCCCCATTTTTATACCCTCTCTCCACTTTGCTCAGTCATATCAACACCCTGTGAAGTGTGTGTGTGTGTGTGTGTGTGTGTGTGTGTGTGTGTGTGTGTGTGTGTGTGCGCGCGTGCGTGCGTGTGTGCGCGCGCGCGCGCGTGTGTGTGCATGTGTGTGATTCAAGTTTGTGTGCACTCATCTTGTTCAAATTATAGTAAGTACTTTGTGTTCAAGGGTAGCAGTAGTTTCCCCACACCACAGCGCTTCCTGCATTAATCATTAAGCAAACAGGCCCACTCCACTATATAATTCATAATTCTACTGTACATATATTATCACATGTACTTAACATGTGCCAGAATAAAATAATGGGAAAGGATGGGGCTTGCTTGGCGTGCACTGCCAGAGTTTGAGTAATAGCGTAATAGATCAGTAAACGCTGGCGGTGTGTTTGCTTTGGGTGGACTGTGTCTGACCCGTGTGATGTCTGCCACCGTTGGTTCAGTGCTCTTTAGCTGAGCAAATGGACCGTCTGCAATATATTGTAAGTCACTCCCTGCACTCCCCTCTCACGAAGCATTATGGGGAATGAATTGACTGAAGAAGAACCGACTGAAGGAGAAGGAGAGAGATTGTGACAGTGCTAATCAGTTAAATATTATGCTGTTAAAGGTACTTGTCAAAAAGAATAATGTCTTAATGTTTGCCTTTTGAACAAAGGTCTTCCGGATGTATATGAAAATATATTATATAATATAATATTTGGTGTGGTCACTGGAAATAAGTTGACAAACTGGAGATCAGTTTTGGGATGATTCAAAAACAAAAAGCTATAATGTTGGTCTGTCAATATAGGCCCGGAACTTATTTAAACCCAACTTTAACTTTATTGTTACATCACAGATTTACAGGTATAAAGAAGTGGGTGAAATTAGCTTTTGTGCAAGATCCAACGTTTTGGAGCAAGGAGAACGAGAAATAAAGAAAAACAAGGATAAGCCAAATCAATGATATCTACATACTGTATACACATAGCATAATCCAGCTGGTACAGGGGGTTAGACATAATGTTACATGAGGTTAGACATAATGTGCATAAGGTTATAGCCATAAAGGTGGGTCCACAGAGCAGCAGCCATATCAGGGGTGGGGAGCATATTTCTTCCAGGGAGACAACATACTGACTGATAAAGTGAGTGAAGGACCAGAGATTGGACTATACACCGGTAGCCAATTGGATTGAAACCTGAAACACACAGTGCTGAATTATGTAAAAACTGCTTGAATGTGGTAGGCATGATGAAGATAGACAGATTTATTATCTTTTTAACAGCTTTCAATGTACAGTATCACTCTCATTATCTAATATTTGATTAGGCCTATTATAAATATGGACTAAAGGCAGACCCTGTTTCACTGTTACATTATAAACATTTAAGTCACTTTGGCACACTGAAGCAGGTTGCCAGTGATGAGTAATTATTACCCCACCCTTGTTGATGGGGGAGATCAAGGAAACTCCCATGAGATCGCTCCACCTTTGTCCTAGTCCAGGGGTGCCCACACTTTTTTGCCGTGAGATCTACTTTAAAAATGACTAGCTCAACATGATCTACCCATCCAAAATGTTTTAGCTGAGGGCCTGAGGGGGGCTTTGGAATAGCAGCACTGGCGTTACATTTTAGACAAACTGTACACACTTACTGTAAGGGGGAAATAAATGGGAAATACTGGGGGAAATGTCTTCATCCCATTCTTTATGGAAGTGGTGGGTTTGGGGTTCTTTGTAATGCTACTGACTCTTGAACAAAGTATTGCATTGGAGGTTTGCCTACTTTAGAAGCCATGAAGGGAGCTGACGGGCCCTTCTTGATGTCATATTGACATATTCTTTTTATATTTTAATTATATATTTTTAGAGGCATGTCATATTGTCTACCTGCACACCCTTGGTGATCTACTGGTAGATCACGATCTACCTTTTGGGCACCCCTGTCCTAGTCCCATTAAAAGTGATGGTGTGTTGTCCATTTTATGTAAAGTTGTGCGGCCTCTTTCTTTTTGCGTACATACAGATGGAATATGGAATACAAATATGTACTCAGCTCATGTGTCAACACTGATGGTTTTACAGTGTAGTATACAGAATCTCCCCTTTTTCCATTGCATGGTACTGACTCAACTCTAGTCGGCAGTGGCTCAGGGGTAGAGAAACCGTCATTAGAACATAGAGGGTTCCTGAAGGGTTTCCAGTTCAATCCCGGGCTCCCCCAGAGTTAGTGTCGAAGAGTCCTTGAGCAAGACTCTGAACACCTAGTTGTTCCCGGTGAGCAGGTTGGTGCCTTGCATGGTTTCCTCTGCCACCAGTGTATGAATGAGTATGTGAATGGGTGAATGTAATGCACAATCTCTGTAAAGCTCCTTGGATAAAGGCGCTATATAAATGCACCATTTACCATTTAGTCACTTTTCATAGTCACTTTTCATACCAAATAATTTGGTTACACTAAAGATGTCCACTACATACTACCCTTCAATGTAGCTGGTTGTCATGTATTGGGCAGAAACATGTTACAAATTATATTACTGTAATATTATTCCTTTCCTAAGTAATAAGAAGTGTAACTTATTACAATTGCATGTAATGCTGCGTTACTGTGTTATAATGGTCAAGATTTGTTTTTGACTGAGATAAGCACTACCTCATCTTTGCATCATTTGTCTATGAGCCCTGCTGTGTGTCCGACTGTCCGAAGCTGCGAAGAGGAGCCAATTCCAGTAGAAGGTTGGTTGGTGCCTGGTGGTTACATCACATGTACAGAAAAACAATTAAGATCTACAAGGTATCATCATTGCGATGCGAAACATTATCTTGTACAGCTGTTCTTTTTGAGCATGCGTCTTTGCAAAATTATGAAATATGTGCATGTACAATTTACAATTTACATTTTAGGCATTTAGCAGACGCTTTTAATCCAAAGCGGACTTACAATAAGCAGGTAATACATCAATATAATAAGCAAGATAATATGTCAGTACATCAACAGCAATACAACAAATGCATAGGAATATCAATCTAGAAAAACTATAACATAGGTAGACCACGCACCTGAGCAGTACAAATACTTTTCTAAAACCTAAAAATGAACGGGTACACATTTTGTGTTTCATCATTTTATGCTTTAACTATTGAAAAATAGCAGATATACAAGCTCACAGCGCGGCACCGAGTGCCGCGCTGTGAGCTTGTAGATCTGCTATTTTTGAAAAATCTTGAAAATTTGAATTTTGACCCGATTCTATAACTATAAGTGTCTTTTGAATCCTAAGGTTTTTTGAAAAACCTATGTTTCTATGTCAGCAATCTGGCCAGCCATCGTCAAAGAAAAGGTCCTTTTCACTTAAATGGAGCTCAGTTCGTCTGTTCTTGAGAGACTACAATGTCAGTGGTTCTCAAACCTTTTCATGTGAAGGACCCCTAAAATGATATTTATTTGGCCACAGACCCCCATCTCAAAATATTTAGTTCCAGGGACCCCCCCAGAAGCAAAATTTGAGCTACAAACGTTCGCTTTGAAAATACATATATTCAAAGATTTGCACACATTTTCACGACTTTTTCAAAAATAGCAGATCTACAAGCTCGCAGCGCCGCGCTGTGAGCTTGTATATCTGCTATTCTTCACTGGTTAAAGCATTCAATAATTCTAGGCCTAAATGGGTTAAGGAGGATAGTGAATCAAGCGGGAGAAGACTTGGATACTCTCAGCACTTTTAAGATTTGTAATTATTTTGAGTTTGTGTTGGTCAATACACATCATACTGTCTGTCCAGTGTCCACTGTAAACTTTGTGCGGGGAGCAAATCACTTTCAACTGTGAAGTATTCAACATCTAATTTGTTGAAGCATCTGCACCGGCAGGTTTTAGAGGCTGCATTTGTAAAACAATTGGAAGCAATCTCTTTACCAATACAGGCCAACAAAACCAATTTCTGGTCACATTTTAGGCAAGAAATAAGCCATGCAGTTGCTCAATATTGATTTAACTACTTTAAATGTTTGTTAACAGCATTCAGGAGCCTCCGTGCTGTTATAGGGTAGTCCGCAATGATGCAAGGACACTAGTACTATAGGGACAATTCTTTCTGACCAGCCAGTAGTCTGCAGCGTTTTCGACTTTTGGTATCGCAGCAGCTCGGAAAAAAACACACACAAACTTCCGAGCACAGGTCTCCACCAGGCCACACAAATCAGCCTGTTATAGTGCCACCATGAGGCTGATTTAAAAAATGTGGGGCAGAGGTTCTGAATTAGCATCCAGGGAGTGTGTGTGCTCAGTTTGGCAGCGATCGGGCCAACGGCGCCGGAGATTAGCTGTTAACAACCAGGCCACACAAATGGGCCTGTTATAGCGCCACCATGAGGCTGATTTGAAAAATGTGGGGCAGAGGTTCTAGATTGGCATCCAGGGAGTGTGTGTCCTCAGTTTGGCAGCGATCGGGCCAACGGTGACTGAGATTAGCTGCTCACAAACTGCGAGGACGCACGCACGCACGGACGGACGGACGCACGGACGGACGGACGGAGGGGAAAACATACTCTCCCTCAGCCTTCGGCTGGTGGAGACAACAAACAAGTAGCCTATTTGCCTGATGGTAATGCAGAGTAGAGTAGAGCCGAGTTGAGCTGGTACCATGCAGTGGAAAAGCACCATTAGTCTGCAATCTGTGTTCAATGAAACACCAGTCTCAAACCCCAATCAAAGCAGAAAATGTCCCACTCTATTGTGTCCACCTCCCGAGCCAAAGTCCACTATCAGCAGAGCCAGATGTAAGGGAAACTGTCCATGTGGCAAAACAACTAAACCCCCTATTGTTGTGCCTTTGTTGCATTGGCCTCGCGATAGCAACACACTCTCTATTGGCCATATATATCAGGCTGTCCAAATTTTTCCACTCTTATACTGTGAGGCTATAGTTTGGACACCATCCGCTTGGAAAATGTCACAGTACTCAGGAAAGGTGAGTAGTACTACAAACAATGGACTTGTGCCATCATGGTAGCCACCCTTCCCAAACCTCAGCACATGTACACATGGAACAATGAACGTTAATTCAATGACATCATACAGCGAGAACGCTGTTCTTGTAGGTGACCTACACTGTAAGTTTAATCTTACTAGTGGTGCAATGTAACTAAATGCATTTACACTGTGCTGTAAGTACAATTTATAGGTAGGCCTACTTGTATTTTGTGTATTTTTGTGACTTTATACTTCTACTCCACAACATTTCAGAGATAAATGTTGTAACTTTTACTCCACTACATTTATTTGACAGCTTAGTTAAGCTACTTTGCAGATTTAGATATATGCATAGAAATTACAAGTCAGTTAATACATCATGATATATTTCCAGCAGTATATAAAGTCATTAAAAAGAACTACCAGCTGCAACATTAAAGTGATTAACACATTAAAGATCAATAATTATTGTCTTATAATATAACATGATATATACATGTATGACTCTTAAATGGACACTGAGATTTGCTACTTTAAGTACGGTATATTTTGATGCTGATACTTTTCTAATTTGTAAGAAGCGTATTTTTTACTCTGTCGTATTTCTACCTTTACTCAAAGAGTTCTGAGCATCAGTGCATCTTACAGCTATTCATAGTATTACAGTATTATACAAGACTATACAATTCTTTTTAATTATAAAATATTCACTTCTAAACATACATACAAACAGACAGACACTGTAATTACATAAACCGTTAAGGAAGAATAATTTACCAATATGCAGTATAAGTGCAGCCAAATAAAATTACAAAGTTATCTTTGAGCTATGAAAATGTCAGTTTGGAAATCCACAAAACCCTCCCTTTGTCAATTTTTTTTTTAAACGTAATTTTTATTTTGTCACATGTACAGACATTCACAGGGTCAACTTTTTACATCATTTTCTTCGTCATATTTCAGTCCATATCAATCCTCCGAGGTGTCATTCTTCCGGGTCGTGTATTCAGTCAATTTCTCCCATTTTCCAAGAAACAGCTCCTCTTGTATCCTGAGTCTATGTGTAAATCTCTCCATCACATACATTTCCTCCACAATGCTCACAAGTTGGGGAGTCACTTCTATACCACAATCTCGTTATTGTTTTTTTGCTGGCTGCCAATAGCACCTTGACCAGATACATGTCGTCTCCAACAGATCTGTTTCTACGAGGGGAAATGCTTCACCGGGAGGAAGCTGGAGATCCGCGGCGACTGTGACAACTTCCAGGACCGCGGCTTCATGAACAGGGTCAACTCCATCCGCGTGGAGAGCGGCGCCTTCGTGTGCTTCGACCACCCCGACTTCAAGGGCCAGCAGTACATCCTGGAGCACGGCGAGTACCCCGAGTTCCAGCGCTGGAACGCCCACAACGACCACATGGGCTCCTGCAGGCCCATCAGGATGGTAGGTGGCAGGGGCGTCACAAGGGGGGTTCCGTGGTCAAATACATAACATTTTGGGTGTCCTTGACATGAAAAAGTGTGAGAACCACTGACATAGAAACATAGATTTTTCAAAAAAACCTTCAAAGACCTTCAAAGATTAAAAACGAAATAGCAGATCTACAAGCTCGCAGCGTGGCACTCTGTGCCGCGCTGTGAGCTTGTATACCTGCTATTTCTCAACAGTTAAAGCACTAAACAACGCAGTGAATCCTTGTACACAGGGCCCAGAATTTGGTGCGACACCCCTGTGGTAGGTGGATTCGTTCCAGGTTCAAGGTTCAACGTTTCTCTATTGCTACATCCCGTGTACAGGTGCATAAGAGTCAAATTATTGTTGCTCTAGGGTGGGTCTGTGGGTGTGGTTCATAAAGAAGCTATTTGGCAGAGATTTAGGCGTGTCAACTGGGAGTTACAAATGGATAAATGAGCACTGAGCAGTTTACTATGTTATGACTAAGAACCACGATAACAACTCACAAGGGTTCACACAGTACATATTGAGAGGGAGGGTACAGAGACAATACCTAACATGCAGTATGAGAAAGTAGACAATGCGAGAAGAACAAAACACTATACATGATAGCTTATACAATCAACCTTGAATGTCATCATCATCATCATTCAAAGAGCACGTTCTCGTTCACACTGACACGAGGCAAAGAACTTGGTCCACGTCAGTGTGACAACAGTCTTAAATCAATCAAATAGAAGCCGGAACAGCTTGTGTTTCCTTGAAGGTATTGTGGCACTATTACAGTACTGTATGTTACATACAGTTTGTTAAATGTTAGATATCTGTTGCTATGTGAACGTGATGTATTTTTCTTGGACAAAAGACTGTGATATTCTATATGAAGAGATTCAGGAAGAGGTTTTATTTGTCGCTCACTAATACAGGTACAAGAAACTAAATGTTGGAGTGGCATGTTCCTCAATATGACAAGATAATAATAGAGATAATTAACCTTGCACACAGGAATTCTGGGATTCAAGGACATTCTGTAAAATTCGTATTTCTTTTCTCTTTTTAGCACACCATATGTACGTATATTTGATATTGATGTCCTGTTATCTGACTGTAACTGCACATTGTTGAAGCTTGTACAGAAAATAATTTTACTTCAACCCCTGGAAACTTTGGTTGTGACAATAAACTTGAAGAGAAGTCATGTCTCCCATCGCTGCGTCGTAAATGACCTGGAACATGACTGCTATCCGTCACTCAAGTGGGTGTGTTATATTGCCCCCCCACACAGCATGGCGAGCACTACAGAATGGAGATCTTTGATGCACCCAGCTTCGCAGGACAGTGCGTGGAGCTGTGTGATGACTGTCCATTCCTTCAGGGCAGAGGCCTCACCAAGAACTGCATCAACTCCCTCAGAGTCTACGGAGACGGAGCGTATGTATTCTTACTGTTAGCCAAGTAAACACACAGTATAAACCACTCTTGCATCACACTGCTGCAGACTATGCAATTTATCTCTGTCATTCCAAGCCTTTTCAGCTGCAATACCAAAAAGCCCTTTGTTGGGGCAAAGGGGCGCTATTGAGGGAGTTTGACTGTCTAGAATAGATCAGCGGTTCTCAAACTATGGGTTGCGACAAAAAGTGGGGTTGTGGAGTGGCCAAAATGGTTCCCTAAAAGTTTGAGAACCCCTGGTCTAGCTGAAATAAAGGCCAAAAGGCCAGAAGGAGGGGCAGGCTCCCCATGAGGCAGTGTGAACAGGCATGTTCAGACACGCCCTTTCAGAAAATCCCTGAGGGGCCCACTGGCCTAGTGGTCCAGGTGCATAGGCTCTGTGCGTGTGCAGCCTGCAGCGACTCGTGAATTCGAGTCCCGCTCCGGACGACCCTTGCTGCGTGTCTCTCCCCATCTCTCTCCCTGTTTCCTGTCTATCTTCACTATCCCCTTTAAATATCCCCTATAAAAAGGCCCCAAAAGATATCTTAAAGAATGAAAAATGTAAAATTCATTAAACGAAGACAGGTGGAATTTGGCATCTGGTAGGTTGATTATAATATATAGAGATTATAGTACTCTACTGTAAATTACATCTTATCTGGCTCAATTAATGGGACACAAGAGACCACACCTGTCTGCTCCTAACTATTCACTCTCATGCGGTCCGCATGAGAGCGATACATATTACTCAGACTTACATACTTTAGTACTAGTTAATGGTTCAGATGAACTACTTACGTATATACTCAATAAACCTGAACTGAGCTGGCTCTGCACTTGGTGTGCCGTTTCCTCCTCTCTGCACAAATTATCTTCACCAAAAGCATCCGATCTACTCATGCGTCGATCTTGTAGATCAGCTATATTTGGCAAACGTTCCCCCCAGAATAGGGCCGCTAGGGTTCAAGTGGTTAATGGTCCTATTGTTTGACCATAATGGACCTTCTTCCTGTAGCCTACCTGATATGATGTCATCTTCTGCATTTCCCTACCATCTGTCTTAACCACTTTTCTCTCTTTTTTTAAGAATTCTTTTTGGGCTTTTATGTCTTTATTGATAGGACAGTTAGACCGACAAGAAATGGGGAGTGACACGCAGCAAAGGTCGTCAGGATCGGGATTCGAATCTGCAACACGCTCTCAGGCTGGCATTGCAGCCCGGGCCTGTTTAACCACTTTACCTTAGTTTCTTTCACTAACGTTTGGAATTGTTTTTGTCCCGTCCCCTCCCTTCTCTGCCCGTCAGCTGGGTGCTGTACGAAGAGCCCAACTTCCGCGGCCGCATGTACATCGTGGAGAGAGGAAACTACTGCACCCACATGGAGTGGCAGGCGGAGAACCCCAGCATCCAGTCCATTCGCAGGGTGACCAACTACTTCTAAACTCCACCGGACCACTGCTAGACCACACACGATGGGGGAATGCTGTGCATTATTGTACATACCAGACAGGCATGGCATCCAAGGAAGGCATGACGCTTTGCCACTCTCTCCACACTCACACTGACTTCCATGAACCTGTAAAATAATAAAACACAAAATTAAAGAAAATATGTTACGATTGCTTGTTTGTTTATTTTTGTACTAAAAACAAGAAAAAAGGTTGAAATAAAGCAGTGCCACTACACGCTATCTTCCAATCTCATTTCCATGTTTGCATTCATGCGCCAACTGTGTGAAAATCATGACATACCTCACCACTACTGCATTCACTGTGGTACAATGAGCCTATTAGCTCTGCCCATTGCATTCTATCATTACTTCAACACAACCCTTAACTGTGGCCTGCTATTTTCTCATAGGTTACACATACAGTGGTATCAAAGGAGAGCTGCCAGTGCCCCGGGGAGCGTTGCTACCACCTAGTGTCATTTAGGTATTTTAGCATAAGGTCCAGATGGCCATGCTTACATGTGGCCTGTTCAATACATGGAGGGATTATGGACCAGCCGAGGGGCCCTTGACTACCAGGGGCCCAACAACAGGTTATACATGTAAATGTATTATATATTTTAACGCCCAAATACGCAGGCATACACAGTACAAGGTCCCTCCTAAATGGCCGTAACAGGGCCCCCGGCCGTCCTCTATAGGGCCCTTTTACCATGGTCCCTCCTATAAGGCTGTAATAGTGTTTGCGTGCCCACCCACCTGCCCATTCTGGGTATAGCATCGGGGCCCCCCGAAAGACAATTGGCCATGGGGCACCCCAAAAGTCTTAATCTGTCCCTCCCTGGTTCAGTATGATCACCACCAAGTGGACTTTTAACATCTATAACACATGTACATAAAAATATGCTAACAGGAGATATGTTAGGCAATAGATTACAACCTTAATAACACTGTAGTGCAGCTGAACCACCCATTAGGCTGCAATATCTCACATTTGAGATGCTTTAGTTGGTCTCCTCTGCGTTCATAAAGGGAGGGTAAATCCAGACCACTAAACCTGTGGGCCAGGGCCCACTGGTGGGCCGTGCGGATATTGCAAGTTGTCCCCCAACTAATTGGCAAAACATGATTTTACACAATATTTTAATGATGTTTAAAGAATGTTAAATGAAAAGAAAAGAAAAAAAAATAATGCTATTCTTTTCATTAAAACGCTGAAAAGCTGTTTTCATTATGATACCAATAAATAGGAACCTAATCTTAGTTCCACTGATCCAAGCCAGGACACAAATAAGTGCTCTGACTGAAAATGCACACGGTCCGGTCAGATGGGTGGGCCGGTCAGATGGGTGGGCCGGTCAGATGGGTGGGACACGGTCCGGTCAGATGGGTGGGTCGCAAACGCTTTAGAGATTTTCAAGTGGGCCCTGATCCAGAAAAGGTTCGGAACCACTGCACTAAACAATCAAGCTTTTTATTTTTTAAGCGTGATTTAACCATTTAAACCCTATAGTTTACCAATCTCTAATAGCTTATGTACACGCTCACAACACAAGCTTGTATAGCCTAGATCTACTGGTGAGTGTTCACCCCAGAAAAAAGGATGTCAGGGTGGTTAGAACCTTTCAAAGATTTTCTTAGAGGATCGGCCTTTTGCTGTCCAAAATGTATAGTGCATTGAGCTGATCCAGTAATCTATATTTTTTTTTTATCCACCATATACATAGTTAGCCCTATGGGCTTGTATATACGTTGTCTGAAAGTCCAGTTCAATATGTCCAAACATGAATGGTTCGTTCAATTTTTCGGGGGATTATGAAAACTATATATTTTTAACAAATCAGAAAATCCATGATTCCATTCGCAAAATCACTCTGGGAATGTTTGACAGCTGCTGAAAGTTTGTGTCTCATTCACTTAATAAAAAGGAAAAAAAATACCCCCCAAAAATCTGCTTTAAGTAGCATGTGAGGGGTCAAACTAGGGTTTTTTAATGATTCTGAATCCATTGCAAGCATTTGTTTTGCACAGAAAAACATTCCTTGGGCTAGAAACGTCCCCACAAAACTATGGTTTAGTGATGAGTCATCACTTCACAGTTTCGTGGGGGCTGTTTTTATCCCAAGGAATGTTTTTCATGCAAAACAAATGCTTGCAATGGATTCAGAATAATTAAAAAACCCTAGTTTGACCCCTCTGATGCTACTTAAAGCAGATTTTTTGGGGCGTATTTTTTTCCTTTATAGTATAGTGTATAGTAAGTGAATGAGACACAAACTTTCAGCAGCTGTCAAAAGTTCCCCTACGGAGTTTGCAAATGGAATCATGGATTTTCTGATTTGTTATGCTCTGAAGTCTCCAAAAATATATAGTTTTCATAATCCCCCAAAGATTTTAACGAAATGACACAAGCGACTTGACTACATCTTGTGGTTGGAGGATGGTGAACCTTTGACCAGCACTCACGTGCTTTCTCTTCCAACTGGCACGACAAGGGCACATCTGTCTTTACACTGTTTCCCTCATGGCCCTCTATTGAGTTACAAGGTCAATATGGAATAGTCTAATGAGGAAATGCTTTGTCTTGTGTTACGCTGCACGGTACTAGTTTAATAGTGATTACCTAACCTAACCTCATTCCTGGGCCATTTGCTTCATGTATTGGCCCGGTGTCACCAGGCTGTCATTAGTCTACATGTCACAGACCCAAGGGGGGGGGGGGGGGGGGGGAGAGAGAGAGAGAGAGAGAGAGAGAGAGAGAGAGACAGAGAGCAATGCAGTTATTAAGTCTGAACATCTTTACATCGCTATGCCATTGTTGGGGTTTTTTCATAGCTAAATTTATATCGGGTTAGTTTTCATTGCATAAGTCGGTGGTTCTCAACCTGAGGGTCGGGACCCCCAGGGGGGTCCCTAAATTATTTTGGTTGGTCCCCAGATGATTAACTTAATGTGCAATGTTGTTTTTTCACTCAACAGTAAACAAACCAACATAAAGTTTAAGTGTATAGAGGGGTATCTGCACATTTCTAAAGTGTCAATTTAAGGACTTTAAAGACCTTTGAAGTACCTCTGGTCAAACATGGGTCAAATTGTCAAATATTAGAGGCAATAGTAGATATACATGCTTGCGAGACGTTGTGAGCATGTAGATCGGCTATTTTCACAATGGAAAGATCGAGTCAAACTAAATGTAATGCCAACTCCTACAATTCCAAGTGCTTGTGCAGGGTGAGGGGTCCCCAGTTCAAATATGATTATTTTGGGGGTTGCGGCCTGAAAAAGTTGAGAACCACTGGCATAAGTGAGGAAATATAGCCTATCAAATGATGCAAAATGGTTTTACTTGATTGCAATTAAACAACATTTTTTACTAAAAAATATTGTATTTGTGCTGACTAGATAACATTTGACAAACAGTGGCATTATATAGGTCTACTGTTGTATTGTCTGGAGATGCAGTGTGAGTCATCATTCTGAACCAATACACAGTTGAAAATTGAAATGCTTTTTTAAATGTGTCCTCCAGCTTAAAATTAGGTCGCAGCTATTTTTAGCACCTCCACTTATGCACAAAAGATCGTTTTGAGGAAAAATAAACAAATTGGATGGCAATAAGTAAACACATCACAGCAGGTTCACACCATTTCAAACCTCAGATTGCCTAGAATAGATCATACATGGGCAACTGGCGGCCCGGGGGCCACATGCGGCCCCCACCTTCACTTAATGTGGCCCGCAAGTTAATACGGAATACTGATATATTATTGATTTCAGCTGTTACAATTCCAAACATGACCTGCTTTAATTCCGTCAGTCTATATTAGTAGCTTAATGACAAGTATAGTAGTATTAAAATGTATTTTTTTAATGTCAAATGTATTTGTATTTAGGTTCATAAAGTTAACATGACTATATAACTAAATGCATTTGAAATTAGATAAAAATGTGACATTTCAGGATTCCAATTCAAAAACAATAAAAAATAATTCAGGATTTCAATTCAAAAGAAGCAAAAATAGCCGATCTACAAGCTCAAAACGCATCGCTCTTTTGTATGAGATACTAGAATGACAACGTAGGACGTAGCAATATGCAATGTGGCCCTCTGGAGTGAAGGTGGAAATATAGTGGCCCTCTGGAGTGAAGGTGTAAATATAGTGGCCCTCACCATCATCAAAGTTGCCCACCCCTGGCCTAGATGTAATCATTTTCTCCAGGCCAATACTGCATCCACATAGATAGATAGGCTAAGCCAACGAACAGGGTCTCATTTATTTACAATAGTGGGTAGTATTGATTTGCATTAAAACAAATTCTAAATGATACTGTTCCTTTTAAATGGTTATCACTGCACAGCACCCTGGTGGTTCACTCAGGGGCGTCACACCAAATTCTGGGCCCTGGGTACAAGGATTCACTGCGGGCCCCCCATGAATGTTAACTATTGAAAAATAGCAGATATACAAGCTCACAGCGTGGCACTGAGTGCCGCGCTGCGAGCTTGTAGATCTGCTATTTTTGAAAGAATGTGAAAATGTGGGCAAGAAACCTATGTTTCCATGTCAGTGGTGCTCAAACCTTTTCATGTCAAGGACCCCCAAGATGATATGTATTTGGTCACGGACCCCCATCTCAAAATATTTAGTTCCAGGGACACATTTTCAGGACTTTTCAAAAATAGCAGATCTACAAGCTCGCAGCGCGGCACGAGCTTGTATATCTGCTATTTAGGGCCCCTCCACCTTGGGCCCTAGTAACTCAGTCCCACTTTCCTACCCCAGTTGTGACGCCCCTGGGTTCACTCAACAGTCTGGATTATTACCAAGCTCTGATTGTGCGCTTTATATTGGAAAAGCACCCATGATTTAAAGTGGGCTTGTTGTTTAAATAGACCCCGTGGGAGATCATCATTCACTGTAGAACATTTTTATTCCAAAAGTATAGTCTAATTACGGCAGAATAAATAAAAAAATATCTTCCTCTAAAAGCTACGCCGATGAAAACAGAAGAACAGAGCCAAAAATACGCGGCCAAGCGATTGTAACCGCAATGTTGCCATTAAAAAAAAACTCACTCAGAAAGTGCAAGTGAGGGCGATCGCCATGTGGGGGGGTGTGGTGGAAGTGGAACACACACACACACACACACACACACACACACACACAAAACGTGAAACCCCGTCGCGCCTAACACCTCAATTCACCCAAATCCTCGCGCATACATGTTTCAGTGTCATGTTGCTCGGTTGAAATAAGGATATTTGGGAGAGAGCCGCGTGCACTGTGCCGCGTTTAAGGTCACTTCTAGTCTAGTAGCTGCCTGAATTCCCCTCTTTGTGTTTACACATCCGGGTGGTTTCCCTGTTTTGCAGCCCATTCCCCATTTAGAAGCCATTTTGGACACAGATCAGTAACATGCATGTAAACCCCGACCGACCTCTCGACGCAGCAGCAGCAGCAGTGTAGTGGCGGTGCTACTGTAGAACCCCGAAGAAGCAGAACATAAAAGGGCCACAATCACAATCCGTCGATCGACGCGGATATATTATTATTTTAGAGATATCGGACTTTTTTCTTTTTTTTTGTTGGACACCGGTTCTTCCGACGCGGATTGGAATGGTGGTTGTGGTGGTGGAGGAGGAGGTGGTGGTGGTGTACCGGATCGCGGGCTGCTGAAAGGGAAACAAGCGTCGCTATATTGTAGCCAGAGAGTGTGGATCGCGGCTTCTTCGGTATCTGTTCTCTGTTGTGTGGTGTTGTTGCAACATTGTTGCACAGAGGCTGCCGCCGCGGCTACGCTCACCACACACACACAGACACGCTGCTGTGGTTTTGTGCACAGTGAGTGCTGGTATAGACGCCAGCCAGACAGACAGACAGATCGCGGTGGTGTGGTGGTTGGTGGAGGCCCCTATAGTGTGGTCGGTTTGATCCCTGCCTGTTGGACCGATGTTGTTTGGACAAGGATAAGAAGGAGAGGAGGTGAAGAAGAGGAAGAAGAAGCAGCCAACAAACAACAACCAACCAAGCAGCAACCGCACCGGGTGGTTGTTTTAATGTTCGCGACGGAAAGCCGAGGAAGAAGAAGAGAACGATCGGAACATGTCTTTTTCATGGCTGACCTGCTCACTGCTCCTAGGAACTTTATGTGCAGGTAGGAAGAGATCAGATCAGATAAATACACACAGAAAAAGAATGGGAGAAAGAGAAGAGGAGCGCTTGTCGCTATTGTTGGGGGGGGGGGGGGGGGGGGGGGTGGAACCTTGTATTTGCAACAAGCTTCGGACGTGGAAAAATAGCCGATCTGCAAGCTCACGGACGACCATCCGTGAGCTTGCAGATCGGCTATTTTTCCGCGAGCGACACCGTCGTATGGCGAGGTATACATCACGCTTCTTTTTTGTAATTGTTTATTCCATTTTGCCTGGCAAGGGTTGAAAATGGTGCACGCGCGGGTTTACTCACCCCCCCCCCCCCCCGCAATAAACTTTTGCTTTTGAATATTTATTGCAGGCAAATTCCATCATCCTTTTTTTTAATATAAATGGTCATTTTGCACCAGTACTAGTATTTTATTTCCCTACCCCGCTATAACCTGTTAGCTTTTATAGGTACAAGCTTTTCCCCCTGGCATATTGTTTGTTTATTGTTTGTTTACTAACAAACAAAACTAAGACATAGCTGGATAATAATATGACACGTTGGGAGGAGAAGAACCTTGGTTGGTTGCTTGGTTGGGCTTTCACTTAAATTGCCTTCCTTGCTTCCTTTAATAAACAGTGGCGAGAAATAGACGGCAGCAGCTGCACTAACATCCTGAAACATTATAGGTTCCATCATCATCATCTCTCTTTCCTGGTCCCTCTCTCTCTCTCTGTGTCTGTCTCTGAACAACAACAACACAGACCACGGAGCCTTTTGAGAGGAAAATAAAACACATCTCACATTAGTTTTTGTAGAGAGCCGACCTGGTGTCGAGGAGAGAGTGTTTTACCCCAAATTGAGGTTACTGGTACAACACACACATCTGTGCTGTGCTCGCAGGAACAGGATCCATGATGTCTGTGGCCTGTTAACCACGTGAAATTGAGCATGAGGTTTGTTTTTCTTTTGTTTGGCACATTTTCAGGAATTCAGCTGATTATGCTTGACGAGTCTTTTTCTCATTTTTTTTGTCGTTTTTCTGGCATGGATGGCCATTTTTTTTAATCTCCCCCCAATCACATCCTAAAGGTGTTTATTTGTATTTGGTATAATGGACCAACCTTTTAAGCTACTCTTTTAAAAAATCTCTACATTTTGTTGTTGCTGTTTCCCCCCCAAATTTTCACATCAGTTTCATTTAAAGGCACAGCTGTCCTTTTTTTTATTCTTTTATTATTGTGTATGGAATTTCACTGGGGATGTAATGGCTTTATGGTTTTATAGATTAGGGGGCGGCTAGTAGGGAATATATAGTATAAGCTGCTTCCTCCAGATCGCATGTTTTTGTAGTCTAAGCTTCACTAAGTGACAGGGAGGGGGGAGGGGGCCAGGGGAAGCATCTAGTAGTAAAAGTCCTCATGGGTCACGTGACCTGAGATTTCAGAAATGCCATCCAGCCAGGCTCCATGCAGCAGCATCATCAGGCTGGCTTCATGCATGTGTTTCACTCTTACCTTTTGTTTTGCGCTTTACAGGAGAGGAAACAGTCATTCCTCCTATTTTTCATATATAATAATGTATAGTGTATTCCCTTCTGTCGGTTAGATGGTACAATATTATCTATCTATCTATCTATCTATCTATCTATCTAGGCCTATATATTATCCCTTATCTATCCTATCCTATATATCTCCACACATATCATCCATACAGTATAGCCTATCTCCACATACAGACACAAACCCATGCATATAGGTTCAGGTTGCGTGAGTCTAATGTGTAAAAAAAAAATGTGTGCGCGCCATTGTGGCGTGCACACGCTCGACTATGTGTGTGTAATGGGTTGGGGGGTAACATTGGGGGATGGGCAGGCTCCTATAGGCAGGGATTTAAAGAGACAGGCACTATTTTTCTTCCCCCCTCTGAACAAAGATTGGGAATGAATGTCCAGGCGATGATTTTGAAGGACATCCCACAGCTCTTTGTCCACTGTTTGAATGTTTATCAAAGCAGTGAATGTCGTGGTCAACGTCGGTCAGTAGTAGGCCTACTGTGTCAAACCTTTACGTTCGTTGCTTGAATATCGCTGGTTGTTTTGCGTCTGATTCGTTGATACCCACATAACGGGATATTGAAACTAATGATAGCCTAATTAAAAATATACAGCCGAGCCTGTATGGCTTTTCTTTTTAGACGCTGAAAGCACTACATAATTTATATATTAACACCGTGGAAGAACTTAAGTTGTCCACAGAAAAGGCAATTGAGGTAACACATTTTTTTTCCAACCAAAGCCTTCGTTAGGCTGACAACTCGCCCCTTCATATGATGTGACACTTGAAGCATTTACTCAATATACTCCTTTAAAATTCTGACAGTCGGTCTTATCTGCTCCTCCAGATGTGCCCTACTCACGAGGATACAAGTTCTTATCGGCGTGGGGTCTTTCTGTTCTACAGCATATCATTCTTTTTCAACAGCTAATTAAGTCTTGTGTTTATTTTCACCACTGAGTTGTTGGGGCTGAGAATTCATCTTACAGCAAATGAGATTACGCCGAACAATTTGTTAGCCCAGAGGATCCCTTTTTTCTTTTCTTTTCTTTTCTTTTTTTTTTACTATAGAGAGCACCCTGCTTGGCCGTGTGCCAAATGGATGAGAGAAGTCTCGCTCGCAGACAGTACGGTACTTCATAACAACAAACAGATTTACTGTAGCGCCATGTGTGTCTCCATAATAGAGTTTCAATTCATTAAGATGTGGGCTGATCAAGTCATCTTGTCTGCTTGGGGATGTCAGGGTTTTGTCCCCCCCCCCCCCCCCCCCCCCCCCCCGTCCAAGTACAAAAGAGGACTATTCTCTATTTCAGTCCCACCATATCGATTTTTGCAACGTTATTTTCACAATGATGGACTCCTCGTTCCTTTCAATAACACTTCTTTCTGAGACACCGTAGTCTGTTAGAATGTAAGGCAGGGTCATTTCTTTCCGCCTTAGTTTACAGATTACGTGGAAACGTACTCCATGAACTCTCTGGTGTCCACAACATTTAGTTTTAATAAACAAAAATTACTATCCTTTGTTGTCAGAGCCGGTATACAGACTTTAACGGTTTAAGGACACATTTTGTGATCCTAAACTGGCTGTTTGTTATATTGAGTGGATTCTTCAACTTAGTTGAGCAGTCCCCCAGGGCTCTTGACTAGAGCCCCCCCCCCCTGTTTGCGCTACATATTTCTCTATATTAAACATCTCTACAAGCTCGCAACTAGGGCTGTCACAATTATTACATAATCGTCTAATCGTGATTATTTGACATTATCGCAATTATCTTGTCATAATCGTCATAATCGTGAATGTTGAAAATGAGTGGAAATAGCAGATCTACAAGCTCACAACGCGTCGCATCGTGACGCGTTGTAAGCTTGTAGATTGGCTATTTCCACTATCAAAGTTATTTTTAAAGTAGTAAGTTGACAAATATGTCTGTAATTTCTTTGTATATTTAGGTTATGTGTCATATCTACCATGTACAACTTCAAAGCCTAAAAGCCAAACAGAAATGTAATTATCAACGACAAAAACACAATTAAATCGTTAATCGCCAATTATTTGAGTGACAATTAATCGTCATGTAAAATGTCATATCGTGACAGCCCTACTCGCAACTTGCATTGTGAGCTTTTAGATCGTCTATTTTCCCTGAATGTTTGCCCCAGAGCTGGCCAGATTTGGGATGCTAGGGTTCAAAATTCAAATGGTCAAAAAAACAACAACAAAAGAACACAACAACCACCACCTATTTCATTATTTCAAACTTGTGGCACATTCTATCAGTCCCTGTAAAATCTCTTGTGTAAAAACATGTGAAGGGACACGTTTTCAGCCTAACAAATGCTTCAGGCAGAGGCATCACAAGGGAGGGAGGGGGGGTTGGGTGGGACTGAGTTACTAGGGCCCAAGGTGGAGGGGCCTTAATAATTTTCTAATTTAGCTATTGAAAAATAGCAGATATACACTCGGTGCTGCGCTGTGAGCTTGCCTTGTAGATCTATTTTTAAAAGTAGTGAAAATGTGTGCAAATCTTTGAATATAGGTACTTTTTAAGCGAACATTTGTAACTCAAATGTTGATTCTGGGGAGTCCCTGGAACTAAATATTTTGAGATGGGGGTCCCTGGCCACATACATATCATTTTGGAGGTCCTTCACATGAACAAGTTTGAGCACCACTGACATTTAAAAAAAAAAACCTTAGAAGGATTTGAAATAATCAAAGACTTGCAAATGTTCAAGATTTTTCAAAAATAGCAGATCTACAAGCTCGCAGCGCCCACGCTGTGAGCTTGTATATCTGCTATTTTTCAATATTTAAAGCACAAAATAATGCGTAATAATACGTTCCCAACTTCCCAGTCTAAATGGGTTAAACCCCCTCCTCCCCCTATGAAGAACATTCATGGGGGACCCGCAGTGAATCCTTGTACCCAGGGCCCAAAAATTGGTGCGACACCCGTGGCTCCAGGAACCAGACCACTGCTGCTAAATGATGGTGCAAGCATCACGTCTCGTTCCTGAGGGTCATGAGACTGCCTCTCTCCTCTCGTTAAGGCATGTGTGCTGATCAGGTGTGCGGGATGTGGCACATGAACAGCCAACGTGTGTCTCTCGTATGGTGCCGTCCTTGAGCACGAAACAAGCGGAGGTGTTTATGAGTTCACTCGCTGTCTGTACGTGGACAGCATTGAACCCCCCCACAACCTCAACACTATCTCACTCACTCTTACTTTGACTTATGACTATATACTTTGTTGCATGTCGAATAGAGAAAATAACTGATCTACAAGCTCACAACACTGCGTGTTGTAGACCAGTGGTTCTCAACATTTTCAGGCCACGAGCCCCAAAATAATCATATTTTAACTGGGGACCCCCCCACCCTGACGCACTAAGAGTTGAGTCATTACATTTTGTATAACACAGTTCTGTTGTGTTAATAGCAGATCTACATGCTCACAAGCATGTAGTGAGCATGTATCGGCTATTTTCACAATTTCTGCCTCTAATGTTTTGCAATTTGGCCAATGTTTAATTTGTCATTTTAGAGATGCTAGAAGCTCGGCCGCCCGAAGGGCGTCTAGTCGGCGACCTGGCCAACTCAGGAACAATGTAAATAGGGAATGAATGCCCCGCCCGCGCGTCGGGTCGAGGCCCGGCACTGCACTCCGCGCCGCGGCGGGGAACGCGCGTGCCGAATCTGAAGCCGATGGGACGAACGGTTCTCGGCGACCTGGCCAACTCGGGAACAACGCAGATTACAGACAGACAGACAGACAGACAGACAGAGATTTGTCGCATTTATAGATAGATTACAAAGTCCTTAAATTGTCACTTTAGAAATGTGCATTTACCCTCTATACACTTAAACTTTATGTTGGTTTGTTTACTGTCGAGTGAGACAATGTTGCACATTAAGTTAATCTTCTGGGGCCCCCCCCCGAAATAATTTGGGGACCCCCCTGGGGGTTCCGACCCACAGGTTGAGAACCCCTGTTGTAGACGAGCTATTTTCACTGTTTTGGAACGTCTTTGCCAACGTTTGACAATTTTCACCTGTAATAACATGCCCAAAATAGGGATGAAAGTGGTCCAATGTAAAGGCTTAAATGTCAAGGCACACCTTGTGGCCTGTAGTAAACGGGTTAGTCGCGACCACACATACACTTTCGGTTGTGTTTGTGTGTGCATTCAGACTTTGGTTTCTGATTGAATATCTTATTAGAACAACATCACATGTACAGTAGTCACATTTAACCCATTTTAGAACGGGTACACATTATAGTGTATCATTATTTTATGCTTTAACTATTGAAAAATAGCAGATATACAAGCTCACAGCGAGCTTGTAGATCTGCTATTTATTTAAAATCGTGAAAATTTGAATTTTCACCCGATTCTATAAGTATCTTTTGAATCCTTCTAAGACTTTTTGAAAAACCTATGTTTCTATGTCAGCAATCTGGCCAGCCATCGTCAAAGAAAGGGTCCTTTTCACTTAAATGGAGCTCAGTCAGCCTGTTCTTGAGAGACTACTATGTCAGTGGTTCTCATACCTTTTCATGTGAAGGACCCCCAAAATGACATTTATTTGGCCACGGACCCGCATCTCAAAATATCTAGTTCCAGGGACCACCCAGAAGCAAAATATGAGTTACAAACGTTTGCTTTAAAAATACATATAGTCAAAGATTTGCACACATTTTCATGACCTTTTCAAAAATAGCAGATCTACAAGCTCACGGTGCCGCGCTGTGAGCTTGTATATCTGCTATTTTTCACTGGTTAAAGCATTCAATAATTCTTGGCCTAAATGGGTTTTAAGATGCAGCACGGCACAGGTACAGTTGGAACATCCTGCCCAACAGGGACATCCCGAATAAGGCCTTTTTACCGTCTTGTTTACGCCGGAAGTCCTTGGCACTCTTAAGTCAGTTTTCATGAATGAAGCAGAGATGTCCCCCGCCAATAAATAATCGTTTTAAAAAACGTCCTATCTTGTCTACACAGGATACAGTCTGGGTGAGGCGGAGACCCGGGAGTGTGTGTACTACAATGACAACTGGCGGACGGAGAGGACCAACCAGAGCGGCTTTGAGCGCTGCGAGAAGGGCGAGAAGGACAAGCGTCTGCACTGTTACGCCTCCTGGCTCAACTCCTCAGGGACCATCAAGCTGGTGAAGAAGGGCTGCTGGCTGGACGACTTCAACTGCTATGACAGGTGAGTTGTGTGTGTGTGTGTGAGCGCTAGTGATGGGCAATCCCGTTCATTTCAGTGAACGGATCATTTCGTTCACGGTAATGATCCGTTCAAAAGATTCGTTCAAATGATTCGTTCATAGCGCGATCGTCCCGTGAAAAACACAATCGCGGGAGCGTTTTTATTACGTCGCGAGTACAGCCCGCCGTCGAGTCCTGTCTGCCGGCCGGGGCTATTAGGGGGAGGGGCGGGGGTGTGAACGAAAGTGTGAACGACCCATTTCAGGGATTTGAACGAATCGTTCACGAGTCATGCTAATGATTCGATTCTTATGAACGAATCACTCATGAACGACACATCACTAGTGAGCGCCACTGTCCTAGGGCTGTCACAATTATTACATAATCGTCTAATGGCGATTATTTGACATAATCGCGATTATTTTTCATAATCGTTTCCATGTTGAAAAAATGTCATATATTTTTGTAAAAGTCAAAAATAGTGGAAATAGCAGATCGGCTATTTCCACTATCAATGTTTCTTTTTTTTTTAGAACAAAGTTGTCAAATATGTCAGTAATTTCTTTGTATATTTAGGTTATGTGTCATATCTGCCACGTGAAACTTCAAAGCCTAAAAGCCAAACAGAAATATAATTGTCAACGACAAGAACACAATTAAATCGTTAATCGCAATTATTTGAGTGACAATTAATCGTCATGTAAAATGTCATAATCGTGACAGCCCTACACTGTCCATTTCGAACTATCCTAACTACATTTTTACGAGAGTTGTTCCGATACCATATAAATACTGCCAATCGCTGTTAATACGGCCTAAAATGCTGCTATCGATATCAGCGTGTATGGAAGTTTATGCCTGGTCAGATAACATGTAATTCATCGCATAATGACATTTCAGTAATATTTTGAATGCTTCAGTTGTTGCACAACTCTGCTGTACTATTTACTTTATTAGTTTGCTGAATTGTAGCGTAGATCATATATTAATTCTCAAACCTTTTAATTTCATGGACCCCCATAACTCTTAAGAGTTTACATTTGTACATTCCATTTGGAGGAACCACCTTCAAGGAACCCTGGGGGTCCCTGGACCCCCACTTAGAACCACTGTCCTCTTTTTAAATTACACACTGGTGTCAGATCAGTACTCGGTATCGATCGAGACGCGAGTCATGGGTAATCGATATCGGTAAGGAAAAAGTGCTATCTCTAATTTTTCTAATTTTTCTATTCCATTGTATGATGGTGTACCTACACCTACAAGCTTGTTGTGAGGTTGTAGATGGGATATTTTTGGCACGCGACACTGTAGTACAGCAAAGTGTAAATGAGGGTTTACAGCATGGTTCACATTAGTGGTGGAGACTCTCTAGAGACAGACGTGTTGGCTCCCACAATTGTCAAATGCTTCCGCCTAACAGTCTGCACTTGGGGAGCTCTGAAAACGAGCTTAAATAAAGCGGATGTCACGTAATTTCCCCTACTGCTGCATGCCTGTGCAATTGTGTAATTAACTCCCCACTGGAAAACAAATTCAAAAATATATATCATCTTTCAAAGATATTTTAACTGTGTTTTTGTGAACACTGTGTCCAATACCCTTCTGTTCTGAAGGGCTACTCTCAGACCAGGACTTAACTTTTTCGCGGCAGAATTCTACAGACTCTCTATAGCATTGGAACATTGTGGTAGAGTGAAGTGTGGCTTGAGTCAGAAGCGGCGGAGGGCAACCAGTTCACTGCCGCGCATTTACATTTACCTTCCGTGATTAATGCAACAATAAAGCAAGCTAGATATCTTTGTGTTTCCATCTTGGGTAGGTGTTGAGTGTCTGACTCTTATCCAGAGTGACAGAGCAACAGAAGAATAATCTCTCATCAGTATGGGGGTGGGGGGGGGGGGGGGTCAAGGGTCAAAGTCACAGCACACTGACAACAAATACCACAATGTTCTTGAGGCTGTGTGGAGTGGCTGTGCTATCTATACTATAATTTTGCGAATGTCTGTCTGAGTGAGTGAGTGTCTGTCTGTATGAAACAGCGTTTCTCCTCGGTGGCTGGAGCAATTGATCTGAAATCGCATCACCATCAGCATATGAACACACCTGACATAACTGTGAAGCCCGTTTGTCACTTTCACAAATCGTATGCTGTATAATAGCATTTTTATGGTGTATCTATATCTATTTAGCCTACAGTACCTTTTGTGACCACACATGTTAAGGGAGGGGCGCTGTTGTTCAGGCCATGCACAATCACACACAAACCCACACACACACACACACAGGGGGGGGAGTGTGTGAGTGTGCAGGCGGGCAGGCGGGCGGGCGGGCCCTGTTACAGATGTTGTCCAAAAATCATGCAGATCGGTACACAGTATCTCTGTAGCCGTTAAATGGAACGGGTATTTCTTACATTGATGCTCCTACATATTAGCATGCAAGCACCAGTTAAAGTTACTTTCCATCCCTCATATACTGTGTGCACAGTGCACATCCCATAATCCACACACTGCACATCATTTCGGAGCTCATATCTTTGAACGGGTAAGGGCTAGTGATACATAAAGGATTAGGTAAAGAAATAGGATCCGGGGAAGGAAAATAGGCTCACACGCACGACATGCTCACAGAGGTCACCTGTTTTGAATACTGTGGCAGCATTCTATACTGTAGCACACGGGAAGCTAATAGGAATTAATACAAAAGTGAGCCCTGAGTGGAAACAAGTTCAATTTTCATTACAGCTGCAAGGGCAGGCTGCAACTATCGATACTTTTCTTAGCGATTATATAAGCTTTTTCGCTCAATCGAATAATCGAGAACCATTTTTTTGTAGGCCTAATATTCATTCTATACCTTGTACAACGGTGTTATGCCAAAATGGCTCCGCTATTTTCAATATAATTGGAAATTGATAATTGTTTTTATTTATTAAATCAATTTGTTTGATTTAATTGTTGTACCCCTCAAAACTGCAATCTATACGTTGTATGGGGAGAGAGGTAAAACTGTTGCAACTTGTTTCTGTAAGTTAAGTCAAATTTCTGACTTGGCTCTTTTCCCTTTGTAACAAAGTGATTATAGCAACGTCGAAAGAGTGCATTTGGTCCGTGGACCGGTGTGAAAAAGTGATTGCGTTAAGTCATCCTTACACTGCCCATAAGACAAATAGTGAAAATAGCCCAACAACAAGCTCACATTGCAATGAATTGTGAGCTTGTAGTTCTGCTATTTTCGCCCAACAGAGGTACACCAGGTTAAACGTAGTTTGACTTGTGTATGAGGAGGTTTGATGTAGTTTGACTTGTGTATGAGGAGGTTTAATGTAGTTTGACTTGTGTATGAGGAGGTTTAATGTAGTTTGACTTGTGTATGAGGAGGTTTAATGTAGTTTGACTTGTGTATGAGGAGGTTTAATGTAGTTTGACTTGTGTATGAGGAGTAATGGAGTGCTGTCTTTCTACAGGCAAGAGTGTGTTAACATGGAAGAGAACCCTCAGGTGTTCTTCTGCTGCTGTGAGGGAAACTACTGCAACGAAAGGTTCACCCACCTTCCTGACCTCATCGGCATTGGCAACCGAGGTGAGACACCCCCCCCCCCACCATCTTTTTATATCTGTGGTTCTCAAATGCTTTCAAGTCAAGGACTCCCAGATGTGTATGTATTTGGCCACGGACCCACATCTTAAAGAATTTGTGCTGGGGTCTGCTTTAAGAGAACATTTGTGTTCTTGAAATGTTTTTAGATTATTCCAATAATTTTCCTTTCGAGCTTGTTTTTTTGGCGATTCACAAGCTCACAACAAGTCACATCACGAAGCATTGTGACCTTGTAGATTGGCTATTTCCTAATATCCAAAGTATAAACTAGGGTTAACGTGGTTAAACTGATTTTTATTGCTATTAGCCGGGGAGCCACTGTGCCAAAATGAGAGAAGACCTGTGATGTCATGACATACTCCAAATTTCTGTTTTTCCTATTAATTTGGTCAATAAGGTACACAGAATGAGAGGCCTGCTCTGCCGGAAACACTGCGAAAAAAAGTTTCCCATTGACTTCACTATACTGGAAAAACTCACACCAAAAAAAGTAGCATGTGAGGGGTCAAACTAAGGGTTCTTCATGATTCTGAATCCATTGCAAGCATTTGTTTTGCATGAAAAACATTCCTTGGGCTAGATTTAAGCCTCTCAAACCTGTGAAAAGTGATGAGTAGTGATGAGTCATCACTTTTCACCGTTATTTTGGTCCGTTTTCTAGCCCAAGGAATGTTTTTCATGCAAAACAAATGCTTGCAATGGATTCAGAATCATCAAGAACCCCTAGTTTGACCCCTCACATGCTACTTAAAGCATATTTTTTTGGTGTGTTTCTTTCCTGTATATTGAAGTCTATGGAGTGAATATACAAATGGCCATAACTTCTTTTCGCAGAGTTTCCGGCAGAGCAGGCCTCTCATTCTGTGTACCTTAATGACCAAATGAATAGAAAAAACAAAAATAAAAAGTATGTCATGATGTCACAGGTAAAACCCTATTCTTTGAGCTTTTGGGCCTGTGGCTCCCCGGCTATATATTAATAACACATTTAGATGGGGAGCCCGCTATTACTCACCCTCTTGGGGGTCTCCAGACCCCACTTTGAGAACCACCATTTTAAGTAACAAAGGCTCAAACTGGACACGACTCTACCCTCTCATTGACTGGGAGTAGAGAGTTATTACCTCTGCCCATGGCATTGGCAGCTACACATTCATCATTATGGACCTAAGAGAGGAGCTTAATTGGGTGCCAGGCACCCATGACCAACAATGTAGACAATCCCATAGTATATATTGTTTATGGGCGGCCATTTATTGGCAGCCATAGCTGAGTGGGTAGACAAAATGTCCGGAAATCGGAATTGGACAACCTCAGCTTGCCCGTTCGACATTTCTGAATATCCCCTGAGCAAGACACTTCACCCAGACCGTCGCATTGTAAGGCCTGTGGGCCATATACGGCCCTTTGGTTCACTCTGATGTATGGTTAATGGAAAATTACATAATGAACACATTTTCTAATTTTACCTCCTGCATGGACTAAAGCTGCAGGTTTTTTTATTCACGTACATATGGACGCAATGCGTACATCAGCATGTGTGCGTGATCATTGGATCGTTGTCTCAATAACAAGCGGGTTGTCAGACTGGTCACAAGTTAGCCTTACCTTACCCATCAAAAATGGCTACTGGCTAAAAAAAGAAAAGTCGATGCCGAATGCCAGGTTTTCAACAAAAATTGGACTGCTAAGTATTTATTTACTGAAGTCGGATGTAAATCCGTGTGTTTAGTTTGCGGGGAGGACATCTTGCGGGGAGCACTGCCTTTTGGCCCGGCCCTCCACAATACTTTCTGTTGTTCATGTGACCCCATGGAAAAAATAATTGCCCACCCCTGCATAACAGCCACGACCCCTTGTGCTTATCAGAGCCATCTGAGCAACCATCACCTGGGTGAAGCAGTAAATCTCCCCCCGGAGACCAGACAATACTGGGCTGTCAGTCAATTAAAATATTTAATCTGATTAATCGCATGATTGTCCATAGTTAAAGGACAACTTTGGTTTTTTACAACATGGGTTCATATTTTAGATTGTAATTAGAGAAAAGAAAGATTGAGTGTTAAAATGTTTTAATTTGCTTCGTTCTATTGTTTTATCACGTTTACCGTGCTAAAATGTGGGGCATGCGTACGCATGGGGGCATGCGTACAAGTGGCTAAATATGTCTTTTTAGACACAATAAGCCAGCAGTTTCTTTATTGCTATTTACAGTAACACTTCTAGCCCCCATAAGTCACATCCAACCATGAAAGGTTGCGATGTATCCTGGGAATGGGCTTATTCTGTGTAAAATTACATATTTAGCCACTTGTACGCATGCCCCAACCACTGAAATAAGAATCTCTAAAACAATAGAAAGAAGTAAATTAAATAATTTTAACACTCATCTTTTATATTCTTTAATTACAATCTAAAATATGAACCCTTGTTGTAAAAAACTAAAGTTGTCCTTTAATCATGATTAATCACATATTTTTATCCGTTCTAAATCTACCTTAAGCAGATATTTTTCAAGTCTCTTATCAACATGGGTCATGAGAGTAGACAACTGCTTGATTTTGCAAATGTTTATTATTATTGAAACGATGACAAATACTGTACAGAATCTTCAAGTAACAAAAGGTGTGCATGATGGGATGAAATCATAAACTTAAGCCCAACAAATAACAGGTGGGCATATTGATATACTAACTGTAAGTTAACATAAATTGAATGCAGAATATTGTAATAGTGTTACATTCCAATCTACTAGTAGCATTTAGCTCCCTATTGAAAGTATCTGAAGAAATATGTAATGCCTAATGAGTTGTGGGGTAACAACAGTAAATGTACTGCATCTACAATGGCCATGGAAATCCTAAACTACGAATTGGCCAAATGGCAAAAAACAAATAAACATGCGATTAACTGTGATTAACATAATTAATCGCGATTCACATAACGTTGGGTTAATTAGGATGAATTGAGCTAACTCTGACAGCTCTACTTTTAATATAAAGTGATTAATTGGATATACTGATATGTTGGGTAAATATGTTATCAACAATTACAGGTTATTTTCCATCTCTAATTGGTTCTTTGAAATATGAGGAGAATCTACAATGTGTGATCACAGTGCTGCCACTGCATTTACTAAATGCTGGAGAGAACTATCTGAATGCTGTGCACACTGCAAACATTAACTTTTTAAGCTACATACCTGCCATCTGTGAGCAAGCCTTAAGCACCATTCCCACCTGGCATGATAACTATAAAGATAACTATATTCACCATTGTATATATGTTTTGTCATTGTGAACACTGCCACCCACTTAATTTTCCAAACTATTATTTTATAGTTATAGTATTTATTTAGTTGTAGTGCTCAATGTGAATGCCTCTTTACTGTTTCCCTGCATCAGCGCCCTGTTTTCCCATTGAATAAGGGCCCTGTCATTTTTTTTTAAATAGAGGGCCTAGGAGGAAAATGGGGGAGGGTGGGTCTACTAATTTTACTTTGACTCCAAGGGAGGGTCATGCAATTTTGAATTAAAATATTGTCCGGGTTGTTATATATATTCGTTCCTTAATTCAATACAACAATAGTCAACGTCTCTCAGCGATACCCCTCCATTGCTTTCTCTGGAACTTGGTACAGCCTATTTACTTGGCTATTTGAAAATAGCCGATCTACAAGCTCACAACGCGCGTTATAGATCTGCTATTTTCAAAAATGTTGTACTTTTACTTTTGGTACTTTAAGTACTTTTTGACTACTTTAAGTACTTTCATACTTTCATTCAAGTACATTTTGAATTCCGGACGTTTTCTTGTAACAGAGTACACCTACATTGCTGTATTGTTACTTTTACTTAAGCAAAGAATGTAAGTAATTTTTTCCACCACTGATTTTAAGTATAAATCACGGTCGACCACCTTTTCCTCTGCAGTGAAAATCCGGCCCCCTCCCAGAGTCCCGTCTCTGCTGAACGTGCTGGTGTACTCGTTGCTGCCTCTGTGTGTGCTGTCCCTGGCCCTGGTGCTGGCCCTGTGGATGTACCGACACCGCAAACCTCCGTACGGACACGTGGACCTGAGCGAGGTGAGCCGAGGATCAAGTTCCAGTCGTTTACGTCGAAGGCATTTAGCCAGTGCTCCAGTCCAGAGCTCCTGACAATTAGTATAACAGCGGAATAAGCTCAAATTCCTTAACAGCCATCGTTACAAGCAATTAACGTGCGCTAAGGACTGAAATGGACAAAGCCACAGACAATGGAAGGGAAAAATAGGTGAGGGGAAGAGACATTTTCTAAATCGCTTATATATTACCCTATATCAGGGGTGCCCAAAAGGTAGATCGTGATCTACCAGTAGATCACAAAGGCTGTGCAGGTAGACCACATGACATGCCCCTAAACATATATAATTAAAATCTCAAAACCCCTCTTTTTGACATCTGTCAATTAAGGTGACTTGATTGACATCAAGAAGGGCTTGTCATCTCCCTTCATGGCTTCTAAAGTAGGCAAATTGGGGGGGAATGCTTTGTTTTCTTAGCATTACAAAGAACCCGAAAACCTACCACTTCCATACAGAATGGAATGAAGACTTGTCCCCCCACTATTTCCCATTCCATGTGTGTGTGATGCCAGTGCCGCTATTCCAAAGCCCCCTCACGTAATTTTTGTGTGGTGAGTAGATCATGTTGAGCTGGTCATTCTAAAAGTAGCTCTCAAGTAAAAAAAGTTTGGGCACCCCTGCCCTATATACTACATGAAATAGTGAAAATAGCCAACAGCAATCTCTGCTTATTTCAAATTCATTGAGAAATTATGAAAACTGTTTCCCAAAATAGGGATGCCAGGGTTGATGTGGTTAACATGTATTTCTTTATTAAATTGATAAATTGTGATATTGGCAACATAAACATCAAATGTATCAGACAGTCTGTCTGACATTTCCTTTTTTGATTGCTAGTATGTTTTAAATTGGTCTCATTAACTCATTGATTGCTAGTATGTTTTAAATTGGTCTCATTAACTCATTGCTGTTCATGGTGAAAAGTTATGGAGCAACATTCTGTGAAAGTTGAACCTCTCCAGTCACGGTTAATTTAGCCTTGTGAAATCCACGGCGCAATTTAATCTTACACAAAGATCATTGTACTACAAGCCAAACGAGCCTTTGAGCAGGATGCTTTTTAGTATGTCTGGAAAACAAAATGGTTCCTTTGAAGTGCTGAATTTGAAAGTCACATTTGATCTTGGAAGAGGGATCTTAACAGTGCTGTGAGATTAAGCCAACGTTGAGTCAATTATTTTCTAAAGTTGAATGAATATATACTGTATAAGTGTATATATGCAGAAAGTGTGAGAATGTTTTATTTTATTATTAAGTTTACGTTTGTGCGCTATGTGACCATTTAATATATGAATAGACAGTGTCATATAATGACAGCAATACAGCTGTTTTAACTTTTTCAAAATCTGAAAATTATTATTATTATTAATTCCCTTGAATAAAAGTGTGGTGCCTTTACTTACTGAGCCAGTGTAGTGGATCTTCAACACTGGCTGTGAAGGTGTTCTCCTGTATTCTGACACTGTTTTCTCTTCCCAGGACCCCGGACCAACCCCCCCATCACCCTTGGTGGGTCTGAAACCCCTGCAGTTGCTGGAGATCAAAGCTAGGGGGCGCTTCGGCTGTGTGTGGAAGGCTCAGCTGATGAGTGAATATGTTGCAGTGAAGATCTTTCCTATTCAGGTGAGACGGCACCGTCGTCTGTTAATGGAAGTGGAGCGGCAGTAGAGTAGGGATGGGACGATAAGCGATATTATCGTTTATCGTGATTAAAAAAACACTCACGATAATCTAGTTGATGTAAGAGATCTAGAGATGTAATTTATCGTGATATCGTCCTCCGTCACTGGGATCAATTCACCTTTTATTTGCAGAGCTGTATATCTGGTACCATTTAAACCCTCTATTAGCCCTATTCACGGCCCGCCCACCTACTTCCGTTTCTCAGCATCCCCCGGGTGCTGACTTCAATTTAGAAGGGGAAACTATACTGGACTTAAAGCCAACAAATCGTTATTTCTAACGGTAAAGTAAATTATAATGCTTTGTGCCGTTTACTATCTTGTGTTCTTGATCATGCTAGCCGTATTTTATACTTTACTATTCGGAAATTGCATTACATTTGCGATTTCTGTGCTAACTCTATAGGCTTATAGTAGGATTTTCCCCTTCAAAACGGGACTTCAGCACCCGGGGGATGCTGAGTGGGCGGGTCGTGAATAGGGCTAATTGGTAAAAGGTACTTATAAAATACTTACTTGATACAGTCTTTTTCTCACACTATCAAATATTTTAGCCAAAAATATATGAATGAAATAATGAATTTTGATTATCGTGATAATATTGTAAATCGCGATTTCTTTTGTCACAATAATCGTGATATGACATTTTCATATCGTCCCATCCCTACAGTAGAGTGGTTGTCTGGGAATCATAAGGTTTCCGTTTCCCGATCCCAGCTTCTCCTAGCTTATTGTAGGAATGTCCTTGAGTAAGACACTGAACCCTTAACGATATGACTAGACCTGGTACACTAGATCATGGGGTGTCTGCAATGCTTATTTTTTTCCCCCCTTGGTTTTTCTTATTTCTTTGTTAAGTGTTAATATGTATGCAGCTGTGGCCCTATCTCCAAAACAGATTTCTCCTGAGGGAGACAAATAAAGAACACCTTGAATATTGTCAGGGATTTTGGATATCGTGATGTATGGCCTTTCCCGTGTTGTTTTCCTGGTTGTAATCACTTGACTTGAGCCTTATTTTATACATAGTCAAACGTTCAAGTAGCCGATCTATAAGCTTCACACATTTCACAATTGACAATCACAATTGTGAGTTTTTACATAGCTATTTTTGCCATTTTTAACCTCACAATAAAAATCAACTTGTGATGCTTGATCTTGTCCACGTTACCCAGCCTTGCACGGCTGCCTCTGTCGTTGGTGTGTGAATGTACCGCGCACAGCTGTGAAGAGCCTTGAGAAGAAGAAAAAAAACTTCTGTGCAGGGCATGTACTTCACTGAATGAGCTCTGTAATCTCTTAGTAATCTCCTGTTTCTATATTGACCCAAGAACATGGGAGTGTGTGCACGCATGATTCCAAAGAGCAATTTGTGTTTGTGATCAACTGACCGCGTGTGTGTGTGTGTGTGTGTGTGTGTGTGTGCGTGTGCGTGTGTGCGTGCGCAGGATAAACAGTCCTGGCAGAACGAGAGGGACATATTCTTGACTCCTGGGATGCGACACGAGAACCTCCTGCGTTACATCGCCGCTGAGAAACATGGAAGCAATCTAGAGACGGAGCTCTGGCTCATTATGGAGTTCCATGAGCGGGTGAGAAATTGCCTAATAACTGCCTTAAAGCTATGTATGTATACACATATACGTGGATGAGAGATAGTGAGATACAGATATATTAGATTGATTGGTTGATGACGTGATATTATATAAATATTTATACCGATTTTGACCAAAAATGGGGTTTGTATTGTAAAGTACAATGGTGTGATGTCATCAAGTTGTACTTTACAATACAAACCCCAAAACCAATCTTCCAGTTCTAGGCAACACAGAAGGGGGGGGGAACTTTTTTCTATTTCCACACAACTCCTCCAAGGTAAATTAATGACATAGTTCAATATTGAAAATGGGTGGTCTTCCCCTTTAAACATGTTGAGATGTCAGGCAAAGTGGAGTTTTTCCAGTTCAAAGTTCAGGAGTGTTCTTTACATTAATGCTCATGTATGCTCCGTATATTAAACACCGGGGGGGTTCTTGATGTTTTGCGTGCATGCAGGGCTCACTGACGGACCACCTGAAGGGCAACACTTGTACCTGGAGTGAGTTGTGTCTCATGGCAGAAACCATGTCCCGTGGCTTGGCTTACCTCCACGAGGACATCCCCAGCTACAAGGGAGAGGGACCCAAACCCACCATCGCACACAGGTAAATATGTGTACAGTACAGTGTTATGTAGCACACAATGCCCCAAAATCAGCCATCCTAAACCACTGTTGTGTGACTTCTGTCGTCTGTCATGGATTATCGGCTGTCGGTGTCTCTTTGTGTGAAGGTCTTGGACAGTAAAGGGCCGTTTATAGTTCTGTATGTTTGATTTTGTGTACGTTTTGGGTGAGAGAGTACATGCAGTAATTGCGTCGACATGCTTAGTTCGTCTACGGTTTGTGCTTGCCGACCTGCGCCACATTTGCGCCTCGCAGCACAGAGCACACAAGAGATTCTCAGCACGCCCCGACCAGGATTTCACTCTAATGTCGTCCACACAAGTCTTTTTATAAATACTTTGTGTCAGTTTGTGTCATCACCAGCCAGTCAAAGGATAGGCTATATGATTCGAAATGCAAGTGAAACTGATTTTGGCTGAATGAACCACACTCACCTCGAGTAGCCCCATCTCTTGAATCTGGTGATTAATCAATAAGAGAACAGTGCTCAAGCCACAGAGCTTTCCATATTGGTATCTTAGAGGTATAAGAACATCCTTTCACTCAACCGTAGGGGCAGTAGTGAGGACTGCCCCTACGGTTGACAACGGTGGCCGCGGGTACTTCTTGCTACGGACACGTCCAGTATGTTCAGTTGGGAGGTGTACGTAAAGGTCCTTGTACGGACCGTAATCATATGGACAAGTACAGACAGGGAGAAAGAACGGACATCAAACAGACCAAACGGAATACATCTCTCTCTGATTGGGGGCTGACCTCTGCCAGGGCAGCACATTGTCACCTATCTTGTTTGTGATATTTCTTGGACGGCATTTTGAGGCGCAGTCATGGAGGAGAGCATTTACAGTCCTGTTGGTTGAGGATTGCATCACTGCTTTTCACAGATAGTGTGGTCCTGATGGCTTCCTCAGGCGATGACTTCGAGCTCTCACTGGATCAGTTCACAGCCAAGTGTGAAGTGGCTGGATCAGCATATTTTTGGGGGCTTTTATGCCTTTATTGATATGAAATGGGGGGGAGAGATGGGGAGTGACACGCGGCAACGGTCTTCCGGATCGGGAATCGAACCGGC
Source organism: Nannobrachium achirus (assembly GCF_963921795.1). Lineage (NCBI taxonomy): Eukaryota > Metazoa > Chordata > Actinopteri > Myctophiformes > Myctophidae > Nannobrachium > Nannobrachium achirus. The sequence continues at coordinate 10,934,020 of NC_137814.1, forward strand.
GACACCGCTAGGCATTCATGCCTATGTGGCAGTGCCTAAGTGGCATGCCCCTGGCCAGCGGGCGCCCCGGATCAGCATCTTTTCATTCTACTCACACCTAATATGGCCAGGAATTGTGGGTCATGACCGAGAGAACAAGATCAGGGACGGAATGGGCTTTCTCAGGAGAATGGCTGGCTTTGCCCTCAGCGATAGCAAGTAGACTTGCTGCTCCTTTGCATGGAAAGATGCCTGTAGAGTTGGGTTTGAGCATCCAGTAAAAGATGCCTCCTGGTTGCCTCCTCAGGGAGGTTTTCCAGGCATGGCCTGTTTGGAAGAGGCCACAGGGCAGACTTAGGACTAGATGGGGGTGGGAGTGGGATACATGTCCATGCTGGCCTGAGACCACCTCAGAGCTGGCAAATGTGATCAGGGGAGGGGAAGTCTGGTATTCTCTGCTGGAACTGCTACGTCCATGACCTGACTCCGGATAAGTGGATGAAGATAGATGGGTTTTTTGTAGCATTGCACTGTACAAGTCATTTAATTAGGTAGTGGATATTAAGCTACTGGACCATCCGTGATCTATGCCATACAATGCCATCCGGTGGCTGAATATCCTCTGCCATTTTATTATCACTTATTCAAATTCACATTCACAATATCATTGATGTCATTAAGACCTAAAAATTTCTTCTAAATCCTAATGGTTTTCTGAAAAACGTATGTTTCTTTATGGTTACACATCGCCACAACGTGTCTCCATTCCGACACTAACCCTATCTCTAACACTTACCCTAAACGTAACCCCTATGGAAGTGTCACCACTCCGACAATAAGAAGTCAATGTCGGAGTGGCGACATGTCGGAAAGGAGGTCCGTCCCCGTTTCTTTATCTGTGTTGCTCAAAGTTTTTAATGTCAAGGACCCCTAGAATTGTGAATTATGTATTTGGCTGCTGACCCCATCTCAAAATATTTTGCAAGGAGTAAAGATTTGAGTTAAAAATGTTTTATATATATATATTCAAAGACACATTTTCACGTTTTTTTTAAATGGCTGATCTGCTATTTCTGAAAAGCCAAAGTGTAAAAAATAATGGTTAAAGTGGTTACCTGACACGGATGCGTTCCCAGTCAGTGCTCATTTAAAAAAGTATATATATTTTATACCTTCCTATGATTTTGTCCTCACTTATTTCTGATTTTCTGATTTTTGCAGAGACTTCAAGAGTAAGAATGTGATGCTTAAAGATGATCTGTCGGCAGTAATTGGAGACTTTGGGTTGGCTGTAAGGTTTGAGCCAGGAAAACCACCAGGAGATACTCATGGCCAGGTATTGATCAGCTTCACACCAGCAGTGAATGTGGTTTCAATCAAAGAATTACAAAGTTTGACAAGTACTATTGTTTGCTGTCAAGTCTGCCCTCTTGCTGCTGACTGAAAATAGCAGATCTACAAGTGTTGCAATGCCTTGTGAGCTTGTAGATCAGCCATTTCCGGTGAAGAGAGACAGAACAGAATAGGGGGCCTAATATAGACAACAAAGATTGATCGATTTGAATGAATGATTTACAAATATTAATATTGAGAGAAATGCGTATACATAATTACATAATACTGTATATCAGTGGTTCCCAAACGTTTTTAGCTTGTGACCGAAAAGCAAAATTAGACATTTGCACGAGACCCAAACAAGTGAAAACATCTTCAAGCTCATAACTCTTCACTTCGCGCCACGTTGTGAGCTCATAGATCGGCTATTTTCATGGAATTTATTAATTATTCTTAGATGTATTCATGAAATTACTTAGAAAAATAATAGATTTCTTAATCATGACAAATTTATTTTTTGGGAATGTTTTTTGAAAATTGAAATAATAATCAAAAACCAACTGTAGGAAACAAAAAATTAAGGGACCCATAAAAATGGGTGCTGTTTATTATACATATAATCTTTCTACAAATCTGTCAAAAGGATAAACCGCAAAACAAGGTTGAGATCTTCTTTCCATTGTGGTCCCTTTGAGTGTTAATTTGTATGTAGGGTTTTTAAGTGATTATAACTCCATGTTCCGATGAGGATGATGAAAGGCGCATGAGTCCTCACAGCGACCCTTCTTGTCCCGTGTCTTACCAGGTGGGAACGAGACGCTACATGGCTCCTGAGGTGCTGGAGGGGGCCATAAACTTCCAGCGAGACTCCTTCCTGAGGATAGACATGTACGCTATGGGACTGGTGCTGTGGGAGCTGGTGTCCCGTTGCACAGAGGCCAGCGGTGAGTGAGAGCGCCCCTCAGGTCAAAATGTCACTCTTGTTCCAGGTTGATGTATTAAACATATGGGCCGTTTTCTCCATATCTCTACACTCGTGTTCTTGTGAACTCGTGAAACGTCATTAGCTGCCGTCCCAAGTACTGTCTCATTTCAATGGTTTCCGTCAAGACGAGAACAGTCCAGATACTGTGATGTGAACTCCATCTGCCCACTTTACGGAAGATGCACTGGCGGCGTCTTATTCCGTTCTTCCCTAGCAGCTCTATCCTCACTCGAACCGGGAATAGAACTCGAATAGGAAACAAAAAATGGGAACATAGACATAAGAAACAAAGGTGCCTTCTCCCAGGAAGACCTTTCCAAGACCCCCATTTGTGGGATTAGTCTGCCCATCCAGCTGGCAAAATAATGCCCTTACAAGTGTCACCTGTGTTGTCTCTGTGTAGATATTAGTCTGGAATCTCTGTATGGAACCTGCATTTCCAAGGGGCGGATTAAAGAATGTCTCTGGTGATAAACACGCCCCATATTTCCATACTGGGCCCTGATTGGTCTCCCACTACTTCGGAGGGAGTGAAATCCAATCACAACCGAGCGGTGCCAGGCCAAATTTGCCGAGGGCAATAGAGAGGTTACTTGTGTAAGTAAGTAAGCCTTTTCCTGAGGCCCATAGGGCAGGAGCCTATCTCCTGTTTCCTTAGTGTGAGGCAGCTTGATGTACAAGTATACCCACTGGACATGCTAGTATGTTGCAGTGACTTGCCCTCGATCCAACCCTTGATACTAAGTGCCAGGCAGGGAGGCATTGGGTCCCGTTTTTAGTCTTTGGTATTCCCCAGCCGGGTATCGAACCCCGACCACCAGTTCATGGGGTCTCCAGCAATAGCGTCTAAATCTGTTAATCACTTAAACCATAAATACATCGGCTATTTTCTAATCACTTTAACCCTATATACAGTACATCAGCTATAGCCGATCTGCAAGCTGACAACGTGTTACAATGTTGAGCGCTTGTAGATCTGCTATTATCAAAGAATGCTAAAAAACCTTTTCCCAAATCACATTGTTTGGTTGACTGCATCATTGCCTTAATGTACTTTCCATCCTGTTGACCCCGGCTGGCCTTGTTCCAGGCTCATTGGGCGAGTACATGCTGCCGTTTGAAGATGAAATAGGCCAACATCCCTCTCTGGAGGACCTGCAGGATGTAGTCGTGCACAAGAAGATGCGTCCAGCCATCAAGGACGTATGGCTCAAACATCCGGTGAGTAACGGTGGAAGAATGGCTTCCATGTTTACGAGCGGGCACTGCCAGCCAGTAACGCAGCTCTTCTCACTAATGATGGTCATTTAGGCCGCAGCGTTATGCCTGCGTACATTTAGGAAAGGAAAGGGGGGCATGGCCCTGAGGGAGAGGAAATGGCTCTTTTGCATTCAGCCAGTAGATGAGGGGCATTTTGACACAGTGAGCCATGGAATGAAACCGTTTTTTTTTCTTTTCTCTCTTTAAGCCTGACGTAAAGTTATTGACAGCCAGTTGACACAGTCGAATGCTTAGTGTCCTTCTGAGGCAATTTAAACTGACTCGGGGGGGTGGGATGAGTTGTTTTGACATGTTTTTGGAATTTCCCTTTCAGAAAAAGTGCAGAGTGCAGACATTTCTTTTCAAAGTTCAGTTAGTTAACAGTTTCACATGAATGCATAGGGAGGAGGCAGAACCAGAAAAGATATTCTATAGGGTTGCACACACCCCTTCAGCCGGTTCATCCCGGTTTTAAAAACAAAAACGACCTAAACTTGAAATGGAAATCGAAAAGGTCCGAAATATAACCACCTTGGTTTTTTTCCCCTCCCTGCAGGGCTTGAGCCAAATGTGCGAGACCATTGAAGAATGTTGGGACCATGACGCGGAGGCGCGCCTGTCGGCGGGCTGCGTGGAGGAGCGCATCGGTCAGATCTCCAGGACCATTAACAGCACTACCTCAGACAGCCCCGTCTCCATAGTGACGTCACTCACCAACGAGGACCTACCTCCCAAAGAGTCCAGCACCTGATGCCCACGCTGACCAGGGGGGGTGGCGACCATCCCACCCCCCTCCGCCCCACCCCGAGCTCCTGACTTTTGTTTTCAAATCCAAACTCAGCGGATGTCCGTGAATATTTAAGGAAAAAAAAAAAAGAAACATTTTTACAACTTAAACACAGCTGCTATTTTTGTCTCGATATTAGTGTTTTTGTTTTTTTTCCCGTTCCCTGTGTTGAGGATTGAGTCGATCGTACTAACACATCCACCTGCTGTAGTTCAAGGAGAAGTAGTATAAGCTATCCGACGGGCACATCCGCTATCATCCCATGTGTCAAATCTTAAATTCTGTCATTACCTCATGTATTTTTTTTTTGTGTTAAGGTTAATTTACACTTTGTCGCACGTCTCTTTCGGCAAAAGTGTGCGTCGAAGTATAAATTAAGCTTTAGTCTATTTTTATTACCTCATGTTTTTTTGGGTTTTTTCCCCATCTGGTCACATTCGTGTGTGGCCAAATGAAACAAAAGGTCGCTGCCTCACCTCGCGAGGATTCTTTTTCTCAGACTGTTAGACAAGACATAATTCATCTTCCTCAGGGGTTGAAGCTTCTTGTTTTAACTCAAAGTGTGTTCCCTTATTTTAATCTGTGAATGCCTAAAGAGAAAAATTAAAAAAACAAACAAACAAAAAACCCCACGAGCGATAGACAGGAGCACAGCTTTTCTAGGGAGGGAGCTGAGCAGTTGTGTTTGGACTTTTTTGAAGATTTGGGACAAACTTGCTTGTCCTTTGGGAACTACCTCTCAGGTATCCAGTAGGCCTACTTTGGAACATTTTCTATGAGTTGAGAGCCAAGCTATGTATTTAGCTAGCTGTCATGGACAATATTCCTGGATTTTAGTCTCTTTTTATTTTTTTTCCTTCTTGGTTTTAAGTAGTAGAAATGCAGAGTTACTCCTTTGCCAGTGCCAGTGGCATTGACGGATGCTGTCTGGAGTTGCAATGTCATACATTCTTGATTTTAAACTTTGTATGAATTGGTGTGTGTGTGCACGTATGTGTGTGGATGTAGTGAGGACTAAACAGCGTGACCGTGAGTGAGAGAGTGCATCAGAATCATGGACAGGTAGTTGGGGGTTTATCCCCACGAGGGCCATACTTGAGTAGGCAACATGTCTGTTATTATTTCATCGGTGTTGGTTCAGTTAAACTCAGTTGAACACCAGATACCTCAAGTCACGTTAGGTCATGCAAAGGAGAGCTCAACTGGTTGCCTTTGTCTCAAATGCAATGCCATAGTTGTACCATAAAAAAAGAAGAAAAAAAAAAAAACATGAATACCATAAACATTTGAATGTCCATTTTGCTGCTGTGACTATTCCAGGTTACTCAAGGATTTTTAGATGTACATGTATTCTTTGTTTTAATATAACGCTAAAAACGTGATAACTCTCCATGTTATGTGAAGCTAATCTTTATTTTTTTTTCCTTTTCTTTTTTTCCTTTTTTTTTTCTTGATTAGGTAAGTGCTCTCAGCGCCTTACCTCTCCAGACTGACCTCAGAAATTCTGACGACAAAAGTACCTCAGGCTTTTTTCTACATGTATATCTAAAGTTTTGTTTTTGTATTTTATTGTGTTTTTGAGTAGTCGGAATATTTTATTGCCCGTTTGCCTCTTTGTCTGTGGAGATTTTTTTTTTCAACGAGAGCCTGGCCGGTCGTCAAGGTTATAAAATGCTGTACAAATCTAAAGAGAAACAGAGGCAGATTCTTGTATATAGACCTTGTACACACAGTTGCCGAACACTGATTTTTTTTTTTTTCTTTAATTTCTTTTTCTTTATTTTATTTTATTTTTTCCGTTACGTAGTGCCGGGGCATTATTGTTTTCATTTCACCTGAATGAAAATGGGACTTCTTCTCACTCGCAACCCTCAATGTATTTAAAGAGTCATTTTGAAATTTGAGAGCCCTGTGATCTTTTCTTTTCCTTGCAATGTGTTTTTATATATTTTTTTCCCCTATTGGATTTTAACCCATTTAGGCCTGAACCCTGAACACATTATGACATATTATATGCTTTAAATATAAAAAAAATAGCAGATATACAAGCTCACAGCTGCGAGCTTGTAGATCTGCTATTTTTGAAAAATCGTGAAAATTTGAATTTTGACCCGATTCTATAAGTGTCTTTTGAATCCTTCTAAGGTTTTGGGAAAAAACCTATGTTTCTATGTCAGCAATCTGGCCAGCCATCGTCAAAGAAAAGGTCCTTTTCACTTAACTGGAGCTCAGTTAGTCTGTTCTTGAGAGACTACTATGTCAGTGGTGCTCAAACCTTTTCATGTGAAGGACCCCCAAAATGATATTTATTTGGCCACGGACCCCCATTTTTAAAATATTTAGTTCCAGGGACCACCCAGAAGCAAAATTTGTGTTACAAACGTTCGCTTTGAAAATACATATATATTCAAAGATTTGCACACATTTTCACGACTTTTTTCAAAAATAGCAGATCTACAAGCTCGCAGCGCGGCACTCGGTGCCGCGCTGTGAGCTTGTATATCTGCTATTTTTCACTGGTTAAAGCATTCAATAATTTTAGGCCTAAATGGGTTAAAGAGAGAAGTGGTTGTTTTTTAACTGATTTCAATGATCTAATGTCAGTATAAGTTCCTCTGGGTCAGAATCTGTATAGGTAGCACTTACATTAGGAAGTGTAGTGTATAGTTACTGTACATTGTCTATCAGCAAAAAAGACAAAAAAAGTCAAAAAAAAGAAAACTGAGAAATCGATGTTTTTTTGTTTTGTTTTTTTTCCTTTTTTGGGTTGCGGGTGGCAACCGCGATGGTCAGTCCCCTAAAGAAAACTTGCCAGTTTGAACAGTATTACCTCAACATTAACCTGCTGATGTGATGTGATCAGAAAAACATTCAGTCATAGTTAAGCCAGATGGAACGCACACACACTTGTTTTGTCATATCTTTTTTTGTGGCAAGACAGTGGTTTCAGCAACAGTCTGTAGCACCTGCTCCTGCACTGTAAATTCCAGAGTGTGCAAATGCGACCAAATGGACCCTTAGTGTTTCAAAAATGTCCTGATTTCTATTTTATTTTCAAGATTTCTTTGATTTCAAATAGCTCATATATCGAGGTTTAAAGTGGTTGGACTGATTTGATGCTATATTGACACATTTTGCTGGGGACGCCCTTGAACCCCTTCAGGGACACATGGGGGTCCCTGGACCACACTTTAAAGATCCACTGCCTTACTTGTTCTTTTGGTTCCATTTGTAAACTCTGGATTTGTGCAGCCTTGACAAATGACAAAAAAAAAACCTACTAATAATCCGAACACCATGGTACAACAACATGTCATCAGGATCATAAATGTGTTCATTGCCACATTGTTAACTGATGATGATGCATCCTCATTGTCTAACCGTGTGCCACGTGAGTGTGGTCTTCTCTATGGGTCCAGCAATATTTATTATACAGCAATAGTCCATTTGTGAAAAATCATAGTTCTGGTTCATAAAAGCTCAGCTGTGACTGAAGCCGTTTCCTCCGGGATATGGGAGGGGATGGGGGAGGGGAGGGGGGAGTGTCAACAACGTACATCTCATTTAGCTGTTGGGTGTGTGTGCGCTGATTAAGAGACATTTTTAACATTTCAGATTGGGGATAGGCATGCCTCACAGCACTGTCCTGGGAACCTAGACTTTTGCTAGTTTTTTCTGCTATTTGATTGATTTCTTTTTTTCCTTTTTCTGGTGTACACGAGTTCCATATTAGACCACTAGAAATGGGGAAAACTGCAGCACTCTGGGCCCCCAGGACCAGAAATTCTGTGCGGATCCTAACCTAGACTGCGTATCTCCATCGGAGCGTGAGCTGAATGCCACCCAAGGTGCTTTTCACACGTTGTGCTAGACAACTATGAACATATTAAGGAAGTCCGACATTGACTGGACGGGTGTTTCCTTTTGAATGCTGTCTTTAGACCCAGCTCTTCTGAAAAAAAAAAGAAATAAAAACGTTACCTCATGCAGTACCTCTAGTAGAACTCTCAATAACACGGGAGAGAGGATCTCATCTTCAAAAAAAAAAAAAAAGAGAAAAAAAAGTACCAAGTATCGTGTGTGTATATATATTTACTTGACAAATGTAAAGGGTTTCTTCCTTTTCATGTTTGAATCCTGTGAAAAAAAATCCTTTTTGATTTACAGTCGATTTTTATCGTTCATTTATCTTGTAGTGTGAATGGATGTTGGGGGTGACTTGTGTGATATCTCCCGTAAGAGTGACATGCTTGTGTGTTGGATGAGAGTGCGAGTGTGTTTATTTCACTAAAAAAAATGGATGAATGGTAACTTTATCTGTGAGCTAAAACATTTAGAAATATAAACTAGATGAGAGTACATCCATCTTTTGTATATTAAAATAAAGACAAAACACTGATTAACCAGGAAAAGGGAGTGCTTTGTTTTCATTCAGTCCAGTTCAGGTCTTCAATGTAATGGGAAATGTATTTTGCTGACTGTATATGTCCCATTCTAACATTAGAAACTCCAATTGAAGGGCGCCCACTGGAATGCAGTCCAGGGGCATACCATACCACATTGGCTTTGATGCCTGACAGCGTGTCGTGGGTTCGAATCCCTTCTCGACGACCTTTGCTGCATGTCTATCCCCATCTCTCCCCATTTTCTACTGTCTTATCAATAAAGACATAAAAGCCCCAAAAACTAATTTAAAGAAGAAGGGAAAAAAGTAATTGAGATAACTTTGGTGTTAAGCTTTGATGGGAAAATAAATGGCTTGTCTGCTCAAACTGCTATGTTAATATAATAATACCATAAAATGGTTACATGTAGCCTAAAGCAGTGGTTCCCAAACTTTTTAGCTTTAGCCCGTGACCCAAAAGAGAAATTAGACATTCGCCCCAGGGCCCAAACTAGTGAAAATAGAAGATCTACAAGCTCTCAACGTGGCACGAAGCCGCTATTTTCACCACTTTTTAATTATTATTATTTTATTTATGGAATTTCTTAGATGTGTTTGCTTGTTTGTCTTGAAATAGAAAGGTTTTAAAATATATAGCCTATTTTATTTTTTGTGAGAAAAGAAAATGGTATTTTTTTATTTTTTTTAATGTTTTTTATCCCACGGTTTTGCAACCCATTTTTTTCTCACCCGGTGACTACCTAACCTGTAGTCCTGGTTTCACTCTCCCCCTGCCGCGCCAGGGGACACCCGGCTGGCTAGGGGGAGGGGGTGTATAGAAACCAGGACTACTGCATGTTTTTGTGTGAGGGTCTATGAAAGTAGCCTAGAATTAATTGTTGTGCATACAAATAAGCTATGTATACCTAAACTAAAGTACACATGAATAATACCCACAGCAATGAGCCAATAGCTACATGTGCACGCTAGAGGGCAGCAATGACACTGAAGAAGACCACATGGTTTCTGGGTTCTATTCATACTGTGTACACATTTATTTATTTAGTCATTCAAGTATTTACTAATCATTTAATCACAATTAAATAAACATATTTGTTAACATTTTTATATAAAAAGAAACTGCTCTGACGAGCTTTCATGCAAGAGGTAGCCTATCTTGTGCAACTTTGGCTTGTAGATATGTTCTTGTTATTGGCTAGCAGTGGTGTAAAGTAACTAAACTACGTAGCCTACATTAAGTACAATTTTGAGTTTTTATACATTACTGGAGTAGCTATTTCCAATTTTACTTATCTCAGAGGCAAATATTGTAGCCTACTTTTACTCCACTACAATTAGTTTACAGATTTTGATTATTATTAAACATTGCCCACAGCCCTTTATAGATATTTCGACCATTTGAAATCGATCTACAAGCTCGCAATGCTGTGAAAAGGGACATTCTGCAGAATAATGACTTATTTTACTTTTCTTGATTTTGATACCATTACTTTTGTACTTTTAAGTACATTTTGAATTCCGGACTTTTACTTAAAAGAGTCTATTCTGTCTGTCATTCATTCAATGTTATAGACCCATGAGTTTAAAAAGGACCCAACAACAAGCCCAAAAGCTTTCTTGAGGTGTTTATACCATAGAGTTATATGGTTTATCCTTTTGGACAGTTGACCGTGTGACAGGCTTGGCCAGGCTACCACCAGTGAACTGTTCTGTCATGAAACAGTACATTTCCTCAAACTTCTAATAACGTATTCAATAAATCAATCAATTAATCACATTGCAATATTGATACAAAAACTTGATACAAAAATACAAAACGTGAGTATAGTAGGCATTTTTTTCCACTAGCGGGCGACCAGCCACAACCAATCGGGGAGCGTCTGAGCCCGTCACGTGACACAACGGAATAGTAAACGGCTCGTGGCTCTGCTGTGCGTGCGTGTGTGTGTGTGTGTGTGTGTGTGTGTGTGTGTGTGTGTGTGTGTGTGTGTGTGTGTGTGTGTGTGTGTGTGTGTGTGTGTGCGCGCGCGCGCGTGTGTCGTACAGTCCCAGTTCTTCCAACAGTGAAGTGAACGGAGGAGGAGGAGGAGGAGGCGAGGCTCTTCTTTCTGCTTTTGTTCGGTTCCTTTCTGAACAACTTCCTACCAACCAACCTCTCACTCAAACTGGATACATTCAACTCAAACCTCCGTCAAGAAGAAGTATCTCGTCGTCACCATGTCAGCAAGCTGCCAAGCAGGTGTGTAATAGTGTGTCTGTGTGTGTCTCTGTGTGTGTGTGTTATGTTGTTTTTTAAATTGTCTTTTATTGTTGTTTTTAATAGTGCTACGTTTGAATGTGCTCCAGTGAAATGAAATGCCAGCGGGGCGAGTTGACCGAACGACGCCGTAATAACGTTACTGTAGACCGGCCTGGCCGGGTCCATTCGTCCCGCGGCCACCGCATCACTTATCATGGAGGAAGATATATAACTATAAGTTAACTGACACTGATTTAAAGCAGTGTCTTTAAACCTTTTCCATATTCAAGGACCACTGTTTATTGGGCATTTAAGCCACGGACCACCATTTGATGAGATTTAGCCTCTCAGACCCAAAACCTTTTGTTTTCGTTGGACAAGATTTTGTCCACAATTCCATGCGGTGTTGATGTTGGTGCCCATAGGAGAGAGATGACAGGCAAACGTTGAACAAAATAACAATGCGTCTACGTTCTCTAATTCATTCATTGTGTAGACTTCTTGTGAATTAAGTAATGCAGATTTTTATTATTATCAAAACAACATTTACGCTCTCAAGAGATCTATAAGGGTCCATTTGGTTACCAACTCTTCATTTAATTGGGGACCACCTGGAACCCCATCAGACAACGGACCACTGGTGGTCCCCGGACCACAGGTTGAAAACCACTGATTTAGACTTATTATTAGGCTTCATCGTTTGTTTGGAGCATCCTGGCGTGTATTTGAATAGTTTTGGTGTTTTAAAGTGTATCTCTATTTATTACAAGTGTATTTTGGAACTTTAGCCTAGTATCAAGTTTTAATGTTTGCTTTACATTTTACACGGTAAGACTGCGCTATAGCAACTTATTTACTGATTTATTTTGTTTTTAAAGCACTGTTTCCCAAACTGTGGGTTGGGACCCATTTGTGGGTCTCGGTCCAATTTGTATGGGTCACGACTCGAGTAATTCTAATTAAAATTTAGATTTTTTATTTTATTTTATCAATTTTAAAACAAATTCCATACATTTTAGAAAATAAAATAATTAAGAAGTAGTGAAAATAGCAGATCTACAAGCTGTTGGGTCCCCGGGCAAACGTCTGATTATTTTTTGGGTCACAAGCTAAAAAGTTTGGGAACCACTGTTCTAAAGTGTTTGACTTGTCTCGAGTGTTTGTTCCGTTTTGTGTTGACTCTTGCCCGCCCCATGCAGCTCACAGTCACTCTTCTTTGCACCTCTACTAGCGCGGACAGTCCGGGGACCCGCTGGGGGGGAGAGTGATCTCTAGCTCAGCCGGGGGAGCGCCACCACTCTCCGGCCGGCCGGAGTGGCCCGGTGTCCCGGGGGGCCCGAGGAGCACCACCCGTCCTCCGCCGGGATGTTACGGAAGAGCAGCAGCAGCAGCGGTGCTGGTGCCGGTAGCAGTGGCGGTGGTGGCGGTGGGATCATCAAGCGCGCCCAGGGCCCGCCGCCGCGACACTTCTCCTCCTCCCACACTGGATCCCTGTCGGCCGGCTCCACCAAGACGTGGGACATGGGCCGCAGCTCCAAGAGGTCCAACCCTCTGAGCAGCATGGGGCTGGAGGCTCGCCTGGTGGAGGGGGTCCCCGGCGTGGACCCGGACTACGTGATGCAGCTGGTCAACGACGTGCGCCGGTTCGCCGACGTGCTGCTCAACCTCAAGGACGCCTTCCAGTGCAAAGGTGAGATATTTATAAAGATTTGATTTTTGGGGGGGCTTTTTCGCCTTTATTGGATACAGGACCGTAGACTGACAGTATATGGGGGGAGAGATAGGGAGTGACATGCGGAAAAGGTCGACGCCGCCAGGCATCCATGCCTATGTGGCAATGCCTAAGTGGTATGCGCCTGGACCAGTAGGCCAGCTGGCACCCTTACCCATCTCGTCTGGGTCTCGGAGTTACAAGTGGATACATCAAGGATTTTGCTGTGAAGAGCTGCATCATGATGTATTCAAGGTGGTTGGTTGGTTGGTGGTCGCTGCTGCTGCTGCTGCGGTTTCTTAACATAAGGGTGTTGCAGGTCATCATCGTGCATAGACGAAACACCACACAAAGGCAAGTTGCAGGTGTGAAACACAAGACAGAAGGAGATAACGTCACACAACAGAGGAAAAAAGTATGCCAAGTCTCTGTTCTTTGTTATACCTCTGTTGTCATGTTGCAGTCTTGCGTCTATCAGTGGGTACGGTACATGCCACAAACAACAACACAATTTAGTCTGTTTGGTCACTGTCTGACACAGCTGTACGCCTGTAGGAAGGTACAATGAAAGTACAGTCCAAGGATACTTAAAGGAGTAGTTCACCCCCAAAATGACTTTTTTTCTATTTATTAGTCATGCCATGGAGACTTGAGTTCAAGTCTAGAATATGTTTTGTTTTTTGTCGCATTCCTAAGACAGTCATTTGATTACAATAAATGTACCCCCATTGATTCCGGATGGGGACCCAAATGCATTTGGATCCCCATCCGGAATCAATGGGGGTACATTTACAATAATCAATTTTTTATCTTCGGAGTGCGACAAATACAAAAAAAAAATATTATTGAACTCAATTGAAGTCATTTTAAGGGTGAACGTGATTTTAGTCTATGTCTTTTGCACATACGTGCACTCAGATCTACATGATCTACGTGTGGGAATGTACACACACACACACACACACACACACACACACACACACACACACACACACACACACACACACACACACACACACACACACACACACACACACACACACACACAAGTAGGAATGAGAGTGAGCGAGTTGTTTTGCCCATTCCTTGGGCTGGAGGAGTGGACCCTCTGTGAATAATCCATGCCTTGTGTCGTGCTGAGTGTTGCTCAGAGCCGTCACTGAAGCATTCCGCTTATTTGCCTCCCTATGAACAGCGGCTTGTTTTTGAGTTGGGCTGGCATAGGAATCATCTCGTAATATGCTCTCGTAATATCTCTCCCAGCCATGTGTCATCCAGATGGCATGTCATACAGTCCCGCGTGTTATTGATCTCTCAATGACACTAGGGCTCATTAGTGTTGTTGTCTTTCTGAGGATGCATGGCATTTTGTCGTTAGTTAAAGCAGTGGTTCTCGACCTTTTCAGGCCGCGACCCCCAAAATAATCATATTTTAACTGGGGACCCCCTACCCTGCACAAGCACTTGAAATTGTAGGAGTTGGCATTACATTTAGTTTGACTCGATCTAGTCCATTTGTGAAAATAGCCGATCTACATGCTCACAACGCCTCGATCTGCTATTTTCACAATTTCTGCCTCCAATATTTGACAATTTTACCAATTTTTGACCGGGTGCATGTCTCCTTTCCGACAGACACTAACCCTATCTCTTACCCTAACCCTAACCTTAACCTCTATGGAAGTGTTGCCACTCCGACAATAAGAAGTCACTGTCGGAGTGGCGACATGTCGGAATGGAGAGCGCCCCCCTGTTTGACCAGAGGTACTAAAAAGGTCTTGAAAGTCCTTAAAGGGATATTTCACTTTCAAAAAAACTTTTGGTAATTTCATCGTCTAATCAGGCTTTTATGAACACCCTGAACAGTTTTTAATTTGCTTGATTCGATATTTAGATATTTGATGTAAATGTTACCAGGCCCTCCAGGCCCAGGGCCTCTCCCCACACACACCCATTGTAACTTCAAACTTCCTTTTAACCATGATAGATTCATTAAAAACACCCTGGTGACTCATAATACCCTCCTAATACGTGAGCCTAATACGCCAACCTTTTTCATTTATTTTTAATAATTATTTTTTCCATTTTCCCAAATAATTATTAAAAATAAATGAAGAAAGTTATCGACCCACAGGTTGAGAACCACTGAGTTAAAGTACCATCCATACACCGACCATACCAGCCATACCAAGACCATGTGTGTCCTTTGCCACTACTGTTTTAAAAAATATCGTCCTATTTGTGATTGTTTGTGAAGTCTAATGGCTCTGGAAACAGCCTAGAAATCACACAATACCTGTGTTGCAGTTAATGAACATGCTATTCAGATGTTTGGTGTTCTCACTTGGATTTCGTAATTAAGTCCATTGTGCCATAATCCATAAGTAAGTCCCATTTGCATGTATATGCATGAGCTAAGTGGGATTAGTCTATGCCATGGCACAATGGACCTAAATTGCTAAATCTGGTTCGAATAAGCACATTGTTGCACAGTGCACACACAACCTTTTAGCATCCATGCAGGATGTTATATTGAATTGTAATCTCTTCCTTTAGCGGGGTAACCAAACCTAAATTGGTCTAAGAGTTAGATTTGTCTAGCTCTCATGTTACCACACATCCTCCCATCTTCCCATAACCTCTTCAAATTGGGGGGTTGAAAAACCCAAACCAGGTGTTTCTTACCACATCCAGAGGCCAAAATAGGTGGGACATGGATGGAAGTAGGTCATGAGAGAGAGAGAGAGAGTTTGGAAATATGTTTTACTTTTGACACACACTGGTCACTTTGCTAGTTTAAAGGCTTAGCTCTATGCTGATTTTGCATTACAGCACATTTGTTCTAGCAAAGGGAACATTCAGTTTTTGTTTACTTAAAGATTCTGCTCTATTTGCATTTAGCTTCAATCATGTTAAGGTCATTAAGTGGACTTAAAAAATAATCGTGGGGAAATGCTACAAACATAAGTCCTCGACTTTATACATTTTTGTCAACTCTGTCTGTGTTACTTCATTCAAACATACTGTATAGCCTAGTAGTCCTTTTGATCAAACATAGGTCTATTATATATGTGGTCCACTTTGTATAATTTTATAATACACAAACGTTTCTTGACATTGTATTTATCCAATGAAGGTTTACTCAGCACAATGAGCACATATTAGCTTTTTTCAGCCATGCCCTACTTAACATTAATGCGCTTGCTTAGCTTGCACACCATTTTGTAGAAAAGACTAAATCCATCCCAGAAAGGATTCTGTGACAGCTCAACATCTAGCAACAGTTTACTCTCAAGGTAGAAACCATCAAACCAAAAATCAACTGTGTTATTTTTTTTATTCATCATGAGTTTGATTTATACCCAAATTAACTAAATGTATAGCAACCATGATCTTATTGTAAAGTCAGCCCTATAATTACTAACGGACCTGATTGAGAGTGTGCTGATGCATTGAAAACACTTAACAGTAACAGCCATGGATGGAAAAAATTGTTTACAATTGAATCGTACTGTCTAACATTTTAGGAATAACATAGGATATGTGATATTTTTTGTTGTAAATCGGTCCTCTAATCGAAAGCAGACATTTTTGTTTACAGTTGTAACCACACGTTAACCAATGATGATTGAATAATGTTAATGTTTTGCAAGAGGAAGGGCAACATATCATCAAAATTCTCTTCTGACATGAATTTACCAGTGATCCCAAAGGAAATGACCATTGTTGCTGTACCACGCTCAGTCACGTTCTAGGGCTTGGCCCAACTGAGGTCGAGGTGATAATGTTTATGATCCTTTGTTAGTGAAAGCTATCTCTTTTTCCCAGGTGGTTGAGGTGTTGTTCATTGTGTGTGTGTGTGTGTGTGTGTGTGTGTGTGTGTGTGTGTGTGTGTGTGTGTGTGTGTGTGTGTGTGTGTGTGTGTGTGTGTGTGTGTGTGTGTGTGTGTGTGTGTGCGTGTGTGCATGCAGACAGACAGACAGACAGACAGACAGATTTGTGTGTGTGCGCGGGTGTGTGTGTGTTCGCAGCTGTTATTGGATTGGACGATTAATGGTTTGTTTGTTATTATGACTGAAGGGTCAGAAATGGTCATCCTGGTCTGGTAGAACCAGCAACTCCTGGTTGTAAGAAGCTCTCTAGCCAAAGATAAGAAGTATGTCAGATAATAGATTGACAAACGGAGCAAACTGTAACAGAGATCTTTACCTAATGAAACAAACAAATTGCATTGTTGCATTGTTTCCGTGCAGAGATGAATAACTTATTTATACCATGAAGATTTATATTACATTAGAGGGGCGAAAGCAGTAGGTTAGTTTAGTGGTAACTTACCACCCATACATTCATGCTATGATGTGTGACTGTTAGCCTGTGTCAGCTCTTTACCGTGCAAGCAAAAACAGCCACTGCAAACACTGCAGGGTTCCATGTGGTTGAAGAAAGCTGACAACAGCAGGAATGATGGAGGAGGGGGTGTGAGTGTGTGTGTGTGTGTGTGTGTGTGTGTGTGTGTGTGTGTGTGCGCGCGCGCTTGCGTGTGTGTGTGTGTTTGTGTGTGCGTGCGTGCGCACGCTTGCGTGTGTGTTTGTGTGTGCGCACGTGCGCACGTGCGGTGGTAGAAGGGGCGAGGCGAGGCACATCATGCCAGCTCTCATGTTATTCTTCTCATATTTGGACAGCTCTGTCACTGGAGTACGGTGTGAACTGACGCGGTTCTTATCCCTCCTAGAAGGTCTGCGATGCCGCGTTGGGGTCTTGTCTGTATACAGTAGGCTCACATTCCCGTTGCAGAGACACCGGGGAGAGGGTTGACTGACTGTGTCTCTTTAGTGCGCGCCTCGCCGCTCCCTCCTCTCGCAGTGAAGAATGTAGCAGAAGCAGTGTGAGACAATGCTTATTTTTCTTCCCGAGACGTCGTCACCACGGGCCCCGTGTTGCTGGAGGATAGCGCAGCGCTCGCAGACAGCACAGCACGACGGGGTTGACCGAGAGCCGCGGGGGAATCCTATCAGTGACGGCCGGCATAAAGCCAGACCCACCATGGCATCCATCACACCCACAGAGTTACACCTACAGGTTCCCCCGCCGGTCGCGTGGGGGGCCTCGCGGTGTTGATTTACACCATTATACCATCTATCTGTTGGAGATTTTGAGTAAATTAGATTACAGTGTCTCTGACCATAAAAGCAACAAGTAGTAGTCAGTCACTACTATAGGCTTTTCACTGTGGAGGAAAGCCTGGTTTTCATTCAGAAATAACCAGTGTGATCCGGTCTAAAGCCTGCCTATTCTAGAACCTGCCTACTTCCTATCTGTGTCCGGTTGGGTGCTGAAATGTATTTGTTCCTTCACATAAATGCTGTATCAAATAGCCTTGTTTTGCCATTCTCTACTAGTTGGCAACTTGGCATAAATCATGGACATACCAAACCTTCATGGTTTTATTATGGGTAGGCCACTCTGATTCCCATGTTAGTGAATCTATCTTTGGGAGCAGAAGACCATGTCCGCATCCACTGATCCACTCTCTAGACTGGCTGATCCCAGTCAGACCAGGGCAGAGGCCATGGTGACCCATTTTGTGCATTTGATCTCTTGCCTCCCAAGTGGTGCATGTTGACACTTTAGGCACGTCATATTGGACACTCAGTGTGAGCTACAGTATATGAAAAGGTATAACACTGTGTTATAAGCCGGCTAGGGTCTAAAATGTATGCTAATTAGTCGGGCCGGCCTACTTAGGGCCCAGTTAGTTAGGGCTGGGCCTTCATTTTCAGGACTGTTGAGAACTTGTATCTAAACGTTATGAGCTGTGACTGTGGTCTCCAGGTGACCTTTGACCCCTCACACTTCCCACCAAACCCCTGTTGACCTCTGACCTCCTCCATCACCACCACCACCCCATTTCACCACGGGACATCATTCAGCCCGCTACCTGGTTTTCATTTCCATAAAGATGTATGCCGCCAATTCCCCACCTGTTGACCTGGGGCACACTCAGTTTTAATGGTAATAATAACATTCATATTTAACCCATTAAGACCTGAGGCTGATTCTACAAATGCCTTCTAAATCAGTAGTTGTCAAACTTTCAAGATCTTTCGAAACCTTTCAAAAATAGCAGATGTATAAGCTCGCAGCGCGGCTTGTACATCGGCCAATGCTAAAATCTAAAATGGCACGGATGCTTTCCTGGTTTTAATGGGTAAGAAGAAGGAATGTAAAAGAATATGTCATGGTATTTTATCATTTCTTTCTTTACAACCATGAAAAATGGTGGTACCGATGAATAGGAGCTGAATAGGGTTGAGTTAGTTCTATTGACCTTTTACCAGCTGAAAGTAAGTTCATGACCAAGTGTAGCCCAAATTAGTCTTTTCTGCTGCACATATTTTATTTGTGTGACACGGTGGAGCACGGCAGAGCTGTGGCAGTATGTCAGGGATTGAACTGTTAAGCCAGATTTATACTGTTTGTCTTATGACGGGTGTTGCATGCCAAAAATAGCAGATCTACAAGCTTACAACCCGCTCGCTGTGATGCAACCCATGAGCTTGTAAAGCTGCTATTTTCGGTATGCAACTCTGAATTTATACCCTGTGTATAAATTGTAACAGAGCACCTTGCAACAGCTGAAATGTTGCATCACAAGCACAATAGCAGTAAAACAGTCATAGAATTAGTAATTAACGCGTGATCGTTATTGTTGGCCTGTATGGGAACAGAGCTAAAATAAAAATGTTAGCGTAATTTATTCGGTCAAAACTGTTCAAGATGAATCTGCATTACTTTGGAAAAAGACAGCTTGGCTAATGGTTTTAATCAGGAAGAAAAGGCAGCCCTCTACATGGACACACGCGTGCATGCACACGCACGCACGCACGCACGCACGCACGCACGCACGCACGCACGCACGCACGCACACACACACACACACACACACACACACACATTCATCTTTGTATTACTATACTTGTGAGGACATCAACATTTTAGGACGCCTTTGAAAATAGCCCAAAATGACCCTAACTCCAACTCCAATGCCTGAACCGTAAATGCCAAATCCTAACCCTAAACCCAACATGAATCTTTTCCTAATTTTAAAGCCAACTCCCAAATGTGTCTTTGTCCTAAAAAAAAACAACCCTTTCTCTTGTGAGGACCAGGAAATCGGTCCTCACAATGTATATTCCTCAAATTTTACTATACTTGTGCGGACAGTTGGCTCACACAAGTATAGCAATACAAATACGTACACACACACACACACACACACACACACACACACACACACACACACACACACACACACACACACACACACACACACACACACACACACACACACACACACACACACACACACTCAGCCAAGCCCCTTCCCATCCCCCCACTCTCCTACATACTTTGCATTCCTTTAGAACAAATGTTCACTTGTAGCTATAGCGCCTTCAATAGACCGACGGACGGTAGGTGTGAGGCGGTTTGAGCGCGTATGAAAAGAAACGGAGCTTCCTGCTGAAATGAATCATTACATTTGGCCTGTTTCTCTATATCCTTGACAAACGGTGCAATACTACAGTACGCCGTGGAGCTGGCTAAATGCTTAGCCGAGGTCACTTGTTTCGTTCCAGTGTTTTGGGGAGATGTTTGGAAAACAAGTGCTTGAGAGAGAGAGAGGGTTCTTGCAAAACGTCCAATGGGAATTCATGTCAGGGGAGGCATGACAGAATTGGGTAGCAGCATTTCCTCGGAGAGGAGGCCTCGGCATGTACCTACACTTTTGCTGCTGTCAAGCTGGCTACGCCATAAAATCTCAGTGTAAAAAATGCAACCAAATGGTGTTCCTTTGGTGCCATTTGGAGTTAAATTGACGCTAAAGATTTAACTGTGTAGCTTATATCACATTATTGATATAGCCTATCGTAGCGAAGGAGAGCGCGGTCATTTCTCAACTTACCGCTTTTGCGGAGATTCAGATACCAGGAGGCTTTAGGTCTCATCTACTGACATAAATCATTCCCGTTTCGCATAGTTAAGTGAACACAAGGGAACATACCCAAGAGAATTTCATCTAGATTTTTCTTTTTCAAACCACAGTTTATTGACATTTTCTAGATAGTTTCAAGCGGATCAGCGGTTTTCTACCATTTATCAAGCCAAAGAAGTTGAAGAATGCACGCTTTAGGAATGCGTGCTGTGGAAGTTATGGATGGATGGTGTATAGGCCCCGCAGGCAGGGCCAGATGAAACTACGAGCTTATATCTTTTAGACTTTAACTGGCTTTTGTTGCATTTACAACAGCCGATTGGGGTCAGGACACAGTCTGATAGCCTCGTTCCTTGAGGGCCTCTTTTGTTCCTGCAAGCTCAGGGTTGAAGTTGAGCTCTTTTAACTTCAGGTGGAAGTGGAAGGAGGACAACAGAGAGCACGTTTCGCTCCAGCACTTTTACAGTTGCCATTCCAAGGCTGAGCAAACATCTTGGGGCATATTTGTAGAGCGTGTGCTTGAAGGCTTATTTGCTCAGTGTATAGTGGGCATTGTACAGTTGTGTTTGAACGCACATAAAACTCTAGAATGCGTTTTGCTCTGCTCCCACCCGGGGGAATTTATGCCTGTTTTTTTTTTTCAGGAGCTGTGATGGCGAGAACCAACAGATTATTGTTGAAATCGACTGATCGGATTTATTATGTTTATTCTGGTAAGATAAGGCAATAAAGTACACAATGTTGGTAAATTCCACTCACAAAACCCAAACCTACCCAGGAGTGAAAAAACTATTGTATACTGATCAAAGACACATGCACATGGTTGTTGAAGTTATATGCTGAGACGCGACGTATTAGAAACGTTTGCATCGTTAAGCCGTTTATTGAACAGTTTGGTGTTCCTAAAAATAGCAGATCTACAAACTCACAAGGGAGGGGGGATTTTCAAATAGCCAAAAGTATAAAATAGGGATTGTGATCAATGATTCATTTTCTGTTAATCGTTGAATGGTCTGGTTGTTTCATCTCTACACGAGACGTCTTTCAAATGGAGAGGAACATATCTGTCTGACTAGCACTAGAGGAACATATCTGTCTGACTAGCACGTCATCATTGAACCAGGAATGCCATGGCTTTTCTCAACAGTCAGCCGGTGTCATCTTGACACTGTGATAAGATCTGGCAGGGCTCCAGTTGAACTGCATTGTTCTGTCTAGCTCTCAGTGCCAGACTTTATAATCATACAGTCAGTTTAAACGGGGCAGACCGACTCGTGTAATAAGAAACGTGTAGGCCGGCCTGTGGAGGCATTTCCCCCTGTATTTATAGCTGAATGTTGATGGCTGAGCTCTCAGGTTATACAATGGAGGTCGGACATCATTTGTTTAATTCTAAAGTTTGTATCATGGTTTGTGTTGGTTTGAAAGGCTCAGGTTATGATACCCCAAAAGAAAACTATCCACAAAAAAAGCCAGGATGTCATTTTTATTAGGCTAATTTATGAGGTGCATGTCTGTATTGTATAGGCTACCTGAGCAGAGGCTGCTCACTGAGTACAATGGGATTTGGTTTTCACATTACACTCATACATCATATGAACACAATGCATTCTCACATAAAGGGGATAGTGTCTGTCTGTCTGTTTGTCTGTATGCATGCACGTGGATGCGTATTTATGCGTAGGCCTATGTTTTTGTGTGGTCAACACCCACACTGTCTATGTTTTGTTGATATCATCATGCATGTCATGATGCCATTCATTTGTGATTTGTATCTCGAACCTGCATTGTAGCAGGCGGGGAAATATTGCTCTTTCGAAAGACCATCATTTCGACAAAGGAGTGTCGGGAGGGTTAGCGACTCACCCCACGGCACGGAGGTTAGGGTTAGGGTAAGGGTTGGGTTTGGGTGTCGAAAAGATGACACGTAGTAACAGCGAAACGCTCCCGTAGCAGGCTAGCCGCACAGAGAACCAGGATTTTAGATACAAATGTATCCAACAATACTGTAGTGCTGTGCTAACCACAAAAACCTGCTCCCTAATCCTTAGAACCAGTGCCGCGGCGCCAACCCAAGTGGCCACTTTGCCAGTGCTTGCGGGTGGCACAATCACTTGAAATAAAAAGAAGAATCCTTCACCCCTAATGGTTTTAATGGCTCGCCGCTCCTTGGGAGACAGAAAAGAGAAATTTGTTGGGCAGTAACTTTCCCTCTGTGATGCTGAAGGATGTTTTTGTGCAAGCCTGTGGTCGGGGTGTTTCCTGGGGTGTGGATTTATGGTTATGGGCTGTAGATCTCTGGGTCTTGGCTCTGGGGTGATTGGCCACAGCCAGGGGTGGGATTGGTCCCATGTAGCTCCTGCTGGAGGGAGAGAGAGAGAGAGAGAGACGTCGCCGTCCACGGCCATTGGTTGGCAGACCTGCTGCAGTTTACAATGGAGACCACACAGAAAAAAACTGGGCTATTTTGGGTGGCCATTGTTGTGACACTGAGATTTGCTCAAGTCGGTTTTCACATGCGTAATGAAATATAGCTCCGGCAGGGATAGTTTCATCAGATTCTGTGTGTTGTAAGTAAGGTACAATATGTATGCCACCTACTAGAATTGTATTATGATTGATTTAGGGTTGGATGGTACAGTATACCAAATAATGTAATGTCATCCAAAGGTAAGGATTTTTACTATACGGTACCTTCGTCCACAATATTTCATTTAATTCGGTCAAGAAAATGTTTCACATGTATCCGAAATTGTAACTGCATTAAAAAAAGGATTGATTGTATATCAGTAATAAAAAGTGAAAGAAAATAGACCCCTTTGAATGAAACACGACAATGATATAAAGACACAAATAATATGTCATATTTTATATTGTAATTAGAACGGAAAACTATACCTTTGAATACCGTGAACCTTAAATGGTGCATTTATATAGCGCCTTTATCCGAGGCATTATACAGTACTGTCAAAAGTCAGACAAATATTGTGACATGATATTTAGTGCATATTGCCCAACCCTTGTTGCACAATCTGTGCCCCACATGAACGCAAAAATAAAATCGAATAATTAATTACTGTCAAACCCAACAGACAACACAGTTGTAAATTAGTGCCACTAAGACACATTTCCACACCATACACTGTCATCCTTTGTTTGGCTAGCTAGTTGCATCACATGGTGAATCATCCAGAATGAAGGGTTATTTATACGTTGTTGCGAGCCGGTGTCCCACGGCGACGCATAGTGAGCATTCATTGCCTATTTTTATTGTGCGACACGGCATGACACCACATATCAATCAGGCATTACTGCACTGTACTCGTAGGTAACCCACGTGCACTGAACCGTCCGTCCAGCCATTTCTTTTGCAACTAACTTCCTGCTTTTAGTGACTCACTTAATGTCTGTCAACACGAAAAATTCATTATCACTTGAATCACTTCACACCGTATGACAGATGATACTGTGTTGACAGCAGAGACGCGACAGCTACGTCAAAAAGTCTGGCATCGCGACAGCCTTGGGGAAAACAGAAAATGTAAGGTTTAGATTGGTTCATACACTTATATACAATCCCAAAATATGCCTCGTAGTTTGGATGGCAACAGTGTTAGTCGATTATAGAAACTCTTGAGTGCTGCTGATTTTCATTCAAGCTCCAGGTGGTGATCGCATTTAGGGTAGGATAACAGATAAGGGACGACTTCAGATATTTACATACTACAACATGTCTAGACTAAAATAGGCCTATCTGTTTATTTTTTTAATATGTAAAATATATGTCAATACTATATTTATGGGGAGCTTGCGTGAGTTTGCCAGGGTGGAACTCCTTCCACTCCTGACGTTACAGCCTGGAGTATGGGAAACGTGGGGGCGGGCAGATTTAGCTCTTCAAACACCAATTTCCTAAATGTATGTAACATATGTATTATCCCCGCCAGACCGGAACGGTCGAGGGTGGGGATTATGTTGTCGCTATCGCAAGTCTGTCTGTCTCTCTGTCTGTGTCTGTAAGTCTGTTTGTAAGCAGTTCATCTTGGGCACCATTGGGCTGATCATCAGTGTGAAACTTTGCATGCACACTCCCAATAGGCCAAGGAAGAACCCGATTTTTTCAAACTGACCTCATGGTGGCGCTGTCACAGTCCCCTTCACAGTTGGCCTTTAACTCTTGAACTGTAAAATGTTCACAACTTCCCATAGAGCCCAGTTTTTATGCCATTTGACTGTGAAGTCTGTAAATATCTTTTGTAATTTCAAGGACCCTCAGTTTGATATGCATTCCATTTGGTTCCCATTTCTACACTTTCAGAGTTACAGACTCCATTTGTAAGGGTCCATTTGGTTCATATTGCTTACCATAAATCATTTAGCTGGGGACCGGCCCCCTGGAGACCCCTGAGGGACCCCTGGTGTTCCCAGAAGCCCATGTTGAGAACAGCGTACTGGGTAGCATTGGATGAGGAGCAAGCAGCAGGCTGTTTTTCTCATGTCACTGGCTGCTTGTAGGACTCAAACCTGTGACCTTTCCAGCTGCACGGGGCAGTTTCTCTAATCACCAGACCACCTTGACACCTGTTTATGGACTGCCCTGCTGTTTACTGTCTGAGCGATTGTCTGGAGCCCCTCCTCCTCTGTCTCCAAACAAGGCAAGGGGGAAAGATGGCAGCAAGGCACCCAGCAGGGTTCCGGTTGTTTGGACAGG
Source organism: Nannobrachium achirus (assembly GCF_963921795.1). NCBI lineage: Eukaryota > Metazoa > Chordata > Actinopteri > Myctophiformes > Myctophidae > Nannobrachium > Nannobrachium achirus. The sequence continues at coordinate 10,959,425 of NC_137814.1, forward strand.
GGAGGAAATGAGTGTTTGGAGATGGAATCCTCCTGACCAAATGGTTCCACCTGTCGCAGATCAGGTTGCAGGCAAACAGCTCATGTCATGGCAGATTAGAAACCTGTCGCAGCAGTGCATGTTTGGCCTGGCCCTTTTTTTTATCATTAAACAATTAGAGTTATTGAAACCGTTACAAGTGGAGGAGGCTCGTCATGAACACCGTCTCGCTGCTCATGCACAGGTCTGTTTTAAAACGACCACCAAGGGCATTTCTAATATAACAACTCCTTTGATCATAATTAAATTAAAAGTGTTTAGTTCAATAATAATAATTATAAGGGGGGAAAAAAAAGGGAAAAAAAAGAAATATATATATATATATATATATATATATATATATATATATATATATATATGTTTGCATGAAAAGAATAACAACAAAACAAACCAACAATGTTTACTAAAGGCATGCTGAGTACTGTATACTCCAATAATCATCATTTAGCTTGCAACTTAAACCAAAAAAGAAATTACCCCATTTGACAAATGTGCTGTTACTGTTGTAGTCTGGGATATCCTACCCTGGATACGCCAATGCTGCCTTCAAAATCAGGCAAGTTAAGACACCGCTGCAGCCAGGTATCCACGACGTTGACTGGTGACTGTGAGTCCCACCCGGATGTCTCCCTGCCTTTTTAAATGCCCGCCCCGTCTTCTGTCTGGGACACAGGCAGTGTGTCAATGCCTTGGCGTGACGTTGATGGATACCCGTGAGACTCGATGGTGGAAATAACAAAATTGCAAAGTCATGTTGTGTTGACATACATAATATATGTCACGCCGCCTCTCCCTCTGAGTAAGACGGCGTGCGGAACTGCCGATGAAGAAAAAGGGGAGGGGGGGGGGGGGGGGGGGGGGTGCAGGGGGTCAGAAAGAGCCCCGGCCCGCGGCGGTTTCACTGTTAACTTTGTGTCAGCAGCACGGCTGCCGCAGAGGCTTGTTCCGTGTGAAGAAGTACCGGTAGAGTAACTGTTGCATGTCCAGACAGGCCAATTGATTGCCTGTTATTAGCCTAGTAGCTGGGGTGGAAGTGGCTACGGTCCCTGGCAGGCAATGTGAAGACTGGGTTTACGTTTACGCTCACACACGCACGCACGCACACACGCGCACACGCACACAGCCACACACGCACACACACACACACACACACACACACACACACACACACACACACACACACACACACACACACACACACAATGAGGTATTTAGGAGACAATGAGAACCCTTCAGCCCCCCCCCCCCCCCCCCCACACACACACAATACAATTGTATTGGTAGAAATTTGTCAAATCAGCAAAAGCAAATATTTGAACATTGGTTTATAAAACACCTTAGTTGATGTAAAGACAACATGTTATTAACCTGCACAAGACAAGCGGAGTGGATCCTGCCTCGTATAAATTAACGACAGTATTGCGGCGTGGATTGCGATACCAGCAGACGTAGCTTCATCGACGTAGCTTTTTTTTATTCCATCGTCAACACAAATGAAAATATCCTAGTTGAAATGTAAGGAAATAAAAGGCTCCTTCTGCCGCATAGAAGGACAGGCTGTGCGACGTTGCAGGCAGCTCTGCCATGCTTCCGCTATTCGTCGCATGACAAAGTCTATACAGCTTAAGGGGTTATTAACGCATGGTTAATGCATGCACCCAGATATCTAAAGAGGCTGAGGCCATTTGTAAAGCCCCCTGACTGTGAAACCTTGCCCTGGAAGAGACCCAGGTCTTGATCTCCACCAAAAAACAAACACGGAGCCTCATGGCTGCTCGACTCGCCGACTGCTAAGGGGAAAGACAAAGCGGCCTTGAGTTATGGCTGGGTGCCGGCGGGGTGTCTTCCTTTCAACAATATGGCGCGGCCCCTCCGAAACGCCTCATCTGCATTATCTCCACCAAAAACAATACCCACCCCCTCCACGCACACACGCACACGCACACACAGACACACGCATACACGCACAGCCACACTACCGCCATCGTCCGGGGGGTGGGGTTTGGGGGCGACTTTCCAGTGAGCCCTTTTGATGCCATTGTTGTGACAAAACCAATTTGGCAACAGTGATGTGACATTGTGTACTTCCTGGTGGGGTGATAATGAAACCGGCCACCGCTTGTTTACTGAACCTCTCCCGCGGCTTCCCCGCGTTGCGCTGAGCACAGACTAGACGAGAGCCTCGATTCACGCAGGTTTAAATGGCAACGGCCAGCCATGCTGCATCTCGTGTGTGAGCGCTCACACATAATTGGACCGGACTGATACATTTTTACCCATTTAAGACTTTAAGAAAAATAGCACATGTACCGTACAAGCTGGCAGCGCGGCACAAATATCTTAATATCGGTATTCTGATGATATCGTAGGGAGGACTATTTTAGATCAATAATCATCTGTAATGCCTATGTAGTAACTAAGCGGGTAAATGCACATAATGCAGCTATAGGACAGTCAAGCAAATTCAGAACATGACATCACTGTACTTTAATGCAGCTTTGAAAACCAAAAGACAGAAAAGTTGTCTTTTTTCTTCATGGCATTTCACAATATTACAATATCCCGAATCCCGGACGATACCTAGTCTCACGCTGTATCACGGTATCGATGTATTATCCATAGTGCTCATGGTTATCAGACTGGGTGTTGACTCACTGACGGTTTTCCTCTCCTCGCTCCTTCAATCCCCTCCTCTGTATTTTGAACAACAGTCACTAATTGAAATCGGCTTATTTTAGATGGAAAGGAGAAACCAGTGACATCCCGATCCAATTAACAGCTGTGACTGACATCCTTCGCGGTTTAGCATAAGAGATCAAGATAAGAGATAAGATTGAACCTCTACTGATGCCCGGGGCTTTGATCAGTCATCTTTTGTCATTCAAAGGCTTCTCAAGTGTTCCTGTCATTACTGCCCTGCTCTCATATGATAATAATGTACAAGGCCACACCAGAGTGCCGCTGCTGAGGGATAAAAGTAAGAAGACGATGATGTTTAATGGAGGATAGTGGTGGGCAAAACCGTTCATTTCAGTGAACGAAATCATTTCGTTCACGTTCACGGCAATGATCAGTTCAACCGTTCAGTGGTGCTTCTCTGCCGGGTCTCGCGCAAAGATATCAATGTTGACCATTCGAAAATAGACGATCTACAAGCTCACAACACGTCGCGATGCAACACATTGTGAGCTTGTAGATCTGCTATTTTCAAAATATGTTTCAAATAGGACATTCTGCATAAAGAGTACTCTCCACTTTTGGTACTATATATTTTGATAACAATACTTTTGATTTTGAATTCCACTGGACTGAGGGAGGCGGAGGTGAACAAAAGCGTGAAAGTAATATTTTAAGGCGGCATAGCTCAGGGGTAGAGAAACCGTTATTAGAGCACGAAGGGTTCCCGAAGGGTTCCCAGTTCGAATCCGGGCTCCCCCTGAGTTAATGTCGAAGGGTCCTTGGGCAAGACTCTGAACCCCACATTGCTCCCGGTGAGCAGGTTGGTGCCTTGCATGGTTTCCTCTGCCACCGGTGTATGAATGTGTGCGTGAATGGGTGAATGTAATGCACAATCTCTGTAAAGCACTTTGGATAAAAGCGCTATATAAATGCACCATTTAAGGAAATGGACGAATCGTTCACGGTTCTTTCTTGTGAACGACACAAGACTAATAGAGGATTCCATTGTCATGGTGTGGTAAAACACAACCAGCACCGCAGCAGAGACCCAGGTCCAGTCCCTGGCAGCGGTGCCTGCAGCTTGGCCGGGCGCTCCAACACACACACAGCTGACAGTGCTTTGCAGGGTGGGAACCTGGCAGGCGATTGGGTCTATTAGAGATTTAACTATCGTTTATTTGATTTTTCAATGAATCGAATAATCGAGAAGAGCTTGAAAAAATAAATGTACTCGAGCGTTATTCCATACTTTTTCGCACAGCGGTGTCGTGCAAAATCTGCGAAAATAGCAGATGTCGTTTCTTTCACTGTATTTAAACTGCTATTGAAGTATTCAATCAATCAATCAGTCAATCAAATCTGCAATTCTTTCCTACAATGACATGCGCAAAATAGGGATACTCGATTATTTGTTTAAAGTTATACCATGTAACTTTTTTTATAAAACAAATCTTAAAATTGTCCTAACTGTTAAATCGCTAAAGTTTTAGAGCACCCACTCCGTTATTTTCAGCTTCTAAAGCCTTCTCTTTATATGTTTTCTATGATCCTGGCCGGGGACCGGATTTCGTGGCAAAATTACGTCATCTGCATCATCTGTATACGTTGTGTATACGTTGGCCAATCACATCGCGGATCATACACACATGATACACTACCGGCCAATCACAGCATATCTGCCGTCTCTTCAGGAATTAGCCTCCCTCAGCTACAGTGTTTACGATGGTGAAGGATTCTTAACCTCTTAATCCCCAAATCCTGGCCAGAAAATTACATTCTACCCCTCCACGGATTTGTATCGGTCGCGGTGGTTTGCGGCGCCGCTCCGGTGGTCCGTGGCGGTGGTCCGCGACGACTCCGGGGCGAAAAACGGCCGAAAAAAGCAATACCGCTACTGACCACTAGTTTAGCAACTTACACAGTATAGCTTTAACTGTTGCACGTCACTATAAACTCCCACTCCTCACTGCCAGGTGAATCATTATGCCTGAGATGGGGGTCATGTGATTGTCTCCTACATCCTCCCACAGGGACTACTGCAATACACTGGGGAATGGAAATGACTAAATTGGGGAGGAAAGGGGAGGGAGGGGATTGTCTTCAAAGTGTGAGTGTCATGGTTCGCTGCCTGGGGTCAGTGCTGCAGATAGATGAGCCCCCTGCTTTGCAGCCCACAGGTGTCCTCTAATCCTGGGTTGGGTGTGGCAGAGGTCAACGGTATGTTGGTCAGCTTCAGGCCAGTGAGGAGGACGACCCCGTAACACACAGTGTTTCCCAAACAGTGGGCCGGGACCCGTTTGTGGGCCATGGACACATTTCTATGGGTCACAACTTGAGTTAAAAAGAATCCAATTAAAATTTTCTACAGTGACAAAATATACGTATTTCCACGGATTTTCCCCTCCCCAAAATGTTCTATTTTTATTTCTATTAATTCCATACATTTAAAACATTTTTTATTAAGAAGTAGTGAAAATAGCTGATATACAAGCTCACAACGCGGCGCGAAGTGACGCGTTGCGTTATGAGCTGAGCTTGTAGATCTGCTGTCTTCACTAGTTTAGGTCCCGGGCAAACGTCTAATTTCTCTTTTTGGTTTCGAGCTAAAAAGTTTGAGAACTTTAACAGAGCTTTAACAGAATGCCTTAACAGTCTCATCAGTGTGTGTGCATGTGTGCATGCCTGTGTGCAATGCATGTGTGTTGAAAGGAGAGTGGGTAGTATGACATCAACAGCATTTATTGAGTGATGAGGTGTCATCATGTTCCCGATATCAATCATTTTTATTAACCCCAGCCGTGTGTTCTATATTAAATGAACATGCATGATTGATCAGTATATCTGACCATTTTTGCTTGTGGAAACCTGAATTTATGATATATGATTAGGCCTAGATGCAATTCATTTAGAAGTTTGAAACACTCACCAATCAAACACAGTTTTATTTGGCAGGGTAGGACGAGTGGTGTCAGGGAAGGAAGTGTTATCTTTTTTCCACTTGTCTGCATTGCAATCACCAGTGCCTCTGCAAGTTGGCACCAGACGATAGATGAGTTGATGTTTGACTGTGAATCCATCGCGCGCTGAGAATTGCAGAGAGTAGCAGGCTTACAAGCTCACACGACTCTTCGCATCACACACGGTGTGAGCTTGCAGGTCTGCTATTCTTGAGACACTGCCGCACCACAAAGTATGAAGCGGGCTTTACGCAACGGTTTTGGAAGGGGCAGCTGGCTGGCACAGCTTGGAAACAACAAAGTCATCTGTTTTCCATCAAGTCCTGGTCCACACCATGGCAGAGGGATGAGATGAGAGGTTGAATTTATTGAAAAGTTAAAAGGAATTACGGGTGTGCGTGCGTGCGTGCGTGCGCGCGCGCGTGCGAGCGTGCATGTGTTCAAATCCCACCCACACCCAACCCCCATCTCTCTCTTTCATGCACACAAGCACTAACTCAATAGACCGGTTCAGAGCATAGTAAACACTATTAATCCAGACCTAAAACCTGAGATTAAGTTATTTGTGATGCTACAGAACTGCATGGTAATGAGCCACACAAAAAGAAAGTACCAGAGGCACTTGGCAAGACAAGATTCAAATGCCTGATTCATACGTGTGCAGGTGTTGCACACTGAAAAATAGCTGCAAGTTACAAGCTCGGAACACAATGGCTTAGGCTTAACTAATTAATGCTTGTTTTCTTTCTTTATCTCTGTTATTGGCTTTTTGTAGTGTAAAAAGGTCACCGTAAGTTATAATCATCATGTGACTGAACTGAAGTATATTTGGAAAGAAACATTTTATGTACTTTATATATTTTATGCTGTCAAAGTCTTAATTTTGACTGTTTGGGGATATACACCACGTTTAAAGAAATGTAGCTTTGATTAGTCGTTCATTAGCCACCAATTTGCTGGCTGGCAGCTGTCTTTGGCAGTGTCCTGCTAGTCTCATTCTCCAGGCTACTACTGTATTTTCTCGCGCACCCTTGGTATTCCCTGGTCTGGGATCACTTCACTTTTCGGGCTTGTAACCGGTCTGGAGCGGAAACCACAACACGTCATGTTGTAGTACTCAAAGACTACAGTTTGGCCGGAACTATCCACCAGAAACAGTTTTAACCCAAAATAATTCCTGTGCGCTCAAGGGCATACTTTTATGGCCTACCTAATAAACTCCTTGATGCGGAGTAGTTTTGCTTTTGAAAAAATTGTTTGGGATATGCATCTTTTATTCCAACTCGTAGCGACTGGCAAGACTACACTAGGCTACTCGAGCATTTTAATAGGGATTGGGGAAACAAACGGAGGGGAACCAAATCAAAGCGACGCCGCTTCTTCTAGTGGTTTCTGCGTATTAGGCGGAAACCAAACGGCCTGTTGTGAACGAACACCAGGCTTTCCCCCAGAAAGCCTGGTAGGCGAGGTTAGGTATTCCCTCATACAGATTATTGTTGGTCGCAGCTTGTTGTGTTGTTGTGCGCCGCAAATAGCCAATCTACACGCTCCTGACACGTTCTGAGCCTGTGGATCAGTTATTTCCGCTATTGATCATAAAACTAAGTGTATAGGGCTTAAGTTGTTAAGCAAGGGACTTATCCTCTAGTTGGGTTGTTGTGTATGTGGTGTTAAACTAACCCTTAACATGGATGAACAAAGATTAAACCTGAAGGTGCGTTATTTCCCCCTCACTGCAGAGTCCCGTACTACTTTGCAAGAAAGGCATTCCTCTCATAACGGAGTGGCAGATGGGAATGTGATGCACTTTAACGGAGATAATTGGAGGATTATTCAGTATGCGGGTGTCGTTTTTTTTCCCCTGTTCAGTTGTCACCTGTAAAAGCCACGGTAGGAAGGCAAGGGAAAAATTTCCTTTATGGGACAGGTGCAGAAAGAACACGCTTCCTGAATGGGGGAGCTTTCTAGCATTAGCCCATTTAGGTCTGAACACATTATGACGCAATATTTTATGCTTTAAATATAAAAAAATAGCAGATATACAAGCTCACAGCGCGGCACCGAGTGCCGCGCTGCGAGCTTGTAGATCTGCTATTTTTTGAAAAATCGTGAAAATTATAATTTTGACCCGATTCTATAAGTGTCTTTTGAATCCTTCTAAGATTTTTGGAAAAAGCCTGTGTTTCTATATGTCAGCAATCTGGCCAGCCATCGTCAAAGAAAAGGTCCTTTTCACTAAACTGGAGCTCAGTTAGTCTGTTCTTGAGAGACTACTATGTCAGTGGTTCTCAAACCTTTTCATGTGAAGGACCCCCGGAATGATATTTATTTGGGCACGGACCCCCATCTCAAAATATTTAGTTCCAGGGACCACCCAGAAGCAACATTTGAGTTACAAACGTTCGCTTTGAAAATACATCATATTCAAAGATTTGCACACATTTTCACGACTTTTTCAAAAATAGCAGATCTACAAGCTACAAGCTATTTTTCACTGGTTAAAGCAGTCAATAATTCTAGGCCTAAATGGGTTAAACCTTTCCACTCATCAGTGTTAGCTCAGGGTTACTCAACTTAAGATGACTCAGGGGCCACTCAGCAAAATACAAAAAAAAGGGCTGCAAGCTAAAAATGACGGTCCTATTTGAGTCGTTTAGACAATTGTTTTGTAACACACAACACGAGTAGTCTAAAAATTAAGGAAACACACAGAAAACAGCCGCATTTCCATCTAGGGGTGCGAGATATGGAAAAATACAATATCATGATATTTTCCCAAGCTGTATCACGATACACAGATTTTATCACGATTCTTTTTCACATTGTTTTTTTATGGTTATTTTTCAAGTTACTTGACAAAAACTAGACTCTCTGGGTTCCTTTTGGGAGGTCTATTTTGAACTTTACAAGTATGTAACTCTGATAGTAAACAAATGAAACCAAATGGACACTTACGGGTCCATTTGGTTTCATTTGTATACTGTCAGTGTTAAGTACCATGCATAGTCGTACATAAGGACCGCAGGAATACACAAGAAACGGAGGGGGAGAGAACTTTACTCCGTTTGGTCCGGTTTGACTCCCAGTACGTAACACTCCGGATGATTTATCTCCGTATACGGACGCTTACGGACAGCACCCAACTGAACGGACTGAACGGACTGAAGATGTATCCGTAGCAAGAAGTACCCACGGCCACCGTTGTCAAACATAGGCGCAGTAGTGAGGAAAATTACTTTTCCTCTGCTCTATGACAGCGGTTCTCAAACTATGTGTCCCAATGATAAATATATTGTACCAAGAAACGGTAAAAAAAAAAAGAACGTCGCAACTCGCAACAGGACGGCTTGACACACACACAAACACACACACACACACACACACACACACACACACACACACACACACACACACACACACACACACACACACACACACACACACACAGCTCACACTCTGCTCTAACAGCGGTTCTCAAACTGTGTGTCCCAATAATAAATATATTTTATCAAGAAACGGAAAAAAGGTCGTTACACAACCACTTGAAGAGGACGCCTCGACTCCTCACTCATCACACATCAACAGTCATCAGCTGAGCACAGACAGCGAGGCACACAAGTCACAAGAAGAGATGATGATGCGGCTCACGCTCATTTATTACTTGGGAATTATGTTCAATATATGAGCGGGTGTGTACGTGTGTTTTGTTATAATTAGCCTACTCCGGGTCCGCATCCATGTGGTTAAATGTGTACCCTCGCGGAGTTGCATTTACCGCGATAATGTTGCCGACAGCAGATCCAGTCCAGACTGTTACCACGTATTTATACTGTACCAAACATCACGGCGGGTCAAAAATCTGTGGTTCTACATATTTTGGCTAAATGCTTCGGTTTTTAGTTACACGTGTGAGAACCACCTTCATGTGGCGCGAGGACGCAAACGGGAGCAGAATTGGAGCGGAGAGCGGGTCGGCACATAAATAACGTGCATGTCTACTATGAATGGCGACGCAGTTACCGTACGTAGTTCCTCACCCAAAACGTACACAAAATCAACCATACGTAACTATAAATGGCCCTTTAAGTGGAGACCTTGACATTTTAAAGTTTGAGAACTAAAATTTTGAATTCTGCCATGAATCTCTGTATTAACGATTAAACAGGATTTCTTACAAGGCTCCCTCAATTGTATCACGATATATACGATATCTCTGAAAAGGCATATCGTGGAGACATTGTATGGTCTCATCGTTGAACCTAACCTCATTGAACAAAAAGATTGTCATGGAATGATTAATGATGAAATGAGGAAGTTTCTTCTTTTGGAAGAAACAAAATAGCAAAAAGGTATTGTATAAAACAAGTCAAAAATAGTGGTTTTGGAGAGAAACTGAAAAATTACATCAGAAATTATTTGTCCTCACTGAAAGTAGACAAAATATAATTTATTGGTATGACCATGACGGGCCGCATAAACATGCCGCTGGGGCTGCATGCGGCCCACTGGCCGCAGGTTGAATAGCGCTGCATCACCAGGGGTCAGGAGGTTCTTCAATTGGTTAGTTAGAGACTACTCTGTAAAGGAAAACATCCAGGATTAATCGCTGCAAGTCAATATATTCCTTCAATCACTGGCATTCTTTCCTTTTATAGGTGAAAATGTCAATGACCATTCAAAAACAGTGAAAAGAGCCAATCTACTGCGTATCTGTTGTTTAGTAGCAACGGTGGCGGCAAAGATAATCACACTTCTAAAGAAAGACAATGATTCCCCTATTGCATGAATTTGCTTGTTTATACATGAAGATATGACATAAGAATGTGTGCTTCTCCACATGACACATTTCAATTTCACTTATGGCCAGTTTATATATTGAGTGTGTAACTGAGGCTTCAGCCAGTATTGTGTTCAGTCAGTCAGTCAGTCAGTACTTGTTGAAAGGACACCACTCTTAGGGATTGAACGCGGGACCTTTTCATTACTAAACACTAGGCGAGCTGAGCGTGGTCTTCTGTCAATAGTTTCAGAGATGGCTAGATGTCTGCAGACTCTCAGTGAAGAGTCTATAGACACACAAGGTGATTTTTCTTTTAATTTGATTAGTTACCGCAGCAGAAGTCAGTGACAAACGGACGGGATTCGGCTACTCAGGCCTTCATCAGCTTCTGGCTTTGTCTGTATGTACGTCCCGCCCCATCCCAAATTGGCCAGGCTTCACGGGGCGCTTAACGAAATCAACGCATAAATGGCACCGCTCACTTCACACTGGGTGTGATTTTTTTCTTTTTTTCTCCAGAGAGCCAGGAGGGTCTCCAGCAGACGGTCCAGGAGCGTCTGGGGGAGCTGCTGAGGGTTCTCAAGGCTGTCATCGGCAAACACCAAACCCTCAACTCCGTGGACATCCTCGGCGCTGCTGGCATGGTCATCGCCAAGGTCAAAGGTCAGTGCTTCTCACGCGCCGGTGACGTGTACGCCGACAAGGACAGCACAGCCTTGATGCCAAAGATAGCAGTTTGCCGTGGCACACTGAAGTACCTTGAGACATGTCCAGGTGTGCCGTGGGTTTTGTGACAAACCACATATTATTGTTGCACTATATACGGTATACAACTATACAAAACATAACAAAGTATCTTTTAATCGGTACACTCCTTTCATTTGGTTATGTTATTCTTGAATTAGATTTTTAATTGCTTGAATAATGACTAAATTACTTATGGTGTCTGTCAATTACTTACATATTCTTTCAAACACAGGACATAATATACTTCACCGGTATGCATTATTCTCATCAACGTAGCAGTAGTGAAGTGTTTTTATTATTATACTCTATTTTAAGCTCAGATTACTATTATTTTGAGCCTCAGTCAGGAACGTATATCGTTTGTGTTATTGTTAGTGTTATTGGTATGTCTTTTTCTGTATATCAGTTTGTATTTCTTTTATTGAATTCCTAAAGCATTATGTATTTCCTTTGAGGTTTTGGGCCCTCTCACTATAATGTAAGACAAACACAGTTTTGTCTCAATTAGGATTTTATTACCACCACACAAATGACTCTCTTCTCTTACTAAGTATTGTCTCTGTCTTGACTCTATCTCACTCTCCCCCGTCCACCCCAACCCCTGCCGTCTCTGCCTTGGTCTCGTCTCACTAAAGGTGGCCTTGAATACAGCATTAGAAAATAGCATGTGTGTGTGTACTACTCTGATGCAAGCGTACACATGCACACAGCAGAAGGTCTCATATATTCTCACGACATTAATGCTAGTGTTGCAGTTAAGTGTAGAGGTCCTTTTCACTCTGCTGGCCTTCCATGAGAAACAATAACAGATCACAACGTGATCTCATTGTGAGCTTTTAGCCTGTCATACGAAGACGCTTTGAAATAAGGCATTCTTTTAATGAAAAACAGATGAAATGTGGAGATGCAAGGTTTCTGCCTGACAGCGTCAATGTGTTTATTTCGGGGGTCTTCAACGTTTTCAGGCCAAGGAGATAGAGATGAAGCAGGGACCCCACTAACTTTTTATAGATTCCATATACCGTAGTTTCATAGTTTTTTTCTCAATTTGTGTTTTCAGATATTTAACCACTTGAACCGTCAATTTCCCCTCTACACCAAACCTATTTTCCAAAAATAGGTTTGGTGCAAGGCCCTGCGAGGCGTTGTTGTGAGCTTGTAGATCTGCTATTTTTGGCTAAAAAGTAAAAAAAAAAAAAGTGTCTATCACACAAAGATTTGGAGGACCCCCTGTAGTAACTCTGAGGACCCCCTAGGGGTCCCAGACCCCCTGTTGAAGACCCCTGGTTTATTTGATTGAATCCTGCTCGCTTCAAGTTGGCTCTCGGTCTTGTTTCCAAAAAGGCTTCCAGAGCGAGAGACGTGATTATTGTCTTGCTCAACAAAAGAATCCCTTCCCTCCCTCTCCTGAATGAATACAAGCGCAAGGAATCTCAAAACTTGCGAGTTCATCTGCCAGAAATGCGATCCTCGGCGAGGGTAATTCTTCACTTGGCCCGAGCGCAAGAATCCGCAAGAGGGAAGAGGCTGCGCAGGGGTGTAATTTGCATTCCATATTTCACAGACGGAGGGAGGGAGGGAGGTGGCGTCCTGACAACATACTTGATGGCTTAGCAAGGCCACGTAGCTCTACAACATGCTCTCCTTATTGTTACGCTGCGTTTGTCTTGCAGGTCACCTGTCTCTATCTCGCCATCAGAGCCACGCTGTAACGTTTGAAGAATGCGCTTCGTTCCGTCTCTCTCTCTCTCTCTCTCTCTCATTTCGGTCCTGGTGAGAGGTGCTCTAACAATGCTGGGAATGCAAGAAAAATAAGAAAACAAAAAGAAAACAAAGGGAGATTGACTGTGTGAGATCACCCTGAGGAAAAGGGTTCATCGTGGCATCTATGTGGGAATCTTTGCACCTCGATTTCTGCAACGGGTCATCCGAATGGATTGACTGGTCCTCCCTGTGCATAAATAGCTCACCATTTCTGCGAGGCATTTTGCATGTTTTAGCTTGGACCTTTAGCCTATATAGGTAAAGGAAAATTTAGGTACCTTTTTATTTATTGAAATAGGTCCTGTGTAGCATAATAACACGTCCTCAGCTTGTATAAGTAGGCCCTGGTAATGAAAAAATCACACCCGTGTGAACTGAGCGGTGGTTCCCCCCCCCCCCCGTGTGTGTGTGTGTGTGTGTGTGTGTGTGTGTGTGTGGCCTGGCCTGAACAACAGCGCCCCTCCCTTAACATGTGTGGTCAGAAAAGGTACTACACGACAGGCTTGAGGCTACATACAGACCCACATACAAACAAACAAACAAACATACCTACACACACGGCCACGCTATGGAGACGGTGTGACCACCGCTCAAAAACAGAAAGAAATGAACACCCTCCCCCAGACTCTATAAGCTAAAGGATTTGCAGTATACATGTTTGTTCACATATCCAAGTGGACAAGTGGAAGCATGGATTGTCCTGACCACTAGGGGGTGGCTTACATCACCTCCATGCTTGGCCTAACTTGTCCTCTGGGGCCGGTAAGGTAACCTGATAGTAGCCAACAGTCAAAGAGCCAGGCAGAGTAAAGGGAAAAAACAAAAGGAGCTGCTGAGAGAGGGATGAATCAGTGAAACTCTAGTGACATGACAACTCAAAGGTCCGGATGATAACAGGCCTCGTGCACCTCTCTGTGCCTTCAGAGTGTGTTTTCCTGTCGCTCGTGTTCCTGGAAAGACCCGCGGCTTTGATGATGATGATCGGGCACAAGCAACACCTGGGGCCGTTTTGGGCGGCATCCAGAAATCACAGGAAAACACGTCGTGAACGCGCACACAGGGGCGTCACAAGGGGTAGGAAAGTGGGACTGATGTGATGAGTTACTGGGGCCCTTATATCTGCTATTTTTCAATAGTTAACATTCATGGGGGACCCGCAGTGAATCCTTGTACCCAGGGCCCAGAATTTGGTGTGACGCCCCTGTATACAGAGGTGTTATAATGACACAGTACACGCCGTCACACAAACATGAAAGATTTCAACCCCGCCGTGTGACGCACACAGCTTCATTCATTTATTCAGACAAAGGCCATTGTCGTATCGTCCATACTTTGTCCTGTCTGTTCTCGTATCGCCACCGATAGGATCTCTGCAGAGAGTCTTCATCGCTGGTTAAAAACCAAGCCCAGGTTTTTCTCTCTTGCGCTCGCGTCCCACGAGGGCTGTCCCCCCCCCCCCCCCATTCCTCCTTCTAGCATTTCTGAGGCAGGGCAATAAAAGTGTCAACTTTCCAAAGTTATTGAAATTCTTTCCTCCTTCCCTACCCCACCTCCCACCCCCCCCTGTGCATATGCCACAGACCATTTTCTGTCCTTGTGCTGTGCCATGTCTGTGCCCATCAGCTCAGAGAAAAGTGGTCTGTGAACCAGTGAATACCGCAACTATGAGCCAACCGTCGGCCAAATGTGAGCCGATCTGTCAAACAAAGTCGTGCTCTCAAAAGTTGTGAGAGAAATTGACAGCTGAGCTGTCACACATGGTTTAACTCACCCAAAAAAAAAAAAAAAAAAAAAAAAATCATTTTTCACAGGCTAATTGTCCCTAGTTGAAGCTCTCAGTGACAAAACAATGGCCCTTGAGCTTGAATGATGCAGTTCCCATATTTCAGGGGTGGCCGTGGGTGGGAGGAGTGGAGGGGGCAGTGCTGGAATCATTGTTGTGAGACCCACAGGATGTCCTGAGGAAGAAGTCGGTGCTCCTGCACAGGGGCCTCAGAGTAACACGTATAGCATTCGGGTTCCAGGGAGGCTCGGGCTTCAGTCGCTCTGGCATTTTCTGGTGTCCTTTTTTGGGGGCCAGGCCATCACCGCCTGGTTTTGTTTCGTGGAGGACCTGGGAATTGAATGGGAATCAACCCACAGGTGCCATGGGGGTTTTCCTCTCTTCTCTGGAACGAGTGGAAATGGAACTACCAAGATGACATTTTCAGTAACTCACGATCGGAGCTCTGAGGGTCTGGTGACGACTGAGGCCACTTTACTCAGTGGTTGAGGGAGGTTCTTGAGTTACGGGGTCCCCGGGACTGAACAGAAGTTGACAGGTGTCAGATAGAAAAGGCTACAGTAAGTGTCGTGACGTTTAGCTCTCTGAAAGTTGTACTCAGCTGTCGTGGAGCTCAAGCTGTGCAAGTGTTTCCTGCGGTGGGGAGACAGGAAGCACTCTCTGAAGTCGGATTTCTCCGCCTGTGACTTTGGTTCCCCAGATTGCCTTCTGCAAATGTCCTCTCGCTGAGTGAACGCTTCCTGTTAGAGAAAGCTACACGCTCTGTGAGGTTCAGTTCTCCAAGAATCGTCAACACTCGATGGCCGCCAAACGCGAATATAGTCTAAGACCACTCAAACAAAGATGTCTCCTTTTCGTCTGATCAAAATGGAAGATCACCTGTGGTGGAATATGGAGATGCAGGAGAAAGTGAGGACACTTATTTAAGCACTCCGTCTGGTCCTTTGAAGATAACCCAACCGTTCTTGGTGGTTGAGAAGAATCAGATAAAATGTTCCTGCAGTGCCTGTGGGTTCATTTCTGTTTAAAGTGTTCGTTTAGGAAGCTTTTCTATGAGATTATCTGCCTTTCCTTCTTATTAATGAGTATATCTGTTCTACACTGGACTAACCTTTCCATATGCTAATATCAACACTGGGCTAACTATTGCTCTGTGCTACTGCTAAGAATTATTAAATTCTCAAAAAAGCTCTCATATATACGCAGCAATGCCACAGTTTGTATGAGTGCTTATATACAGTATAATAACAGTCTAAATAAAGAATGCATTCTGAAATGATTAATGTGGTGAATGAAATTGAAACGCTAATCAATGGTCTATTTTACCTTTGCTTGATGGTTTTTGATTTAATTCCAGTCGTTCATTTGAATGTTTATGCTGACACATTAACTGCACACTCACTATATTATAATTGTCCAGGCGTGGACAAGTGTACGTAGTTCTCTGAATGCTTTCGCTGAATGATTGAACCGTACGAACGTTGGCTGTGAATGCAGTTGTATTTTGGGAGAGGTTCTCATGGCTCTCGTTTGTGGTTTGTTTATCTCACCCCCAACAGGCGTTAACTTCAAGGAAGTGACTCAAGAAAACAAAAAGGCTATATTCGGCGAGATCTACGCTTCCATTGACACTTTGGCATTCACGTTCGGCAATGTGTGAGTACAATGTTTGTTAACCTTTTCAACGCGGTCGAGTTTTTACGACCGTTTTCCGTGAGACGAGCAGGAACAGCGCAGTTACATAGTACCAGTGGAGGGTACTGTGTAACTCAATGGATTCCTACAAGCCCATGTCACTGTGCTAAGTCCATAATTGAAGTCATTTGAAGCTGATGCATTGCCAATAGCTTCCCCCGGCGGTTTCATTTCATCATTCTCACTTAAGCATAGTTTATGCTGTGTAAAGACCAGCTACGGCTCAAGGCTTATGGGCTTATTTCTGGGCATTTATACTCAATGCATCAGCTCTCTGACAAGCATGACAGGACATTCCACATTATGTCAATGAACCAAGAAATCACAACTCTCCGGGGTTGTCCTATGCAGCATAAGCCCTCTGTACTTCATCGTACGACAAATGCAGAGGTTCTCAAACATGAAAAGGTTTGAGAACCACTGACATAGTAGTCTCTCAAGAACAGACTAACTGAGCTCTATTTAAGTGAAAAGGACCTTTTCTTTGACGATGGCTGGCCAGATTGCCGACATAGAAACATGGGGTTTTCAAAAAACCTTAGAAGGATTCAAAAGACACGTATAGAATCAAAATTCTAATTTTCAAGATTTTTCAAAAATAGCAGATATACAAGCTCGCAGCGCGGCACCGAGCTTGTATATCTGCTATTTTTCAATAGTTAAAACATAAAATAACGATACACAATAATGTGTACCCGTTCTAAATGGGTTAATGACATAAAAAATGGGACAACACGGTTATTATGGATAAGTTGTACTTCATTTGACATGAAATGTGTCCTCTGATGACATATGAGAGGACAAAACCCTTAACTCACATTTACTTTGTGCTAAAGATGATAGATAGTAGGGACGCGTGTCATCATAATATTGCTCCTTTACACCGTGACAACTTGACCTGTTTGTTACCACTTTTAATCATTTTAAAAGAAGGATCCTTTATATGGCGTTGTTATATCTTTGAAACGCTGTCGACTCTTTCATGTTTTAATATAGCTTATATAAAATGCTGTGCTGTCGTCTGGCTTTCAGAGTGTCTGACTTCCTTATGGGAGATGTTGACAGCGGCCCAGGGTTGGGGTCCCCCCAGTCTAGAAGAAGCAGGGTGAGACGCACATTCTTACAGCTTCCTTCCTTGTTTCATGCACTACTAAAATCCACTTTACTTATAGTCTCAGAGAGAGCAGAAACATAACCACATTGATCCCGTAAGGATATGTACAGTATGTGTGTATATGTGTGAATTAACACTGTCTGTATGTGTGTACACATGTGTGTGTGTGCGTGTGCGTGTGCGCGTGTGTGCGTGTGCGTGTGTGACACGCACATGCACATGCACACGCGCACACACACACACACACACACACACACACACACACACACACACACACACACACACACACACACACACTATGCAATTTATTTGACAGCTTTAGTTACTAGTTACTTTGCAGATTTAGATTATTAATTGGAAACATACGTGAGCAAACTGATAAACGATGATGTCTTATGATAGCTTAAGCTTCCCAGCAGAACGCAACGCAGTTCAAATTGGAGCCCTGCCTTTGAGCTCCGCTCAGCTGTCTGGGTGGCTGTTTCTCTTCAAAGTGTTGCTTTGAAACATGACAGGGTTCGTCGGGTTGTGTTTTGTGGTGCGAGGGTTGTATTAAAGGGGGTGATTTATTTTACAACAAACCCTCTACTTGAACCTCAAAGGCTTGCTTTCTCTATTTAGCATGGCGTTGAAAAAAAGCAACATTTTACGGGCCACTCGCCTTTCGGCTTAAATAATACCCCCCCCCCCCCCCCCCCCCCCCTGTCCTGCCCCACCCGACTTACAGTCTGCTATCTGCTAAAACGTCTCTTTTAATTCTTGTTGTTTGTCTACGCAGTCTTATGACAATCTCTCGGTGGATCCCGGAGGATATGTCTCGGAGAAAAGCGACCTTGCAGGTAAGCGTAAAAAGGCACTGGCTAAACCCGCTTCCAATAGTGGAATGTATAATGATTATTAATGGCTGCTTTGAAAAACCATTTAATGGCCAGCTTGTAGCCCCTGGGCCCAGAGTGTCAGCTTGTGAGCCTTAGCTAAATGATTTAGACGAGCTCTTTTAGCCTCCCAGATGCCTGAGGTAGACCCGCCCTAAACCTCGGCGCTAACCCCTGTTATTTCTGCAGCTTTTTTTTTCATACTTGCTGCGGGCTGGCCTTCTTTTCTTTTTTTTCCATTTTTTTTTCTTTCTTTCTTTTTCTTCTTCTTCCGTCTCTCTTTCCAAATGTCTGACATTCCTCCTCTGTTTGGGGATAGTTAAACGCGTGGGATGGGAAACACATGGGGCTGGTGCTGAGAGGGAGGTGCGCTTGGCAGTGCTGGTTATTATGGGGGGGGTGGAGGGGGTTATGACATTGCCATGCATGCAGAGGCTATATAGCCATTAATCAACCCCCGTGTCTTTTCCCGGCTACTTCCTGATGATGTGAGCATCTAGCTTACTGGTTCTCCCTCCAGCCCAGGGTAGATTGATAGATAGAGAGACCTTTGATCCCATGAGAGAAATGCAATTATCACAGTAGAAAACACAGGACAGATTATGAATTTCTCTTTATACACAGTGTAGGTTGACTGACTGCCCATGTTTATCTATTCTCCCACTGTGTAGCTGGCAGACATTGTACATATACATCAGACAGTATATACTGTATTAGCCTTATCTCTTATTGCCCTTTACCTATACAGTAACTGGTGACAGATTGCAATGGGCTAACTACTGTAATTGTTATGGCTGTTCATTGAGTCATTTTTGGTATATTATTTCTTACTACTGTACAATATTACCTGTTAACTTATTATGTTTAGTCTTGAAGCTTAATTCTCTTAGATTATGAATTTCTCTTTATACACAGTCTGCCAGCTACACAGTGGGAGAATAGATAAACATGGGCAGTCAGTCAACCTGCACTGTGTATAAAGAGAGATTCATAATCTATTAACAACTTAATCATTATAAGCCTCTTGATTATAATACCAGTGTATATAACAGTAGTCAATAAGCAAGGGTTTTTAGTCTGTCTAAAGCTTTTCAGAATGTGTTTAGAAAAGTCACACTTTAATATCCTCCCAGACTCTCCAACCAGCCTTCTGTGTGTTCCTGGTTTCTCTTTCTGATTTGCTTCATTCCTACCCACATGCTTGAAGAGGAACTGGAAGTCAAACAAACAGGCATTAATTTATGGTGGATGATGTGTTTCACTTTTCATTGATGGTACATATATTATATGACAAATGTCATTCTGAAACCATTACATAAGACGTAGGTGCACTTAAAAATTCCCCTGGCAATCAGGTTTATGAACGACTGACACTTTAGGTCTGTCTGCCTACCACGCACGCACGCACGCACGCACGCACGCACGCACGCATGCACGCACACACACACACACACACACACACACACACACACACACACACACACACACACACAATCCTATAAAGCACCTCTTACACTTAAACTCATTTAAGTATGCTATGGCTAATATACTGTACATACTTTGCTGTTTTTCATTACCTTCTACTTACTATTGCTGCTTTTAAATATGTCTTTGTTATTGCCGCTACAATGTTGAGGAACCAAAACTAAAGAATTCTGCTTTTGAATTCTCTTATAGAAGATATACTAATCTACTGACAAAACATCTTCATTATGTGATGATGAATGATGATGTTAATGATAGTGTGCACTCTATTAGTTCTGTGTTTTTGATGTGAGTGGTAATTCCTTTGCTGACCACCAGGGCCGGAGGTGGCGCTCTCGCGGGAAGAGGAGGTGGACCTCACCCTGCTGAAGAACGACAGCGGGGTGGAGTCTGCGCTGCTCTACGCCAAGGCCTGGTCCAAGTATGTCAAAGACCTACTGGCCTGGATGGACAAGAGACTGGCCATGGGTGAGACCTTAACGCCTTAGCCTAATAGCCCACTGTTGCTCCAGACCCAAAAGACAAATCAGATGTTTGCCCAGGACCCAAACTAGGGAAAATAGTGTTGTGTTGCGAGCCGCATTGCGAGCTTGCAGATCTGCCATTTTCACTCACACATTTGTTTTCTAATTTAGGGAATTTCTGCTATGCTCTATAGGGCATTGTTTTAATGATAATATAGAATACTAGTAAGACGCCCAGGGGGCGACAAGCAACCTCGCCCTAAAGGCGAGGTCGCCTGATGTGGACATCATGGATGCGGACATCAGGGATCTCCATATGGGCATAAAAGGGATTCTGTTAGTGTACCTATAGACCGTAAAAATGTGTACACGTCTGCACGTCCAGACAGTTCTATTATTGCCCACAAATCTGCAGTACTAGGATGTTATGGCATTGAAGTATGGGATACGAATGCTGTTAAGCTAATACATACCGGTATAACTCATAACAGATTCACGTTGAACTTATGTTAGCTGCTGTAGGCCTACCATGATAGACTAGTTAAAGCAATCAGAATCTTGATAAATGGCACAATCAAGCTACATGTCATTGTCCAACCATCCACAAGGTCTAATTACAAACATTCCGTAATCCATATTTATGCAGCCATATGGCCGTCTCACTGTCTAATGGTTTGTAAACTGCCAGTACATAAAAGACAACATGCCTACAACACATCAGATAAATGACTTCATCAAAGTTAAACAACTTATGTGCTTAGACACACAGTACGAGGACCTCCCATGGTGCAAAGGGGACCATGAAAGACATAGGTTAAACAGTAGAATACCATACTGTAGATACACCACTTTATAATCAGTGTTTGGAAACATCACTAAACAGTAACTATTGACTTCAGACATACTTTCCGTTGATCCACACAAACAAAGACGTGCATGTGTGATTGGTTGTATGTGTAAGTACGTACTAATGTTTGCGTTCTCTTTCAGATATTGAGTGTGCTAAAAGCTATGCCAAAATGGCAGAGTCTTCAAGGACACTGGCAAGTCAGCAGGTAAATAGCTTGGTCTTATCGCTTTTATTAATATGATCTGTATTGATTTGCACACTTATTGATAAGGAGGAATAAACTTACTGAGTTATTCATACGGTTTTCTTTTTTCCAAAGGACTACATGCCATTTAGGGATATCTATGTCTCCACGTTCAAGAATGACATTGAGTACAACCAGCTCCTCGTTCAGACTGCCATGGCCCTCCAAACCAACAAATTTATACAGGTAATGAATCCACCTACCGGTAGGTCCCTAACATGGCTAAAAGACAACTTCTTTGTCTTTGAAGAGTCTCACTCGACTTAACAGAAACCAGTCTAAGCTTTTTTTTTTCTTTGACCAACTTACATTACATTGCATTGCATCTCATTACATTTGACGTATATATGGACAAACAGTCAAACAAGCTTTTGTTAAAGTAAGCAATTTACCCCGAGTGAGAGGACATTATGCTCTCATAATGTCCGCAGTGCGGGTGTTATCGTACGAGGCGCAGCCGAGTCCGATAACACCCGCACTCAGGACATTATGAGAGCATAATGTCCGACCCCGAGTGGTAAATAGCTTTTCTACCACTTTTTCCCGTATACATGAAAGAAAACACATAGTTGTAACTTGCAAGGATCTTAAGTTACAATCATTATTGCCTATAAAACTTCCGCGAGACAGCAGATAGTTCCACAAACAACATCTTCTACTCACCAACAGATGGCGCCAACTCCATAGTAATCCATGCGACTAGCTTACAGCTAAGCTAACGTCAGTTAAAAGCACCGTTCCGGCCGTAAATAGAGGCTGTTCGCTTCCAGAAAGGCATAGGTTCAGAGAAAAGGGGCTTTAAAGTTGGCGGATTGCATTGGATCCAAATAAATCGGCGACGATAGTACGCACGTTAGTAAACATAGGACCGCTGCGACCTTCATTTGTTGGTTGGGGGAAAGTCCCCGGATGTACACTGAGGCGCATTGATCTCGGACACACAACTTTGCGGCAGTAGTCCTCTCATAACCTCCGGAATTTAGCCAATCAGAATCCAGTATTTGAACACGTGACTCGAAAAAGTGGTAGAATGCCGTTTCTAAATGTTGGTACCACAGCGATCCATCATTGTTGATCTTTGTCCTCTTTCTCAGCCCCTCCAAGCCCGCAAAAATGAACTGGACAAGCTGAGGAAAGACATTAAGGATCAGTGGCAGAGAGAGCAGAAGAAAATGGTGAGAATGTTTCGGTAGAAAAACATATACAGTCCATGTGGGGACTTGAGGGGCATTCACAGTTCATTCATCCATTTGTAACCTTTTGATGATTTTACTGCGTCGCCAAGGCCGACACAACATGTCATCTATGCCCCCTAGTGATAAAATGATGAAGAGTTATGCCTTCTGGATTAGTGTGTACTTGCCAAGCTTTTATAACAGACACAACAGAGACAGAGCTCTGGAATGTGCTCACTTGGTCTGATATTGTGATTTGTTTGCCCAACATGATTCATGATAAACAAATTAATACTTAGTCCCCTTTTCCTACGCTGCTGTGGAAATAAATCTCTATTTATTAAATATGCTTTGGGACAAAGCTTAAATTAAACAGTCTTAATTGCACCACAGAGAAGTCCAGCCAAGCAGGGGCAGCAGTCCTTTGTTAGTTCATAGTTGGCATAAATGCTTTCACATTGGAACATAGTATCAGTTGTGTTTTTGGAGTCTACCAGTCCTGCTACCAGAACAGACAAAAACAGTAGGGGTGTAACGATACATTTTAATAGCGATTCGATACATATCACGATACATGGTTGACGGTACGATACATGGACGATATTGGTTCATTCATGGTGATACGATACGATTAGATTCAATGATTTAAAATCGATATAGTAACTATTTAGCAAAGAAATTAAATTTGTGTGAAAGGTGTGGATGGTGCAGGTTTTTAAGGGAAACATGTATTATTATGGATATAAATAAGTAAACACTGTGATTATCTGCCAAATATATGGACATTGTATATTGACAAACCGGCACCTTGACATGAACTCAGAGATTACACACATTTATCGATAGACCACAAGACCAGTGTAGTTATATGGAAAGGAAAAGTAATTAAACCCCTCCTTTTAATTTTTTCTTCTTAAAAATGCTAAATACAATGCAGGTACAGGTAGAATCAATACAATCGATTCTTTGCACTGCCGATTCGAAACGATACAAAATAAAACGATACGATTCGATTTTAGCTCTTTTCATTTCGATATACTTCGATTTTTTAAGTTAAAAACGATATTTCGATACAGTTACTATATCGTTACACCCCTAAAAAACAGGTATTAGAATCAGGGGTGCACCAAATTCTGGGCCCTGGGAGCCGGGTACAAGGATTCACTGTGGGCCCCCCATGAATGTTATTCATAGGGGGAGGGTGTTAAACCCATTTGGACTGAGAACGCATTATTACGCATTATTTTGTGCTCTAACTATTGAAAAATAGCAGATATA
The DNA here is from genome assembly GCF_963921795.1 of Nannobrachium achirus. Taxonomy (NCBI): domain Eukaryota; kingdom Metazoa; phylum Chordata; class Actinopteri; order Myctophiformes; family Myctophidae; genus Nannobrachium; species Nannobrachium achirus. The sequence continues at coordinate 10,983,354 of NC_137814.1, forward strand.
CAAGCTCACAGCGTGGCGAACTTGTAGATCTGCTATTTCTGAAAAATCTTGAAAAGTCTTTGAATATTTCAAATCCTTCTAAGTTTTTTTTTGAAAAACCTATGTTTCTATGTCAGTGGTGCTCAAACTTTTTCATGTGAAAAATAGCAGATATACAAGCTCGCAACGTGGCACTCGTTGCCGCGCTGTGAGCTTGTATATATGCTATTTTTTAATAGCTAAAGTATAAAATAATTAAAGCCCCTCCACCTTGGGCCCTAGTAACTCAGTCCCACCCCCCCCCCCCCCCCCTTTGTGACGCCCCTGATTAGAATACAAGAGAAGTTGGCTGGCTCTACCCACGAGGATCCAGCTGAACCACACTAGGCCTGTTCTGATTAAGTAAAGCCCTTGTTCTTCATGCGTAGCAGATTTGTGTACTTGGGACAAGATGGCATTTCACAACTCGTCTTGTTTGCGTTCACTTTTCCACCGCGGGACGTAACGAGAGCCACTTAAGCCAAACGTGTTTGTATTTGCGCGAGAGCAGTCACGATCCTAAGTCACGTCTGTGCCGCAGAGGCGTGCGCGGCCCATATGCCTCACCTCACCACCTCTGTCTGTTGCTTTTGGTCCTTTCACACAGCACGAGGCGGACGCCAGCGTGCGCAAGGCACGAGCGCTGCAGGCCCAGCGGAGAGAGGAGTACCAGAAGGCCCAGTGGTCCACCAGCCGCTCCCTGGAGGAGCAGCCCAATGCTGCTAACAAACAGCTGGAGAAGAAGAGGAAGCTGGAGGAGGAAGCGCTGCAGAAGGTACACAAAACATGCTCCAATAGTACAGTCAGGGGCGTCACAAGGGGTAGGAAAGTGGGACTGAGTTACTGGGGCCCAAGGTGGAGGGGCCCTAATAACTCTATCTATTGAAAAATAGCAGATATATTATTAGATATTGAAAAGTCGTGAAAATGTGCGCAAATCTTTGAATATATGTATTTTTTAAGTGAACATTTGTATATTTTGAGATGGGGGGGGTCCTTCACATGAAAAAGTTTGAGCATCACTGACATGGAAACATAGGTTTCTTGGCACACATTTTCACAATTTTTCAAAAATAGCAGATCTACAAGCTCGCAGCGCGGCACTCGGTGCCACGCTGTGAGCTTGTATATCTGCTATTTTTCAATGGTTAACATTCATGGGGGGCCCTCAGTGAATCCTTGAACCCAGGGCCCAGAATTTGGTGTGACGCCCCTGAGTACAGTGGTTTACAGACCTTTTCAGGCTGCGCCGACCCCCCAAAATAGTCCTATTTCAACTGGGGACCCTGCACAAGCACTTGGAATTGTATGAGTTGGCATTACATTTAGTTTTGACTCGATCTATTCCATTGTGAAAATAGCCGATTTACCTGCTCACAACGCCTCGCAACGCAATAAGCCGTATAAGGGCCCATTTGGAACTCCCTCGAGGAACGCTGAGGGTCCCCACTTTGAGAACCACGGAAATAGTACTCCTAAATTGTCCTTAGCATCTGTTTTGTCTTTAACACAACTACTGCCTCTTAATCTGAAGGTTTGCTTGGTGCCTCGGTGCCACGCCGTTTCCTCCATAGGCCGCCGCTATTATTTTGAAGGGCCGGAAGGGGGTTGTTTTTGTTTTTTTGGATTATCACTTCACGGCAACGATTACGTCATCTAGTCACATGACAGTGTGAGCCCAGAAGAGAACATGGCTGCGCCCAGCTTTTGTGTACAAGTATGGAGAGTGGAGACCATCCTTTGTATAAGAATGTCCCTTTTGGAGAAAATGAAGTCTCTTTATGGGCCTCTCAATGGATTTACTATGGAGGACGTTAACTTCGCGTGCACGCCCGACGTGCGTTGTAAACAAATCGCGGACATTACCGATGCGGGCAGGACCGGAGCGACGTACAGTAAGTAATAATATCTTTACTGTATATACAGTAAGATTGACAGTCCTCGCCGTCAACGGCGCCATGGTATTAACCCTTTCACTGACGGTGAGCGTCGTCAAGGGCAGCAGAACAGTTAACAACATTGTATCCCCCCTCCTTCCATATTGTCTGCATCATGGGATGAAACACAATCCATATCACAGAAAACATATGAAACATATTGAATGGGAAATTGAACCCATCCCACGAACAACATACATACATAAAGAGCCGAGATCAGACCAGGGAAGCAATTAAAGGTCTGTCTTATGTTTTGTCAAAGTTTGGGTGTGGTTTACCTCACTAGGACAACGTTGTAGACAGTGTCAGATGAGTTACAGAAAACCGGTCTGACCACCTGGCCCTCCAAATTCAAAGTGGATACTATTATATAATAGTATTATTAGCTATTTTACTTTTAAAGGATATACCGTATACTGCATTGTGAACATTCATTTTATGCACACATGCACTATGAAACATTGTTTTCTGACAATATGTCTTCTATGCTTTTTTGTTGTGTATTGAAGCAATTGCGTTTTATCCCATTCTTTGGTGTGCGAGAGCGCTCTTTATTGGAATTCCTTACTTTGATAGACCTTTTTCACAACAGCCATGTGGACATGAATAGTCGTGTAATGCTACTTCCTTCACAGCTGTTACCAATGACACAAATGAAGGTTCCATATCCATTTAGGTCAAACAGAGTCAGGCTCACTGGAAAGGCTCTGCTAGGTGGAATGGAACCTTAATTAATAGCATTGCTAACACGTGTGAAGGAAGTAACATTGCACAAATACTAGGCTGCTGTGAAAAGGGTCTTATTGTACCTGGCAATGAAGCTGATTCTGAACACTTTTATGACCCACTGTTACAAATGTATAACCGTCACCCATTTTTTGGTCCCCTCCATACCTAGGCCTGTCACAATTATTTCATAATCGTCTAATCGCAGTTATTTGACATAATCGCAATTATTTTGTCATAATCGTCATAATCGTTTCCATGTTGAAAAATGTTCATATATATTCAACATTTTCAAAAATAGTGGAAATAGCAGATCACAACGCGTCGTGATGCGACGTGTTCTGAGCTTGTAGATCGGCTATTTCCACAATCAACGTTCTTTTTTAAGTATGAAGTTGTCAAATATGTCAGCCATTTCTTTGTTGCGACTGTAGGTCGCAGTTTACTATCAGAACCGTCACAGCTTGTCCGTAGACGTCCGTCCGGACAGGTAACGCCTGACACTGTGGTTCCCCTGACACATCACTGTGACATCACAGGTGACATCACAGTGATGTCAGATACTCAGAGCAGGGATCTCCATATATGGGCTTAAACAGGTGACATCACAGTGATGTCAGATACTTAGAGCAGGCCCAGGGATCTCCATATATGGGCATAAAAGGGGTTATGTTAGGGATCTCCATATATGGGCATAAAAGGGATCGTATCCCAGATGATGCCTTGTTAAGAGAACCACACAAACCGAATCCATATATTGCCAAGACAGATGGTGCAGGTCACTTTTCGCCCTTAGGTGTCTTTCTTACTGGTATATTTAGGTTATTTGTCATATCTGCCATGTGCAACTTCAGAGCCTGCAAGCCAAACAGAAATGTAATTGTCAACAACAAAAACACAATGAAATCATTAATCACAGTTATTTGAATGACAATTAATCGTCATGTTAAAATGTCATAATGGTGACGGCCGTATTGGTCCTCTGTCCGTGGCTGTGTGCAGGCTGAGGAGGCCCAGGAACAGTACAGGAGCTTTATGGCTGACGCAGGCGTCAGGAGGATGGACCTCGCCAACGCCAAGAGCACCATCCTCGCCCAGGTCAGGGAGCTGGTCTTTCAGTGTGACCTCACCCTCAAAGCTGTAAGTAGTGGCCCCACTTACTCACACTCACACACACACACACACGCACGCACGCACACACACACACACACACACACACGCATGCTAGGGATGGGACGATAGTCGTTATTATCGTTTATCGTGAAATTGTCGTGATGCCGTCATGCACTGGGATCAATTCACCTTTTATTTTCCAAGCTACACACACTCAACACACACACGTGCGCGCGCTCGCTCTTTCACTCACTTATTCACTCAGTCACCAAAAGACAGTCTCTCTCATTCTAACGCATTGGTTCTCAAAGTGGGGTTCCGGGGATTAGTTAAGATAGCAATCACAATTATGTTAACCCCTTTATCCATTTATATGTTGGTTATTCAAAAATAACAGATTTACACGCACTCAGCACGTCACTTTGTGCCTCGTTGCAAGATTGTAAATCAATTTTATATATATATATATTTGTACATACATCTTCTCTTCTGGGGGTCCATGACAGAATATTTTCAGATGGGGGTCCGTGGCCAGATATATATCAATTTGGGTGTCCTTGACATGAAAAGGTTTGAGAACCACTGTGAGAACCACTGTGAATCTAATATCTTCATGTGTTCCAGGTGACAGTGAACTGGTTTCAGATGCAACAGACCCAGACGGTGTCCCTCCCGGCCCACTACCAGGCCCTGAGCGAGAGCGCCAAGCTGTACGAGCCGGGAGAACAATACGCAGAGTTTGTTCGCAAACTGCCCAAAGATCTGCCCAAGCGTACACGCGTAAACTCTGACTCTGTCTCCTCTGACAATTCCAGGTATGAATGCCACCTATCAGGCTCTATTCTAAAAAATAAATCTTTATAAAATAACAAACTTGAAGTGTTTTGAAGATGGTACCATGTGTTATACGTATGTGACTAAACACGTGTCAGGTTCTTAGTATGCGGAAACATACTTGGATTGACGGAGCATTTTTTCCCTGTGCTATTCAAAATCAACACAATTAAAAGCCAACTCAAAATCACACCTCCCCAGTTCAGAAATCGAATCAAAGAATAAGCAGCGGTTTACCGGGCTTCAGACAGCATATTCTCAATTCTTCACAGGTTATTTTATACACAGCCATGATGCAAACAAGACACCTGATACTGAGCACTGTAAGAGCAGAAGTATGGAGCTTTACAACTTTGAACAGTGGTGGATGATTTCACCACACGAGGAGATCCCGCGTTAGCTTCTGTTACCGACGAGTAGGCCTATTATTGGTTTACGTTTTAGAGAAGTCCGTCCCCAAAACGCTTTAGACAAAGCGGCTCGCTCTGTCGATTCTCAGCTTACGGTTTGTCTTTCAGTCAGTCAGTTCAGCAACAATGGCTCGGAGAGCGAGCTGGGAGCAGGAGAGAGTGACTAAGGAAGAGCGAGAGAGAGAGAGACTTAGGGAGAGAATGGAGTGAGTAAATCGGGGGGGGGGGGGGGGGGGGGAGAAAGAATGCACGTTGAATTCACTGCCCTTCCTCAGGAAATATCTGTGGAGTGGACTGAATGCAGCGGAGGAGATTGCGAGCGTGAGATTCTGGCTCAGGTTTATGCTCTGCCGCAACGACTCTGCTCACACTATCAAAGCAGGGTCAAACTAGAAGCAGTGCTCTTCCGAGCACAGGTCTCCACCAGGCCGTGCGTCCTGGTGGTGCTACTGTATAATAGGCCAATGTAAAAAGGGTGGCATGTGTTCTTCACCTTAGATCTTTCATGGCAATCGGACGCTGCATGCATGATTTCAAGCATTGTGTTCCAAAAATGTGTTTTGCTAAAGTCTACCTGCTGGTGGCGCTATAACAGGACAATGTTAAAAAGGTAGCATTTGTTCCTTGACCTAGTGGGAATATGTGTGGCAAATGTCACGGTAATCGCAAGCTGCGTTGATGATTTGAGGCATTTTGTTCAAAAACTGAGCAATCCTGCAAACTTTGGAAGCTAATATTAGCCAATCAGGATGGAATGTGAAATATCAGACGGATCGGACTTGATCACATGACTATAGAGATACTGTGTACCGATTTGCATGATTTTTGGATAAAATCTCAAGGAGTAATATCCAAAAATGTGTTTTACATAAGTCGGCCCAAAGGTGGCGCTATAAAAGGCTGATGTGAAAAATGCAGGGCAAAGGTTTATCCTTAGCCTCTAGGGAGTGCGCTTACAAAGTTTGAAACTGATCGGTGGAGTTATAGGTAAAACCACAAATCGGGCTGTTATAGCGCCACCATGAGGCTGATTAAAAAAAAATTAAGTGGCATTTCTTCCTCGGCCTAGTGGGAACGTGTGTGCGCGATTTCATGATAATTGCACTTTGCGTTTGTGATTTGAGGCAATTTGTTCAAAACGGCTCAATCCCACAAACTTTGGAAGCCAATCTTAGCCAATCAGGATGGAATATGCAAAATCGGACAGATCCGTGTCGATCACATGACTGTCGAGATATTGCCTACCGATTTGTAGGATTTTTGGACAAAATCTGTAAGAGTAGTGCACAGAAATGTGTTTAGCAAACATCGGCCACTAGTTGGCGCTAGAAAAGGCCCATTTGAAAAATTTAGGGCAGAGGTTCTAGATTGGCATCCAGGGAATGTGTGTGCTCACTTTGGCAGCGACCGGGCCAACGGCGACTGAGATTAGGTGTTCACAAACTGCGAGGACGCACGCACGGACGCACGGACGCACGGACGCACGGACGCACGGACGGACGGGCGGACGGAGGGGAAAACATAGTCTCCCCTCAGCCTTCGGCTGGTGGAGACAATAACAGCATGCACACACACATGCTCACCCTTTGCTACTGCTTGATAATAGCATCAACAGCGTCATTTCATAGCTTGTTTCTTGACACTGTGTGGACATAGAGTTTTTCTTTGCCTGCGGTAAGGTAACGGGTGATTATCACTTCCTAGGTATACTGTAGAATATTTATAATATGAAACACAGATACTGTTGTTTAAAGGATTATATGCTCATCTACTTTGTTGACTGGACTGACGTCCCCCTGTGGTCTGTACATGGGCCCCTCCCTATTTCCCTCTACACCATATCTTTAGGGAAAAAATGGCTGATCTATAAACCCACAACACGTTGCATCGCCTTTTTTGCAGAATGTTTGCCTATTGTGACATGCCAAGAATAGGACCGCCGGGGTTCATGTGGTTTAAACTGCTGGTAGTTAGACCTAATAGTGACAACGATGTCTAGCAACCAAAGAGCTTCCTTTTTTCGTGCAGCATTAGCGCATGGGTTTTATTTTTAATTCTGCTTCCGTTTTTTTAGTTCCAGTTGTGGGTTCTGCTGGTGGTAGAGTGGGTGGTCTGTTGTTTCCTAGCACTCCTCTTGATTGAGGCTAAATGTAGTCAGGCTCAGGCAAGGCTAACACTATAAGCTATAGGCTCGGGAGGGACATGGGACTCAAAGTCATGTAACCATTACAGCGAGCGTCACCAGGTAGGCAGGTGTGGTTAGATTTAAACTTAAACTTGGTCTACTTCATTGGCTGGTGGCCACCAAGGGTCTATACTTGGTCCTCTCCTTTTTACTCCTCTACACAAAATGTCTTTGGTGAAAATAACGCGTTTGTGAGCTTGTAGATAGAGCAGTGATGCTACTAGCCCTGCATCCTGCGTCCCTGATGCATACTTTTAAATAAAGGACGCATTAAACTACGCATCACTGCATCCCCAGGATGCATAGAACTCTATCCTTCCTGCTATCAGTCATTTCACTGAGATGATTGAGATTGTCTTGTAAATCCATGCTTCTGTCCTTTATTAACTACATACAAGTAGCTATTTGCCACTATTTGTTTAAATTAAATTTCACCGTTGATACATAATGCGTGTGTCGTCGCGGGACCCATAAAGTAATTCTGGGACCCATTTGAATGACCACCTGTGGATCCCAGGACCCATTACATTTAAAACCTAGCAACATCACTGTAGAGTAGCAGTTTTTGCTGAATGTTTGCCTATCAATTCCAAAGGAGCTTTATTGGCGGGAGAAAACAAAGCCTATCATGGCATGATCGGGCGTCAGGGTCCAGGGGCGTCACAAGGGGTAGGAAAGTGGGACTGAGTTACTGGGGCCCAAGGTGGAGGGGCCCTAATAACTTTATCTATTGAAAAATAGCAGATATACAAGCTCACAGCGCGGCACCGAGTGCCGCGCTGCAAGCTTGTAGATCTGCTATTTTTTAAAAGTTGTGAAAATGTGTGAAAATCTTTGAATATATGTATATTTTAAGCGAACATTTCTAACTAAAACTTTGCTTCTGGGGGGTCCCTGGAACTAAATATTTTGAGATCGGGGTCCGTGGCCAAATACATAATCATCTTGGGGGTCCTTGACATAGGTTTCTTGCACACATTTTCACGATTTTTCAAAAAATAGCAGATATACAAGCTCGCAGCGCGGCACTCGGTGCCGCGCTGTGAGCTTGTATATCTGCTATTTTTCAATAGTTAACATTCATGGGGGCCCGCAGTGAATCCTTGTAACCCAGGGCCCAGAATCTGGTGTGACGCCCCTGTCAGGGTCCATATAAGGTCATACTTTATTCTCTTGTCCGTCACCTTCAGGTTCGTGTTCAACAAAAGGTCAGTGGGCAGCACCCACTCGTCGCATGGCAACCTGTCTCAGGGGTCTGTCAACTCCGGGGACATCCTGGGTGGTGACGAGGTGGACTGCCTGCTAGGCTCCCGGCCCGCAAAGATCGGGGAACGCAGATCCAACAGCAGCACCGACATTCAAGGTAATAACAACGCTACAAACAATACTGCTAATAATAACCTTTATTTAATACGGCCTCTTCTCAGAAAGAGAGCTTGAAAGAGCAGCAGAATGAACGTAATAAAAACGGACAAAACAGAAAATCCCCAAATGATGAAAGCTCAACAAATCAAAGTATAAAAGAACAAATCATATTAGAAAACAATAGTATAATCCCTGGGCTTTTCCAAAGCCTAGACTATTCAAAATATATGCATTTTTTTGCTTGAGGATTTGAAACACGTACTTTGACCATCCTTATTTATGAAGGGAAAGTTCACGAGGTATTTCTTAGTAAAATGTCAGAACAGTAAGTACAGTACTCATTCATTCATACGGTCACACCATGAATGGATTTGACCACAAAGTCACTCACTCATGCTCAAGCAGCTGTCAAGTATGACCACAGTCTTCTCTTGTTGGCCGCTGAGTAGCACAACCAGAGCATTTAGCGGTTAAGTGGCGTGCCTGGCCCACGGGCACGTTTGTGGTTGTTTTTGTGAGAGAGAGTGCGTTCATCGTTCAACTTTCTCCGCCAGGACCATTTTTCCCGAGCACTGTCATGTAACCTTTAGGCTGCTGCATCAAGTTATCATAAAGCTTTATGGTCCATTGTACGATGGTGTTGTATGCCAAAACTAGTTTATCTACAAGCTCTCAATGTATCGGGCGAGCTTGTGCATTGGCTATTTATGGCACACGAGTAAGTATAAATCAGGCTTTATGGGACACAGGGCTGGTTGGTTCGTTTACCAGAAATATCAGAAAAATTCCAATTTCAAGTAGCGAGTGGCGTGCGAAGTAAAACCGAGAAAACGTCTGGTTATTTTTGTCCTTCTGTTGGTACACGAGTGGGTTGTGTAACGTATACCAGCGTTTATGCTCTTCACGTTATGTTTTCACATTTAAACCAACCACTTAGTCATCACCTCAGAGCTGCCCTGTTCAGACAAAGGTCTCTCTTTTTTTTTTTTTTATATGGCAGGCAAAGAGGTTCTTTTTTTGTTGTTGTCGGTCTGTATGCAAACTATCCAAAGTCATCTGAAACGTTACCAGTGTGGAGGTCATGAACCTGAGAGTGACAGCGGTGGGCGCACAACGCTAAACCACAACCTGCCTGTGATTTCCTCTCTCTCTCTCTCTCTCTCTCTCTCTCTCTCTCTCTCTCTCTCTCTCTCTCCGCCCTCTCTCTCTCCCCTCTCTCTTATTTTCTTTCTTTCTCTCTCTCTCTCTCTCTCTCTCTCTCTCTCTCTCTCTCTCCCCCCTCTCTCTCTCCCCTCTCTCTTATTCTCTTTCTTTCTCTCTCTCTTTCTTTCTCTCTCTCTCTCCTTACTCGCCCTCTCTCTCATCCCTCTCTCTCTTTCTCTGGGAATTGCCCTGCACACAGTTTATTGACTCACGGGAAACTTCTTTGCACCCGCGTTCAAAACAACTTTGAGCCGAGCTGTGTGTCGCTTACTCACTGCCCTGTGTGGATGGAACGTCTACGCATTTCTGCTTCTGGGAACATCTGAAACGGTCGCTGCGGGGATATCGTTGAACCGTCCGTCCGTTCGTCTGTCTGGCAGTCGGTCGCATGCTGCCGTTGGATAATGTTTGTTCTTTTGCACACGTGTAAACGGTCATCTGTACTTCCTCCCGCAGCGCTGCGAGGCCAGGCCCCGTTGCGAGCCTGGGCTTCAGGGAGTCAGGGTGGGATGTGCAGTGACTCGGAGAGCGCCGGAGGGAGCAGCGAGTCCCGGTCCATGGACTCACCCACCGCCAGCCCAGGTACGGGAATTTGACCTTTTATCTGAAATTAGGTTCATCATTAATTGAGTCTTGGTTTAGCTTAGCAACTTCAAGTTACATCGCATCAGTTAACAGGTGTAAATGAGTGGATGGCATTTTCTTTTTGTACAAGCTCCCAACGCGTTTCTCTAAAATAGTATTGAGAATAGAGAATAGAGGAAGAACAGAGTCGGATAACCGGACACAATGTCAGACATACATACGGTTCATTGTCAAAATAGAAATAAATGAGGAACATGGGTTAGGGTGTATTTTATTGACCAAATACCGGTACATGTACATTATACACTGCAAAAGGTTGAAGGAAAAACGATAAGTGAGCTTATAAGAACATTGCACCTCTAGTAATGTTCTTCTCTGAACTGCTTTTTTTGTTAGTTTTTTCGCACTGATCTTTGACTTTGCACTATTAGGTTGTGTTGGTAGTTTCTGAGTATTCTGCTTTGTTTAACAATGTCTGTGAGATACTTGTTGCACTAACTAGCATTGACTGTTACGGTCTCTTTTTGTAAGTCACTTTATGTATATATACTTATATATTATTCGCCCCCTCTATTGATGCACCTTTTCTTTATTGGTACTGTACTGCTCTTTTTTTCTTTTCTTTTACTCTTATCTATCTTTTTTCTTACTTCTCTGTAACTTTGTAAATACTGTATACTGCTATGCTACAACTGGACAACTGAATTTCCCCCTTGGGATAATAAAGGTATCTATCTATCTAATGTGAAAATGCATCAGGTAGACGAACCAGAAGGGGAGACAGACTGTTAATCCTGCAGGGGACATTCAGTTTCATTTTCACCCAGCTTTAGATCACTGTTTCCCAAACAGTGGGTCAGGACCCATGTTTGGGTCACGGACCAATTATGGGCCACGACTCATGTAAAAATCCCATTTTCTTTTCCTACATTCAAAGAAAATCCCCCAAAATATATACATTTCAAACGTTTTTCATATATATATATATCTTTTTTTATATAATTTAAAAATGTATTTCATACATTTTAAGAAACAAATTCCATGAATAAAAATATTAATAATTTTGAATCTACAAGCTCGCAACGCGGCGCGAAGTGCTTAACTAACCCTTGTAGATCGGCTATTTTCACTAGTTTAGGTCCAGGGTAAACATCTAATCTATCTTTTGGGTCTCGATCTGAAACGTTTGGGAACCACTGCTTTAGATCAGGGGTTCCCAAACCTTTTTGTCTCAGGGCACCCCATAAATATTTGTTTTAATCCGAGGCACCCCTACATTATAATTTTCACTCCCAGCACCTTATATTTATAGCATATCGTCGTTGTCGGGTGGAAACCGTTCGTTTTGTATTTATCATCTAAAATATGTACTAAACTAGTGAAAACAGCAGCTCTACAAGCACACAACGCCTCGCATTGTAGATCTGCTGTTTTCACTAGTTTTGTGCAACGGTCTTGTAACTTGGAAATACAAGGTTTCTGCCCGACAGTGACGATATTTTAGTGATTATGTTGCGAAGAAAACATTGAGATAATAGCAATTTTTGTTAGAACTGACTGAGGATAACTTTGTACTTCAAGTTTAAAATGATACTAAATATATTTTTAAATGTCCAGAGGGATGTCCCGATACCACTTTTTTGCTGACCGAGTACAAGTACGAGTACTTCATTTTGAGTACTCGCCGATACCGAGTACCGATACGAGTACAATTAATAATACAAAATGTCTTTAAATTACGTTTTAAAGACATATTTTTTTTTTATCAGATGTTCCTCACTTTCTGGCTGTATATAACACATTAAATTGCATTGATTTCCCAGAACATGGCACAACTGCCACACATTTCACTTATTTTTTCAGGTTTAGCCCATGGAAATTCCTGTACTGTGCATGATCTTCTAAATCTGCTATGCTCAAACATTTTGTATTTTTACTTTTGATACTTTAAGAGAGAGAGAGAAAGGCGAAGTGACGGAACACACAGGGTACTCGGGCGCTTTGTGAGCAGTATCAGACGAGTACCGATACCGCAAAATAGGCTGGTATCGGGGCGAGTACCGATACCACGAGTACCGATACCGCATCAAATACATTTCAAATATTATGATCTCGCGGCACTCTCTGGACTGCCGTTGCGGCACCCCGGGGTGCCCCGTCACCCACTTTGAAAACCCCTGCTTTAGATTACCAGACAGCTCTCTCTACCCGCTCAGATACGGCTGCCCCACACCAACACAACTGCATCTAAAGCTGCATTAAAGTTCAGGAGGAAATTAAAACCACAACCACACATAAATGAAACTAGAGTAATGTATGCCATGATGCAGAGAATGAGAGGGAAGTAGAGCGTCACAGTGTCGATCCTGTGTGGTTAACCCAACGTTGTGCTGTTTAACTGTGAATGGAGGCTGCACTTGTTATCTCTCACTGTATTAGGGATGGGACCATATGAAAATGTCATATCGCGACTATTGTGACAAAAGAAATCGCGATTTACGATATCATCGCAATAATCAAAATCCATTATCCTGGGGCAGAACTTTTGCCAAAAAAATAGTCGATCTACAAGCTCACATCGTAGTAACTGTACAAATGGACACTCCTTTTTTGTCCATTTGTATACTTTCAGAATGAAATGAACTCTGCTTTTCGTAGTGAAACTGTGTGTCTGTGTCATTAATAACACATTAGTGCACATGTTATTGTACTCTGGTGTCACCAGTCATTCTGTGATTCTGATTGGCTCTCACAGGTGATTTCAAACGCAGACTACCCAGAACCCCCTCTACTGGCACCATGTCCTCTGCCGACGACCTTGACGAGAGAGAACCACCTTCACCATCAGACAATGGTACAGGGACACGTGTGTGTGTGTGTGTGTGTGTGTGTGTGTGTGTGTGTGTGTGTGTGTGTGTGTGTGTGTGTGTGTGTGTGTGTGTGTGTGTGCACGCGCGCGCATGTGTGTGTGCGGGAGTGTGTGTGGATGTGGGTGTGTTTGTGTTTGTTTGTGTGTGTGTGTGTGTGTGTGTGTGTGTGTGTGTGTGTGTGTGTGTGTGTGTGTGTGTGTGTGTGTGTGTGTGCGCGCGCGCGCGCGCGCGTGCGCAAGTGGGTGTGTGTGTGTCAGTCTGTGTATGAGAGAATTAATAAGATCCAACTATAACACGGAAGAGAGAATGTGATGCCTATCTGTACAGTTATGTTTTGAGCGGTGCAAACCGCTCCTACATTTCACTTCGTGTTAGCCAGAAATCCGTGTTAGCCCAATCACAGGCTGTTCTGTAAGTGACGTCAGCTCCTTTCCATACATCCAAATATATTATTCAAGAAAAGTAGCACAGATCTCTGGTCCGGGAATCAAACCAGAGACTTTGATGTCAGGCTTTAAAGCCCAAGTGGTATGTGCCTTAAAGGGGAAGACCACCCATTTTCAATATTGAACTATGTCATTAATATAAGAGGAGTTATGTGGAAATAAAAAAAGGTTCCCCCCCCCCCCTTCTGTGTTGCCTAGAACTGGAAGATTGATTTTGGGGTTTGTATTGTAAAGTACAACGGTGTGATGTCATCAAGTTGTACTTTACAATACAAACCCCCCAAATCAATCCTCCAGTTCTAGGCAACACAGAAGGGGGGGGGGGGGAACTTTTTTTTTCTATTTCCACACAACTCCTCTAAGGTATATTAATGACATAGTTCAATATTGAAAATGCGTGGTCTTCCCCTTTAACCACACTGTGTGTTTATGCGTGTCCTCATGTGTGAGAGGGAAGTAGAGGAAGTAAAGGAGAATAGAGAGAGAGATTACGGTGCCTCCACGCACCACATACTGTAGCATTCGTACGTGTGTGTGTGTGTGTGTGTGTGTGTGTGTGTGTGTGTGTGTGTGTGTGTGTGTGTGTGTGTGTGTGTGTGTGTGTGTGTGTGTGTGTGTGTGTGCAGGAGACCCGGGTTCGAACCCGAGGTAGCACATGAAAGAGTGTAGCTTTAAGGTACAGTTTTATTTATTTTCAGGTACTGTAGCTCACTAGTCTTGCATTCCACATAGGCTCACACACCTGTAGCTGCCCTTCCTTGTAAAGGTGTTCAACCTCACGTTACTTCCCCTGTTACCTGCACTGTCACTGTTCTCACGTTCTTTTAATATAACGTTTTCTTTTGTTTTTCATTTCTCCTCATCTAAGAGAGAGAGAGACAGAGAGGTTGGGGGTAGACTGGTCTTACATCAATGTTGTTACACTGGACACAGCTGCACAGATGGGGTCCATGTTGGTAATGTTTTTACACTGGACACAGCTGCACAGATGGGGTCCATGTTGGTTTTACACTGGACACAGCTGCACAGATGGGGTCCATGTTGGTTTTACACTGGACACAGCTGCACAGATGGGGTCCATGTTGGTTTTACACTGGACACAGCTGCACAGATGGGGTCCATGTTGGTTTTACACTGGACACAGCTGCACAGATGGGGTCCATGTTGGTTGTTTTTACACTGGACACAGCTGCACAGATGGGGTCCATGTTGGTTGTTTTTACACTGGACACAGCTGCACAGATGGGGTCCATGTTGGTTGTTTTTACACTGGACACAGCTGCACAGATGGGGTCCATGTTGGTTGTTTTTACACTGGACACAGCTGCACAGATGGGGTCCATGTTGGTTTTACACTGGACACAGCTGCACAGATGGGGTCCATGTTGGTTTTACACTGGACACAGCTGCACAGATGGGGTCCATGTTGGTTTTGGCGCGGGGCCTCGGCTCACAGTTCCTGTCTCCGCACTGACCTCTCCCTGTTAGCTAACCTGTTATTTTTATTTTAGTCAATGTCATTTGCAGGATCAGAAGCAGCTTAACATTGACCTAAATTTCTCCCTTGTGGCACTGAATTGATAGAATAGGTTTTGTGCTTAGTTTGTGGTTGGGTTCATATAGCCTTAATGAAATCGTCGGAGACGTTAAGGCGTTTCATCATTAAGGTCTAGCTTTGCGCTCTAAACATTGACCCGTGCTCTATTTCTGTCGTGAATGATACGATATAACTAGCACACCTGCAGTGGTTGGAGGTGGTCTCCCTACTCTTCCATTGACACATTTAGACCCTGGTGTCAGGTAGGACAGTGGTCCTCAACCTGTGGGTCGGGACCCCCAGGTTGGTTCCCAAATACTTTTGGGGGGTCCCCAGATGATTAACTTATTGTGCAACGTTGTTTTCTCACTCAACAGTAAACAGACCAACATAACGTTTAAGTGTATAGAAGGTATCTGCACATTTCTAAAGTCACAATATAAGAGCTTTTTGATACCTCTAAAATGACAAATTAAACATTGGCCAAATTGTCAAATATTTGCGTTGCGAGGCGTTGTGAGCATGTAGATCTGCTATTTTCACAATAGAACCGTGTTACAAAATGTAATTCCTCAACTCTTAGTGCTCGTCAGTGTGGGGGGTCCCCAGTTAAAATATGATTCTTTTGGGGGTCGCGGCCTGAAAAGGTTGAGAACCACTGAGGTAGGACACCTATTGATTGACAAGTAGCACTGCCTCAAGCTTATAAGCTCCTATCTCTCATGACAAAGAGGGGATTTTCTCTTGGAAGAGTAGTAGAAGTTTGGTCTCCCTCACGGGAGAACCGGGTTCGGATCGCTTGCAGCTTATGGATTGCAGATTCAATGCATAGATTAGTGTGTATGACGATGTGTCACGAGTATCGTTGAAGGAATTCTGCATCAATTAGTCATTGTTGAGGCAAACAGAGTCTGAGACACTTCGCATTATGAGGTAGAAGTTTAATACATGAGCTCGCGGGAGAAATACATTAAAGATTCAGGTTGATGTTACAGTAGTCCAGTCCTCTGAGGAAAGCAGGGAGAAAGCATAGATACGGTATACAAAGATAAGAGAGGAAATGCTCCTGTAACAAGCTGTACTCAAAACATTAAATACCAGGCCTGTGCCATGGCATCTTGACTCTATATTCAGGCTCATAACGTATCATAAGGCCAGGTGAAAAACATAATGACAAAATAAGCTGTAATTCTAAAAAATTGCTGTATGTATAAACAGGCGTGCTGTTTGGCCAATCCAGCTGTAGACTGAGGCCTGCCATATATATAGTCACATCGTCAGCGAGCAACTATTCTCAACAAAGGTCCCTTCAAATTGACCCGGTTTTCTAATTCAGCCGTGACACAGAGTTGTGGTTTAGTCATAGGACGGCGGAGCAATTGGATAAGAGTGCTTATTGTTAAGAGTGAGTATTTTTAGCACCAGCAAGCCCAAATTGTCTATAGTAATTTCTCCTCACCAAGGTCCTCTGTCTGTCTATGTGTCCAATGCTTTGTCAGGTCTGGCAGAGATGGTGACGGCCACGGCCAGCTCTCCAGGTCCCTTCAGGAACGCCCAGATGTCCAAGGCTGCCCAGACGCACAAGCTGAGGAAGCTGAGAGCTCCGTCCAAGTGCAGGGAGTGTGACAGCCTGGTGGTGTTCCACGGAGCCGAGTGTGAGGAGGTAACACACCTTAGGAAATAACACACTATGACGAGTCATGTGATTAAAGTGGGTGTGCGTGATATGTTTTATGTAAAACATTAAGGGTTTGTTAAAAAGCGAAAGTTCTTCATTTTGAGAGTAACTATAGTGTTTGTTGTATAGTAGGAGAGCTGTAGAGAACTCCACAAATAGCATGTATCAGTTCCAGACCACTTCCAATTTTTTGTATTTTTTTATTCATTGTCTGCTTGGTTCCAATTTCACATGTTTATCTTTTGTCTTGGTGTATGAGTTCTCTCCCCTTATTGGATAAAATTGGTATCCTCACCTGAAAAGGGGGCAGGGAGACACCTGTAACTGAGCAAACAGCAATGATTACCATAGGAATATACTGAAGGCAGAGTGCAGTAACTACGTTTTTATTTGTGTCGCCCAAAGGTCAAATTAGCCGTCATGATATTGGGGGATGAACAATTAGCTCAAGAACAGATATACAATCAGTATAATATCACTTATATGCCTATATCTCAGGGGTCTTCAACGTTTTCAGGCCGGGGACCCCCAAACTGATGGGGAGATGGAGCAGGGACCCCCTACCACCTCATAGGGTGGGGGGGTCGGGGCTACGACATATTTTTTATTTTAAACATGTACAAGTTACAGCGAGCAGGGTGGGACGTACCACTACCATTTCTAAACATACTACTTATTAACTGAGAACCAATGTCAATAATATCAACAATCTGTCAATTGCATAGTAATCATGTATTCAAGCTATTCAAAATGGATAGAATCATGATTTATTTTTTAACATAAATGTGAAAAATGAAAAAAAGCAAAAAAAAAAAAAAGTTTTATTTTTAATTTTTTTTTAAGCAATAATTTCGCCGGACCCCCTGCAGTACCTCCGCGGACCCCCTAGGGGTCGCGGACCCCCTGTTGAAGACCCCTGATATCTCATTTGGCTGACCACTTGTAACACTTTTAAACCCATTTTTAGTGAAATTATTGTACGTAGTTACTGCAATCTGCCTTTGTAGGGAAGTATAGAGCTCACCGTAACAAGAACAACTTTCTAAACTGACTTTTTAGTGAGACATGCGGAATGGCCATTCTCCTATAAAAATAACGCTAAAGTTTGGACCCACATATAGGAGACATGGCTCTTGGCAGGCTGAGGCAGCAGGGTTCCATGAGGTTCCAGGAGCAGGGCTGTTAATCACTACATTGTATCTGAAAACAGTAGGCGGCCTAACACAGCTTAGCAGGGCATGAAGCTAACAAAGAAGCTTTTTCAAGCAGACACAATGGCAATTTGGGGCGGAGAATTCAACAGCCAATTTGATTTGATTCCAGTTTTTATAATAGAATAGAATAGACGTGTTGGATTGGGAAGCTATCCCTCATTTACGTAATATAAAACCAGTGTCTCTCTGCCATCAAAGGAAACACAAAACAATGCAGCATTTGAAATAAATGTGACCCATTTCTTTTCTTTTTTTTATTGAAGAATATACAATTTACAAAATATTCAGGTATTCAAACAGCACAGGTAATAGACAATAAAAACATGACATACAGGAAAGAAAAAAGACAAAAATCAACAGTACAACCATATTATCAACCATATTATCGGGAAAATGAAGATTATACAAAGTTAAGAATTTTACATTTTTTTGGTTATTTACTAGATCTAGTGATTTGATTAGAAGATTGAATTCCAATTTGAAGTGGGTGAAAATAGGTGCGGATTTGGCGAATTTTTGCTTGTGAATAAAAAATTTAGCATAAAGAGTAATGAAATTAAAAATAAATTCAAGTTCGTCATTGTCTGGGTTGCTGTAGTAGCAAATGATGTCCTTGAGGTTAAAGGAATAATTTAGATTGACCGAATTGAAAAAGTGGGCTTCTAGATCTGACCAAAACTTACCCGTGAAATTGCACAGGAAAAATAAATGGGAAGTCGTTTCTGGAGCTTGGTTACAAAATGAACAAGAGGGATCAATGTCAGCATATGTAGAAATTAAGCTATTTGTTGGATAAATGTGGTGTAGTAATTTAAAATGCACTTCCTTGGCTTTGTTGGATATACAGTATTGACCCATTTATGCTGTTTGCTTAATATTTGCAACTAACTCGCTGTTTGTTTCCTTTTGTGTCCCTCCCCGTCCAGTGTTCCCTGGCATGCCATAAGAAATGTCTGGAGACTCTGGCCATCCAGTGCGGCCATAAGAAGCTGCAGGGCAGACTTCATCTGTTTGGTATAGACTTTGCCCAGGCAGCCAAGAACAGCCCAGACGGCATCCCATTCATCATCAAGAAGTGCACGTCTGAGATTGAGAGCCGAGCGCTAAATATCAAGGTAAACTTAACCGTTGTCCCAATGCTGTTGTTTTATAGGACTACACCAGTCTTTTTTGTCATGTGGGTACTTTGTGTCACTCTTATGTTTATTAGGACTTTGTTCCTCAAAGCCACCTTTTCCTTTTTTTGAGAGGTATCAGCCTGTCAATTTTGTTATTGAAGTCTGGTGCCTCTCAGAACACATCTTAAACAGCAAAAAGTTCAACAGATCAAAAGATGTTGGTGTTCTCACTTGGATTTCGCCCATTGTGCCATAATCCATAGGTAAGTCCCATACGCATGTACAGCATATGCATGGGACTCTGGGGGATTAGTCTATGGCACAATGGTCCTAAATCAGAGCACAACATCACAATAGCGTGGCAAGTGTGTAAAGTGTCATGTGATTCTGTGGTGTTTACAATATGTTTTGAGAGGCGTCAGACTTCAATAACGGTCATGAATAGGCAGAATAAACCTTATTGAGTTATAAAGAAAATTATTGAATTAAAGAAAAACATAAAAATTTGAGCAGGGAGTATGGTATGCTCCTTCATCCATTAAGACCTGAGGCCGATTCTACAAATGCCTTCTAAATGTGTAGTTCTCACATTTTTAAGATTTTTCAAAACTGTTCAAAAATAGCAGATGTATAAGCTTGTACGTCTACTATTTTTGAATAGCCTACGCAAAAATCTAAAACGACTCAGATGCTTTCCCAGTTTCAATGGGTTGTATACTATATACTGTAATGCCCTTAATGCTTGCCACAAGGTAAATGAGTTTCAATAGAAACCAATAAGCCGTTGTTCCCTCCTGCCAGGGTATTTATCGGGTGAACGGTGCCAAGTCACGGGTGGAGAAGCTCTGTCAGGCTTTCGAGAACGGCAAGGAGCTGGTGGAGCTGTCGGAACTCTCACCCCACGACATCAGCAATGTTCTCAAACTGTACCTGAGACAGGTGAGCCTCATTGGTGGAGGGGCACTTACAATATGAAAGATATTCTCAAACGTTTTAATTTCAGTGACCCTCGGTTTGGTATGAATGTACAGTATATTAGGCCATGGACCTCCATAAGGTATAACTCAACACGTGTACCAATGGATCCATTTCGTTTCACTGTGTACACTCTTGGACTCACAGGCCTGTAAAGGAGCATTTGTTTCGCAACTATCAATAATTTAGCTTCAAGGACCCCTGGAAGCACTTTCTTAGTGTATAAGAATGAATGAATGAACCACTTAAAGGAGTAGTTCACCCTCAAAATTGAACTCAAGTCTCCATGGCGTGACTAATCAAAAGAGAAAAAGTCATTTTGGGGTGAACTACTCCTTTAAGCCCTATATACCTAATCGTGCGATGAATAACAAAAATAGCTCAACGTGGCACATTGTTGAAATAGTTTTTTGTTTTGTTTTGAATTGGAACGCTTCTCTAGGAGAGGGAAATCACTATATAAACCAAACAGTTTACAGTTTACAGTTTAGGCATTTAGCAGACGCTTTTAATCCAAAGCGACTTACAATAAGCAGATACAAAACATCACAAGATAATATGTCAGTACATCAACAGCAATATAACAAGTGAAAATGGATATCTATCTAGAAAAAAACACAATATAATCAAAGTTCTAAAAAAAAAAACCTAAAAACAAATGCTAACTATCTTCATGTATGGTCATTGATTATCTGTAGTGCTAAGGGTTTAGGTGGAGTCTGAAGAGGTGAGTCTTCAGTCCACGGCGAAAGCTAGCGAGTGAGTCCGTTGTTCTAAGTGCGACAGGGAGTTTATTCCACAACTTGGGGGCCAGGAGGGCAAACTGTCTCGGACGAGTGAATTTTTGCCCTGGAAACTAAATGCATTGGTTCTTTTTCCCCGTGCAGCTGCCAGAGCCGCTCATCCTGTACCGATACTACAACGACATCATCGGCCTGGCCAAGGAGTGCCAGCGGGCGCTGGTGGAGGAGGCTGAAGCTGCCCGGGCGGCTCCTCCAGGGGAGCCCAGCTCCCTCCCCATGCAGCTCAACAGAGTCATCTTCAAGATCCGAGACCTGCTCCGCCAGCTGCCTCCCACCCACCACAGGACCCTGCACTTCCTCATAGCACACCTGCACAGGTGAGAGCGCAATTCATATCATTCACACGCACCACGTTGCAGGGAAATATGCATGGCTCACTTTTGTTCCACTCTGTGGCCTCTAAACAGTGTTGTGAGGCAGGGAAATCTCGCTATTCCTACGTCCCATCATTTAGACTAAGGGAGTCGGCAGGTTAGCTACTCACCTGCGTCACTCACCTGCGTCACGGTTACTGAGGTTAGGGTTAGGGTTTGGGTTAGGTTTAGGCATAGAGGTTAGCATTCACCCACGTCGGCAGGTTAGCTACTCACCCGCGTCGGCAGGTTAGCTTTTCACCAGGTTCAAATTCACCCGCGTCGAAAGGATGAACCGTCAAACAGATGCTATGTCGCAATGTCGACACACTCCCCTTGAGGCAACGCGCCATTAAAATGACACCTGCTCTAAGTCATCTCTCCAGGGCAGAGATATTTAAAGGCTTAGTTTGATCGATTGTAAGGCAACACAATTAACTTACCATAATTAATTACGGAAAAAGAAATGCTGAAGTCACAATCCTTTGTTCCAACATCTCAACTGTCTGGGGACACAATGTTCCAGGGAACGTGCAGAAGCAAGGTTTATTCTTGCCTTACAGATAATCCTGCATGCCAGTAACAAACCGTTGGTATTGTTCAAATTCTATTCAAAACTGTGACTGAATAAGTTCAGCGGGAATTGCAGCATACGTGCCTGCCCAGCCCACATTGTTTTCAATTCATCACAATTGTAATATGCAGCGAAGGAGAACCCCTGGATGATTATGTCGCCTTCTCGGTGAACCAACGTTCAGATGTGGTCATTGGTCTTTCTGTCAGCAGGTCTGTCCGCACAGATGAACAGATAATCAGACTTCCTCATAATGGACTTATGTAAGCAGCACAGAGCCTACATTTCCTCATAGCACAGAGGAACTAGAGAAAAGTACCTGTGTCTCACATGACTGGTGCTGGGTGACAAATGTTCATGGCACTTACACTGACCTTACATTTTTCATGGGTGCTGCATGAGATTTTTTTTTCCTACATCACAAAAGAATTCACATCCGGGAAAAAGGAAACCTTTCGCAGTTTTCAAACATCATCTCTTTCACCCTTAAAGGCGAATTTCGGCCCAGAAGGCTTTCTTACTTTTATAATAAAAACTAAGCTGTGATGACTAAAACTAAGACAAAATATATTGACAATTTCGTCAACAAAATAAAAAACAGACTAAAAAGTTAGGGAGGTACTAGTGGAGAAGAGAGTCATTTTATGTTTGGTTGCTCTCAGGTGTTGCATGCTGAAAATAGACGATCTACAAGCTCACAACGCATCGTAGCGCGACGCGTTGTGAGCTTGTAGATCAGCTATTTTCAGCACGCAACCAAGTGTAAAATCAGTCACTACGATGCCATCAAGGCCTGCCAAAATACATTTTAGTTGACTAAATCAACTGTAGATTTAGTCGCCTAAAATCATATGATATTTAGTCGACTAAAATTAGACTAAAACTAAAACTTTTCAGGTGACTAAATTATGACTAAAACAAAATGACATTTTATGCAAAAGACCAGCGGCGGCGGACCGTACACGCAGACTACGCATGCTGCGTAGGGCCCCGCGACCAAAAAGGCCTCCCACTGCCCCCTCCTCAGCAGAAAAGAACTACTGCTGCATGGTTAATCGTTTTCAAACCGAAATCGCGATGCGAAATCCCGCGATTAGCGAATCGCAAATGCCACGGTTTCTCTGCGAAGTAGACTTCCCAAGCAATATGGAGACGTTTTAATTTTTTAAATCCCTTCATAATTGACGAAGGAATGATCAAATCAAACTGTGGTGACTTTCTTTGCTTCCGAGCATCCACACCGCTGAAAGTGAAAGTGAATTTGGCACAGTGGCCACTGTGCAGGACTCTGCCAGTGCGTGGGAACTAGGGGTGCTGCAGGTGTTCCAGCACCCCATGGGGAAGTTTTCATTTTTTTATTTAAATAAGAAAAGAACAAATCAAACATAGCAAAAATACGTTGCCTGTTGTTGTCATTTTTTATTTATTCATTTATATATATATTTGTATTTATATATATATATTTCCATTATAAAATGGATTAAAAAATTATAAAAAATATTAGGCCTATTATTTTTCAAACATTGCAAAAATACGTTGCCTGTTGTCGTTTTGTATTTATTCATTTATATATATATATTTTATATATATATTTCCATTATAAAATGGATTAAAAAATGATAAAAAATATTAGGCCTATTATTTTTTCGCGGGCCCGCAGGAAGGCCCCATAGCAGAATCACGCTTAGGGCCCCCATGGGCCCAGAAACGGCTCTGCAAAAGACTATGACTAAAACTGAATAAAAATTTGCTGTCAAAAACAACAATGCCTCCCTCCTGCCCTCAGAGTGACCGAGCAAGCGGAGGAGAACAAGATGACGGCCAGCAACCTGGGCATCATCTTTGGCCCCACGCTGGTGAAGCCTCGGCAGACGGACGCCGAGGTGTCCCTCTCCTCCCTGGTGGACTACCCGTACCAGGCCCTGATGGTGGAGCTGCTGGTGCGACACTTCCACGTGATGTTCGACGTGTCGCCGTCGCAGTCGCCCCCCAGCGGCGCCCCCCAGGCCTCCCTCAGCGCCCAGGAGAAAGAGCAGAGGCTCAGCAGGCATTCCACGTCTCTGGTGGACATTAAAGAGGTGAGCCGCGGGTTAGCGGGCACGCGTGGAGTTATCGTAGTTTTGAAATATTAGTTTTTTTGTTTGTACTTAATTTGAGTGGGTGAGTAGTACGTTTTTTGTTTAGTATTATTATTTTTTATATATATATATATATATATATATATATATATATATATATATATATATATATCGTTTTTCAGGTATTATGAGGAAAGTCTTGATTTAAAGAAGCCGAAAAGGTAGAATGAAAGACTTTTTACGTGCAATATTCTACCGTATATCAGGTTTTTGTTAGTATCGCATTATTCATTTTAGGTTTTTATTTAATTTTAAATTGTATTAGTCAGTTTTTATATTTTTTACTTTTGTTTTTATTTCAGTTTCAGTTTACAAAATAAGTGTTTCCCTTTTAGTTTTACTCTTAGTTAGTTGGAAAATACAATTAAGAAAGACAGGATAGAAAGTGTGCAAGACGGGTCAGCCAGTTCACCAGGACATCCTGTTTTTGGCTGTCAATGGATGACAATGTCAGTTTGTGGGTTGTTCGTCTGAAACAACAATATTGCTCCCAACAATATTTATTTCTATAACTGGCTGGACTGCCATGAATGTGCTGTGTGCCTTCATTCTCCCAGGAGGAGAATTCCCTAATGCAAGGGTCTTCAATGTTAGTGCCACCCTCAGGCCAAAATGTCAACTTTGCACACCGCTTTCGGTGACCCCTTGGCCTTTCTTCTCCCCCAACATGTCCACTTGTTTTTTGCAGCTCTTTTAATTATGGTGTGTTTGTGTGCACACCCAAAATGATTTGGCTGAGGAAGGCCCATTCTGTGTGGAAACTTCACAAATAGATGGAGCTTTAATTCTAGTGTGTGGATATGTTTTCTCAGACTTTATTCTGTTTCACTTTAAAGCCTTTGGGGCTCTAAAGCCCGTATCAGAGTGTACGGTGGAGAGCTATCCACCGCAAATTTGAGGTGGAAAGCTTTCCACCTCAAGTCAGAAAATAAGTGCAGGACATCATAGTCACTCACGGTGGAGTCCTGTACACCGTGACTGACTTGTCTAGATCGACCAATCAGTGAACGGGGTGTAGAGCCTGTCTGTCTGATAGTAAAAACAGAGAGATGTGTTGGGACTTGCGGTGTAAAGCTCTCCACCGCGAGGAATGATGTAACGTTGTAGTTTCATGACTCAAAAAGACTCGAAAAGACTACACCGCGGTGTAAAGCCTTCCACGGCCCAGGCGACTAAGATGCCGGCTTTAGGAGGGCAATGTCAGTCAGTCAAACCCCTTTGTAAAGAGAAGCATGGCCTTAAAGGGGTAGTTCACCCCAAAATGCTTTTTTTCCCCTATTGATTACTCATGCCATGGAGACCTGAGTTCAATAATATTCTTTTGTATTTGACAATATTTTGATTACAATAAATTTACCCCCATTGAGTCTGGATGCATTTGGGTCCCCATCCGGAATCAATGGGGATACATTTACTATAATCAAAATGTTGTCTTAGGAATGCAAAAAATAAAATAAAAATATTATTGAGACCAAGTCTCCATGGCATGAGTAATGAATAGAAAAAAAGTAATTTTAGGGGTGAACTACTCCTTTAAGCGGCCGCAAACTCGCTAGCATGGCTTTTAGACTCTAATGCTCAATCACCCCATCGTACAATGGCTTCAAGTACCGAAAACAGTAGATCTACAAGATCATAGTGCATCACGAACAATTGTGAGCTGGTGGATAGACTATTTTTGGCACGGAAAGTATAAGTCAAGCTTTAGACATGTTTGAATTATTTTCAAAAGAATATTTATGTCTGAAACGTCCTATTCTTGGGATCAACATCCTCCAATTGATTTCTCATTGCTGTCTGTGTTTGTTTCTCTACAGAGTGCCAAAGTGTACAAGAGACACTCGTCAGTGATCCCGTCCTCTCACATACTGGACGAGATGCAGGAAGTCCAGCCTGGTATGGACAGGAGTGAGGGCTCGGCCCCGGACAGGCTGAACGGCCTTGACGCCGACGTCCAGAGGTCCACCCTGGTGTTCGGCCGTCCCAGCCCCCACCTCCCATCCGTCGGCGTCGCCCCCAAGGTCCAGATGCGCAACCAGACGCGCTCCAGACTCCTATCTCGACCAATCAGCATGCCTCTGGAGCGCCTGCCGGGCCCTGCCCAGCTCAACGAGAGAAACAGCCGGAACGCTGGCGATAGCCCCGACGGGCGGGTCGCCGCCCCCGACACCATACAGGAAGCGGCGGAGCCGGAGAGGCCCAGGCCCGGCGGCGCGTCCAGGGTCAGCACCTACTACATCACGCCCTTCATCGACACTCAAACCATGCAGCGGCGGACTTGGGACAGGAAGTACAAGCACTATGACGTCACTCCCCGGACGGCCATGATCGTGGCGAACCTGCCATCTGCGAGCTCCGCCGCGAAGCCCCCGACCCCTGTCGCTACGGTCGTCGGGTCGATCCCCGGGCCCACGAGCAGCAGCAGCGTCAGCACCATACTCCCCAACAGCCCCTACGCGGTGTCCGTCAAACCGTTGTGGACTTCCAAAAGGGAAAGCGAGGCAGATAAGCCGGCCGGCTCTCCGGGCGGCTCATCCTCGCCACGCCTTCCCATCACCTTCAGGCAGCCACGGACTCTGCAGCCTCCTCCCGGAACCTTCTACAAACCCCCAGTCAGGGCCAGGACGCTTCCCAACTGGACCACCATGGTCACCACCGTCACTACCACCTACAGCAGCAACACCAGCGCCTCCCTGCCCTCCTCCCCCACTCAGACAGTCAGCACCTCCCCCGCCACACACACCAGCCCCCCACTGACGCGGCTCCAGTCACAGGACTCCGTGGACGGCGCCGGCGACCCCAAGGTCGCGGCCTCGGCCGGCCTTTCGCCCCCTCAGTCCCCACCCCCCAGTAGTCCGGAGGAGTCGAGCCCCGGCGACGCTAAACCCGTCTACCAAAGACTGCGGCCTCGGCGGCTGCAGGAGCTCGAACACAGGGAGGCACATTTTGTCTGAAACTTTTAATTAGCCAAACATTTTATTTTATGACAATGTGTAAATATTAATGTATCTGTGCCATAGTGTATATTGAATTAAAAAAAAGAAACACTTATTATTTTTTTCTTCAAATAAAATATGGGAGTGAGTGTAATTGGTCTAGATCTGTGAAAAAGAACCATCAAAGTGTTACGCTTAATTTATGCTCAGTCGTACCATGGTGTTTGTAGATCTGCTACTTTTGGCAAAAGTACTCAAATGTTTTACTTTAGTAAAAGTATCAATACTGAAATATAGAACTACTCTGTTACAGGTACAGAATTAAAAATGTACTCGAGTAAAAGTACAAAAGTTTTGGCATCAAAATGTACTTAGAGTACCAAAAGTAAAAGTAGTGTTTTGTAATGATAATCAAAATCTACAAAGTAACTGTTCAAATAAATGTAGTGGAGTAAAAGTGCAATATTTGGATCTGAGATGTAGTGGAGTAGAAGTAAAAGTATTGGAAATTGGAAATACTCAAATAAAATACAAATACCTCAAACTTTTACTTACTAAACAGTACTGTACTTAAGTAAGTTTACTTAGTCACTTTACATCACTGCTTTAGGCTTGTGACACCTGCGTGCAACTAAGTATAAATCAGGCTTTACATGTGCTAATATTGTGTTTGTTAAATGCTGCAGCATTACTGCTGCCCAAGCATTACAAACACCCACGCAATAAAACAAATTGCGACGCCATTGTTGTATGTTTAGTGTTTATTTAACAAAAAGAGATTATCATCTATTTTTCTCTCTGAAGAAATGATACCAGCCAAGGAAAGTGATTTGATATTGTTGACCAATCGTTCTGGATGTTTTAGATATAATACATTTGCTAAGTGCGAGTGCAGTCAGGGGCGTCACACCAAACTCTGGGCCCCGGGTACAAGGATTCACTGCGGGCCCCCCATGAATGTTAACTATTGAAAAATAGCAGATATACAAGCTCACAGCGCGGCACCGAGTGCCGCGCTGCGAGCTTGTAGATCTGCTATTTTTGAAAAATCGTGAAAATGTGTGCCAAGAAACCTATGTTTCCATGTCAGTGATGCTCAAACTCTTTCATGTGAAGGACCCCCCCCCCCCATCTCAAAATATTTAGTTCCAGCTGGAACCCCCAGAAGCAAAATTTGGGTTACAAATGTTCACTTAAAAAATACATATATTCAAAGATTTGCGCACATTTTCAAGCTCGCAGCGCGGCACTCAGTGCTGCGCTGTGAGCTTGTATATCTGCTATTTTTCAATAGCTAAAGTTACTAGGGCCCCTCCACCTTGGGCCCTGGTAACTCAGTCCCACTTTCCTACCCCGTGTGACGCCCCTGAGTGCAGTTATTGATTTGTTCATGATCTGTGTGAAAGGATGTTTTATCACTCAATGCACTTACTCAATGCAGGTTCAAATTCTAATGTAGTCTATATTATGTATACATACTGTACATACATATGGCTGGAAGTATTTTAATGTTTTATCAAACAAAGTGAGTTCTGTGTAGCCTGTGATTGGTACATCTGATTCTCTATCTATGTAAATCTTTTGTATCTGTTTACGTTTTATATTCATCCATAATATGTTACTTCCAAATGACATTTTTTTTTTGTCATGGTAATTTGTCTCAACAAATTACTGACTTAAAGCCAGTTATATGACATGCGACAGTTCTTGCTGCAAATTAAAAGAAAAAGTAGTTCAAACAAACAACACATGCTTGTGTGAAGATTCTTAATGCTTTTCATGCATTCAGCCAGGATCTCCTGTTCTCAGAGAACCCGGGTTAGGTTCATGACCTAAAATGACACTCTGGAGTCATACTTTTACTTGATGTCTGGTTATTATTGTAAGTGTGTATTTCTTTCCCAGCCTTTGTGTGGTAATGCAATAAGGCTTTCGTTACTCTCACGTGTGCTTTAGGGGCTTATACCGGTAGCTCTTGCCTGTGCTTGCACCAGTGCCATCATAACATAGTAGCCTATATTTACACCAGTGGTCGCTGCCATATTTGTGCAGAGTTAATCCCTAAATTTACCTGAGATTCAGCGTAAGCCCCTACCTGTTATCCATTGTACACAGAGAGCTCTCACTGGGTTCAAGTGGTTTTACTCTGCTCCCGTGAAGCCTTCCTTCACATTACTCCTCCCAGCCTAATCGCTTGTGTCACCTCCTCTCCTCTGACGAGCTGACATGAGGATGACTCATGGCAGGCCTGCCTAATGACCCAAAACCACCAAGCAAGCTGTACCCGGACAGTGGCTCCAGTCACTTCTCAGAAGCTACCACAAAAAAAGGCCTTTTTAAAGTATTTATGTTTTATTTCTGGGGCAATTTAGCTGACAAACATATCCAGAATCAGAGCAACAGATGCATATGCAAGAGTGCACTTAGGCTCAAGTATAAACCTGTGATCTCACAGTTTCAGGACTCTTTATCAACAGACCACTAGCCCACCCGTTACCTTTTACAGATACCCCCTAATTCTGCGTCAGTGTTGTCTCTTTCTGTGCCTGTCCACGTTGAGCTGGCCTGGGAGATTAGAGCAATCAGATTAGGAATGCTGCTGACCTGCGGGCAGTGCATGGGGAGAGAAAACAAAGCTGACGGAGCCCTTCCACTCATGTCTGCCCTTACTTCTGCTTGGCTGTCAACCTCTTTCTTCTAGATGTCGTACGACTTTCATAATTTTCCATTAGAGGTAAGACTCTGGGGAATTGTTTAGTTCAAGGTTAGTGTGTTTTTTGTGTTGATAAATTTTCTGAAAATGCATTACTTAAATGCATGAAAATAACATTTTCAATGACCGGTTGCTATAGTACTTGCCTACTTGGAACAACTTCAATCATGCAATGTTCAGGGGCCATATATGGTGTATGTGTTTAAGTATTATGACGTGATGCACCTTTCATCATGAAATGAAGTAATGCCTTATTCCAGTACCACAACAATTACTTAAAGCCGCACCGCAGTCATTTCTTCCAGGGATTAGATGTGTTTGCCTCATCAGTTAGAGAATGGTGTCACAAACCATGTGTAAGGGAGACCTGTCGTGCATAATTATTGTGTGAATGATATGGTGACTATACAAGTGTCTGACACATAATGACAGTCTGTCGTATCCTCTCTAAGTGCTATATGGTGTTCCTGCTCTAGACAGGTATTTTGTCTATGTGCTTACCTTTGTCTGGCAATAGACACACTAGACAGCAATGCCAGGAGTAATCTACAGGGCATGTTGCTCTGAACAAATGACTCTGCATGTCTGACATTCTATAAGGCCTTCTGTACACATAGGCCTACATGATGATGATGCCACACCACAGGACAAGCCGCTGACAAAAGGAGAAATGTATGCAATTTGGAGTGTCATGTTTCTTATTTGTAGGCTTTATGATTGATAGTGGAGCCAGTTAGGTTACTGCAACCCTTAACATGTACACACAGCATGTACTGTATACAGGCAGACATTACACACTAGCCACACAAGCAATTAGACAAGAGCTGGCATACATTGTCTACTGGCTACTCAACCAGACACATTTTGACAATCAATTTAAATGTAAATAAGGTAAATGTATCTGTTTATTAAAAGTGGTTGTTAAATTCCCCCAGGTGACAGACAGACAGACAGACAGACAGACAGACAGACAGACAGACAGACAGACAGACAGGCTAGGGGGGCCAGGTGTGCCTAATGTATACTGTAGCTATCAGTAGATACAAAATAAATAAAGGCATAGGTATGATGTACATTCTATCACCAATAAAAATATATATATATATATATATAATAAACAAGGCCTAAAGACTGACCTGGCCATTTGCACTTGGACTGACCATACATAAATAATATATATATGTACTATCACAGTACAATTGGGTCAACATTATGTAGCCTATATACACATACTGTAGGCATGTTGTACATTATATCACTAATTCACTGTGTAACTTAGTGATGCAGTGGTTTCCTGACATACTGTACACAGATAGGAAACAGCATTGTAACAACAGCATAACAAGACATAGTTGCAGAGAATAGGAGGGAAGTCTAATATTTAGATGGTAGCGTGCAGAGTACAGTTTGTCCAATAACATTTGTAACCAGTAGGACTCTTGATGGAGTTGTGTGTTTCCAGGTTTATCATTGATGTAATCAATGATGGCGCTGTCTGTCTGTCTGTGTGTTTCACAGCTTTGTCACAATCTGATGACCCCGTCCGTCGGCTGAGCTTCAGAGTCATGAATACAGGCAGTCAAATACGCCTGTTGCTATGGAAGAACTGGACTCTACGCAAGAGACAGAAGGTACTGTATCTATAGCTGTATGTATGTATGTCTGTCTGTCTGTCTGTCTGTCTGTCTGTCTGTCTGTCTGTCTGTCTGTCTGTCTGTCTGTCTCTCTCTCTCTCAATTTCAAATTTCAAAATGCTTTATTGGCATGATAAAATATAAGCATACATAAGAGACAACAATTAATGAATAACATATAGGCCTATATCCTCCTAACAATAATGAATAATACCTGTAACAAGCAATAGTCATAATGAAAACAAGTGAATAACAAACAGTGAGACAATGATAACAGTGATATCATATGCAGCAGTTATATTGGCTTTGTTTAGCCAGATGTGCTTGGCTCTTCTGTCCACACTGTCTGTCCCTCAGTTGATGACCTCTCTCTCTCTCTCTCTCTCTCTCTCTCTCTCTCTCTCTCTCTCTCTCTCTCTCTCTCTCTCTCTCTCTCTCTCTCTCTCTCTCTCTCTCTCCCTCGCTCTCTCTCTCTCTCTCCAGATTCGGTTCCTGGTTGAGATCCTGTGGCCAGTGGTGTTGTTCATTGGACTGGTCTGGCTGAGGAAGGCCAACCCACTCTACAGACATCATGAATGTAAGAAAACATTTAGAAATTCTCCCACTAAAAGAAGTGCTAACAGATGGACCAGTAGGCCCCACAGACATCACTATCACGTCAGTGGAAGGTGAAAGTCATGGTTGAGTCACTGTTGCCAGATTTGTCAAGAAAAATAAGCAACGAGATCTATGAAAAAAAAAAGTCCAAAAGAAGCGACTAAAAGGCCATGCACACAAGCTTTTCCACATGAGCACTTAAAAAAAAAGAAAAAGAAAAAAGGAGAAAAAGATCCTATGCAAACTGCTGCTAATAAAGTATTCAATCAATCAATCAATCAATCATATCAGCTAGGCCTATTTAGGCAATCTAAGCTCACAACTCATTGCAAAAATGAGGTGAGCTTGTATATCTGCTATGTCCAAAAAAGAAAATCTTTTTTAAACATTTTAACAACACAAATCTGGTAGGCCTATGTATTTTCAGGGGGGGGGGGTGAACACAGTGAGTCAGTGAACACATATTAATTTGGGGGGGTTCCTTGACATCAAAATGTTGGTAACATAATGCAACCCACAAATATTTACAAGCTACTTTACAGGAAAAAAACAAGACCAAAGTAGCTTATAATAAGCAAACATGGCAACGCGTGGACTGTTGGCCACCACTACTAATGTCCATCAGTGCCTGCCTGCATTATTATGGATTATGGGGGCTCAAAATAATGTCGTAGAAGATAACCAAAACAGGTTAATTGTATCATGTAGCCGTCGGAAGCCAGTCTGGTTTATACTTCGGCGTAGTTTAAAAGTAGGCCTAATTAGTTTAGGCAGGCGACGACGTCATAAATGAACTGCTGCTAAACTGCGCAGAATTCTGTGACTGTCTACAGGTGCGTGTTTGCAACTGAGTTAGTTAGCTAATGTTAATTAGCCTACACATCTGATGTAAGGTCAAGATTCGTAATTAGTGCTGACTGTTGTGCTTTATAGGTTAGGTAGGTTGACTGTAGGTTAGGTATAGCCTATAGTCATATTTTGATTTTGTTCTGCATGTTGTTCAGTAACAATCTCCTCAGCTCTTAAATAAACAGAAAATAAATGTTCAGTTGAATTGCCAATTTTAGCCAATCAATTTTGTCTGCTCATTTATTTGTGTCATCACTTGTTAATCTCCTGTGTGAGTTCTCTCTCCTGATTTAATAAAGAGCTGGAGAGACTCTTGCTACTGAACAAACACTGCATATCGTCAATAGCATAGTCAATAGCATAGCCTAGGCCTACTATCAGAACATAGAGCTATTTAACACTTATTTTAACAAACAAAGATCACTTAGGGATAACCTCCCTTTAATATACCAATACTTTGATTACCTTGCTTACTTCTTTTCACCTCTTTTACATTTTGGTTTAGACCTGTGTGACAAAGTAGCTTGTAAATGAATCATAATATGCTCATATCCACTGTGTGCTCTGTGTCCATCATGTCCCCATGCAGGTCACTTCCCCAACAAGGCCATGCCTTCCACTGGCATCCTGCCCTGGATGCAGGGCATCTTCTGCAACGCCAACAACCCCTGTTTCAGACACCCCACCCCTGGAGAGACCCCCGGGGTGGTCTCCAACTATAACGGCTCAATGTAAGCCTCTCTATATTAACCCTAGTTACTAGTCACTGGATTTTCATTCAATTTGAGGACTATGAAGGTCATCAAGAATAAATACAAAAAATAATAACGAATACAATAAATACATGAAATATCTAAGATGGAATTATATTATTTAATTAAAGTCACACTAGGGAAATAATCAAAACATGTTTAATTTTCCACTCAATCAAATATACTGTACAAGCAGTGAAGTGTTGGTTAGTGAAATTATAATGAAGTTTCTTTGTGTGATGAAGCGTATAAGTCCTAGGCCAGTGGTTCCTAAACTGAGGGTCGGGAGTCGGGACCCCAAGGTGGGGTCCCCAAATTATTTTGGGTGGGGTCCCCAGATGATTAGCATAATGCAATGTTGTTTTCTCACTCAGCAGTAAACAAACTAACATACAGACAGTATAAGGTATTTGCACCATTCCAAAGTGACAATTAAATGACCTTTAAAACCTTTTTAATAGCAAATTGTCCAAGTCCTCGTCTAGGGTGTTCTAGGCAACGTATCAGACTAGATTGGTTGTGTGATGATGGATGGTTGTGTTCCAGATTGGCCAGGTTCTATGTGGACGCTCAGGAGCTGTTGCTCAATGACAAAGAGTTCCAGCAGCTCCGCACCGTGTGGCAGGAGTTGTCCTCTTTCTCCAACTTCATGGACACCCTACGCAGCAACCCCCATCTGGTGTCAGGTGAATACACCACATATCTACTAGGGGTATCAGACCATTCACTTTCCTCCCGATTCAATACCATCTCCCTACCTATAGGGTGCAGACAGATTCGATTAATATTGCGATTCTGCGATTCAACTATTGTTGTCGCCACCAGCCGAAGGCTGAGGGAGAGTATGTTTTCCCCTCCGTCCGTCCGTCCGTCCGTCCGTCCGTGCGTGCGTCCGTCCGTGCGTGCGTGCGTCCTCGCAGTTTGTGAGCAGCTAATCTCAGTCACCGTTGGGCCGATCGCTGCCAAACTGAGCACACACACTCGCTGGATGCCAATCTAGAACCTCTGCCCCACATTTTTCAAATCAGCCTCATGGTGGCGCTATAACAGGCCGATTTGTGTGGCCTGGTTGTTACCAGCTAATCTCCGGCGCCGTTGGCCCGATCGCTGCCAAACTGAGCACACACACTCCCTGGATGCTAATTCAGAACCTCTGCCCCACATTTTTTAAATCAGCCTCATGGTGGCGCTATAACAGGCCGATTTGTGTGGCCTGGTGGAGACCTGTGCTCGGAAGAGCACTGCTTCTATTTGTGATTTGATATTACCCCACCAACTTTGGGCATACTGTAGGCCACAAACAAGTGCTGGGCCAGTTTCTCACAGCTGTCCCCATGTGTGGCCAGATCGCTTCACATCTGCATCCAGGTCACGCCGCCAGGTGTTCCTTGTCCTGCCCTCTTCCTTCTCCCTTGAGGGTTCCAGAACCAACAGGGCCATATCTTGTGATGTTAGTTGCAGGCTTGCAAAGAGTGTGGCCAATCCATTTTTTACCCTGTTATGGGGACGAAGAAACTGTGATTTTTCGATTTGACGAGATGCCAGGCTCAGAGAGTGTTGCTTGGAGATTTCTTTTTAAGGGGAACATTATGTGACTGTCTAAATATTCCTCAAGTGATAAATCCCACCAGATGCTAGTACATTTTTTATTACATTAAAACATTTTTTGTAAAAGAAAATTATGTGATTTAAAACACATATATATTATTTAATGCTTTGGACCTGTTTGTGAAAACACAGCTCTCATTCTGAGAGTGTGTGCCGTCTAGTTTCACTACCACTTTCCAGTCGAAACATCCAGGACTGTAAAGTGTGGAAAAGTACCATCTTTATACTTTCAGAGTTTCACTAACGCTCCTGATATTTGTGTACTGTCTGCTCTGTCTGTCTGTCTGTCTGTCTGTCTGTCTGTCTGCCTGTCTGTCTGCCTGTCTGTCTGCCTGTCTGTCTGCAGTGTCTAACCTTCATCTTAATTGTCTCCACCAGCCGAAGGCTGAGGGGAGAGTATGTTTTCCCCTCCGTCCGTGTGTCCGTGCGTCCGTCCGTCCGTCCGTGCGTCCGTCCGTGCGTCCTCGCAGTTTGTGAGCGCCTAATCTCAGTCGCCGTTGGCCCGGATGCTGCCAAAGTGAGCACACACACTCCCTGGATGCCAATCTAGAACCTCTGCCCTAAATTTTTCAAATGGGCCTTTTCTAGCGCCACCTAGTGGCCGATGTTTCGCGTCCGTGCGTCCTTGCAGTTTGTGAGCAGCTAATCTCAGTCGCCGTTGGCCCGGTCGCTGCCAAAGTGAGCACACACATTCCCTGGATGCCAATCTAGAACCTCTGCCCTAAATTTTTCAAATGAGCCTTTTCTAGCGCCACCTAGTGGCCGATGTTTGCAAAACACATTTCTGTGCCCTATTCTTACAGATTTTGTCCAAAAATCCTACAAATCGGTAGGCAGTATCTCGACAGTCATGTGATCGACACGGATCTGTCCGATTTTGCATATTCCATCCTGATTGGCTAAGATTGGCTTCCAAAGTTTGTAGGATTGCGTGCGTCCTCGCAGTTTGTGAGCAGCTAATCTCAGTCGCCGTTGGCCCGGTCGCTGCCAAAGTGAGCACACACATTCCCTGGATGCCAATCTAGAACCTCTGCCCTAAATTTTTCAAATGGGCCTTTTCTAGCGCCACCTAGTGGCCGATGTTTGCAAAACACATTTCTGTGCACTATTCTTACAGATTTTGTCCAAAAATCCTACAAATCGGTAGGCAGTATCTCGACAGTCATGTGATCGACACGGATCTGTCCGATTTGGCATATTCCATCCTGATTGGCTAAGATTGGCTTCCAAAGTTTGTAGGATTGAGCCGTTTTGAACAAAATGCCTCAAATCACAAACGCAAAGTGCAATTATCATGAAATCGCGCACACACGTTCCCACTAGGCCGAGGAAGAAATGCCACGTATTTTTTTTTAAATCAGCCTCATGGTGGCGCTATAACAGGCTGATTTGTGGTTTTACCTATAACTCCACCGATCAGTTCACCAGGACGCACGGTCTGGTGGAGACCTGTGCTCGGAAGAGCACTGCTTCTAGTTTCCTTTGTGTCGTCCTCAGGGGCGTCACAAGGGGTAGGAAAGTGGGACTGAGTTACTGGGGCCCAAGGTGGTGGAGGGGCCCTAGTAACTTTAGCTATTGAAAAATAGCAGATCTACAAGCTCACAGCGCGGCACCGAGTGCCTCGCTGTGAGCTTGTAGATCTGCTATTTTTTTAAAGTTGTGAAAATGTGCGCAAATCTTTGAATATATGTATTTTTTAAGTGAACATTTGTAACTCAAATTTTGCTTCTGGGGGGGGTCCCTGGAACTAAATATTTTGAGATGGGGGGGTCCTTCACATGAAAAAGTTTGAGCATCACTGACATGGAAACATAGGTTTCTTGGCACACATTTTCACGATTTTTCAAAAATAGCAGATCTACAAGCTCGCAGCGCGGCACTCGGTGCCGCGCTGTGAGCTTGTATATCTGCTATTTTTCAATAGTTAACATTCATGCGGGGCCCGCAGTGAATCCTTGTACCCAGGGCCCAGAATTTGGTGTGACGCCCCTGACTGCACTCGCACTTAGCAAATGTATTATATCTAAAACATCCAGAACGATTGGTCAACAATATCAAATCACTTTCCTTGGCTGGTATCATTTCTTCAGAGAGAAAAATAGATGATAATCTCTTTTTGTGAGCTTGTATATCTGCTATTTTTCAATAGTTAACATTCATGCGGGGCCCGCAGTGAATCCTTGTACCCAGGGCCCAGAATTTGGTGTGACGTGACGCCCCTGGTCGTCCTCCTGTCTGACAGTCTCAATCTTTCTATTTTGGGCATGTTAATACGTCAATATTATACAAAAAGACACAAACAAGTATCCTGTTTGCTTGTTAATTGGCACATAACAATAGCAGAGGTAAGCTGATACGATGTTCCCAGCCTTCATGAGAGACATGAACATCATGGAACCAATCCAAAGCATATACAAACCTGTTGCTGCTTAGTGCTTTCTTTGTTTATTTGGGTGGCTTGTGTACATTCAGTTGCTATGGTAATATTCAAAGTATCCTCTTCAAGTAGCCTACAATTACATATTTGTGAACATGATATGCAGATGAAATGTATCCCTATAAGATTGCAGCATTTCTGTCTACTCACTCTGCGTTTCATTGATGGGCTATGGACAGTTCAGAAACCTGCATACCAAATGACTGTAGTGAGGATTTTACGATTCAATTGTAAAAATCCAACATATAGGGTTGTTAAAGGAGTAGTTCACCCCCAAAATGATTTTTTTTTCTATTGATTTCACACGCCATAGATGTTTTTAGTTTTTTTTTGTCGCATTCCTAAGACAATAATTTAATTACAATACATTTACCCCCATTGATTCCGAATGAGGACCCAAATGCATTTGGGTTCCCTTCCGGAATCAATGGGGGTAAATTTACTATAATCACATTTTTGTCTTAGGAATGTTACAAATACAAGCAAATATTATTGAACTCAAGTCTCCATGCGTGTGTAATAATTAGAAAAAAAGTAATTTTGGGGGTGAACTACTCCTTTAAAGTGATTTTGGTGCTATATCAACACATTTAGCTGGGGAGCCCCAGGATCCCCTCAAAGCCGGGGCCCACTTTGAGAGCCTCACAGAGTGCTTTAAAACCTCCTTATCTCAATCAATCAGTCTGGCTGTCGGCCACGGTCTGCCCGTCTGGAGTGGAGTGCTCTTCCGGTCCTGATGTTCCTCGCTAGTGATTGTAATGCCCTCTCTCTTTATCTCTGGCGTCTGCTCTTCCTGTCCAGGCCGCGGGCTGAAGATAGATGACATCTTGAAGGACGACGAGAACCTCACAGCCTTCCTGTCGAGTGAGGCAGGCCTGTCTGACTCGGTGGTCTATCAACTGGTCAACGCTCGCCTGCGACTGGAACAGGTGCAGTCAGGGGCGTCACAAGGGGGGGGGGGGGAGTGGGACTGGAGGGGCCTTTACTCTAGATATTGAAAAAATAGCAGATATACAAGGTCACAGCGCGGGACCGAGTGCCGCACCGCGAGCTTGTAGATCTGCTATTTTTGAAAAGTCGTGAAAATGTGTGCAAATCTTTGAATATTTTAAGCAAACTTTTGTAACTCAAATTTAGCTTCTGGGGTGTCCCTGGAACCAAATATTTTGAGATGGGTGGTCCGTGGCCAAATACATGTCATTTTGGGGGTCCTTCACATTAAAACATTTGAGCACCATACTGTCATTGAAACATAGGCTTTTCAAAAAACCTTAGAAGCATTTGAAATATTCAAAGACTTGCACACATTTTTCATGATTTTCCAAAAATAGCAGATCTACAAGCTCACAGCGCAGCACTCGGTGCTGTGTGGTGAGCTTGTATATCTGCTATTTTTTTTATAGTTAAAGCACAAAATGTGACTGAATCCTAAGTTGTACCCAGGGCCCAGAATTAGGTGCGACACCCCTGAGCTGAGCCATACAATACAGCTATTCATAGCCTTGCTTAGCCGTGCAAGCGGAGGATCAAAGATCAGAAATCGTATCATTGCCCCAATATGAAGGACTGCCCTAAGGTTTCTTGCAGTGGTGCTTCAGTGCAGTTTCTTTATTTTTTATTTTTAACACAACCCATTTGTTTCCACCCAGTTTTAGCCCATTCATTGCATTGTCCTCAGACGTATCAGTAGCTGGAGATCACTGATTGTCTGTCCACGGAAGGCTATACGATTGGAGGCATATACAATATCCCATGATTGATGAATCCATTAATAAGACCCGAGGCCGATTCTACAAATGCCTTCTAATTTAGTAGTTCTCACACTTTCAAGAGTACTCATTCATTTTACTTCTACTCCACTACATCTCAAAGGCAAATATTGTACTTTTGCTCTACAATAATTATTTGAAAACTGAAAAAGGTACTACGGTAGTTACTTTGAAGATTTTGATTATTATTACAAAACCACTTTAGACTTTAGGCAATTTGAAAATAGCAGATCTACCTGTACAAGCTCACAACTCGTTGCAAAGCATGTTATACATTTGTATTGAATGTATTGTTATACATTAGAAAAATGTGACATGGGACCTTCTGCATAATGAGCACTTTTACTTTTGGTAAGTACATTTTGATGCCAATACCTTATTAGGCTACTTTTACTCAAGTAAATCTTGATACTTTCACTTTTATCTGTGTAATTTTATATTTGAGTTAAAAAGCATTATTTTATACTTTGCTTATTTAAAAATAGCAGATACCTGTATACAAGCTCACTTTGGCCACGCTATGAGATTGTAGATCTGCTATTTATGGCTTGCCAATCTTTGCTTCTGGGGGTCCCTGGAACACAATATTTTGAGATGGGGGGTCCGCAGTCAAATACATATCATTTTGGGGGTCCTTGACATGAGACGTTTCTTTTTTTTTCAGGAAAATTGCCTCAAAATGTTGATACAAATAAGGTTTTATGTCTCCCCTCTGTATAGTTTGCCTTCGGCATTCCAGACCTGCAGCTGAAGGACATCGCTTGCAGCCAGGCCCTGCTGGAGCGTTTCATCATCTTCCCCAGCCGCAGGGGCCTGTTTGGGGTGAGGAACGCCATGTGCGCCCTGTCCCCTCAGAAGCTCCAGAGAGTCGAAGATGTCCTCTACGCCAACATGGACTTCTTCAAAATCTTCAGCCAGGTCAGTGGGAGTGAGAGTTCCACTTCCTCAATGTGTCTGTCTGCTCCATTGCTTTCAGTTTTTGTGTTACTGTTATGGGAGAGTGTGTCTACACTTCACTTATTTTACCCACTTACTGTGTTGAGGTGCAATAATATCCATTGGGACACAGAATCCCTCACGGACTCAAAAACGTCATGCCCCCCCCCCCTTAAAAAAAAAATTAATGCCCAGATAGTTTATGCCCCCGTTTTGTTCAAATATGAAGTCCTGGCATGCATCTATATTGAGATTGTACTATGTAGCAGTTTTAATGACCATACTGATCAAGCAGGTCAGTTAACAAGATTCATTCATAATTAGAGATTCCTTGGGTTACCTCTATATCAGCGGTTCTCAAACCTTTTGATTTCAAGGACCCCCATTACTCTGAGAGTGTACACATGGAACCAAAAGGACCCTTCCAGGTCCATTTGGAACTCAGAGTTCAAACTTGTCAATCATTTAGAACCCCCCCCCTAGAACCCCCTGGGGGTCCCCGGACCCAGGGATGGATTCAGACTCAAGAGGCCCTGGCTGGGCCCATTATTTTTCCTGTTGGTTCATTGTCTTGGTTTTGTTATTCAGTTTCAGTGTGTGCTTGTGTTATCTGTTGACAGTAAAGTCTTCGTCAATTTTCCTTTTACCTCTTGCGTTTGGTTTTGGGTTTTGAGTTCTGCTCAAGGGACATTGGTGTGCTGTGCTAAACATTCGTGTTTTAAGTGTGAGAGGTGGTGTACGGTAGGGCTGCACGACAACATTTCATATCTCAGTATTCATTTTAAGTGTCGCAACAGCCAAGGGAGATATACCGGTATATCGCCTATATCGCAGCACTAGTGTACGGGGCTAGAGCTTGTCGATGCCCACACACGTACTACGAGTGTGATGCATGTGAACCTTAGCTGATTTTAGCCATGTGCTGGAGTATGTGCTTACCTGTCTGGATTTATATTTATATTGGTTTTGAAACTACCTGGAGAAACTCACACCAGAAACAGATCGCTGGTTGCTGTCGGGCAGAAACCTACATATTAAAGTAGCTGATCTGCAAGCTTGAATTTGAGCTTGTAGATCAGCTAGTTTTGCTAATTTTGAAGTGACAATTTTGGACATGTGAGGTTTCCACCCGACAGAGACAATTATTCAGTGTGTGCTGCTGCTCCTGGATGAGTTATGCCTCATTCACACTACAGATATATAGTTGAACGTTTTGCTTGGTAATTCAATGTAATCTCAATGGAAACCAGCTTTAAAGGCTGGATTCCAAGGACAGCCGACATGCCCAGCCTTTAAAGCTGGTTTCCATTGAGATTACATTGAATTACCAAGCAAAACGTTCAACTATATATCTGTAGTGTGAATGAGGCATTACCACTGGTGTTGGAGCACACACACACACTGATACACACACACTTCCAATCAGACCCACACACATACCATTTTTCATTTCTGTCGGGGGTTAAGTATTATCGATGTTTTCCTCCAACCTGTTGTATTCCCCCGGTTACTCATCCTTCTCCCACACTCCTTTTCTCCCACCCTCTCTTTGTCCTTCTTATTCCCAACACCTCCCTCCTATTCCCACTACTGTCTATACCCTGTTTCCTTTGTGCCCGCTTCTGTTCCCTCACTTTAAACCAAAGTCATAATTACAGTCCATATAGACTCTATATGTGTTGCACTCTACAGTATATTATAGAGTATGGTGCTTGTCATGAGGCTTCTAGCTGGGGTGATGGATGTAACCAGATGTTACCGGATAGAACAAAGCATAGAGGAGGCACAAACAAAAACACCACAAACAAGTTTTAGACTATACGCTTAATCATCTATATGCCTTTAAAAGGGCCAACTTGGCCGATTTTGAACATGAATGAATCATGTCGTAGTGTGATGGATGGAAGGAGGATGTGAAAAATCTGACACAACGATTCCCAAAGCGGAATCCTGGAAAGTCCTTTGGTGTCCCTAAAGCGACCCGGTTCGAGGTGTAGTCTTTCCAGTGCCGTAGGGAGGGAGCTCTATTCCAGTGGTCCTCAACCAGTGTGGGTGATGGTGATTTTTTGGGGGTCCCCAGATGATAGTGAAGTGACCATTTATGGACATTTAAAGAGGTGGTGCCATAGTTTTGTACTTTTTCTGTTTTTCATGTGTCTAGGAGGTTGAAAGTACTTCAACCTACTTATGTGTGTTTTTTTTTTAGAAATGATGTATTCTCTTAGTACCGTATTTGTTTGTTTTCTCTTGGAGGCTGCCACCTTGTGGTGAAAAGTGTCAGTTAAAAAACACAGATACTAAGTATGTCACAGTATCAACTCCTCCCCTATTTACCATTCACCCAACACTGTGGGGTGTGGCTATATCAGCTGGGTCACCACCCACCATGCCATCCATGCATACTTAATGAACTGGGGGTGTGGCCACATAAAAACCCAATTCTAACTCTTTCTGTATACTTTTTTGGAAAAAAATGTCCTCCTAGTATAATCATAATACCTGATAATCATGTTTTATAGGGGGGGGGGGGGATCATGGCACCACCTCTTTAAGACCTTTTTGAGATCTTGAAAGAAAGCAAGAAAGAAAGAAAGAAAGAAAGAAAGAAAATAAAAAAGACCCTTACTGTGTCAAAGTAATCAACAAACTATACTATAAAAACTGGTGAAACATTGGCTAAATTGTCAAATAATATAAAAATGACGCAAACATTGTGAAAATAGCCGATCTACAAGCTCACAACGCCTCACACTGCGAGGTGTTGTGAGCTTTTAGATCTGCTATTTTCACAATATCTGTGGAACCGAGTCAAGCTACCGTAAATGTAATGCTTATGAGGGTGATGGGGAGTGACATGCAGCATAGCAAAGGTTGTCGGGATCGGGATCGACTCGAACCCGCGACCCGCTGTCAGCATCAGAGCCTATGTGTATATGCACCTGGACCGGTAGGCCAGCGGGCGCCCCGCTGCCTAAGAGAATTGACAACCACTGCTCTAGGAATAAGGTCCACTGGGCTCTGGAATCGAACCCAGGACTCTCGCTGTCAGGCAACATCAGACAGGGCATATTCAGCGCTGTCGGGGCAGAAACCTTGTATGTCCAAAACCGTTTCATTATTACGGGCAACGACACTATAGTTCTGGGGAAACCTTTTTTTTTTGGATAAACCTTTCCGCTGCCATTGGACATTGTTGGAAAGTGACGTCACTGATTCTGATTGTAGTTGAAATGCATTTGGAATTCAATGGAGGAAAAGTGCAATTGGAATTCAATGGGGGAGCGGAACGCAATGGGGGGAGTGGTGCGAGTAGTGCTAGCTTGGGATTGGCCTGGCTCCACATGACAGATCACCTTGCACCTTGTGGACTAGCCTTGTTAATATAATAATATTAATGGTATGATAGTATATATTATATACTATTGTCTCCATCAGGCCGAAAGGCATGGGGAGACTCCTCCCACACCAAAGCTGTGGGAGGAGTAGCGCGGCAAAATAAAGTTTATCTATCCACAAGTTTCCGCGGGAGTTTACTGGAGACTATCGGGACCAAACTTCCGGGTTTAACAGCAGACATACAAGCTCACGTCGCGTCGCAGATGCAACCCGCTGTGAGCTTGCAAATCGGCGCCGGAAGCTCGGTACAGACGTCTGCGCAATGCACTATGGGGCGTTGGAAACTCGTGGATAAAGATGGAAAGATGGAGGGAATGAAGTCGGACAAGTACTAGTCTAGTTGCCCTGCAGGGCAACCACACTACAACGATCTACAAGCTCACAACAGCTTGTAAATTGGCTATTTTCACTATACTTTTGTTTTGACTCTTGTTTGAAAAAGTTTATGAAAAAAATATAATTTATGATTTATGAAAAAAAAAAAAACATAAAAAGTTGAAATATGGAGATACAAGGTTTCTGCCCAACACCAACGAAGGGTATATGCGACCTCGACCACTCGGAAGCTGCCCTTTGTCCTTTTTTTCTGTGTCACTGGAAGTCAACTTGGATGCAGGAGGTGACTGGACTAACCTCACCTCAGCATTATTATCCCTCTTGGCCTAGTTGTCGTAATGGGCTTAACCGTAGGCTCCGCCCCCAGACAGGCAGCTGACTTGAAAACATGACGCTGTGAGTCTCCTCCTCCTCAAAGTATGGATTCAACAGCAACAATCAGTGGTTGAAAGTGAATGCGTAGATTTTACTGCAGAACAGTTACTTAAAGGGATATTTCACCTTCAAATATGTTTGGGGCTTATATACCTTTGTGAGCACCCCAGACAGTTTTTAAGTTGCTTGATCCAGTATTTGGATATTTAATATTTAATATAGGAAGGGGGTGTGTTTGATGAAATCAAAATGACATGTCTAAATACTGAATCAAGCAACTTAAAAACTGTCCCGGTCGCGGGTATCCACAAAAGCCAGAGTAGGTGTTAAAATTACCCCAAACATGTTTGAAA
Organism: Nannobrachium achirus; assembly: GCF_963921795.1. Lineage (NCBI taxonomy): Eukaryota > Metazoa > Chordata > Actinopteri > Myctophiformes > Myctophidae > Nannobrachium > Nannobrachium achirus. The sequence continues at coordinate 11,028,127 of NC_137814.1, forward strand.
GGGAAATATCCCTTTAAGCACACCTTTTGAGTCCATTTACTTTACTTGAGTATTTCCATTTTTTGATACTTCAAATGTCATCTCAGAGGCAAACATTGACAGCAAAATCTTTGACATTTTGAGTTACTAGTTACTTTGCAGATTTTGATTATTAATACCAAACATGCATTTCAACCACTTGACTTATGCCCCATTTTATACTTTTCAGAAAATAGATTTACAAGTACAAACGTATATAACGTGTCGGAATCACGACGTGTTGTGAGCTCTGCAGTGTGCGTTGCACTACTAATGTATCCTCTGTAGCAGTGTGGTGTGGACACAGACCTTTGTGGTTAACCCATTAGGCCCATTAATCAATAAATGTGTGCATGCGCGCGTGTGTGTGCGTGCGTGCGTGCGCGCGTGCGTGCGTGCGTGTGTGCGCATGTGCGCGTGTGTGTGTGTGTAGTACTACTAAGTCATGGTCATTAATTCTCCCCTTCCTCCAATCATCACTCTACTGACTCCCCACTCCCCAAGACTCTTCCCCTGTTCCTCCCTTCCCATCCTCTCTCTCTCTCTCTCTCTCTCTCTCTCTCTCTCTCTCTCTCTCTCTCTCTCTCTCTCTCTCTCTCTCTCTCTCTCTCTCTCCTCCCAACCTCCCTCCTTCCTTCGTTCATTGAAATGCCAGTGTGTGTGTGTGTGTGTGTGTGTGTGTGTGTGAGGAGGAATGTGTGAGCGGAAGGATATGCCGTTTGTTTTGGCATTCGGGGTTTCCTCCGTAAGGCCCTTGCACTGTGCCCTGCCCCCCCCCCCCCCTACCCCCCAGGCCCTTTCCACTAGCACACCAATATTTAATGCCTTCTCCCCCCGCATAGTAGAAAAGATCAAAGTATGGAATGTTAGCTAATTATGACTTTAGACGGAGGATTTTCATATTAATTTAATCAGCATATTATTATTGCAATGTTTTATTAGTGTGCCTAGGATGAGACAGAGAGACAGAGAGATAATGTACTGTATACTAGAACATTCTTACCACCATATGTTAGCATAGTGCACTGTTTCTCAACATTGAGTCATGGTGACCATAGACCATACATGGGCAACTGGTGGCCCGGGGGCCACATGCGGCCCCCACCTTCACTTCATGCGGCCCGCAGGTTAATACCGTAATACTGATATATTATTGATTTCAGCTGTTACAATTCCAAACATGACCTGCTTTAATTCCGTCAGTCTACAGGGGTTGACACTAAGGCCTCAGAGACACTTGCCCGTCGGGCAAGTACAGGTCATGTTCTACTTGCCCAAAGGTCATGCCCACTTGCCCGAAAAGTAAATTTAGGCGTGGATGGCTTAGGAACAGAACTCGCTTATAAATATGTAAACATCCCAGCCATGTTATTGTAATCACTTGGATTCAAACGCTTGTCTTTCCCATATGAGAAACTAAACAGCTACTGCTCATCCAAAGTGGAACCCCCGCTGGGCCAAGGAAGATAATAGACTTTTTAATACCTCTAAAATGACAAATGAATCATTGGCCAAATTGTCAAATATTAGAGGCAGAAATTGTGAAAATAGCCGATCTACATGCTCACAACGCCTCGCAACGCGAGGCGTTGTGAGCATGTAGATCTGCTATTTTCACAGAACCGTGTTATACAAAATGTAATGCCTCAACTCTTAGTGCTATAGTGTTAGGGGTGGGGGGCAGGGGTTGACACTAAGGCCTCAGAGACACTTGCCCGTCGGGCAAGTACAGGTCATGTTCTACTTGCCCAAAGGTCATGCCCACTTGCCCGAAAAGTACATTTAGTCCATTATAAGATGATAGGTAAGATTTTAATTACCAATCAATTTAACACTTATTGTGCGATAAAATGTCATACCTCAATACCTCCAAATCCCAAATACCTACATAGCTATGATTGAATGTGTATATGGTTTCACACTTATTTTATATTTTTAAGTGTAGCAACAGTAAAAACAGCACATTCTAGGTAAACCGTGCTCTTATTCTACATTTCACAGGCCAGAAGACAGAGCATTCTGGCCACGTTCAGGTGTTTAGACAGATATCTCATGTTGAGTTTATAGACGGTTGCGTCCCCTCTCAAATGAGCACTTGCTCGGTCGGGCAACCTGAAAGCAAACTTCACCTGCCCCAAGGTTTTATTTACCTGCCGGGGGCAGGTGGGCAAGCCTTAGTGTCAATGCCTGGTCTATATTAGTAGCTTAATGACTAGTATAGTAGTGTTAAAATGTGTATTTGTATTTAGGTTCATAAAGTTAACATGAGTATATACCGTAACTAAATGTGTTTGAAATTAAATCAAAATGTTACATTTCAGGATTCCAATTAAAAAGGAACTAAAAATTATCAGGAATCCAATTCAAAAGAAGCAAAAATAGCCGATCTACAAGCTCAAAACGCATCGCAGCGCGATGGGTTTTGAGCTTGTAGATCTGCTATTTTTGCTTCTATTGTATAAGATACTAGAATGACAAAGGAGGACGTAGCAATATGCAATGTGGCCCTCTGGAGTGAAGGTGGAAATATAGTGGCCCTAGCCATCAACAAAGTTGCCCACCCCTGCCATAGACATAGAAAGGTAGACTCCTCCTTCGGCTCTGGGCATGTGCATCGGGGGACCAAGGGAATCACGTGCGTCACACAAAGGGAAGTTGCTAGGCCAATCAGAGGCAGGTGGGGGCGGGCCTTTACGTACGCAGCCTGTAAGAACAGCTGAGCAGCGCAACATCGGAACTGGCTCTGTTGAATTGAATTGTGGTCCTTGGATAAGCCCCGGAAAAGTCGCGCTGTGATTTGCCAGTAGTCACTTGACTGGCAGCGTTCCCTTGGGTTTTCCAGGAAGTCCGGACTACAACTGTTGCACATCGATGATCGCTCCAATGAACTGCAGAGGAGAACAAGGCATCTAGCTTTTTATATCTGTGACGGTGACCACCAGGGATCCAAATAGACCCTCACTTTAAGGAGGGTCTTTAAGGATGTTACAGTGTCAATTGTGGTCTCAGAGACCTTTAAAAAAAAAGGAAAAGATTGCTCAAATCAAATGCAGATCTATGGTCTATTATTTGCATATCAAAATGAGGGTCCTTTTTTTAATACTTTTTATTGCAGTGTTTTCAATTTTCCCACATTTCACATTTCTCATTTCCTGTCCATACCTGCAATTATTTTCATTTTCTTTTCTTTTTTTTCCCTAAACACACATACACAAAGTGAAAAACTAAAACAAAACAACCACATTTGTCCATACATTATGTTAGTTGTCTCTTTTTATGGCTGATCTCACGACCAGACCACCTTAAACAGAATATTTTGCAAAACCTAGCCCGAGCCTCCAATATGTGTCGATGCTACCGTAGGTCTCAGCAATCATTCCCTTTTTCAAACGGCCTGATAATGTGTCCATTTATTCCATCTTCTAATGAAGTCAAACTCCTTATTTCTAATCCTGAAAGTTATTCTCTCCATTTCCAATATTTCCTGAACTGAGGGTCCTTGAAAAGGCACTGACTGGCATAGCATACAAATCCAGAGAAACAGTCCAACATAATTGGAGAAATCAATAAATGACAAGTCAACACTTGAAGGCTATTAGGTTCAGAACAGGTTCCCACAAACATGCAGCTGAGCTGTTGCATAAATGCAGCGGTCTGTCAGGTGTATCTTCCATGAGGGCTGGTGGACTTAACATTTGCATAGATGTTCACCAAAGCTTGAACTGTTAAAAATGCCCAGAGTAGAGACAGGCAAGTCCCAGGAGGGGAGTGAACAAAACTTTACTTACCGAAAATTCTGTTTTATAGTTTGTTGTACACTGGTGTTGTGCTGTGAAAAATATTTCTTAAGTTGAAAGTGGTGTTAACAGCTTCAATGGAGACATTTTAAACTGGGCCAATGGAGTGGCATACAGTGGCCACTGGTGTAAAGTAGTAGTAGTAAGTCTGTTATATTATGCTTGTAACTGTTCTAGAGCGAGGCATTGGAGAATAAGTGTCTCATATTTGTCACATATACTCTCGCTGTATGCTTGTCCAATGTTCTCAAATGAGGGCCCAGTTTTAATTTTGTAGACTAAAACTATGATTAAAGATGTTCGTCAGCTACCTTTTTTCACTGAAAACAAAATTAAAACTAAGCTATGATGACTAAAACTATGACTAAATACTGACAATTTTGTCAACAAATGAAAACTAGATGAAAATGTGGGGGAGGGTCTGGTGGAGAAGACACCCAGTATTATGTGAGCTTGTAGATCGGCACACAGGTACAAATCAGCCATTATGACCCATCAAGGCCTGCCAAAATAACATTTTGTCAACTAAATCAACTGTATATTTAGTCAACTAAAACTAGACTGAAAGTGAAACATATATATGAAAAAAATACAATAATTACATTTAAAAATGCTGTCAAACTGAGCACTGCACAGAGGTGCGAGGACTCACTGAAATTGTTTGACCACCACAGTTTAAAATAAATCTGCTCAGGAGGCACTACTTTCCTTTAATATTTAATGTTATATCCTTCAAAAGCTGGGTTATCATTCATTCATACAGTAGCATCATATGCTAGCTATAAGTGTTTCTCTTGCCGTTTTCTCAGCAAAATATTGTAGTTGGGTAAAGGGGGTATACTGTAGCTACTTGTGTTCCGAAATCAGGATAAGGGGGGTTCTGAAAAAGCAAGTTTGTGAACCGTGCACTGCTGCTAATTCAACAGAATATCTCTTTCTTGACTTCATTTCCCAGATGCCCCAGGTAATGGACCGAGAGGGGATTGACCTGCACCACTGGGGTCGTGTTCTGACGGCGGTGTCAGAGAAGGTCCAGGAGGTAAGTGTCTCTGCTCATGCAACACGTAGGCTACTGTACGCAGTCCTAGGTCACATGACATCCATCTCCCCTGCTCCTGTGCAGTGGTCTTCTGTTGGGACCATAGACGGACGCACCGGTATTTCTCAGGAAACAAGTCTCTTCCTTCGAAGGTCCCTGCTGGAGAAACGCTCACCCATAGCCTGAGTGATGGTGTGTGTGTGTGTGTGTGTGTGTGTGTGTGTGTGTGCGTGCGTGCGTGCGTGTGTGTGTGTGTGTACGGTACGTACTTGTGTTACTATACTTTTGAGGGCCAAATGATTCAGGTTTAGGGATTAGACATTCAGAAGTTAGGTTTAGGGTTAGAGTTGGAGTTACATATTGTTAACCCATTAAGACCTGTGGCCGATTCTGCAAATGCCTTCTAAATCAGTTAGTAGTTTTAACAATCTTTGAATAGCCAATCCTAAAATCTAAAATGACACAGGTGCTTTTAAAAAAAAGTATAGTAACACAAACGTGTGTGTGTGTGTGTGTGTGTGTGTGTGTGTGTGTGTGTGTGTGTGTGTGTGTGTGTGTGTGTGTGTGTGTGTGTGTGTGCGTGCGTGCGTGCGTGCGTGCGTGCGTGCGTGCGTGCGTGCGTGCGTGCGTGCGTGCGTGCGTGCGTGCGTGCGTGCGTGCGTGCGTGCGTGCGTGCGTGCGTGCGTGCGTGCGTGCGTGCGTGTGTGTGTGCATGCTTTCGCGTGTGTTTGTGTGTGTCATGCTGTCCCGGTCCTTCTCACTGAATATTACATTAAGCCACTCAGTTCAATAAAATAGTACTTCTTCTTTGACCCTCCCGGAATAACCAAACTCTTTGACCCCCTGCTATCATTTGATGTTTGGTATACTGTATGTATGTATGTATGTATGTATGTATGTATGTATGTATGTATTTATGTATTTAGGTCACAGAATGAATGCAAGGGTGAGCGAGAAAGATAGACAGAGAGAGAGTGAGGAATATTGGCGCATGCATGCCACCGCATACCTGCATGGAATGACAATTACTGTATATCAATGCAGAATACACACACACACACACGCACACACACACACACACACACACACACACACACACACACACACACACACACACACACACACACACACACACACACATACACATACAGAAAACAGGCAATGTGTGCTTTGGCACTTTCTCTGTATCCCATCATAATTTCGGTCAGGGGTGAGAGAGAGTATGAGAGAGAGAGAGAGAGAGAGAGAGAGTGAGAGAGAGAGAGAGAGAGAGAGAGAGAGAGAGAGAGTGTGTGAGTGAGTGAGTGAGAGAGAGTGAGAGAGAGAGAGGGAGAGACATTCCTTGGAGGTGACATACAGTATCCTGTAGGTGGGACCTCCATATCACCGTGGTGACAGAGAGGCTGGCCAAGTGCTACAATTCCCCACCTCTCCTTCCTCAGCTTGAAGTGTGTGTGTGTGTGTGTGTGTGTGTGTGTGTGTGTGTGTGTGTGTGTGTGTGTGTGTGTGTGTGTGTGCGTGCGTGCGTGCGTGCGTGCGTGCGTGCGTGCGTGCGTGCGTGCGTGCGTGCGTGCGTGCGTGCGTGCGTGCGTGCGTGCGTGCGTGCGTGCGTGCGTGCGTGCGTGCGTGAGTGCGTGTGTGACCAGTCCACACATATTTTCTATTCTTTGTTAGGCGATTTCTGTCATTTCTGTCACAAATTGAACTCTAGAGCAGTGGTTCTCAATGTGGGGTTCAGGGACCCCCCGGGGTCCTTTTGGGGGGTTCCAGAGGGTCCCCCTGCAAAAGTAGTTAATATAGCATCACAATCATTTTAGTATCTCTCGCTATTAAAGATCGACAAGCTCACTTTGTGCCGTGCTGCGAGCTTGTAAATCTGCTATTTTTGAACGTTATTGAAAAATACGATCTTTGACATTTTAACTGCAAACGGGCGCCAGTGGCTCAGGAGGGAGAGCAAGCCGCTTGGGAAACGGAAGGTTCCCAGTTCCATCCCAGGCTCTCTCAGAGTTAGTGTCTAAGTGTCCTTGAGCAAGGCGCTGAACTCCTAATTGCCCCCGATGAGCACGTTGGTGCATGGTTTCCTCCGCCATCGGTGTATGTATGAACGTGTGTGTGTGAATGGGTGAATGTAATGCACAATCATTGGAAGGCGCCTTGGATAAATGTGCTGCTATATACCGGTAAATGCATAACGTTATTCATTTACCATTGTGATAACAGACTAATTAATGTTGATGTGACCGAGGTGAGATCACAAACTATGATCTCACAGAGTCCGTAATAAGGCTCTGCGCGGGGGGCACTCCATTCTCAACTGACAACGACCCCTGAGGGAAGTTGTAACAGATACGGCCCGTTTTCTTTTGCGGAGGGAAGCAATACACGGAGTGGAGAACTGCTGTTGGTCGGGGGTTATTTTGGTCCTGTCAATAGGAGGATATTTGGTCCACCCTCAGACCTTCTCCTCTTCGTTTGAGGAGAGGTGTTCTCTTCTGTTTGTTTATGTTTCAAGCTATTGTTGTCTTGCGAGTGTTTATGCGCTCAAGGTCGCACGACGTGACTGAGTGAAGATCCGCATAAACTAAAACTTCAAAGAAATGTCGTCGTGGACTGTGAAATGGTCACGTGTTGAGCCAATGATTAATGTGCACCCATCAACAGATCCTGATTCCTGAGTGGTGATTTAACTTTGAGGGTCAGGGATTTTACAGTGTAATTCTACTGGTCAATCTGTGAATTAGCATTGTTGATTAATTGCCACCATAATTCAATACACCATAATTGCCATTATGGTGTATTGAATGCCGTTGATTCTATAGTTTAAGTACTAGCAGACACAGAGCAAGTTGTAATTGTAACCAATACACAGTCGAATCCTCTAAATCTGAGAGTGTACAAAATAATGAAACCAAATGGACCCTCGTGGATCTATTTGGTTACATTTGCACACTCATATTTACAATTGGATACAACCAATAGAAACCATTAGGAAGCAGTGACAACAGATAACAGAAATAGCAAGCATCCAGAAATGTATCTATTTCCGCATTTTTACAATTAATAAACAACGTGTTGCATTCTAAAATATCAGTGATCGCTAGCAGGGTTCCCTTTTGAGTGGTACTTCCCTATAAACTGTACCTAAGTCCTCTCTATGGAGAATAACATTGGGTCCACTGGCGCCTAACTCTGTCCCCACTAGGGGGAGCACAAATCTGGGTGAGATCCAGAATGAAATTCTGGTATTTTCGGGTATAAAGTCGTCTGAAACGGGTTTCCTTTATTAAATCATATTTTTCCGTTCACAATATTATTTCGGGTGTCTTTGGGACAAAATAGCAGATCTACATGCTCAAATCTGTGTTATACAAGATGTAATTCCTCAACTCTTAGTGCTCGTAGGGTGGGGGGTCCCCAGTTAAAATATGATTATTTCGGGGGTCACAGCCTGAAAAGGTTGAGAATCACTGCTTTACACCACTGCCAACACGGGTCACAGCTTGATGAAGACGTCTGTCTGCCTGTGTTCTTCTTCACTGTTAGCTGCTGGAGAGGGACAGCTCCAAGGACCTGCTGAAGGCTCTGTATCCTCTGTTCCAAGAGGACGGGGCTGCGTCGTCCTCCGTCACCCAGCTCATGTCCACCGCGTCGGGCCTGTTCTGTGGCCACCCGGAGGGAGGGGGCTCCAGGGTGCTGTCCTTCAACTGGTATGAGGACAACAACTACAAGGTCTTCCTGGGGGTCAACGGCACCAAGGGCCACGACTACGTCTACGACACCTCTGCAAGTGAGTGAACATGGAAGTGGGGTCCAGGGGGTTGATGGACTCTAAGGGTTTGCCGACTGCCCGTGGCAAGTAAAAAAAACGTTCTGACAAGTGGAGTTTGCTTTCACATTTGCCCGATGGGCAAGTGCATTCTGTCTTCATTGAATATTGGCTATTTACGAAGACCTTTTTACAACTAGCAGTTGCACTCATTCTGGTTTTTCAAAGTGACTGTCGCCACTCGGCAGTTTAATATCGATTGGATTTACAGTAACATCTTTTCAACAAGCGCAAATTTTACCATCATTTTATAATGGGCGATTAACTTTTCGAGCAACTGGGCATGACCTTTGGGCAAGTAGACTTGTCGTACTTGCCCAAAGGTCAAGTATGACCTGCCTAAGTGCCTCTGAGACCTTAGTGTCAACCTTTGGCAGATCGCAGGGAGTATAAAGCTGAATGAAATCTCACCACTGTGAAATGTTGTTAGTCCAAGTCCTAATCCGTGATTTGTGTGTAGCTGGTCTTCATAGCAACATCCAACCTTCTGTGAAGGAGAACAATGCTAAAGTTAAATCTAATGATAATGCTAATGCTCTCTAGACATATTATATCTATTTCACCTGTACAGTCCAACAAAAAAAGCCTTCTGATAACATTTTAGGTGAGAAATAGGACATGCCGTTGCTCAATATTCCTTCAAGGACTCATTTAAAGGTTTATTAATAGTATATTCTGTAGCTTCCATGCAGTATGGGGGAGTCTTTCATGATGCAATGACACTATGACGATCACCAAGTGACGATGGAGGTTATATAAAAAAAAGTACCAGGTACCTGCTACGTTCGCCTATATGGAAACCCAAAAACCAAGTGGAGTGGAGTACCTACTCCTCACCGTGTAAAAGCACCATTACCATGGCCTACATATCTCACTGTATTTTCTTTAGCCAGACAGAAGAGAGGAGGGAAACTAGAATGTAGACAGTGCACACAGAACACAGGAAAAGAGGGATTGTCGAGGATTCTGTCCTAATCCAGCTGGGGTTCCATGTGGATCCGGAGATCGTCCTTAAGCACTATCCCAATAGGCTACTAGACGTATCTACATACCTATCAACAGAACCTGCTGTACTGCAGCACTGTGGCTGTGACGTGCATTGAGATAGACGTACTGGGCATGTCCCCCAAAACAGACTTATAGACCCCATCTGGTACAAAACTATAACATTCTGTGTGTCAGTTTAATCCAGTTAAACTAGATTTTACAGGATTTTATACAACAAATACTAAGAATTATTAATATAGGAACTACTGTTTTACTTAAGTTTGATGGGTTGGGACTGTTCATTGTTCTATTTTTTTATTTGATGAGCCAGCCTCTCCCCTTTTCCTATTCATTATTTTATAATTTCGTACTTGTTGTTGAAGACAGCATGTGGTCTAGTTGTCTACTTTTCACCATCGTGTTACGGAAATAGCAGATCTACTACAAGGCCATTGTGAGCGTGTAGTTCTGCCTACAAGTTCTGACTTTCCGCGACATGCCCAAACTGAAGACACCAGGGTTACTGTGGTTAATCATTTTGTCACTGTCGGGCAGAATTCCTTGTATCTCTAAGTTACACATTTGTATTTAAGTAAAGCCCTGCTTCAAGACTGTTGCACAAAACTAGTGAAAATAGCCGATCTACAAGCACACAACGCCTTGCACCGTGAGGCATTGTGTGCTTGCAGATCAGCTATTTTCTCTATTTTAAATATATTTTTTAAAATGATTGCGACCGTCAGGTCGCATTTACTACCAAAACCTCCACCGGCTGTCTGTCAGTCAGTCAGTCTGTCTGTCTGTCCGTCATGTCACACTTTCCCCAACTCATATCTCCGCCACCGTTGCCCCAAGACATGCCAAACTTTGCACACACACTCCTTGCCTGCCAATCCACAACCTCCACCTCTCACGTCATACGGGCAGCCATAGTTACACCTGGAATGTTGAATCTCCATAATATATGGAGATAACCTACGCATCACACAAAGTCTGACCTCACCAGCCCATACTTGGGCATGGACGACTTATATCTCCATATACGGAGATGGCCATATATGGAGATACGATGACATCACAGAGTCCACAGCTGATGATGTGGCGTGATGTCATACAATACACAAACAAGCCCTAAGCTATAAGCTTAGTTGATGCTGGCGATAAGGTCTGAGTCGAGGAATGCTCTCTTCCCTGGTAAATACGAAACAAACGTTTTTGGACATATAGGTTTTCCACCCCACAACAACGATTTACACAGTATGTGTTCACTGAACTCATCTTGCATGTTATTAAACCCTCTGCTCCTGTCTCCTCAGCACCGTTCTGTAACAGCCTGATGCAGAGGCTGGAGTCCAACCCCATCACCAGGATCGCGTGGAAGTCGGTGAAGCCCCTGCTGGCGGGAAAGATCCTCTACAGCCCTGACTCCCCTGCCATCCGCAAGATACTAAAGAGTGTAAGAGAGGCAACGCAACCAGGGGCGTCACACCAAATTCTGGGCCCTGGGTACAAGGATTCACTGCGGGCCCCCCATGAATGTTAACTATTGAAAAATAGCAGATCTACAAGCTCACAGCGCGGCACCGAGTGCCGCGCTGCGAGCTTGTAGATCTGCTATTTTTAGAAAAATTGTGAAAATGTGTGCAAGAAACCCATGTTTCCATGTCAGTGATGCTCAAACTTTTTCATGTGAAGGACCCCCAAAATGATATGAATTTGGCCACGGACCCCCATCTCAAAATATTTAGTTCCAGGGCCCCCCCACCCCCGGAAGCAAAATTTGAGTTACAAATGTTCGCTTAAAAAATACATATTCAAAGATTTGCACACATTTTCACGACTTTTCAAAAATAGCAGATCTACAAGCACACAACGCCTTGCACTGCTATTTTTCAATAGCTAAAGTTATTAGGGCCCCTCCACCTTGGGCCCCAGTAACTCAGTCCCACTTTCCTACCCCTTGTGACGCCCCTGAACACAACACCTCCTCCAGGCCAGCCCCCCTCTCACCTCTGGGGTTCACTCTGTCCCTCGTCTCCTTCTCTCTCTCTCTCTCTCTCTCTCTCTCTCTCTCTCTCTCTCTCTCTCTCTCTCTCGTTTTCCTCCCCATTTCGCATACTTCTTTTTTTCTATCCCTTTGTATGTCTCTCCCCCCCCTTTACTGAGGTCTCTTGATACCACAGTGCATTTCTTTGCCTCTATCTCTCTGTCTCTCTCTCTCTCTGTCTCTCTCTCTCATTCTCACGCAGGGCCATGTGCACAACTCGTCGCCGTGTCACAATATATTACATTATATAGCCTATAGCCTACATGTAATGTAATATTATGTCCCGTGGCTCCCGTGGCAATATAAACACTTTCCCTCTATCTGTGAGCAACTCCACCACAGTGCATTTCTCTCTCTCTCTCTCTCTCTCTCTCTCTCTCTCTCTCTCTCTCTCTCTCTCTCTCTCTCTCTCTCTCTCTCTCTCTCTCTCTCTCTCTCTCTCTCTCTCTCTCTCTGTCTGTCTGTCTCTCTCTCTCTCTCTCTCATTCTCTCTCACTACATGCCCCCACCCTTCTCAGGAATGAGCTGACTAGAAAACTCAAGTGGACGATGGGGAGGGTGGTTGTGTGGGTGTGTGGAAGGAGGGAAGGAGGAGGAAGAGGAGGGGCAGCAGAATTCAGGGCTAAACCAAAAGAGTGGGCGCGCAGCACAAAGAGCAGGAACAGATCGCTTTGTCCCGTCCATCACTGCTGACGGAAAACAGATGTGAGGAGGATTAATTCCCCTGTCGATGAGAATCTAACTTATAGTCACACTTATAATGACCTTATCAGTGACACCTCCACCTGATAGGTGACCTGCTCACCTAAACCAGGGGTCTTCAACAGGGAGTCCTCAGAATCACTACAGGGGGTCCACCAAATCGTTGTGTGATAGGAGCTTTTTTTTTTTTTTTTTTTTACAGTAGTCCTGGAATCCCCATTCTGAGGGGAACATTAGCCGAAAATAGCCGATATACGGTACAAGCTGTGGGTAGCCACATGTTGAGAACCACTGGTCTATACTCTATAGTCTATAGCAGGGGTCCTCAATGTTTTCAGGCCAAGGACCCCTTAGTTGAGAGAGGGATGAAGCAGGGCAATATACTCTATAGTCTATACTGACCACATTGGTATCCTTTTTTACCCTCTTTACACCCAAATGTCTTTGACCAGCAGAAATCCTCTGCTGGCATGAAACCGCTTCACTCTCATTGAAATGCATTGGCGGAACGCGGATTCCACTCTCATAGGTATTTTGAGAGTGGAGAGTATTGATACTTTTACTTGAGTAAAACATGTGTGTACTTCTTTTATGACCGCATGTCACCCAGGCGTCCCCAGGGATTGTCTCTCGGTGTCTCAGATATTATATAATCCCTTCTCCTCTCAGGAGGATACCATGAAGGGGAACGCCCACTCAAAAACAACAGCAAAACAAAACAAGTGTTGTCACTTACAAGGAACAAGGAACCAGGAAGTTTTTTTATTCATTGTACAGTATTAGGCAGTATTAGTGGCTCTGCAGGTGTCTAGTGAGTCTAAGAGAGTATATTTCTGTGTGTGTGTGTGTGTGTGTGTGTGTGTGTGTGTGTGTGTGTGTGTGTGTGTGTGTGTGTGTGTGTGTGTGTGTGTGTGTGTGTGTGTGTGTGTGTGGCTAATATGGCAAACCGCTGGACAGATCTGTGCCACATTTCTTGTGCACACTGCCAGTAGACTAACTTAGCACCTATTGCCTACACTATTCTTTTTACGTTTTATACTTGAAACTGAAATATTTGACTTTAATGTGGGTCATGACCGAAAGAATGATATCGTGGACACAAGTGGCCGAAATGAGTTCTTCCTCACACACAGGTGACTGGCGTCTCCCTTGGGGACAGTTCAGTCACCCAGGAGAGACGTGGAGCAGAGCCGCTGCTCCTTCACGTGGAAAGGAGCCAGTTAAGGTGGTTGGAGCATAATGGTCACTGTCGGGCAGAAACCTCTTATCTCCAAGTTTAAAATTTGTACTTTTTTCGCAAAGTGAAGCCCTGCTTCATCATACAAGGCTGTCGCACAAAAGCCGTGAAACAGCCGATCTACGAGGCGTTGTGTGCTTGTAGATCTGCTGTTTTCACTAGCTTAAATCATTTTTAAAATCATAAATACAAACAAACGGTTTTGGACATACAAGGTTTCCACCCGACAACGACGATATACAGTGTGGATGCTTCCTGAGCATGTCCGACAGAGGTCCCCTGGGCGCCGTCGTCCCATTGGGAGGAGGCCCTGGCCTGGGGCAGACCAGGGACCACATGTGGGGATTATGATCTCCCGGATGGCCTTGGGACGCCTCGCCATCCCCCCAGTATGAAGTGGTTAACCCTGGAAAGAAGGTCTGGAACTCTCTGCTGGAACGACTTGCCCCATGACCTGACTCCAGAGAAGTGGTTGAAGATGAAGATAATTGTATATGTCAATGGGGCTCTGATTGGAAAAGGAAAAAAAAAACACTGGACGCACACCATTCCCATGTGGATCCCAATGATGTGTTCCCTTTTATCGATGTGTAACGTAACGGTATTCAACTGCAAATCAGGATCTGTTTTAAACTGAGCGCGTTCATTTGTCAGTGCTGTATACGTATGTATCGGTAGGTGAATCTGTTTGTATTCATGTGTGTGCGTGTGCGTGCATTGCGTGTGTGTGTGTGTGTGTGTGTGAGTGTGTGTGTGTGTGTGTGTGTGTGTGTGTGTGTGTGTGTGTGTGTGTGTGTGTGTGTGTGTGTGTGTGTGTGTGCGTGTGCGTGCTACAGGCCAACACTACGTTTGAGGAGCTGGAGAGACTACAGAGCATGTTGAAGGCATGGGAGGAGGTGGGACCTCAGCTCTGGACCTTCTTCCACAACAGTGTCCAGATGAACATGATCAGGGTAAGATGTGCACTCTCGCACGCACGCACGCACGCACGCACGCACGCACGCACGCACACACACACACACACACACACACACACACACACACACACACACACACACACACACACACACACACACACACACACAAACACACACACACCGCTCAGCCTGGCAGCCCTTAAACCTTTCATAAAATGTCAGTTTGTTTTATATTCCACATTCCACAATTGCCCCTGCAGGACACCTTGAGAAACCCCACAGTGAGAGACTTCTTAGACGAGCGGATGGAGAACTCTGGCTTCAACACCAAACACGTTCTCAACTTCTTATACAACGGCCCAGATGTGGACAGGGCACCAGGGATGCCCAACTTCGACTGGAGAAACATCTTCAACCTGACCGACCAGATGATTCGCACCATCAACCAGTACGGAGAGGTATGTCCGTCTATCCATATCCATGTTTGAATGGTTTAAGACAGTATATTATTTTATTGGTTTTGATGAGGTTTGGAGCTTCTGGGCGGCATTGGCTCAGGGGTAGAGTGACTGGTAGAGCGGCTGTATGGAGAACCGCAAGGTTCCCAGTTCAATCCCGGGCTCGCCCAGAGTTAGTGTGGAAGTGTCCTTGAGCAAGACTCTGAACCCCTACTGTAATTGCTCCCGATGTGCTGGTTGGAGACAATGCATGGTTTCCTCCGCCACTGGTGTATGAATGTGTGTGTGAATGGGTAAATGTAAATGTAAAACGCTTTGGAATAAAGCGCAATATAAATGCACCATTTACCATTCTGGTCCTTACGGGTCAGTTTTTACAGTAAGATTAACACGCGTGGGTCATTACCGAAAGAACAAGATCACGGAATACAAGTGGCCCAAATGGGTTTTCTCAGGAGGGTGGCTGCCTGGCATCTCCCTTCAGGACAGGGTGAGAAGCTCGGTCATCCATGAGAGACTTGGACTCTTGGAGTAGAGCCGCTGCCCCTTTGTATAGAAAGGAGTCAGTTGAGTTGGCTCAGCAGGCATCCGAGAGGTTGCCTCCTGGTCACCTGCATCGGCAGAAAAAGTCTGAGGGGACCAGTGACACTCTGCTCCCTCAATACCCCACTCTTTAAAGGCCATTGAGCAAGTCACGTACCGGTAACTCCCAAGTCCCAACTACTCCAGTGGAGCAGCTCAGTGGCTGTCATATACAGTATAAAACTGTGGCAGCTCCCTGGTGTGAATGTGTGTAAACTGTGAGGGTGTGAAGAAGGAAATGTTGCTGGAAATAAGGAGCTTGAATTCGTTGCTCAGCAAACACATCGTCACTGTCGGGCAGAAACCTTGTTTCTCCAACTTTCAAATGTCTACATAAAGCCCTGCTTCATCATACGAGACTGTCGCACTAGTGAAAATAGCAGATCTACAAGCACACAGTAGATCGGCTATTTTCACTATTTTAAATCCTTTTTTAAATGATAAATGCAAAACGAACGGTTTTGGACATCCGACAGTGACGATATAATCCTGGATAAATAGCCATGCGGTGCGTTTTGTAAGCGCGGCCCTCAGGCGTGCAGACAGGGAGCATCGGTCTTTCCATGCTCCCAGCAGACGGCAGCCAGGGTCCCCTGGAGATGGAGCGAGCCACTTAGCGCAGCCCCACAGAGGCTCTCGCTCCCGTCCAGCTGGCTGAAAGGCCAGGAGGACAAGCCTGTTGTCAGCCCCTCTCGGTGCTGCCTTTGTGGGACCCTCGTGATAAAGTGGAGGGTGGGCGGGAGCCGAATGTTTTTTTTTGTGTGTCTGGCCTCACATAGAAACGGACCCCCACGCCGGACAGATAAAAGAAGGCAAATCACCCTTATCCATCCTTCATCCCCTCCTTCATCTCCTCCCCCGCTCTCTCTTTTTCTGCATTCTGTCTATCTATTTACGATTCGAATAGGGGAAGTGGGGGTGAGATGAGGCTCTTGCAGAAGGCCCTATCGGTGGTGCTACCATCTCAATTTTGGTCTTTGTCCAGCAGGGGCCCCAAATAATAAAGCCTTGTGGTTTGCCGCCAAACAAGCCCAAGTGATTTGGCCAATTAGATACGGCTGTCAGATAGCATTTGGACAGGACAGCCAGCACAGTTACCACTGGGTCATCTCACTCGGCCAGGGGTGTGTTTCTCACACTGAAAGACCATTTGAAACATGTGTATCGTGAGATACAAACCCTCATCTCTGGCTTGTGTGAGTGTTATTGTGTGGTGAATGTATGGTCCTATACAGGGATGAATGGAGGGCAGACTCGAGCGCTCCTTTGAGTGCTCAGAGGGCATTGTACAGTAATGTGAATGGAGACATTAGCCACGCTTTGCATCCAGCGAGGAGGGCGGGAGGGGCCTTCCTTCGCAGCAGAGGAGGAGCCGTGCCGCAGTGTGCACGATGTGCATGCGTGCGTGCACATGCATGCATGTTGCGTGCCGGCATGTATTATTTATGGGCAAGAGTGTGTGAGTGGCCGTGCACATGTCGTCGTTGTCGGGTGGAAATCTTGTTTGTCCAAAACCGTTGGTTTTGCATTTATCATTTTAAAAATGATTTATACTAGTGAAAACAGCCGATCTACAAGCACACAACGCCTCGCACCACGAGGCGTTGTGTGCTTGTAGATCTGCTGTTTTCACTACTTTTGTGCGACGGCCTTGGATGGTGAAACTTGGAGATACGAGGTTTCTGCCCGACAGTGACGATGTGTGTGTGTGTGTGTGTGTGTGTGTGTGACTGTGTAGTCTCCACGGAAGACATTGCAGGTCAGATTTTCCCATGTCTGTGCAGTGAATGAGGAGGGTTCTGTCAGGACTGAGAGGCCGCGTAGCGTTGAATTCCCGTCACACTCATATTATCTGCCCACTCTGGGCTATGCTTGTCAATTGATTCTAAATTGGGTAAATGCCACGTACTCCTCTTAGAGTCTTGTGGTAAGAAAACATGATCAAAGAGCAGCATTGTAGCCAGTGGCCAGAGCAGGAATTTCAAGGAGGCCCATGACGGCCGTGCCCCCTCATTTTGGCCTTGTGCCCTTCGAAAAAGGTTAACCGTTGCTGTTCGGGCAGAAACCTCTTATCTCCATATTGTAACTTTTTGTGATTTTTCACAAATTGGCATCACGGCGTCACACAAAACGTATAAAAAAAAGTAGTGAAAGTGTGGAACACGGCACGAAGCGACGCGTTTTGAGCTTGCATATCTGCAACTTGGATTTTAATCCTGAAAAGTAACAGTTTTGGACATATGAGGTTTCCACCCGATAGAGACGATAATTATGCCCTGAGGCCACAGTAGCCTTGATGCCCTGCCTGCCTGCACTGTCCCAGCGCCCCAAGCAGCTGATTTCACCATTTTATGCTCTGCCTCTTTCCTGCAAACGCGTACAGTATTTCCACACAAGTTTTTGTTGGTATTCTGAATTCTTAATGGGCAGCAAGTGAAAAGCTGCACTGCACACACATAACTGGGTTCAAGGTCTTAATTGGAGTCTATTAATTCCAATGGAAGAGTGAACGTGAACACAGCTTCTGAACCATTCTTGAGTCCCATCGTCACTTAATTAAATATTGGACCAGATCGTCACAAGCCACACAATCTTCCCAAGATTTTCATACCAAAATAAAATCAACGTTGCTTTCGACCTCACCCTGCCCAGTAACACACTCTTGCAGGATCTGGCACTAAACATACCGGTAGGACTTTTGCAAGATTTGCAGACAGACGCTGGCGTCCACTTAGGAGACCATTTTCCCGTCTTCAAACAAGTCCAGGAAACTCTTAATTATTCCAGGGCTGAACGTGTGTAGAGTATGAACTGTTGACTCAGGAGTTTGTACAATAATGTTAATTTGGTAACTTTATTTCTTTATTTCACTTCACTTATTCTTTGTACATATCCTTAACCATTTAGTTCATTAAATACATACATTAATACTTTTTTTTTTACTCCAAAAATTGACAACACGCCAGGTGGCCTTTCCCCTAAAGAACGATGAAATTCCAGGCCAGGGTGAGGCTACCGGTATGTCTTCTTTAGCCACATTATGCCAGTCACAGCTGCATCAGCACTATAGAAAACCATAGCTTTAGTGACTGATGTATTGTCATACAGAGGTAGAAGTGCATTCATAGGCCTGTTTGAATCTTTGGTATGTCATATCTAACTCATATCTAACTGTCATATCTAACTCAATTATACAACAGGTAGTTCTGACGAAGCAATCTGACTGGATGAAATAGCTCTCTACCTGTGTGAATAATGACCATATACCACACGGGTCCCTTTCTACCTGTGTGAATAATGACCATATACCACACGGGTCTCATCAAACAAAGATATCAGCTGTGCTGGCCGCAAAAGAGCTGAAGCGCTCCCTCTCCCAACACTATGATAGGCTAGGCTAGCAGTTTTCATGTGAAGTTCAGTAGCTGAATGTGGCTTTAAAAGATTACACATTTCTATCAAATATCTTAATTACAATGAAATGAAGTTGACATGTTTTTTTAAGGGCAACTGTTTTATAATCACCCTACCGTGTAATATTGCTTTAATAACTCACTCAGTCACTCACTCAGCATTGCAAGCTTGTACATATTCTATTTTTGAATTATTTTCTGATGGAGGTCTGTGGCCAAATACATATTCATATGGTGGTCCCTTGACGTTGCCACTGCTGTATACTACTTTAAGATTATGAGCTAGATCATACATGGGCAACTGGCGGCCCGGGGGCCACATGTGGCCCTCACCTTCACTTAATGCTGCCCGCAGGTTAATATCTGAATACTGAGATAATATTGATTTCAGCTGTTACAATTCCAAACATGCAAACATGACCCGCTTTAATTACTTCACTCTATAGTAGTAGCTTAATGACTAGTACTAGTCTTTTTTATGAACAATGCATTTGTATTTAAGTTCATAAAGTGGACATAAGAACATATAAATGCATTGGAAATTAAATAAAAATGTTACTTTTCAGGATTCCAATTCAAAAATAGCCAAAAAAGAATTCAGGATTACAATTCAAAAATAGCAAAAATAGCAGATCTACAAGCTCAAGCGCAACGCGACGCGTTTTGAGCTTGTAGATCGGCTATTTTTGCTAATTTTGACTGTATGCATTGCGGCCCTCTGGAGTGAGTGTGAAAATATAGTGACCCTCTCCATCATCAAAGTTGCCCACCCCTGAGGTAGATGATATAACTCCAATCTCTCTGCTCTCTCTCTCTCTCTCTCTCTCTCTCTCTCTCTCTCTCTCTGGGCCCTCACAGTGTGTCAGCCTGGATAAGTTCGTGGCCTACACGGACGAGTCTCAGATGACCCACCAGGCCTTGTACCTGTTGGAGGAGAACAAGTTCTGGGCCGGCCTGGTCTTCATGGACGTCTACCCCTGGACCGCCAAGGTGCCCCCGCACGTCAAGTACAAGATACGCATGGACATCGATGCCGTGGAACGCACCAACAAGATCAGAGACAGGTGGGTGGAGTCTCAACCACTGAACCCTGTGGCATCCCTATGTTGCATGTCATTATACTGTAGGCCAGTGGTTCCCCAACTGTAGAAGATTCTCTGGGGTCCCCATAGGATTAGCCTAACGTGCAACATAGTTTTCTCACTCAACAATAAGCAAACCAACATACAGTATATGTGTATGCAGGGTATCTGCACATTACTAAGTTACAATTTAGACCTTTACGACCGTTTTAATACCAAATTGGCCAAATTGTCGAATATCATGCAAGAAAGAGGCAAACATTGTGAAAATAAACGATCTACAAGCTCACAACACCTGGCATTGAGGTGTGAGGCGTTGTGAGCGGTAGTTCAGCTCTAACCCTACAGTAAGAGGGCCTGAAAGGTTTGGGAGCCCTTGCTGTGATGGTGAACATTTTAATAAAATGTTAACTCAATTAGCGCCGATCCCGAGAATACTCGTGAAAAATATTCGAGTAGCACATGGTGCCGATCCCGAGTATACTCGCGAAAAGTACTCTATTACTGTAACGGCGGTTCTCCTATCCTGTAGCCTGGCGGAAGGTCCTGAGACGATCGCCCTCGCCGATTCATCATCATCACGGATCCACGAGCACAAAATAGTAATCCCATAACATTGAGGCAGACGGGGAATCTCATCTTTAATGTCCATTATCTCAAAACAACACTTTTAAAGGGAGGATGGCAGTAGATTCTCGCTTATATAACACATGTTGAAAAGCACCGATCCGCCATTACACAACAGTATGTTGATGACGAGCGATTCCGGTGAATGACGTGATGACGTCAAACCGGAAGTGTTTACGCTATGGACTTCTGGCCTTCAAAATAAGACAACGGTCGTGGATGCAGCCTGCGGGAGGCACGCTGGACATTTTAATCCGTTAATTTCAGGAGCACTAAATGAGTTAAAACTAAAAGTTATCGAAATTATTTACGAAAATCGACGATATAATTTTGAAGAATTTTGTTTGATGTTCAAGTTTGTATTTTTATTCGTAACTGCTGTGCACAGCGCAGGTACATAAGGGTACAAATATTTTTAGGTTCAGACAGCATGGCGTTTTTCCTCTGGCCTTTAGGGTAGTTTTTTTAAGATAACAAAAAAAAGGTGTTGGACAGACAAGAGTCATGGCAACCTGCACATTAGATTTTGAGATCATAACGTGTGTGTGTGAGTGAACATTCTAGTCCCTAAGGGTGGTACACGAGGTTAAGGACATGGGGTCACCAATACAGCAGGGGTGTCGCACCAAATTCGGGGCCCTGGGTACAAGGATTCACTGTGGGGCCCCTGTGCTTTAACTATTGAAAAATAGCAGATATACAAGCTCACAGCGCGGCACCGAGTGCCGCGCTGCGAGCTTGTAGATCTGCTATTTTTGAAAAATCATGAAAATCTTTGAATATTTCAAATCCTTCTGAGGGTTTTTTTTGAAAAACCTATGTTTCTATGTCAGTGGACTCAAACCTTTTCATGTGAAGGACCCCCAAAATGATATGTATTTGGCCACGGAACCCCATCTCAAAATATTGAGTTCCAGGGACCCCCCCAGAAGCAAAATTTGAGTTACAAATGTTCGCTTAAAAAAATACATATATTCAAAGATTTGCACACATTTTCACGACTTTTCAAAAATAGCAGATCTACAAGCTCACAGCGCGGCACCGAGTGCCGCGCTGTGAGCTTGTATATCTGCTATTTTTCAATAGCTAAAGTATAAAATAATTAAGGCCCCTTCACCACCTTGGGCCCTAGTAACTCAGTCCCACTTTCCTACCCCTAGTGACGCCCCTGCAATACAGTATCTGTGGCCGGGGATCCTCCCGTGAGCTGCTTATTGTCTCCACCAGCCGAAGGCTGAGGGAGAGTATGTTTTCCCCTACATCCGTCCGTCCGTCCGTCCGTCCGTCCGTCCGTCCGTCCGTCCGTGCGTCCGTCCGTCCGTCCGTCCGTGCGTGCGTGCGTCCGTGCGTCCTCGCAGTTTGTGAGCAGTTAATCTCAGTCACCGTTGGCCCGATCGCTGCCAAACTGAGCACACACACTCCCTGGATGCCAATCTAGAACCTCTGCCCCACATTTTTCAAATCAGCCTCATGGTGGCGCTATAACAGGCCGATTTGTGTGGCCTGGTTGTTACCAGCTAATCTCCGGCGCCGTTGGCCCGATCGCTGCCAAACTGAGCACACACACTCCCTGGATGCTAATTCAGAACCTCTGCCCCACATTTTTTAAATCAGCCTCATGGTGGCGCTATAACAGGCTGATTTGTGTGGCCTGGTGGAGACCTGTGCTCGGAAGAGCACTGCTTCTAGTTAGATTATGAGATAGATATCTTGTGTGCCAAGTTGACATTTTGGCCCGAGGTTGGTGCTGCTGGATGCTCAAATCAACAGGGATCATTCTCCAGGGAGGTGCACCGAAAATCCCATTTAGTTTTCCAGATATCTTGGTCTGTTAGCAAACACGGACAGAATGACAGATTGACCTGCCGCTAGCGACTAGCGAGGGTTAAAACAAATTGGAACTGGAATTCAGCAGCGAAGTGTGATGTCACTTCCGTGAAATGGCGTGAAATGTCGCCCTCTACGGGGCTGGTATTGTTTTGTATTCAAATCGCCATAGGGGATTCTGCGAACGCCGCATATAAGGTCTGTGTTAAAAATATAAACACACCATGTGCGCGGACATGCTCTCAGCTACAGTCTGTCCCAGACACGAGTGTCTCTCTGTAGTTTCCAACATTTAGGACAGCATTGATTACATTTTCTCTGACAACAGGCTATATCAGATATGAATGAATATCATAAACTATGCAGAACCCCCCCGCTGACAGAAACGCGCACATGGTGTGTTTATATTTTTAACACAGTTCTTATATGCAGCAAACGCAAATCTCCCAATGGCGATTTGAATACAAAACAATACCAGCATGAACCCCCTAGAGGGCGACATTACGCACAAATGACGACATGGCTTCGTTTCTCTATAAAGTAATAGTAACTGGGAATAAAGTGTGCAGATAAACTGTATACAGCATGTCTTGACCATATTATCCAGCACATATCTATTTTGGCCGCAAACTAATTTGATCAAATGGAGGATTTACCATACATTTCAATGCATGAAAATAACCCAAACATTTTAGTTAACCTCTTGGTTCTGGACTGTTTAGACCAGGGGTCTTCAACAGGGGGTCCGGGACCCCTAGGGGGTCCTCAGAGTTACTAAAGGGGGGCCTCCAAATCTTTGTGTGATAGAAGCTTCTTTTTCTCCTTTTTTATATTAACCTCTTGAACCCTACCGTCCATATTCTGAGAACTTTAGCCAAAAATAGCAGATCTACATGCTCACAACGCCTCGCGCTGAGGTGTTGTGAGCTTTTTTTTCTTTATTTTTTTTTCGGCAAAGAGGTTTGTTGTAGAGGAGAAAAGAGCGGAATAAGTACAGAGTGAAAGGTCAAGTTTATTAGGTATTGACCGTTAAATTATCTGAAAACACAAATTATCATGAATCCAAAATACACTGATGATTGTGCCGTCAAACGATGAAACTATATGGTATCTATGGGTTGTGGGGGTCCCTGCTTTAGACTGCTACCAATATTACCTCAATACCCAGCCTTTCTAACGTGATACCTAGCTTACATGTGTTGTTATTCACTGTGCCTTTGATCTCGCAACCATCCAGTGCATCAATAACCCCAGGGCTGAACAAACAGCTTTGCACCTGCAACCAAAAGCAGACAACTTTCTATGCAAGTGAATGATTGGATTTTATAGAAGGATTTTGCTGCTGACTCTACACCTATTGCGTGTCTCCTCTCCTCTCAGGTACTGGGACCCAGGCCCCAGGGCGGACCCCCTGGAGGATGGGAGGTACATCTGGGGGGGCTTCGCCTACCTGCAGGACATGATAGAACACGCCATCATCAAGCTCCACACAGGCAACGACTGGCCACTAGGGGTCTACACACAGCAGATGCCTTATCCATGTTATGTGGATGACCTGTGAGTAAACACACCATGTTTTAGACCAGTAAGACTGACACAGTACAGTATGTCCATATAATGGGCATTCCCAGATATGGGCTCAATATTGATGACATCAGGGATCTCCATATATAGCATGAAAGGGACAAGGACAGAATTAATTTGCAAGTGTTACTCAAGTTGCGACAACCACACTGGTTATCATGAGACTGACACAATATGTCCATATATGGGCATTCCCAGATATGGGCTTAATATTGATGGCATCAGGGATCTGGACATGGACAGGATTAATTTGCAAGTGTGGTTGCCGTGACCCAAGTCACACTTGCAAATGAATTCTGTCTGACATGAGGCGTGACTGACTGACTGATTGACACACATGAGCTGCAGGTTTTCTTAGTAAATGCGACCTACGGTCGCAATCAGTGGTTGTCAAAGTGCAGTGCAGGACCCCCAGTGGTCCTTGAGAGGGTTCCAAATGCATAGTTAATATAGCATTGAAATAAGTTTAATCACTTTAGTTTAGTTTAGTTTATTTGAGAAATCATAACTCAATTCAAGGATATGACACAATAACGTCCAGGACTGCACTGCGGACAACCACATACACACAACAAATACATACTTTAACCTTATACTTTGGCTATTTTATAAATAGTTAAAATATAAGATCTACAAGCTCACAAGTCACAACACATCACACATTATGTAGATCTGCTATTGTTGCAGTTTTGTATATAGGGCTTGATAAATTAGATTAGAATAATAAAACCTCAAATTTATACAGCACCTTTCCAAGTACTCAAAGTCAATTTGCATGGCAAAAGGGAATTAGGGTTAGCTGGTGAAAGCGAGTCTGAAGAGGTGGTTTTTGAAAGATGGGAGTGTGGAGGTCCATTTGATCAGGTTTGGGAATACATTTGCGGGTCCTGGGTGTTTTCTAGGAGACCTGAGGGAGTGGGAGGGGACAGGTCAGAGGAGGTCAGAGATCTAAGGTGGTTGAGGGCCTTGTAGCAGCTATTTTGAAGTCAGTTCTTTTGTTTGGCAGCCAGTGGAGGTCGTGGACACCCGGTGTGATGTGGTCTCTGTAGCAGGTAGTGGTGAGAAAGAGGGCAGTGGAGCTATACACATACTTAAAGGATGACTTCACCCACTTTCATCCTCATATAATTGGTCCTCATTAATGCTCATTATGGTAAGACATTTGTCTACTTGGTCTGTTTCTAGAGTAGGGCTGTGGACAGATCAGAAGCCAGCCTACTAGTCATCGGTAGGCAGGTTTGGTCATTTCAAGCAAGATCTACATTTTTGTATTTTGATGCGAGCAAAATGGCTTCTGTTTATTAGCATGCTGACTTCCCAGGAGGAGAAAGTCTGCACTTTTTATTAGCTTCTTTCCCCAGCGGTGATGTCACTGGTAGGCGGTTTATGAACTGTCCATAGTCCTCCTAATCCTATGACAGACCAAGTAGACAAAAATGGTACCAAAACCTGACCAATCATATGAAGATAGGTTACAAATGGGTGAAGTCATCCTTTGAGTTCAGTGATTGTCAATTGGGGACCCCAATCTATCCTCTACAATGCTAATTTGTCAATTTAACTTTGACAATCAAGAGTTACAGACCCTTAAATGTCCATTTGGACCCCTGGTGGTCTGCGGGCCACACATTGCGCGCTTTGGTTTATTGAGGACTTTAGAGGTGATGCCGTGAAGGATGCTGTTGTCACTTGTCAAACCTGGATGCAATAAATGCGTCAATTAATTTTTTCTGGCAGCGGAGAAGGACACAGAGGGCCGGAGGAGGCAGGCAATGTTCCAGTTTTTGTGATCTTGTTTTTTATGTGGTGGAAAAAAGAGAGGGCGGAGACCTTCAATAGAGCAGTTAGTGTGCTGTGTATGGAACGACTGGAAGGGCTCGTAGACGTTATTAGAGTCCAGGTGTGATTGGAGTTGGGAGGCAACAGCTCGTTCTAGGATTTTATAGAGAGGAAGGGGAAGTTGGAGACGGGACACTAGTTATTGGGTGTTGTTGGGGTCTATTTTAATTTAATTTTATTTTATGACTTGGGTCCAGAATGCAGGTAGAGGTCTTCTTCATGCCAAACGATTTACAGATGCTAGGTTCATTGTTTACCTGGTATTTTTGTTTCTTGGGGCACTACACTCTCTCTATGCATTCGTATGTGATTAATTACCGGGCTCATTGTAAGTGGCTACTGGATAAGAGCGTCTGCTAAATGCCTAAATTGTCAATTGTAAATTGATTACGGAGGATTGTTCGGTTCCGCTGATTTCAATCACTGCATTTCAAACACAGAGACTTCATGTTGCTGCTGTTACAAATCCCGAGTTCAAACACATGCAGAATCGAGGCAGGTTACGTTCAATAAAGTGTTTTATTGCTCCTGGTACAGATAACATAAAAAGCTGTCATCGCTCACAGCCGTGTGTAAAAACATAAAACCATAAACTAACAACGTAAAGCACCTTCTGACACGAGTGGATCTTCTACACTGGCCGCACCACACTGCCACAGATGGTTTACTTAAGCGCTATTTTATACCGCATCGTATAACGGTGTCATGCGGCAGCTCATCTACAACATGTCACAATGCAATGCGTTGGAGCCGGCTGTGACCCCCAAAATCATCATTTTTACCGGGGACCCCACACCCCACACATTGACGAGCACTAAGAGTTGAGGAATTACATTTTGTATAACATGGTTCTATTGTGAAAATAGCAGATCTACATGCTCACAACGCCTCGCAGCGTTGAGCATGCACTGTAGATCGGCTATTTTCACAATATCTGTCTCTAATATTTGACAAAAATTGTCACTTTAGAAATGTGCATAAACCCTTTATACTTTATTTTGGTTTGTTTACTGTTGAGTGAGAAAACACATTAAGTTAATCGTCTCCCGGCCCACAAGTTGAGAACCACTGCCTTAAAGCCTAATTGCGACCGTAAGGTCGCAAGTTACAATGAAAAGCTCCACCGGCTGTCCGTCCGTCCGTCCGTCTGTCCGTCCGTCCGTCTGTCCGTCTGTCACGTCACACATTTGCCCCTACTCTTATCTCCACCACCGTTGCCCCTATCCATGCCAAACTTTGCACATACACTCCTTGGCTGGCAAACTACAACCTCCCCCCTGATTTCTCACATGCTCCTCTTCTAGCGCCACCATGAGGTTGCTTTTTGCAGACAACATTATGTGACATGTCGGTTGCTGATCTCTCTCTCTCTCTCTCTCTCTCTCTCTCTCTCTCTCTCTCTCTCTCTCTCTCTCTCTCTCTCTCTCTCTCTCTCTCTCTCTCTCTCTCTCTCTCTCTCTCTCTCTCTCTCCATGCAGCTTCATGATCACGCTGAACCGCTGCTTCCCCATCTTCATGGTGCTGGCCTGGGTGTACTCAGTGTCCATGACGGTGAAGAGCATCGTGCTGGAGAAGGAGACGCGTCTCAAGGAGACCCTGAAGGCCATGGGGGTCACCAACGGGGTCATCTGGTACACCTGGTTCATCGACAGCTTCATCATGATGACGGCCAGCACCGCCCTGCTCACCCTCATCATCATGGTACGTGTGTCTGTGTGTTTACCTTGAACTGGCCTTAGTTTTGGTTGAGGTTTTCATTGAGTTTTAGTATTGGTTTTATTTTAGGGTAAGTGATTTAATTGAATTCAAATAATAACAAAATGGGTCTATGTTCTGATAGTACTAGTTCAGTGGAGTCAAGTAATGTAGGCCTACTTTGAGGAATTAGGCTGCACCCACACCAAAATACCTATGAGAGTGGAATCCCCATTCCGGCCATGTATTTTAAAGGGAATAGAGCGGTTTCATGCCAGTAGAGGAATTCTGCATGCCGTGCCGACCTCGCGTTTATGCTGGAGCAGAGAAATTCTTCGGTTTTTTAAGATCTGCTATTTTCTAAAAAGAAATTACTTTTACTTTCAAGTATATTTTGATGCTACTTTGGTACTTTTACTCAAATACATTTTGAATTCCAGACTTTTACTTGTAAGGGTGCCCTCACACCAAAATGTTTTTTGCAGAAATCCTCTGCTGGCATGAAACCGCTTCACTCTCATTGAAATGCATTGGCAGAACGCGGATTCCACTCTCATAGGTACTTTGGTGTGAGGGCACCCTAACAGAGTATTTCTACATTGCAATATTGATACTTTTACTTGAGTAAAAAATGTGAGTACTTTTCCCACACCAAACTACCTATGAGGGTGCACACACACCAAAATACCTGAGAGTGGAATCCGCGTTCCGCCAATGCGTTTCAATGAGAATGGAGCGGTTATTGCAGACATCCTCATTGCAATGCATTGGTGGAATGGGGATTCCACTCTCATAGGTAGCCTACTTTGGTGTGAGTGCACCCTTAGGGTGCCTTCACACCAAAATACCGTAGAGTGGAATCCGCCAATGCATTTCAATGAGAATGGTGCATTTTTTGCCAGTAGAGGATTTCTGCAAAAAAGCTCCATTCTCATTGAAATGCATTGGCAGATTCCACTCTAGGTATTTTGGTGTGGGTGCACCCTTATGAGGTTTTACTGTCTAACCCTGTCTTGCAGTTTTTCAGTCTGAACTTTTCTATAACCCTGTCTTGCAGTTTTTCAGTCTGAACTTTTCTCATGAGCAATAGTGCCCTCCAGTGGATAGTTTTGATATTAATATGTATGGGGATTGATTGATTGAAGACT
The DNA here is from genome assembly GCF_963921795.1 of Nannobrachium achirus. Classification (NCBI taxonomy): domain Eukaryota; kingdom Metazoa; phylum Chordata; class Actinopteri; order Myctophiformes; family Myctophidae; genus Nannobrachium; species Nannobrachium achirus. The sequence continues at coordinate 11,056,955 of NC_137814.1, forward strand.
TTATTAGAAGTTTGCATAGGAAAAGGTACAGTTTCATGACGGTACAGTTCACTGGTACAAGGTCTACTAAAAGGAGATCCATGAAAAGACTAAGCTTATTTCCACAGGAAACCATAAGGGAGACTTAGTACAATAAAGCATTGCATTACGAATCAATTTTGACACTTTCAGAGTTTGTTTAACACTCTGAATACGGTTGATTATTTTCATAGTTTGTGTATGTTCTTTTGGTCTTTTGCACACTGCCATCTTTTGCCATGAATCTATTTTACTATTGCTACATTCCCGAGGATATAATTCACAATAGTAATGGAAATTAACCTGTGGGAAAAGCTGAATTGTATGAGCATAAAAATAAACGTAGTGTAATCTAGTTATAGTATAAAAACGAAAAATACCCACAAAGCAATAAAACTAGCCTACTAAAAAAAAAGAAGAAGAACTAGATAGACACGTGGACAGTACTTTACCGTCTAACACAGTGGTTCTTAAACATTTTAGCTCAAGAAAAATAATCCATCGTTATAGTTAGAATTAAACTTTGGTGTGGCCGTGCCCTAATTGATGAAAAGTTGTGATTATTATAATGTTTTTTTTACATTTGAAAAGTTCTTTATGTAGGAACCAAAAAGGGGATATTTACTCGCGTGCCATAAACATTGTGAAACAGTGGTCCAATGAACAACGTCCCAGTCCCAGACACCCAGACGGGAGGTGGATCTACTGCCCCTGCTGCTACACCAGGAGGGTATTATTAGATAACGTTTTGCAACCAACACACAGACTGAACGCTGTCCAGTGACCAACTGGCACCAGGCAGATTTCCCCATCAGGTCAGGTCTTTTAACCACCAGGCCCTGATGAGTGGGGAATTCAATACAACATGATGAATCACTCACTGAGGGCGGAAGGCCGGTAGTACCTGGGGAAGACACACACACGCACGCACGCACGCACGCACGCACGCACGCACGCACGCACGCACGCACGCACGCACGCACGCACGCACGCACGCACGCACGCACACACACACACACACACACACACACACACACACACACACACACACACACACACTCAGGGGCGTCACAAGGGGTAGGAAAGTGGGACTGAGTTACTGGGGCCCAAGGTGGAGGTAGCCTCGTACCCGCCCCTCTTCCAGAAACCATTTCATTTGTTTCTCGCAAGAGAAACCCTCCTGGAGAACGGAAGTTGGTCGTTTACTAGGCTAAGGTGGAGGGGCACTAGTAACTTTAGCTATTGAAAAATAGCAGATATACCGGTACAAGCTCACAGCGCGAGCTTGTAGATCTGCTATTTTTGAAAAGTCGTGTAAATGTGCTCAAATCTTTGAATTATGTATTTTTTAAGTGAACATTTGTAACTCAAATTTTGCTTCTGGGGGGTCCCTGGAACTAAATATGTTGAGATGGGGGGGGGTCCTTCACATGAAAAAGTTTGAGCATCACTGACATGAAAACATAGGTTTCTTGGCACACATTTTCACGATTTTTCAAAAATAGCAGATCTTCAAGCTCGCAGCGCGGCACTCGGTGCCGCGCTGTGAGCTTGTAGATCTGCTATTTTTCAATAGTTAACATTCATGGGGGGCCCGCAGTGAATCCTTGTACCCAGGGCCCAGAATTTGGTGTGACGCCCCTGCACACACACACACACACACACACACACACACACACACACACACACACACACACACACACACAGCGCTAGTGCAAGGGTTCGATTTGCGGGGATCGGGGTTGATGAAGGGAAAAATCCATGCCCCTGATTTTGATGTCCCCTCTCTGGTCAGTCATTATCATGGCGTGTGGGAATATGCTTTACTCCCTGCTTCCGTTTTGTCTTCGCGCAAATGTATCCTAAATATAAATCAAAATCATCGAAGCATACGGTATCTCTGCTGTCTGGACATAACCAGCTAACTCCAATTTCTTTTCAGAAAATGAACAAACATCCAGCTCAAGTGGATTTAGGAGGTTTTGGCTGAAGTGCTTTTGACTACTTCTCATTGGTTCAATATTGTTTTAATCAACACACAGACAAAGGGTGTTCAATAGCACTGAAAAAGAAAAGAAAATACATTTTGAGATTGCCCCTGCCTCTCTAACATTCTCTGCATGTCCCTGGTACTGCAAAAATCCACTCAGCCTAGACAATTTGCCCTCCTGGCCCCCAGACTGTGGAATAAACTCCCTGTCGCACTTACCTGCTATTACCTGCTTATCTATCTATTAATACCTGCTTATTGTCTCCACCAGCCGAAGGCTGAGGGAGAGTATGTTTTCCCCCCCGTCCGTCCGTCCGTCCGTCCGTCCGTGCGTGCGTCCGTCCGTGCGTGCGTCCGTGCGTGCGTCCGTCCGTGCGTGCGTCCGTCCGTCCGTCCGTTTGTCCGTTACCAGCTAATCTCCGGCGCCGTTGGCCCGGTCGCTGCCAAACTGTGCACACACACTCCCTCGACACCAATTCAGAACCTCTGCCCCAAATATTTCACATGGGCCTGTTCTAGCGCCACCAGGAGGCCGACTTTTGCAAAACTAACTTTTGCCAGTACTCCTACAGATTTTGTCCAAAAATCACGTAAATCAGTAGACAGTATCTCTACAGTCATGTGATCGACATGGATGTGTCAGATTTTCCATATTCCATCCTGATTGGCTAAAACTGCCTTTCAAAGTTTGCAGGATTGGTCAGTTTTGAATAAAATGCCTGAAATCCTGAACGCAGTGTGCGATTTTGGTGAAATTGTGCATGCACATTCCCAATAGGCAGAGGAATAAATGCCACTTAAGAAAAATCAAATCAGCCTCGTGGTGGCGCTATAACAGGCCGATTCATGTTTTCACCTATAACTCCACCGATTAGTGTCAAACTTTGTATGCGCACTCCTTAGAGGCCAAGGTAAAACCTTTTCCCTGCATTTTTTACATCAGCCTTTTATAGCGCCATCAGGAGGCCGACTTATGTAAAACACATTACATGCCTGACCTGGTGGAGACCTGTGCTCGGAAGAGCACTGCTTCTAGTTGTAAGTCGATTTGGATTAAAAGCGTCCTCTAAATGCCTAAACTGTAAACCAGGGGTGGGCAACTTTGATGATGGCGAGGGCCACTATATTTCCACCTTCACTCCAGAGGGCCACATTATTGCTACGTCCTACTTTGTCATTCTAGTATCTCATACAAAAGAAGCAAAAAATAGCAGATCTACAAGCTCAAAACGCATCGCGCTGCGAAGCGTTTTGAGCTTGTAGATCGGCTATTTTTGCTTCTTTTGAATTGGAATCCTGAATTATTTTTTGTTATTTTTTAATTGGAATCCTGAAATCTAACATTTTGATTTAATTTCAAACACATTTAGTTATATACTCATGTTGACTCTATGAACCTTAATACAAATACCTACATTGGACAAAAAAAAAATACATAGGCTGACGGAATTAAAGCAGCTCATGTTTGAAATTGTAACAGTCAATGTAACATCAATAATATATCAGTATTCCAGTATTAACTTGCGGGCCGCATTAAGTGAAGGTGAGGGCCGCATGTGGCCCCCGGGCCGCCAGTTGCCCATGTATGCTGTAAACTGTAAACTGTGTCTTGTCTTCAGGGCGGTAAGGTCCTGAACTACAGCGACTCGCTGCTGGTGTTCCTCTTCCTGCTGACCTTCACGGTGGCCACCATCATGCAGTGCTTCCTGATGAGCGTGTTCTTCAACAAGGCCAACCTGGCGGCGGCCTGCAGCGGCATCGTCTACTTCACCCTCTACCTGCCGCACATCCTCTGCTTCAACTGGCAGGACCGCGTCACCACCGACATGAAGCTGGCCGCCGTAAGTTATACGTACTTGCAACTCTGCGACTGCGTTTATACCGCTGGCTCTCTCAACCTTTTCATTTTGTTTGACTAGGCTCCACAGATAAATATTGTGAAAATAGCAGATCTACATGCTCACAACCAACGCCTCGTGTTGTGAGCATGAAACGTTCTCAACAAGGACACCTGGGGGCCCCCACACCCCACTTTGAGAACCACGCGTACTTCAGGGCCTTGGTGCTATATAGTAGCACCTTTGTTAAATGGTGCTATATCCTGTAGAACCATTAGAGGTGCCTACCAGTAGCTGTACTAGTACCGTACGGTATATAGCATCTTAACCACCCCAAAGAACCACTGAAGAACCACTATTTTTGTGTGTGCATTCATTTTAATGAAGCTGTCTGTTCTGTATGTACAGTATGTCACTCTGTCCGTCTTTCATGTATGTGTAAAGCTGTGTGTTCAGAGGGTGCTGGAAGAAGAAAAAAAAGCACGGCTCAAATATGCACACCTCTCCTTATGTTATATACTGTATATTAGTGGTAGTGCGTTTATCATTACCCTTTTGTCATTGATGTTATTTTCCTTCTCCAGAGCCTGTTGTCTCCGGTGGCCTTTGGCTTCGGGACGGAGTACCTGTCTCGGTACGAGGAGCAGGGCCTGGGTCTCCAGTGGGACAACGTTCAGACCAGCCCTCTGGAGGGAGACGCCTTCTCCTTCCTCACCTCCGTACGCATGATGGTGTTTGACGCTGTCCTCTACGGCGTCCTCGCCTGGTACCTGGACATCGTCTTCCCAGGTCAGGCTGACGCACGCACGCACATCTACGCTATAGAGTACAATGGAACTAGACATTAACAGCATGGCTAGTTCAATGTCAGTCCACTCTGGAGTTTTGTGGAGCTCCATATGTGTGCAAATATTTGATGACTTGTGTAACAGTATTATTTATGCAAAAATAATATATATGTATTTTTGGCCTTCTTTTCACATTGGCCTTCATTTCACATGACAAACATTGTTTGATTATAAAGTTTGGCGTTTCAATGTAATTGACAAGTCATTTCTTTTCTTTAGGGTAAGCAGCAGACAGTTAGCTTAGCTGCAAATCTTTGGTTATCAGCTGTGAGCAGAGTGCTGCTTGCAGTTTGTACCACGGCAATGTCAATGTCAATTTAATGAAAACGTTATAACGTTATAACGCTATAGCTTATAGTGATGCTGCACTGAGAACTGTGTCAAACTTCCACTCATCAGGGCAATATGGAATCGGACGACCTTTCTACTTCCCCCTCCAGCCTGCATACTGGCAAACACCTCAACCCTCCTCAACCCCATATATTCCTGAACCAGGTTAGTATATACTTGCTGCCTCTAATGTCTCTTATTACGCTTTGACTGGCCAAATGATCACACCATGGTATTCTTCTGAAAAGATAAACTACTTAACCCTGCAAGGCCCAGCGTTGCTTTTTGGCAACATTTTTTAACATCACCATTACATCCTATTGTTTAGTATTACAATGCCATTGGCCACGATATTTGCATATAAATACCCCCCACAGAGGCTGACATTCACACCTCCCAGAGAAGTTGAAATTCCAGCGTCTGAACGAAACAACATTTCACTTTTTAACTGAAGCTATTCCTCACAAAAACATAAGTAAAATGCCTGTAATATTTTTTTTCGTGATCATTAGAATGTCTAGAACATGTACATGTGTTATTATTGTGAGAAATATCCCCAAAAGGCAAATTAGAGTAGAGCATGAATTATGATTTATGATTTATGGCTATAAAATCTTACAAAAACATTATTAATTTTTCCTGTGATTAGGACTCCTACAACACCATCTGATTAAAAAAAAATTGGCCAGTAGAAATTAATTCGGGTCTTGCAGGGTTAAAGGTGTAGTTCACCCAGAAAAATACTTATTCTCTATCAATTATGCCCCATGAAGCCTTGAATTCATGGAGATTTCTTTGTTTTTTGTCAATAATAATTTGATGACAGAGTGGCTTCTCAATTGAGTACGCCAGGGACGTGCAGGGAATGTTAGAGAGGCAGGGACTGATATTCCTAAAAGGGTCTTTTGGTGAAAATATCGAAAATAGCAGGCCTCCAACGCGTGCTTGATTTCGACACAGAGAGGTAAATTCTTTCAACATAAGATGCTCCATTCAAGTTTAGGAGAGTTTGCATAAGGCAATTCTCCTGAATGCTGCCTTCAGGTATGGCATGGAAAGAGGGCCTTTGCATTTCTTTCACCATAGTAAAAACTGCATTCATGGTCAGGAGAGGGCACTTTTTATAGACAGATAAAAGGGCAGGGGCTCAAGCCCCTTTGATTTCTATGAGTGCACGTGCCTGGAGTACGCTGTGAGCTTGTAGATGGTGGTTAGGGACACCGGGTTGAAAGTGGTTAAACTCCTGCTTAGATTTGATCTTGTCTGAAATGGCGATCTTTAATATACAACAGAACGAACTTGCCCTTCACGAAGCGTGTTTTCTGTTTTCCCATCAGTATTTGCTTTATCTGCTACAGCCTTTTACTGTGAGAAACCGTATCCATGCTCCAGGGAATAAAATGTAATCGATTCTGTCAGACACACTAACCAGGCAGTGGATCTACCAACTGTACCCCACAGACCAGTGGTGGAAAGTGACTAAGTACATTTACTCAAGTACTGTACAATAAGTACACTTTTGAGGAGGTTTTACTTCATTGGAGTATTTACAGTTTTCAATACTTTTACTTCTACTCCACTATATCAAAGTGTCAAATATTGTACTATTATTGTACTATTCCTCCACTACAAGTAAGTATATCAACAACTTAAGCCATGATATATACCGGTACAGTACTTCGGCTATTTGAGAATGGCCGATCTACAAGTTCACTAATGCGTCTTGAAAAAGGGGCATTCTGCACACATCCTGACTACTTTTACTTTTGGTACTTTAAGTACATTTTTTTTTTTTTTTAAGATTTGTTTTTGGGCTTTTTATGCCTTTATTGATAGGACAGTAGACTGACAGGAAATGGGGAGAGAGATGGGGAATGACATGTGGCAAAGGTCGTCCGGATCGGGAATCGAATCGGCGACGCCAGCAGGCATCATAGCCTAGTATGTGGTATGCGCCTTGACCACCAGGCCAGCGGGCGCCCCCTCTTTAAGTACATTTTGATGCAAAAAATGTGAGTACTTCTACCATCAGTGCCCACAGACCCAGAGAAACCTCCCCCTGATGAGCTGCAGGAAGACACCAAGGCCTGCAACGGCTCGGCACGCAGAGAGACCTGCAAGCACCAGGACAAGAGAGACCGGCTGGAGAGAGAGAGGGAGATGCACAAGCAGCAAGACCAAGAGCCCGCTCAAGACCAGGAACCCAACGACCAACAGACAGGTTCACTATTCAATTCAATTCAATTTTATTAAAGTGTCAAATCATAACAAGTTATCTCAAGACACTTTACAAAGGCTAAAGAGCCGTGAGAGAGTGAGGAGGAGAGAGAGAGAGACAAGGGAGAGACAAGGGAAAGGGGGGGAGGGAGGGAGAGACAAGGGGCACGCACACATATACACAGGCCCTGCATGCGTATGTACAAGAACGAACGAAGCAACGAACGAACGAAGCAACGAACGAACGCACACACACAGGCGCTGCATGCGCGTGTAGGGGGAGGGGAAGGGGAGGGGTGGGGGGAGGGAAAGGGGGGAGGTAAGGGGAGGGGCGTGGTTTAGATTTAGATTTCAAGGTCTCCCATTAACTCTGACAGTGTACAAATGGAACCAAATGGACCCGTTAGGGTCCATTTGGTTCCATTTGTACACTGTCAGAGTTACAGACTTGTAAGGGTTTTAGACCCTCCTAAAGGAACCTAGCTAGAGAGTCCCTGGAATCCACTTTGAGAACCACTGCACTGTGCACTATCATGTTCTCATTCTCATGGATTCAAGTTCTCAGTCGCCACGACTGATTTCAGTCATTTGGATTCCATAAAGTCAGCATGTCTTCTGTGGAAGCATGTTGAAAAGTGAAATAGCCTACAAGCTCTCAATGCGCCTGTGACACATTGTGATTGTAGACCGGCTGTTATTATTTGAAGATTAGAGCATTTAAAGCGGTCAAACTAGCAATTATGTTCTGAAGCATCTTTCATAACACCCTAACGGTATCGGATATTTCATATGAAAGCACATGTCAAAGCCTCAATCTTACTATTTTACCTTGTTGGCAGTGTGCAGAACAGCCAGAACAATATTACTAAAACATCATCATTTTACATATTGTGTTAATTGTTTAGCAAATAGTGCGTGGAGGGACTCCTTTCACACTGTTTCACAAATCGCATATTATGGACTTGGCCCTACAAAGAATTTTGATTTAATTTTGCTTTAATCCATGTGTTCTGGTTTAAGGAATTTCTGTGTCTGTGGCAAATTATATTTCCCTTATAAAGTCATTCCACATACCGTATGTGCGATGGAAAGCATTAAATGGTTGAAAACTAGGATAACAAATTTTGTTACCCTAGTTTTCAACCAGAAATAATGTCTAAAGATGAATGCAATACATATCCTACGTTCTTGATCTTCCCACATGACCCATTTCCACTCCAAATCCACCCGTTTTGTTGAGCCATTGTTCCAGTTGATCGTGAGATGCAGGTTATTTTAATGAATCTATGTTACATCCCATCCCACTGGTGTGTATTTAACTCAGAACCACTGTGTAACCATTGTGGAAGAAACAATCCTGACCAAGTATATCATCTCAGGCTGAAAGAGGGTGGCTGTAGCTGAGTGGGTAGAGAGGGAGGCAGTCTGTCTGGGAACCAAAAAGGTCAGCGGTTTGACCCGTGGCTCGCCCAGTCTATGTGTCAAACAAAGTGTCCTTGAGCAAGACGCTTAACCCTAAACGGCTCCCCACTTACTCAAGCACTGATTTGACTTTACTGGAGTATTTCCAATTTTCAGTACTTTTACTTCTACTCCACTACATCTCAAATATTATACTTTTACTTTTACTTTTAATTATTTGAAAACATAGATACTTTGCAGATTTTCATTATTACAAAGCATGCATTAACCACTTCATTTCAGCCATTTGAAAATAGCAATTGTAGCTTTACTATTTTCAAAAGATTTTTAGACATTTTATACATTTAAAAACTGGTGAAATGTGTCAAATAAAGAGTACTTTCTACTGTTGGTACTTTAAGTACATTTTGATACCAATACTTTTGTACTTACTTAAGTAAAAATTGGGAGTACCTTTTCCACCACTGCATTTAGATTACGTAATTTCTGTGCACCCAGACCTGTTGCTCTTCGAGCCCGAGCCAGAGGGGCTTGTGATGGGCGTTCAGATCCAAGACCTGGTCAAAGTGTTCGACGGGGGCTCTCGTCCGGCCGTCAACCACCTCAGCATCACGTTCTACGAGGGCCAGATCACCTCTTTCCTGGGACACAACGGGGCTGGCAAGACCACCACCATGTGAGAGGCCATCAAATCTCTTAAGCTGCCGCAAAAGCTGTTTACTCAGAATTCCACCCACAGTTGAAGTTTCACAACGGGCTGCTGGAGCCGCCGTGCTGAATTCCCCAACAACATTCCACTGAAATCATGTGTTCAGTTTGTATTGATTATACGTCTCATTGAGCAAACAAACCATTTTTGTTCTGCTGTTCCTTGGGGAGACAGAACTCCAACTGCTCCTGTGAGCCAGCTATTATAACCTCTACAGTACAGTAGGGCTGCGTTGTTTGCTCTGTGATCTGACAGTCGAAACATTGTTAAAAATACTTTGCTTCTCAGTTTGAGCATACTGTAACAGTAAAGTTAAACAAACAACAGCATAATGTCGTGTTTGTTTTCTGATCTGGTACTGACCCCAAGGTTGTGTAAATCCCCAGTAGCTGACTGTGTTCTCTTTCTTGTCAGGTCCATTCTGACGGGCCTGTACCCTCCTACGTCTGGCACAGCCTACATCAAGGGACGAGACATCAGGACCGACATGGACCTCATCCGCACCTCCATGGGCACCTGCCCTCAGCACAACATCCTCTTCAAACAGTCAGTTCACTCACTGGTGGATTGTTTTGTGTCGGTCTGAGAGAGGATGATTCAAAGCAGTGATTCTCAAACTGTCAAGGACCCCCCCAAATTATATGTATTTGGCTTTTGGCTATTTCACTGCCGACAACTGCCATGTTTCCTAATGCACCAATCCAAAATGTTCAAGAGTTTTCCAAAATACAAGCTCTACAAGCTCATATCGTGGCACACATTTTGCTGGGGACTCCCTGGTACCGCCCCAAGGACCCCTGGGAGGCTTTGAGAACCAGTGATCCAGCAGAATGTTGGTGTGGGATCCTCAGCAGACTGTGCTAAAAGAAATCTATAGCAATGAGATGTAATATGGGTATAATACAGTATTGACCACATGGACCCTATAGTGTGAGTGTCCCTATTTTGGGCATGTTATAGCAGGCGAACATTGGTTGAAAAGAACAGATCTACAAGCTCACAACACTGTTGTGAGTTTGTAGATTGGCTATTTCTGGCGAAGAGATTTGGTGTATAGAGGGAAAAAGGCAGGGGCCAAATAACGGACCCAGGAGGACGCTAGTCAACAAAATACTTGCCTAGTGGTTAAGGTCCATCATGCATATTGCCTGACAGCAAGTTGCAGGTTCAATTCCAGAGCCTGACGAGTGTTGCTGTGTGTCACTCCCTGTCTCTCAGTATAAACAGTTTAAATCGTTTGACGAGTAAAGGTAAAAACCTTTAGCAGCACTGGAGAATGTGAAATGGGCATAGACCTGCACCCTGGCTGATACAGATGATAAGCCTCTCCAACCTGGGGATTTGTTCCCAAGAAAACTTAGAATAAAGAATAAAGAGTATCAGAACATCCTCTGTTGTGAGCAGAAAGGGGTGTTGGAAGGGAAGGCATATGACCTGGCACTTTAGTCCCTTGTAGGGCTCAGTCAGTGATGAGTGGTGTAAGTGGAATGAATATAAGTATTACAGTATAATGCAATTGATTGCCTGTCTGTGGATGCGTGAACCCATTAATACCGGGAAAGCGTCTGTCATTTTAGATTTTAGCTACCGGTATATACAGGTATATAGGCTAAAGCAGGTTTCTAACCCTAACCCTTTTAGAACGGTGGTTTTCAAAAATAGCAGATATACAAGCTTGCAAGCTTGTACACCATGTGGAGGCATAGCTCAGGGGTAGAGAAACCGTTATTAGAGCACCAAGGGTTCCCATTTCGAATCCGGGCTCCCCCTGAGTTAATGTCGAAGGGTCCTTGGGCAAGACTCTGAACCCCACATTGCTCCCGGTGAGCTGGTTGGTGCCTTGCATGGTTTCCTCCGCCACCGGTGTATGAATGTGTGTGTGAATGGGTGAATGTAATGCACAATCTCTGTAAAGCGCTTTGGATAAAAGCGCTATATAAATGCACCATTTTACAATTTACCTACTATCTTTGAACATTTTAGAAAAATCTTAAAAGTGTTTGAAAACTCTTCGGCCAAACACATATCAATTTGTGGGTCCTCGTTGGCACGGAAAAGTTTGATAACTACTGATTTAGAAGGCATTTGTAGAATGGGCCTCGGGTGGTTTAATAAATGGGTTCTCTCTCTCTCTCTCTCTCCCTCTCTGTACATAGTCTGACAGTGGAAGAGCATATCCTGTTCTATGCCCTGCTGAAGGGCCAGACGCAGGCGGAGGCCCAGGCGGAGCTGGAGAACATGTTGGTGGACCTGGGGCTGCCAGACAAGAGAGATGAGGAGGCCCAGAACCTCTCAGGTATAAAATAGCAGATATACAAGCTCACAGCGCGGCACCGAGTGCCGCGCTGCGAGCTTGTAGATCTGCTATTTTTGAAAAATCGTGAAAATGTGTGCAAGAAACCTATGTCAAGGACCCCCAAGATGATATGTATTTGGCCACGGACCCCGATCTCAAAATATTTAGTTCCAGGGACCCCCAGAAGCAAAATCTGAGTTAGAAATGTTCGCTTAAAAAAATACATATATTCAAAGATTTTCCACACATTTTCACAACTTTTCAAAAATAGCAGATCTACAAGCTCGCAGCTCGGCACTCGGTGCCGCGCTGTGAGCTTGTATATCTGCTATTTTTCAATAGATAAAGTTATTAGGGCCCCTACACCTTGGGCCCCAGTAACTCAGTCCCACTTTCCTACCCCTTGTGACGCCCCTGGGTACAGTAGGACCTCTTTCGTGTCGGCGAGGGACAATTGGAATTTACGTAACGTATTGCCAACTTGCCCACCCACATACACAGTACATATACATTACATACAGCATCTAACAGCACCAAAAGTAGTACTTGCGCGCTCTGCTGGCACAAAAGTAGGCCATATATGGCCACGAGTGCACAAGGAGCAAGTTGGCATCTTGAAAAAGTGCAGTCTAGTGACTTACGCCATCAGAGCGTGCAAATACTGCGTTCGGCTGCGTAGGTACCGGTAGGTAACCGGGTGTGTTTAAGCCCGTACCCGATCAGGGACCAGCCTTTCTGGTAACGTCATCATTAACAGCCAATGAGGGACTAGCATTCCATTCCACAAGGCGCAAGTTGGCACCTCGACAGAGTTCTAGTTCATTCTACTTTTGTGGGTTTGTGGATGTATTTTGGGTTAATTATTCAGCTCTAAATAATGCTCAGTGATGTATCTGCAGGTGGCATGCAGAGGAAGCTGTCTGTTGCCATGGCGTTTGTTGGAGGTTCACAGATCGTGATCCTGGACGAGCCTACGTCAGGAGTAGACCCCTACTCCAGACGCTCCATCTGGGACCTCCTGCTGAAGTACCGAGCAGGTAATAGAAACCACTGGGGGTCCTCAGAGGTACTGCAAGGGGGCTTGCAAATCTTGAACTCAAGCAGAGGAACATTAGCCAGAAAAATAGCAGATCTAGTAGTGTACTTTTCTTGAGTAGCCTGTAGTTTGTTTTTTGGGGGGTGATACTTTCACTCCGCTACATTTCAAAGACAAATATTGTACTTTTGACTCCACTACTAAGGAAAAAGGTACATTATAAATTAACCACTTGAGCCCCTTTTCAAATAATAGTGAAAATAGCTAATCGCTATTATAGCTATAGCTAGTTAGGGTACCCCCTTATGCCCATATATGGAGATCCCCAGGCATCAAACCCAGACCATAACTTGCCAAGGCCCTGTTTGCCTTTACTAATGGACCTATACTGGCTCCGCCCCCTCCAAAAGCTACGCCCGACATTATCACAGCGCGCCGCTACTGGCTTCATTCACTTCAATGGGAAATACGGCGGATTGTACACACATTTTACACATTAAATATTAATTCCGTTTTGGACCCAGAGCTTCGAAATCTCTTCCAATCCATCAACAAGGCCTGGATCTGCATTGGAAAAAATATTTAGACCTTTAAACTTTTAAAACAATACGACATAGGAATATATAAGGTCGCAGCAGAGGAATAAGGAACATGTCCAATGGTTGCTGGACCACAGAAAGCCGTTTCAAACCAATTTAAACATGAATGGACTGTATTGGCCCAAACGACAATAACCCATGACTACAAACACCTTATTTGTTATGTTAAATAGCAACTGATATGTAATGTACGTCTGTGAATGTCTGAATGAACAGGGGTAGCGACGCGAAGTGTTGTATTTCAACTCTGCTTTCGACTGCAGTGGGTAGGGGCGTCACAAGGGGGGGAAAAGTGGGACTGACTTACCAGGGCCCACGGTGGAAGGGCCTTAATTATTTTAGACTTTATCGATTGAAAAATATCAGATATACAAGCTCATAGCGTGGCACTGAGTGCCACGCTGCGAGCTTGTAGATTTGCTATTTTTGAAATCCCACGATGAAGAACATTCATGTGGGCCCACAGCGAATCCTTGTACCTAGGGCCCAGAATTTGGTGCGACACCCCTCCCTCTGCGGCTCGGCAGCTAAACTTGTCAGGAATCGCGAACATTTCACGCCAGAGATATCAAATGTTATAGATAAGATTTATAAGCAATCGGCATGATAAGAAACATGTAGCCTACATTTGAAGCAGTTTATTCTGGTTGGTTGTTTGTGTAATGGAGAGTAATAGCCTCTAAACAAATCAGTGAAAAGTGAAAACGGCTCTGTATAGGTCCAGCAGACAGGCGATTTCCTCATTCTGCTGTTGCGTCCTTATATATTCCTTTGTCGTATTGTTTTAAAAGTTTAAAGGTCTACATATTTTTCCAATGCATATCCAGGCCTTTGTTGACGGATTGGACGAGATTTCGAAGCTCTGGGTCCAAAACGGAATTAATATTTAATGTGTAAAATCCGCTGTATATCCATTCAAGTGAATGGTGCGGCTGTGATTCTCGTCGGAGGTCTCGGCGGAGAGGTGGGGGCGGAGCTCCCGGTACTCATCCATTAACATACATTGTATGCCCATATATGGAGATCTCTGTCCTAATGTCATCAATGGCAGACCAAAGACCAGATGGACGAAGTACATCTCTGGTGGAACGCCTCGGGATCCCCCCGGAGGAAGTGTGGATAAGAGTTGTATTTTTACTTTGACTCAAGTACTGCGTCCTCCACTGTCCACAGGTCGTACAGTGATCCTGTCCACTCATCACATGGACGAGGCCGACCTGCTGAGCGACCGCATAGCCATCATCTCTAAAGGCCAGCTGCACTGCTGTGGCTCACCGCTCTTCCTGAAGAACTGCCTCGGGGTGGGATTCTACCTCACACTGGTGCGACGCATGAAGGACCGCAAGAGAACAGAGGTGAGCGAACAAACACTCGGAAACAAACACCTTTTGACTTTTTGTGATACTGATATGCGATGCGATGCGATGTGAGAGTGAGGTCTAGCCAACCCCAGACTCCGGAATCTTTTGACACCACACCCTCCTGTCTAGCATCAGGGTCTTGAGTTCTGCAGTGTTGTTAGATCCGCTGTTGCACAGCAGTGCATCTATGTAATTAATAATAATAATAATTATTATTAGGTGGCGCTCTTGCCTTTCCTGGCTTTGCCCATGGTTGCCTCCCAGAGTGTCATTCCACTAGTTCCGGGTGCCTGACGCAGTGCCCTGATCCTGATCGCTACTGGCTTTTTATAGTGTATCATGCACCGAACAGCCGACGTTACGACGGTACCTGCCCCCCTGAACCTGAGGCTCTGAATGATGTCATATTGTAGTTTGGACAGAGCCGAATCGAATTAAACTCGGCTCTAAAAGTGGAGTATGCATCAGCTTCTTACACTTGTCTTTAGTGAATCATGCTTTGTCAAGACCATAATGAGTTGACTCATTAGGGTCAGCCCACCATGCTGTTCTATCCTGAACATTCACAGCTTATCTTAATTTCAACATTGTTAGGGGGCTTCTATTTATTAGAAACCTACTAGATAAATACTAAAAGAGTTTAATTCCTACTGGGAAGATGCTCTCTCTAACCATCTGAATTATCAAACCATAGATCATACTAACGGTGTTGGATAACTCTGACCTACGCAATACGTTTTGGACACTAAAACTAAGCACAAAAGTAATATGTAATAACTTTAGAAAAGCGGTTGTATAAAATATATTACTGGGAATCTATTTTAATGTGAGATAGACTGAAGTGCATGCAGGTTATGCTAAATAGTACTGCTTCTCCTCCAATCAAAGTTGTCAAAAGATGTTGGCACAGTGACTATATCTTATTTTACCAGCAGATGGCAATTCAGAGTAGAGTAGGAAACAGTACAATGATTGAGCTATTAGCTATTAGCTCTATTCATGAGATAACCACACAATCAAATAGGAACTAATGACATAGCATTCATAGACCACTAGAAAAAAAAATGTTTTTAATAGGCCTAAATGTAGCCAATTTCTAACAAGCATTTTATTCATTCTGGAGAGAGCATCTTATTTACCCTTCTTCGTTTTTTATTTATTTATTAAAGGAGTAGTTCAACAAAATATATATATATTTATTTTCTGTCAATTACACACCCCATGAAGCCTTGAATTCGTGGATTGTTTTGTTTTTACAGCATTCGTAAGCCAACAGTTTGATGAGGTTTGGTGAAACAGGCTCCAGTGGAGTCTCCAGTAGAAGACTCAACTGACCTGCCACCCAGTCATCCAATTATTGGCTCAGGAATGCAACAAACACAAAACAATCCATGAGTTCAAGGCTTCATGGGGCGTGAAATTGATAGAAATTAAGTCATTTAGGGTGAAAAGATAGATTCGCTCTAACAGGAAAACACAAACAAGATTTCTTTTATGACACTCTTTCGACAACCATGACTGAGATGTTTGTTCACTATGGTCTTAGTGAAGAACTGTGTGGGCAAATCATTAAAAAGGGCTTCTGCTTTGATTGGCACAAAGAGGGTGGTGAACAACTGCCCTTTTTGCAGAATCAACATCAAGAGATTTTGGAAGCATCATTTTTTATTAGGGGAATGTCAGTGATCGTTTATCCTGGCGTCCCTTCATAATAATGTATAATATACAATAAAATAAATTATAATGTATTTTAATTATTTTGTTATGGAATTAATGTAATGGCCCGCTATTAAGGCGTCCAAGAGGTTCTTCAGTTGACCCTCAGGTCTATAACTGGATGTTATAGGAGTCCTTAAAGATAAAATGTTCATAACCACTGATCTAGGCCCATGCATGGCACAGGGAAAACATTTAAATGATATCCCTTCAAGCCAACATCCCTCCGAAACAAACTTTTTTCAGGAGTCTTTGCTGCGCATTGTAATATTTATACCAATATTTCACACAAGACATTTATGTTTTATTTTGAACATTGTTATGGGGCTTCTATTTATTAGAAACCTACTAGATAAATACTAAAAGAGTTTAATTCCTGCTGGGAAGATGCTCACTCTAACCATCTGAATTATCAAACCATAGATCATGCTAACGGTGTTGCATAACTCTGACCTACACAATACGTTTTGGACACTAAAACTAAGCACAAAAGTAAAACGTAATAACTTTAGAAAAGCGGTTGTATAAAATATATTACACAATATCTACTGGGAATCTATTTTAATGTAAGATAGACTGAAGTGCATGCTGGTTATGCTAAATAGTACTGCTTCTCCTCCAATCAAAGTGCACCGTAGGATGAGGAGGGGACAACGTCGGCACAGTGACTATATCTTATTTTAGAGCAGGAAACAGTACAGAAATGATTGAGCTATTAGCTATTAGCTCTATTCATATGAGACAACCACACAATCAAATAGGAAATAATGACATAGCATTCATAGACCACCAGAAAAGAAAGAAAAGTTTTTAATAGGCCTAAATGTAGCCAATTTCTTACAAGCATTTTATTCTTTCTGGAGAGAGCATCTTATTTACCTTATTTTTTTATTAAAGGAGTCGTTCAACAAAATAAAAATCTTTTCTGTCAATTACACACCCCATGAAGCCTTGAATTCATGGATTGTTTTGTTTGTACAGCATTCGTAAGCCAACAGTTTGATGAGGGTTGGAGAAACAGGCTCCAGTGGAGTCTCCAGTAGAAGACTCAACTGACCTGCAACCCAGTCATCCAATTATTGGCTCAGGAATGCAACAAACACAAAACAATCCATGAATTCAAGGCTTCATGGGGCTTGATAATTGGTTGGATGTGACTTATGGGAGCTAGAAGTGTTACTGTAAAAAGCAATAAAGAAACTGCTGGCTTATTGTGTCTAAAAAGACATATTTAGCCACTTGTACGCATGCCCCCGTGCGTACGCATGCCCCACATTTTAGCACGGTAAACGCGATAAAACAATAGAACGAAGCAAATGAAAACATTTTAACACTCACTTTTTCTTTTCTCTAATTACAATCTAAAATATGAACCCTTGTTGTAAAAAAACAAAGTTGTCCTTTAAGTCATTAATAGGGTGACAAGATAGATTCGCTCAAACAGGAAAACACAAACAAGATTTTTTTTATGACACTCTTTTGACAACCATGACTGAGATGTTTGTTCACTATGGTCTTAGTGAAGAACTGTGTGGACAAATTATTAAAAAGGGCTTCTGCTTTGTTTGGCACAAAGAGGGTGGCGAACAACTGTCCTTTTTGCAGAATCAACATCAAGAGATTTTGGAAGCATAATTTATTATTAAGGGAATGCCAGTGATCGTTTATCCTGGCGTCCCGTCATAATAATGTATAACATAAAATATAATGTATTTTAATTATTTTGTTATGAAATGAATGTAATGGCCTGTTATTAAGGCATCCAAGAGGTTCTTCCAAAGTTGACCCTCAGGTCTATAACTGGATGTTATAGGAGTCCTTAAAGATAAAATGTTTAGAACCACTAATCTAGGCCCATGAATGGCACAGGGAAAACAACATTAAGATGATATCACTTCAAGCTAACATCCCTCCGGAACATACTTTTCTCAGGAGTTTTGTCATGAAAAACATTTACATTTTATTTTGAACATTGTTAGGGGGCTTCTATTTATTAGAAGCCTACTAGATAAATACTAAAAGAGTTTAATTCCTACTGGGAAGATGCTCTCTCTAACCATCTGAATTATCAAACCATAGATCATACTAACGGTGTTGCATAACTCTGACCTACACAATGCGTTTTGTACACTAAGCACAGAAGTAAAACTTAATAACTGTAGAAAAGCGTTTGTATAAAATATATTAAACAATATCTACTGGGAATCTATTTTAATGTGAGATAGACTGAAGTGCATGCTGGTTATGCTAAATAGTACTGATTCTCCTCCAAACAAAGTGCACCGTAGGATGAGGAGGGGACAACGTCGGCACAGTGACTATATCTTATTTTAGAGCAGGAAACAGTACAGAAATATTATATTGAAATTTCTTTATTAGGAATTACCCCTTGAGATGAACCATCTCGTTTTCGAGGAGCTCCGCAAATGAAATGATTGAGCTATTAGCTATTAGCTCTATTCATATGAGACAACCACACAATCAAATAGGAAATAATGACATATCATTCATAGACCACCAGAAAAGAAAAAAAAGTTTTTAATACGCCTAAATGTAGCCAATTTCTTACAAGCATTTTATTCTTTCTGGAGAGAGCATCTTATTTACCTTATTTTTTTATTAAAGGAGTCGTTCAACAAAATAAAAATCTTTTCTGTCAATTACACACCCCATGAAGCCTTGAATTCATGGATTGTTTTGTTTGTACAGCATTCGTAAGCCAACATTTTGATGAGGGTTGGTGAAACAGGCTCCAGTGGAGTCTCCAGTAGAAGACTCAACTGACCTGCCATCCAATTATTGGCTCAGGAATGCAACAAACACAAAACAATCCATGAGTTCAAGGCTTCATGGGGCTTGATAATTGGTTGGATGTGACTTACGGGAGCTATGAGTGTTACTGTAAAAAGCAATAAAGAAACTGCTGGCTTATTGTGTCTAAAAAGACATATTTAGCCACTTGTACGCATGCCCCCATGCATACGCATGCCCCACATTTTAGCACGGTAAACGCAATAAAACAATAGAACGAAGCAAATGAAAACATTTTAACACTCACTCACTCACTCACCCAGTCATCCAATTATTGGCTCAGGAATGCAACAAACACAAAACAATCCATGAGTTCAAGGCTTCATGGGGCTTGATAATTGATAGAAATTAAGTCAGTTAGGGTGAAAAAGATAATTCGCTCTAACAGGAAAACACAAACACTTTGTTTTTTTTTATGACACTCTTTCGACAACCATGACTGAGATGTTTGTTCACTATGGTCTTAGTGAAGAACTGTGTGGACAAATTATTAAAAAGGGCTTCTGCTTTGTTTGGCACAAAAAGGGTGGTGAACAACTGCCCCTTTTGCAGAATCAACATCAAGAGATTTTGGAAGCATAATTTTTTATTAGGGGAATGTCAGTGATCGCTTATCCTGGCGTCCCTTCATAATAATGTATAATGTAATGTATTTAAATTATTTTGTTACAAAAGGAATGCCATGGCTTGTTAGGTTCTTCCAAAGTTGACCCTCAGGTCTATAACTGAGTGTTATAGGAGTCATTAGAAATAAAATGTTTAGAACCACTGATCTAGGCCCATGAATGGCACAGGGAAAACAAAGTTAAAATTATATCACTTCAAACCAACATCCCTCCGGAACAAACATTTTTCAGGAGTCTTTGTTGCACATTGTAATATTTCACACAAGACATTTATGCTTTATTTTGAACATTGTTAGGGAGCTTCTATTTATTAGAAGCCTACTAGATAAATACTAAAAGAGTTTAATTCCTACTGGGAAGATGCTCTCTCTAACCATCTGAATTATCAAACTATAGATCATACTAACGGTGTTGCATAACTCTGACCTACACAATACGTTTTGTACACTAGAACTATAAGCACAGAAGTAAAACTTAATAACTGTAGAAAAGCGGTTGTATGAAATATATTACACGATATCTACTGGGAATCTATTTTATTATAAGATAGACCGAAGTGCATGCTGGTTATGCTAAATAGTACTGCTTTTCCTCCAATCAAAGTGCACCGTAGGACGACAAGGGGACAATGTCGTCACAGTGACTATATCTTATTTTACCAGTGACTATATCTTATTTTACCAGCAGATGGCAATTCAGAGTAGATTAGGGAACAGTACAGAAATGATTAAGCTAGATATGTCAAATTTGCTCGAACAGGAAAAACTAAAAAATAAAATATTTTATGACATTCTTTCAACAACCATGACTGATGGTCTTAGTAAAGAACTGTAAACAAATCATTAAAAAGGTAATTGTTTGGCTCAATGAGGGTGGTGAACAACTATCCTTTTTGCAGATTCAAGAGATTTTGGAAGCATAATTTATGACAGCGGGAAGGACAGTGATTTATTATTCTGGCTTCCCAACATAAAGATGAGTAACTTAATGTGTTTTAATTATGAAAAGAATAGCCTAGCCAGTCATTCTTATGCTTACATGAGGTTCTTCCAAAATAGACCCCCAGGTCTGTAACTGAGTGTTATAGGAGTCCTTGAAAATAAAATGTTTGAGAACCACTGATCTAGTAGGCCCATGTTTGACACAGGGAAAAGAGAGTTAAAATGCTATCACTTCAAGCTATCATCCCTCTGGAACAGAAATTTCCTAGAAGTCTTTGCTGCACATTGTGGTCAACCCACTTGTACTATTTCATGTCTTAAATATAATAGAATGTTATATTTTATAATGCCACTTTTCTACAGTTAGTAAGTTCAGCTTTTGTGTGTGTCTTATTTTGAACATATTTTTAGGGGGCTTCTATTTATTAGAAACCTACTAGATAAATACTAAAAGAGTTTAATTCCTGCTGGGAAGATGCTCTCTCTAACCATGTGAATTATCAAACCATAGATCTTTCTAACGGTGTTGCATAACTCTGACCTACACAATACGTTTTGGACACTAAAACCAAGCACAAAAGTAAAACGTAATTACTTTAGAAAAGCGGTTGTATAAAATATATTACACAATATCTACTGGGAATCTATTTTAATGTAAGATAGACTGAAGTGCATGCTGGTTATGCTAAATAGTACTGCTTCTCCTCCAATCAAAGAGGATGAGGAGGGGACAACGTCGGCACAGTGACTATATCTTATTTTAGAGCAGGAAACAGTACAGAAATGATTGAGCTATTAGCTATTATTAGCTCTATTCATATGAGACAACCACACAATCAAATAGGAAATAATGACATATCATTCATAGACCACCAGAAAAGAGAGTAAAAAAAAAGATTTTAATAGGCCTAAATGTAGCCAATTTCTAGCATTTTATTCTTTCTGGAGAGAGCATCTTATTTACCCTCCTTCGTTTCTTTTTTTTTTCTTTATTAAAGGAGTAGTTCAACAAAATAAAAATCTTTTCTGTCAATTACACACCCCATGAAGCCTTGAATTTGTGGATTGTTTTGTTTGTACAGCATTCGTAAGCCAACAGTTTGATGAGGGTTGGTGAAACAGGCAACTGACCTGTCATCCAATTATTGGCTCAGGAATGCAACAAACACAAAACAATCCATGAGTTCAAGGCTTCATGGGGCTTGACAATTGGTTGGATGTGACTTATGGGAGCTAGAAGTGTTACTGTAAAAAGCAATAAAGAAACTGCTGGCTTATTGTGTCTAAAAAGACATATTTAGCCACTTGTACGCATGCCCCCATGCGTACGCATGCCCCACATTTTAGCACGGTAAACGCGATAAAACAATAGAATGAAGCAAATGAAAACATTTTAACACTCACTTTTTCTTTTCTCTAATTACAATCTAAAATATGAACCATTGTTGTAAAAAAACAAAGTTGTCCTTTAAGTCATTAATAGGGTGAAAAGATAGATTCGCTCAAACAGGAAAACACAAACAAGATTTTTTTTATGACACTCTTTTGACAACCATGACTGAGATGTTTGTTCACTATGGTCTTAGTGAAGAACTGTGTGGACAAATTATTAAAAAAAGGGCTTCTGCTTTGTTTGGCATAAAGAGTGTGGTGAACAACTGCCCTTTTTGCAGAATCATCATCAAGAGATTTTGGAAGCATAATTTTTTATTAGAGGAATGCCAGTGATCGTTTATCCTGGCGTCCCTTCATAATAATGTATAAAATTAAATATAATCTATTTTAATTGTTACGAAATGAATGGAATGGCTGATTATTAAGACGTCCAAGAGGTTCTTCCAAAGTTGACCCTCAGGTCTATAACTGGATGTTATGGGAGTCCTTAAAAATAAAATGTTTAGAACCACTGATCTAGGCCCATGCATGGCACAGGGAAAACAACATTAAAATGATATCACTTCAAGCTAACATCCCTCCGGAACATACTTTCCTTAGGAGTTTTTGCTTGTACTATTCCATGAAGAAAATTTACATTTTATTTTGAACATTGTTAGGGGGCTTCTATTTATTAGAAACCTACTAGATAAATACTAAAAGAGTTTAATTCCTGCTGGGAAGATGCTCTCTCTAACCATCTGAATTATCAAACCATAGATTATACTAACGGTGTTGCATAACTCTGACCTACACAATGCGTTTTGGACACTAGAACTAAGCACAAAAGTAAAACTTAATAACTGTAGAAAAGCGGTTGTATAAAATATATTACACAATATCTACTGGGAATCTGTTTTAATGTAAGATAGACTGAAGTGCATAGACTGGTTATGCTAAATAGTACTGCTTCTCCTCCAATCAAGTGCACCGTAGGATGAGGAGGGGAAAGCATCGCACAGTGACTATATCTTATTTTACCAGCAGATGGCAATTCAAAGTAGAGTAGGAAACAGTACAGAAATGATTGAGCTATTAGCTATTAGCTCTATTCATATGAGACAACCACACAATCAAATAGGAAATAATGACATAGCATTCATAGACCACCAGAAAAAATACAAAAAAATGTTTTTAATAGGCCTAAATGTAGCCAATTTCTTACAAGCACTTTATTCTTTCTGGAGAGAGCATCTTATTTACCCTCCTTCGTTTCTTTTTTTCTTCTTTATTAAAGAGTAGTTCAACAAAAAAAATCTTTTCTGTCAATTACACACCCCATGAAGCCTTGAATTCGTGGATTGTTTTGTTTTTACAGCATTCGTAAGCCAACAGTTTGATGAGGGTTGGTGAAACAGGCTCCAGTGGAGTCTCCAGTAGAAGACTCAACTGACCTGCCACCCAGTCATCCAATTATTGGCTCAGGAATGCAACAAACACAAAACAATCCATGAGTTCAAGGCTTCATGGGGCTTGAAATTGATAGAAATTAAGTCATTTAGGGTGAAAAGATAGATTCGCTCTAACAGGAAAACACAAACAAGATTTTTTTTATGACACTCTTTCGACAACCATGACTGAGATAATGTATTTTAATTATTTTGTTATGAAATGAATGGAATGTCCTGTTATTAAGGCATCCAAGAGGTTCTTCCAAAGTTGACCCTCAGGTCTATAACTGGATGTTATAGGAGTCCTTAAAGATAAAATGTTTAGAACCACTGATCTATTCTAGGCCCATGCATGGCACAGGGAAAACAACATTAAAATGATATCACTTCAAGCTAACATCCCTCCGGAACATACTTTTCTCAGGAGTTTTTGCTTATTATACTATTTCATGACAAACATTTACATTTTATTTTGAACATTGTTAGGGAGCTTCTATTTATTAGAAACCTACTAGATAAATACTAAAAGAGTTTAATTCCTACTGGGAAGATGCTCTCTCTAACCATCTGAATTATCAAACTATAGATCCTATTAACGGTGTTGGATAACTCTGACCTACACAATACGTTTTGGACACTAAAACTAAGCACAGAAGTAAAACTTAATAACTGTAGAAAAGCGTTTGTATAAAATATATTACACGATATCTACTGGGAATCTATTTTAATGTAAGATAGACTGAAGTGCGTGCTGGTTATGCTAAATAGTACTGCTTCTCCTCCAAACAAAGTGCACCGTAGGACGAGGAGGGGACAACGTTGTCAATGATGTCAGCACAGTGACTATATCCTTTACCAGCAGATAGCAATTCAGAGTAGAGGAGGAAACAGTACAGAAATGATTGAGCTATTAGCTATTAGCTCTATTCATATGAGACAACCACATAATCAAATAGGAAATAATGACATAGCAGCCATTCATAGACCACCAGAAAAAGAAAAAAAAAACGTTTTTAATAGGCCTAAATGTAGCCAATTTCTTACTGGAGAGAGCATCTTAATTACCCTCCTTCGATTATTTTTTGAGCGGTGTGTGTAGCATCAGTGATGTCATCATCATGTGTCTGTAGCCTTTTTCCTCAGCGTTTTGCCATAGCAAAACGTGTGTGTGTAGCATAGCCTGTGTGTACATCCTAGACTCAAATCCTAGTCTGAAGACGTTATGCAAGCACGACCACCGCTCACTTCACATTGGGTGTGATTTTTCCTCTTTATTAACCCTGCAAGGCCCGAATTAATTTCTACTGGCCAAAAATTTTTAAAAAAAATCAGATGGTGTTGTAGGAGTCCTAATCACAGGAAAATGTCATTTAAAAAAATTAATAATGTTTTTGTAAGGTTTTATAGCCATAAATCATAAAGCATAAATCATGCTCTAATTTGCATATTGGGGATATTTTTCACAATATTAACATATGCACGTGTTCTAGACATTCTAATGATCACAAATAAAAATATTACAGGCATTTTACTACTGTTTTAGTGAGGAATAGCTTCATTTAAAAAGTGAGATGTTGTTCGTCCAGACGCTGGAATTTCAACTTCTCTGGGAGGTGTCAATGTCAGCCCCTGTGGGGGGTATTTATATGCAAATATCGTGGCCAAAGGCATTGTAATACTAAACAATAGGATTTAATGGTGATGTTAATGTGAAAAAAGAACAGGAAAACTAATTATAACATTTTTTAAAAAATGATTTAAAAAACGTTGCCAAAAAGCTACGCTGGGCCTTGCAGGGTTAAAGGAGTAGTTCAACCAAAAAAATATATATATTTATTTTCTGTCAATTACACACCCCATGAAGCCTTGAATTCGTGGATTGTTTTGTTTTTACAGCATTCGTAAGCCAACATTTTGATGAGGTTTGGTGAAACAGGCTCCAGTGGAGTCTCCAGTAGAAGACTCAACTGACCTGCCACCCAGTCATCCAATTATTGGCTCAGGAATGCAACAAACACAAAACAATCCATGAGTTCAAGGCTTCATGGGGCGTGAAATTGATAGAAATTAAGTCAGTTAGGGTGAAAAAGATCATTCGCTCTAACAGGAAAACACAAACACATTGTTTTTTTTTATGACACTCTTTCGACAACCATGACTGAGATGTTTATTCACTATGGTCTTAGTGAAGAACTGTGTGGACAAATTATTTAAAAGGGCTTCTGCTTTGATTGGCACAAAGAGGGTGGTGAACAACTGCCCTTTTTGCAGAATCAACATCAAGAGATTTTGAAAGCATAATTGCCAGACCCATGAAATGGGTAGGCCTACATAAGCAAATGTCGGTCTGTCCGGGTTTTCTATATAAAGGGTATATATGATGATGACATGATGACATGCCTACAAAAGGCATGATGTCATAAATGATGATGACAGACAGGGGGTCTGGCACAACCAGGTTGACCTGGTCTAGTTTTTTATTAGAGGAATGTCAGTGATCGTTTATCCTGGCATCCCATCATAATAATGTATAACTTAAATAAAATGTGTTTTAATTGTTACGAAATGAATGGAATGGCTGATTATTAAGGCGTCCAAGAGGTTCTTCCAAAGTTGACCCTCAGGTCTATAACTGGATGTTATAGGAGTCCTTAAAAATAAAATGTTTAGAACCACTGATCTAGGCCCATGCATGGCACAGGGAAAACAACATTAAAATTATATCACTTCAAGCTAACATCCCTCCGGAACATACTTTTCTCAGGAGTTTCTGCTTATACTATTTCATGAAAAACATTTACATTTTATTTTGAACATTGTTAGGGGGCTTCTATTTATTAGAAGCCTACTAGATAAATACTAAAAGAGTTTAATTCCTACTGGGAAGATGCTCTCTCTAACCATCTAAATTATCAAACTATAGATCCTACTAACGGTGTTGGATAACTATGATCTATACAATGCGTTTTGGACACTAGAACTAAGCACAAAAGTAAAACTTAATAACTATAGAAAAGCGTTTGTATAAAATATATTACACAATATCTACTGGGAATTTATTTTAATGTAAGATAGACTGAAGTGCATGCTGGTTATGCTAAATAGTACTGCTTCTCCTCCAGTCAAAGTGC
This sequence comes from Nannobrachium achirus, assembly GCF_963921795.1. Classification (NCBI taxonomy): domain Eukaryota; kingdom Metazoa; phylum Chordata; class Actinopteri; order Myctophiformes; family Myctophidae; genus Nannobrachium; species Nannobrachium achirus. The sequence continues at coordinate 11,083,669 of NC_137814.1, forward strand.
ACCGTAGGATGAGGAGGGGACAACGTCGGCACAGTGACTATATCTTATTTTAGAGCAGGAAACAGTACAGAAATGATTGAGCTATTAGCTATTAGCTCTATTCATATGAGACAACCACACAATCAAATAGGAAATAATGACATATCATTCATAGACCACCAGAAAAGAAAAAAAAAAGTTTTTAATAGGCCTAAATGTAGCCAATTTCTTACAAGCATTTTATTCTTTCTGGAGAGAGCATCTTATTTACCTTATTTTTTTATTAAAGGAGTCGTTCAACAAAATAAAAATCTTTTCTGTCAATTACACACCCCATGAAGCCTTGAATTTGTGGATTGTTTTGTTTGTACAGCATTCGTAAGCCAACAGTTTGATGAAACAGGCTCCAGTGGAGTCTCCAGTAGAAGACTCAACTGCCATCCAATTATTGGCTCAGGAATGCAACAAACACAAAACAATCCATGAGTTCAAGGCTTCATGGGGCTTGACAATTGGTTGGATGTGACTTACGGGAGCTATGAGTGTTACTGTAAAAAGCAATAAAGAAACTGCTGGCTTATTGTGTCTAAAAAGACATATTTAGCCACTTGTACGCATGCCCCCATGCATACGCATGCCCCACATTTTAGCACGGTAAACGCAATAAAACAATAGAACGAAGCAAATGAAAACATTTTAACACTCACTTTTTCTTTTCTCTAATTACAATCTAAAATATGAACCATTGTTGTAAAAAAACAAAGTTGTCCTTTAAGTCATTAATAGGGTGAAAAGATAGATTTGCTCATACAGGAAAACACAAACAAGATTTTTTTTATGACACTCTTTCGACAACCATGACTGAGATGTTTGTTCACTATGGTCTTAGTGAAGAACTGTGTGGACAAATTATTAAAAAGGGCTTCTGCTTTGTTTGGCACAAAGAGGGTGGTGAACAACTGCCCCTTTTGCAGAATCAACATCAAGAGATTTTGGAAGCATAATTTTTTATTAAGGGAATGCCAGTGATCGTCTATCCTGGCGTCCCATCATAATAATGTATAACATAAAGTATAATGTATTTTAATTATTTTGCTATGAAATGAATGTAATGGCCCGTTATTAAGGCGTCCAAGAGGTTCTTCCAAAGTTGACCCTCAGGTCTATAACTGGATGTTATAGGAGTCCGATAAAATGTCTAGAACCACGGATCTTGGCCCATGCATGGCACAGGGAAAACAACATTAAAATGATATCACTTCAAGCTAACATCCCTCCGGACATACTTTTCTCAGGACTATTTCATTTCATGAAAAACATTTACATTTTATTTTGAACATTGTTAGGGGGCTTCTATTTATTAGAAGCCTACTAGATAAATACTAAAAGAGTTTAATTCCTACTGGGAAGATGCTCTCTCTAACCATCTGAATTATCAAACTATAGATCTTACTAACGGTGTTGCATAACTCTGACCTACACAATGCGTTTTGGACACTAGAACTAAGCACAGAAGTAAAACTTAATAACTGTAGAAAAGCGTTTGTATAAAATATATTACACAATATCTACTGGGAATCTATTTTAATGTAAGATAGACTGAAGTGCATGCTGGTTATGCTAAATAGTGCTGCTTCTCCTCCAAACAAAGTGCACCGTAGGACGAGGAGGGGACAACGTCGTCAAATGATGTCAGCACAGTGACTATATCTTATTTTACCAGCAGATGGCAATTCAGAGTAGAGTAGGAAACAGTACAGAAATGATTGAGCTATTAGCTATTAGCTCTATTCATATGAGACAACCACATAATCAAATAGGAGATAATGACATACATTAGCATTCATACCAGACCACCAGAAAAAGAAAAAAAAAAACGTTTTTAATTCGCCTAAATGTAGCCAATTTCTTACAAGCATTTTATTCTTCCTGGAGAGAGCATCTTAATTCAGGCTTTTGCAAATCCCGCCCCATTCTGCCCTGTTACTATGGTGGGACATTAACCCTGGGCAGATTGTTTTTATAGTGGCAGTGAATGGGATTTTTTTTTTCATAGCCTCATTATTGCAATTTAAAGTACCAAAGGAAAAACATCTAGGTGATATTAATAAAAAGGGAAGACAAAGGTACAGTAGTTACATTGCAAAACAGGGGGTTTCCCCGAAAATATATGTTTTCATTTGTTTAATCCCAGTGGGACAGAATCACTATTGCAGATTATTTTATAGTGGAAGTGGATGGGATTTTTTTTTCCTTCATAGCCTCATTACAGCTATATAAAGTACCAAAAAAACCACATCTACGTGATATTAATAAAAAGGGAAGAAAAAGGTACAGTAATTACATAGCAAAACAGTAATTTTGCCCCGAAAATATATGTTTTAATTAGTTTAATCCTCTGGATCAGAGAGAGAATAGAAATAGAAGGAGAAAGCGCATTGCATCTTGGGTAGGAAGAGGAGAACTATAATCTGTTCTCCTCACATAATAGGCTGGCTTTTCGTAATTCTGCCCATTTAAAATATATGTACCCAATCGTAACAAGTTAGACCATTGATAAGGTCCATGTGAACTAGTCTGTTGAAGCTTATTCATTACAATGATCGCAAACGCTATGGTCGCGAGCGGCCTGGCCGTGCTCCGCAGTGCGGACAGCCGGTGAAAGACGGCTGCCACTTTCTCCGACTGCAGAACTCCACCCCCGCTTGCAAAAAGTGAATGTATTTTTCTGGTTGGCCAGTCAGGGAGTCTCAGGGACCAATCAGAAGGCTGACAAACGGTGAATTATCCTCCTTCGATTATTTTTTGAGCGGTGGTAAACCGCTCCATAGAGTGGCTGTGCGTGTGTCTGTAGCCTTTTTCCTCAGCATTTTGCCATAGCAAAACATGTGTGTGTAGCATCAGTGATGTCATCATCATGTGTCTGTAGCCTTTTTCCTCAGCGTTTTGCCATAGCAAAACGTGTGTGTGTAGCATAGCCTGTGTGTACATCCTAGACTCAAATCCTAGTCTGAAGACGTTATGCAAGCACGACCACCGCTCACTTCACATTGGGTGTGATTCTTCTTCTTTATTAAAGGAGTAGTTCAACCAAAAAAAAATATATATTTATTTTCTGTCAATTACACACCCCATGAAGCCTTGAATTCATGGATTGTTTTGTTTTTACAACATTCGTAAGCCAACATTTTGATGAGGTTTGGTGAAACAGGCTCCAGTGGAGTCTCCAGTAGAAGACTCAACTGACCTGCCACCCAGTCATCCAATTATTGGCTCAGGAATGCAACAAACACAAAACAATCCATGAGTTCAAGGCTTCATGGGGCGTGAAATTGATAGAAATTAAGTCAGTTATAGGGTGAAAAGATAATTCGCTCTAACAGGAAAACACAAACACGTTGTTTTCGACAACCATGACTGAGATGTTTGTTCACTATGGTCTTAGTGAAGAACTGTGTGGACAAATCATTAAAGTCAGCTGCTCCTAAAAGCAAAAGAAACTAAAAGACGCGTCGATCGAGGGTCGGAGAATGCTTGCCGGCTACATGCCATTTTCGGGATCAGAGAGAGAGATGGAGTCAGAAGATGAAAAGCAGGATGTTGATGGAAAGGACAAGAGCGAAAATAGAAAGAAAAGGAAGAAAGAATCGAAAAGTCATTCAGAAAGTGATTAAGAAGAAGAGTTTAGTGTGGGAATGAGAGCGGAGTCGAAGGCGGACGGAATTTTCAGGGACCAACATGAAGTGGGAGAGTTTGTTGTTGGGAAAGTGGGACGAGTTAAGTCTCTGAGGGTTACTAGGAGTGGACTGGTAATATTTGAGTGTGCTAATGATGAGCAGGTTGAGAAGGCCTTGAGAATAACCAAGTTTGGGAAGTGCCCCGCTAATACGTTTCAAATGGGAGGGAAGCAATGCAAGGGAGTCGTTAGTGGAGTTCCACTGTATGTGAAGCCAGAAACGTTTTTGGCGTTAGTGGATGGAGTGCGGGATGCAAAGAGGTTGAAGTGTGTGAGGGAAGGGAAACAACAGGATAGCAAGTCAGTGCTGGTGACATTTGTTGGTGAGGTACTACCCGAGAGAGTGTACCTGGGTTACCTAAGTTATAGGGTCAGGCCCTATGAAAGGGCACCGCTCAGGTGCTATTGCTGCCAGGCCTACGGTCATGTAGCTGCCGTGTGCAGTAGAAACAGAGTGTGTGGGAGGTGTGGGGAGGAGAAGTGCAATAAGGAGTGTGAAGAAAGGCAAATAAAGGCTAAATGTGTACATTGTGGAGGGGAACACCATGCTGGGTCAGCCCAGTGTCCAAGGAGAGACAACCCATTCTCACCCCCTTTGCTTCACCCTCCCGACGCCGTGTCTTTCTTTCCTTTGCTTCACCCCTGTGAACTTTTGGGAGTGACTATTGCATCTAGGGTGCGACAGAGACAGAGAGTTTTTGGACGAGACAGAGTCTTAGTACGCATGCGCCGACATGTGTTTACTGGAAGATTTTTCACTGACGGCCGTCACGGGGAATCAAACCCCGGTCTCTGGATTTGTATCTCCATGCTCTACCGACTGAGCTAACGAGAGTGACTGGGAAGTACCTTTTTTTTTGTGTTTTTATCTTTGACAAAACGTGAAATGATAACGTAGTCCCTTCTTTGAGCCACATTCGGAGGCGGAAGCAGTCCCCTGGTCAAGATTTACTATTCTGTCCATAACGGCACGTAATTCGGTAACGCGGCTGAGTCGGCTCATGCGGCGTTCCCACCGCTCGTCGCGGCAACTCGGCTCGCTATCGCTCGCCTCGGTGGCGACTCACGGGGGTCATCGCCGCCTGAGACAGCGCTGCTCCGTCGTTTATAGTGGCGTGAACGGTAGCGACGGGTGGCTGGTAAACCAAGAAGCCTTCAGAGCGTATCGAATCCCGCATCAGGAACTACTTTTTTTTCTTTCTTCTTAGACCACCCAATGCGTCTAACCCTTGAGACATTAGGCAATCCGTCCGCGTCTATGGTGAGAAGCATTCGGTATTTAAGATCGCGTCGGTTGTATGACGCAATAGGGGTGAGAACCTGTTGGGAGAGAGAAGGAGGTGAAGGTGAACAGGATTAGGGTCGAAAGAAAGGACCTATCATATACTGAAGCGGTGAAGAGAGTTGAGAGGGAGGACAACAAGAGCAGTGAAAGGGACATAGGCCTACAGCAAGAGAGTGAGACAGTGAGGGAAACAAAGGAGTCTGGGAAAGATATCTGCATGGACAAGAAACGCTTTTTGGCTTTTATTGCCATGGTAATAAATTGTGCAGTGGACATTCAAACGAAGTCAGAGCGGATAAAGGTGGTGCTGGAAGCGGCTAGAAGATTTTTGGATGTGCTGGATGTCACAGGAGAAGATTTGGACATTACATTAAGAGAGGGGTTCACACCATCTCAGGCCTCAGGGGCTGGGGTGTAGAATAAAAGGATGGAAATAATATTGTAGGGGATCACTTTGGGTGGGCACTTAAGTTTACACAGGGAAGATGAGATGTATTGTCAAAGAGATTCTATAATAAGAGACGGCACTCCCTATACATCCCATTACAACAAGCAGCGCCCATGTTGCTCCGCCATCTTGGAATGATGACGACTTCCGGTGGTTAAAAAAAACATAATAAAGTCATGCTGTACATTCAAAAACGTGTTTTTATTCTGCTCTACTATGATATATTTAATGATTCTATATAACTGGTCTGTGTTGAACAGCAAAAAAGTATTATAGCCTATATATGCATACTAGTATAATGATTTACTATTTTATTTATATTATTTATCAATGGATCAAAACTGAAATGACTTAGTAATAGTAACATTTCAAGGTGCATGTGTGCACATGCGTGTATGCTAATGCATGTTTGCGTGCGGCCACACATGTTTATATGATGTGTTAATACCAAATAGAAATGATTAAAACGCATCATTATAAAAGGGGGGGAAACGCTGCCCTCTGCTGCTTTTTAGGCAGCACTGAATCTGTTCCTTAGAGATTATGAATGACAAAACAGTAAAACATGATATAGACCTAATGTAGGCCCACATGATAAATTATTGTCCACAAAAGCCAGACTAATGTCAAACAGATAAAATAAATTAACATTAGACCAATTGGAACAATCCGAAATGTATTATTCATACCAAATTATTACTATTTCTTATAACTGAAAAAAATACTATTCTAAGCTTCTATTGATCTGTTTAGCAGTCTATGATAATATGTTATATCAATGGTGATTTTCACTTTGTTGGGTGATCAAGACAGCTTTGGAAAACGTTATTCACACCCAATTTAATTGTTTTGATTAATTTAAGAGCAGAGCCATCATTCCAAGATGGCGGCAGCACTACAGCTGTACCATCTAGTGGTGATTCCATATATCTAAGGACTGCCGTCTCTTATTATAGAATCTCTTTGGTATTGTAGCCTATATAGGCTAGTACCAAGTTTTGTGTGATCCATACTTGGATCCGAAGGTGGCGGTAATGCAACAACAATTTGGATGCCAACCGCCGTAAAACCACAAGAAGAAGAAGAAGAAGACAAATCATTAAAAAGGGCTACTGCTTTGTTTTGGCACAAAGAGGGTGGTGAACAACTGCTCTTTTTGCAGAATCAACATCAAGAGATTTTGGAAGCATAATCTTTTACTAGGGGAATGCCATTGATTGTTTATCCTGGCGTCCCGTCATAATAATGTATAACATAAAATATAATGTATTTTAATTATTTTGTTACAAAAGAAATGCCATGGCTCGTTATTCTTAAGGTGTCCAAGAGGTTCTTCCAAAGTTGACCCTCAGGTCTATAACTGGGTGTTATAGGAGTCCTTAGAAATTTAGAACCACTGATTTAGGCCCATGAATGGCACAGGGAAAACAAAGTTAAAATGATATCACTTCAAGCTAACATCCCTCCGGAACAAACATTTTTCAGGAGTCTTTGCTGCGCATTGTAATATTTCACACAAGACATTTATGCTTTATTTTGAACATTGTTAGGGGGATTCTATTTATTAGAAACCTACTAGATAAATACTAAAAGAGTTTAATTCCTATTGGAAAGATGCTCTCTCTAACCATCTGAATTATCAAACCATAGATCACACTAACGGTGTTGCATAACTCTGACCTACACAATGCGTTTTGGACACTAAAACTAAGCACAGAAGTAAAACTTAACTGTAGAAAAGCGTTTGTATAAAATATATTACACAATATCTACTAGGAATCTATTTTATAGACAGAGGTACATGCTGGTTATACTAAATAGTACTGCTCCTCCTCCAATCAAAGTGCACTGTAGGACGATGAGGTCATCAAATTATGTTGGCACAGTGACTATATCTTATTTTACCAGCAGATGGCAATTCAGAGTAGAGTATGAAACAATTAATACAGAAATGATTAAGCTAGATATGTCAAATTTGCTTGAACAGGAAAAACAAAAAAAATATATATATATATTTTATGACATTCTTTCAACAACCATGACTGATGGTCTCAGTAAAGAACTGTAAACAAATCATTAAAAAGGTCATTGTCTGACTCAATGAGGGTGGTGAACAACTATCCTTTTTACAGATTCAAGACATTTTGTAAGCATAATTTATGACAGCGGGAATGCCAGTGATTTATTATTCTGGCTTCCCTACATAAAGATGTGTAACTTAATGTGTTTTAATTATGAAAAGAATAGCATAGCCAGTCATTCTTATGCTTACATGAGGTTCTTCCAAAATAGACCCTCAGGTCTGTAACTGAGTGTTATAGGAGTCTTTGAAAATAAAATGTTTGAGAACCACTGATCTAGGCCCATGTTTGACACAGGGAAAAGAGAGTTAAAATGCTATTACTTCAAGCTATCATCCCTCTGGAACAGAAATGTCCTAGGAGTCTTTGCTGCACATTGTGGTCAACCCACTTGTACTATTTCATGTCTTTAATGAAATAGAATGTTATAGTTTATAAAGCCACTTTTCTACAGTTATTAAGTTCAGCTTTTGTGTGTGTCTTATCTACTATTACATTTTTCTTAGAGCCGCATCCCACTTCCACGCCCATTTCGCCTCCACTTCAACTCATAGCTAGAGCAGATGTCGGTAGAGTGTAGGGAATCAGAGCAGATGTCGGTAGAGTGTAGGGAATAAAACCGCCCATAACTCTATCATTGGCCCCCCGTTGCCATGGTGACCGCCGTCCATTGGCTCGTATTCCCAGCTATGGGACCGGCGGATCCAATTTCAACCGAGGGGGGCGTAGCCAGAACACACACACACACACACACACACACACACACAACACACACACACACACACACACACACACACACACACAAACATCCGTATACCACGTCATCGCATCACCAATACGTTTTATTTATTATTATTTTATTTTTTTTCCAATTTTTTTTTCTCAAACAATTTTTTTTCTCAAAAAAAATTTTTTCTCAAAATTTTTTTTTCTCTAAAAATTTTTTTTTGAGAATTTTTTTTTTCTCAAATTTTTTTTCTTCTCAAAAACATTTTTTTTCTCAATTTTTTTTTCTCAAAATTTTTTTTTTCTCAAATTTTTTTTTTCTAAAATTTTTTTTTCTCAAATTTTTTTTCTCAAATTTTTTTTCTCTAAATTTTTTTTTCTCAATTTTTTTTTTCTCAATTTTTTTTTTCTCAAAAATTTTTTTTTCTATAATTTTTTTTTTTAGAAAATATTTTTTTTCTCTTTTTTTCTCAATTTTTTTTTTCTCAAAAAAATTTTTTTTCTCAAAAATGTTTGACTTTTTTTTCGCAAAAAACTTTTTTTTCCTCAAAAAACTTTTTTTTTCTCAAAAAACTTTTTTTTCTCAAAAAAAATTATTTTCTCAAAAAAACCATCAGATCGTGGCCACCCTGTACCTCAGGGATTTGTTTTCGACGAATATTTACTCCTATCCACAATTTTCCCCGGGGGTTTACTGGAGACTATCAGGACCAAACTTCCGGGTTTAACAGCAGACATACAAGCTCACGTCGCGTCGCAGATTCAACCCGTTGTGAGCTTGTAAATCGGCAGCGGAAGATCGGTGCAAACGTCTGCGCAATGCACTATGGGGCGTAGGAAAATCGTGGATAGACGCAACGCGACGACCTAGAGGGGAGGCCGGCGCAGCCGGCCAACCTTCTAGTTTTGAACATTGTTAGGGGGCTTCTATTTATTAGAAACCTACTAGATAAATACTAAAAGAGTTTAATTCCTGTTGGGAAAATGCTCTCTCTAACCATCTAAATTATCAAACCATAGATCTTACTAACGGTGTTGCATAACTCTGACCTACACAATACGTTTTGGACACTAAAACTACGCACAAAAGTAAAACGTAATAACTTTAGAAAATCGGTTGTATAAAATATATTACACAATATCTACTGGGAATCTATTTTAATGTAAGATAGACTGAAGTGCATGCTGGTTATGCTAAATAGTACTGCTTCTCCTCCAATCAAAGTGCACCGTAGGATGAGGAGGGGACAACGTCGGCACAGTGACTATATCTTATTTTAGAGCAGGAAACAGTACAGAAATGATTGAGCTATTAGCTATTAGCTCTATTCATATGAGACAACCACAATCAAATAGGAAATAATGACATAGCATTCATAGACCACCAGAAAAGAAAGAAAAGTTTTTAATAGGCCTAAATGTAGCCAATTTCTTACAAGCATTTTATTCTTTCTGGAGAGAGCATCTTATTTACCTTATTTTTTTATTAAAGGAGTCGTTCAACAAAATAAAAATCTTTTCTGTCAATTACACACCCCATGAAGCCTTGAATTCATGGATTGTTTTGTTTGTACAGCATTCGTAAGCCAACAGTTTGATGAGGGTTGGTGAAACAGGCTCCAGTGGAGTCTCCAGTAGAAGACTCAACTGACCTGCCATCCAATTATTGGCTCAGGAATGCAACAAACACAAAACAATCCATGAGTTCAAGGCTTCATGGGGCTTGACAATTGGTTGGATGTGACTTACGGGAGCTATGAGTGTTACTGTAAAAAGCAATAAAGAAACTGCTGGCTTATTGTGTCTAAAAAGACATATTTAGCCACTTGTACGCATGCCCCCATGCATACGCATGCCCCACATTTTAGCACAGTAAACGCAATAAAACAATAGAACGAAGCAAATGAAAACATTTTAACACTCACTTTTTCTTTTCTCTAATTACAATCTAAAATATGAACCATTGTTGTAAAAAAACAAAGTTGTCCTTTAAGTCATTAATAGGGTGAAAAGATAGATTCGCTCATACAGGAAAACACAAACAAGATTTTTTTTATGACACTCTTTTGACAACCATGACTGAGATGTTTGTTCACTATGGTCTTAGTGAAGAACTGTGTGGACAAATGATTAAAAAGGGCTTCTGCTTAGTTTGGCACAAAGAGGGTGGTGAGCAACTGCCCTTTTTGCAGAATCAACATCAAGAGATTCTGGAAGCATAATTTATTATTAGGGGAATGCCAGTGAAAGTTTATCCTGGCGTCCCGTCATAATAATGTATAACATAAAGTATAATGTATTTTAATTATTTTGTTATGAAATGAATGGAATGTCTGATTGATAAGGCGTCCAAGAGTTTCTTCCAAAGTTGACCCTCAGGTCTATAACTGAATCCTACTGAAGCCTACTAGATAAATACTAAAAGAGTTTAATTCCTACTGGGAAGATGCTCTCTCTAACCATCTGAATTATCAAACCATAGATTATACTAACGGTGTTGCATAACTCTGACCTACACAATGCGTTTTGGACACTAGAACTAAGCACAAAAGTAAAACTTAATAACTGTAGAAAAGCGGTTGTATAAAATATATTACACAATATCTACTGGGAATCTATTTTAATGTAAGATATACTGAAGTGCATACTGGTTATGCTAAATAGTACTGCTTCTCCTCCAATCAAGTGCACCGTAGGATGAGGAGGGGAAAACATCGCACAGTGACTATATCTTATTTTACCAGCAGATGGCAATTCAAAGTAGAGTAGGAAACAGTACAGAAATGATTGAGCTATTAGCTATTAGCTCTATTCATATGAGACAACCACACAATCAAATAGGAAATAATGACATAGCATTCATAGACCACCAGAAAAAATACAAAAAATGTTTTTAATAGGCCTAAATGTAGCCAATTTCTTACAAGCACTTTATTCTTTCTGGAGAGAGCATCTTATTTACCCTCCTTCGTTTCTTTTTTTCTTCTTTATTAAAGAGTAGTTCAACAAAAAAAATCTTTTCTGTCAATTACCCCATGAAGCCTTGAATTCGTGGATTGTTTTGTTTTTACAGCATTCGTAAGCCAACCGTTTGATGAGGGTTGGTGAAACAGGCTCCAGTGGAGTCTCCGGTAGAAGACTCAACTGACCTGCCACCCAGTCATCCAATTATTGGCTCAGGAATGCAACAAACACAAAACAATCCATGAGTTCAAGGCTTCATGGGGCTTGAAATTGATAGAAATTAAGTCATTTAGGGTGAAAAGATAGATTCGCTCTAACAGGAAAACACAAACAAGATTTTTTTTATGACACTCTTTCGACAACCATGACTGAGATAATGTATTTTAATTATTTTGTTATGAAATGAATGGAATGGCCTGTTATTAAGGCATCCAAGAGGTTCTTCCAAAGTTGACCCTCAGGTATATAACTGGATGTTTAGGAGTCCTTAAAGATAAAATGTTTAGAACCACTGATCTAGGCCCATGCATGGCACAGGGAAAACAACATTAAAATGATATCACTTCAAGCTAACATCCCTCCAGAACATACTTTTCTCAGGAGTTTTTGCTTATTATACTATTTCATGACAAACATTTACATTTTATTTTGAACATTGTTAGGGGGCTTCTATTTATTAGAAACCTACTAGATAAATACTAAAAGAGTTTAATTCCTACTGGGAAGATGCTCTCTCTAACCATCTGAATTATCAAACTATAGATCCTACTAACGGTGTTGCATAACTCTGACCTACACAATACGTTTTGGACACTAAAACTAAGCACAGAAGTAAAACTTAATAACTGTAGAAAAGCGTTTGTATAAAATATATTACACGATATCTACTGGGAATCTATTTTAATGTAAGATAGACTGAAGTGCATGCTGGTTATGCTAAATAGTACTGCTTCTCCTCCAAACAAAGTGCACTGTAGGACGAGGAGGGGACAACGTTGTCAATGATGTCAGCACAGTGACTATATCCTTTACCAGCAGATAGCAATTCAGAGTAGAGGAGGAAACAGTACAGAAATGATTGAGCTATTAGCTATTAGCTCTATTCATATGAGACAACCACATAATCAAATAGGAAATAATGACATACAGTAACAGTAGCATTCATAGACCACCAGAAAAAGAAAGAAAAAAAACGTTTTTAATAGGCCTAAATGTAGCCAATTTCTTACAAGCATTTTATTCTTTCTGGAGAGAGCATCTTAATTACCCTCCTTCGATTATTTTTTGAGCGGTGGTAAACCGCTCCATAGAGTGGCTGTGCGTGTGTCTGTAGCCTTTTTCCTCAGCGTTTTGCCATAGCAAAACGTGTGTGTGTAGCCTGTGTGTACATCGTAGACTCAAATCCTAGTCTGAAGACGTTATGCAAGCACGACCACCGCTCACTTCACATTGGGTGTGATTTTTCTTCTTTATTAAAGGAGTAGTTCAACCAAAAAAATATATATTATTTTCTGTCAATTACACACCCCATGAAGCCTTGAATTCATGGATTGTTTTGTTTTTACAGCATTCGTAAGCCAACATTTTGATGAGGTTTGGTGAAACAGGCTCCAGTGGAGTCTCCAGTAGAAGACTCAACTGACCTGCCACCCAGTCATCCAATTATTGGCTCAGGAATGCAACAAACACAAAACAATCCATGAGTTCAAGGCTTCATGGGGCGTGAAAAGATAATTCGCTCTAACAGGAAAACACAAACTCGTTGTTTTCGACAACCATGACTGAGATGTTTGTTCACTATGGTCTTAGTGAAGAACTGTGTGGACAAATCATTAAAAAGGGCTACTGCTTTGTTTTGGCACAAAGAGGGTGGTGAACAACTGCTCTTTTTGCAGAATCAACATCAAGAGATTTTGGAAGCATAATTTTTTATTAAGGGAATGCCAGTGATCGTTTATCCTGGCGTCCTGTCATAATAATGTATAACAAAACATATAATGTATTTTGTTATGAAATGAATGTAATGGCCCGTTATTAAGGCGTACAAGAGGTTCTTCCAAAGTTGTCCCTCAGGTCTATAACTGGATGTTATAGGAGTCCTTAAAAATACATTTTTTAGAACCACTGATCTAGGCCCATGAATGGCACAGGGAAAACAACATAATGATATCACTTCAAGCTAACATCCCTCCGGAACATACTTTCCTCAGGAGTTTTTGCTTGTACTATTTCATTTCATGAAGAACATTTACATTTTATTTTGAACATTGTTAGGGGGCTTCTATTTATTAGAAGCCTACTAGATAAATACTAAAAGAGTTTAATTCCTACTGGGAAGATGCTCTCTCTAACCATCTGAATTATCAAACTATAGATCCTACTAACGGTGTTGCATAACTCTGACCTACACAATACGTTTTGGACACTAAAACTAAGCACAGAAGTAAAACTTAATAACTGTAGAAAAGCGTTTGTATAAAATATATTATACGATATATACTGGGAATCTATTTTATAGACAGAAGTACATGCTGGTTATACTAAATAGTGCTGCTTCTCCTCCAATCAAAGTGCACTGTAGGACAACGAGGGGACAAAATTGTCAAATGATGTCAGCACAGTGACTATATCTTATTTTACCAGCAGATGGCAATTCAGAGTAGAGTAGGAAACAGTACAGAAATGATGAAGCTAGATATGTCAAATTTGCTCGAACACGAAAAACATAAACAAAAAAATAATGTATGGCATTCTTTCGACAACCATGACTGAGATGTATGTTCACTATGGTCTTAGTAAAGAAATGTAAACAAATCATTAAATCATTAATAAGGGCTTCTGCTTGTTTGGCACAAAGAAGACAGTGAACAACTATTGTTTTTGCAGAATCAAGAGATTGTGGAAGCCTAATTTATTACAGCAGGAATGCCAGTCGTTGATTATCCTTTTTTTCTTAAAGGCTTATATGAGGTTCTTCCAAAATAGGCCCTCAGGTCTGTAACGGAGTGTTATAGTGTCCTAAATGTCCTTGAAAATAAAATGTTTGAGAACCACTGACCACAGTCTTTGCTGCACATTGTGGTCAACCCACTTGTACTATTCCTTGCATGAAATAGAAAGTTACATTTTATAAAACCACTTTTCTACAGTTAAGTTTTTGAAAAGCCATTTTTCTATAGTTAAGGGTTAGGGTTAGTTTTTGTGTGTGTCTTATTTTGAACATTGTTAGGGGGCTTCTATTTATTAGAAACCTACTAGATAAATACTAAAAGAGTTTAATTCCTACTGGAGAGATGCTTTCTCTAACCAGCTGAATTATCAAACCATAGATCATGCTAACGGTGTTGGGTAACTCTGACCTACACAATGCGTTTTGGACACTAAAATTACACAAGAAAGCTAAACGTAATAACTGTAGAAAAGTGGTTGTATGAAATATAACACGATATCTACTGGTAATCTATTTTATTATAAGATAGACCGAAGTGCATGCTGGTTATGCTAAATAGTACTGCTTCTCCTCCAATCAAAGTTCAAAGATGTCGGCACAGTGACTATATCCTATTTTACCAGCAGATGGCAATTCAGAGTAGAGCAGGAAACAGTACAGAAATTAAAAAGCTAGATGTGTCAAATTTGCTCAAACAGGAAAAACACAAAAATGTAATATTTTATGACATTCTATCACTAGGTTCACTTTGGTCTTAGTGAAGAACTGTAAGAGACAATCCTTTAAAAAGGGCTTCTGCTTTGATTGGCACAAAGAAAGAGGGTGGCGAATAACTACACTTTCTTAACGGCTAGAATGCCAGTGATCGTTTATCCTGGCATCCCAACATAAATAATGTTTTTAATTATTTTGTTATGAAAGGAATAACATGGCCAGACCCTCAGGTCTGTAACTGAGTGTTACAGGGGCCCTTGTAAATAAAATGTTTGAGAACCACTGATCTAGGCCCATGATTGGCACAGGGGAGAGAAAGTTAAAAGTCTTTCCTGCCCATTATGATCAACCCACTTGGACTATTTCATCTAAGACATTTACAGTACATTATATTTTGAACATTGATAGGGGGCTTCTATTTATTAGAAACCTACTAGATAAATACTAAAAGAGTTTAATTCCTACTGGAAAGATGCTCTCTCTAACCATCTGAATTAGCAAACCATAGATCGTACTAACAGTGTTTTATAACCTACTACACAATGTGTTTTGGACACTAAAACTAAGCACAAAAGTAAAACGTAATAATAACTTTAGAAAAGTGGTTTTATAAAATATAACACAATATCTACTGGGAATCTATTTTATTATAAGATAGACCGAAGTGCATGCTGGTTATGCTAAATAGTACTGCTTTTCCTCCAATCAAAGTGCACCATTGGACGAGGAGGGGACAACCTCGTCAAAATGCTAATCCATTGTCCTCTGCACTGGTGCAGATACTGTCCTCACGATACACTTACTTACTAAAAAGTCAGTAGAAAGGAGGTGATACACTGTACAATGAGTACAGTGTACATGTGCACTATAACAGTAGACAAGGTGGCCAAGTGGTTATAGTAGAGGAAAAAATAGGCCAGAAGTTGACCATACCCCTACCCGGGGTAGAACAAAACGCGACATAGTTTTTTCATATCTTTAGGATGTCCCCTTCATGAAATGGATTGTCCCGAGTTTTACTTTTACTGCAAAAGTCATGAAATTGATCCATGAAGGGACTCACCACATAAGCAAAAAAACGCCTATCCTGAAAGATGGAGTTCCAAGTCAAACCTTTGTCATTTTCTACCTGCAGGTTGTTTTTACCTCATACTTGCACAGATGGTCTACAGGTAGTGTCCTTACATCCCAGAACAATCAGAATGCAAAAATATGGTTCTGTTTTGAATCTGCTGCCTTTTATATAAGGACTTTCTATAGGCGGAAATGACATTCCTAAGGAAAATTCCCCTGTAATCCTTCTATAAGGGGTAGTACAAACTATGACAAAGTTTTTTCATAACTTTTACTTGTCCTCTTCATGAAATGGATGGTCAGTAGTTTTGCTTTTACTGCAAAAGTCATGAAATTGATCCATGAAGGGACTCACCACATAGGCAAAAAAACGCCTACCCTGAAAGATGGAGTTCCAAGTCAATCCTTTGTCATTTTCTATTGCTGGTTGTTTTTACCTCATTCTTGCACAGATGGTCTACAGGTAGCGTCCTTAAATCCCAAAATAATCAGAATGCAAAAAAGTGATTTACCAAGAAAGTGCAGAAATATCCCCAAAAGTTAATCATACACCATTTCCACTTACTGGTAGGGAAGGAGCTGGAAACAAGGGCCTACTACAAACTTGATATCCCGGTATCAATAAGCTTTGGGCTTATCAAGCTTGTTATTAAGCATAGCGGCCCATGACATAATGTTTAAATAATCAAGACAAGAGGCGATCAATACATTGTTACGGTACTATTCATAATATATAGCCATTTAACACTTACTGCACACTAATGAATGATTTTCTAAAGATATTAAATGACAATATTTTTTACTTTTGTCAATTTTCATCCTCATAGACAAACTCAGACTCACAACAACTGGCCAATACAAAAAGATACCAGTTCTGTTCAGAATCTCACATCTCACATCTTCCCACAAAATATTATAAAGCGCTCAACAGTGGGCTCGATAAAAGCCCATGGGTCAATAAGCAGGATCGATAAGGTGCTCATTATCAATACAAATTAACGAACTCCATTCAGATTGTCAATAGGGAATACACCAACAACCAAAACAAAAGAAACCAGAAGAATAATGTCATAATATGCTTGTATTGTGAATCAGGAGTTTTTCTATATATGTGTGCCATTCTTACTGCATGCCAAATAATCAAACAGCAGCTTTTTCTCATTTTAATTTATTTTGTTTATTTCTTTTTCAATATTTTCATATCAACAACTAATTTGAGTGTGAGGGGGACTGACCAATTTGCAAAGCTGGTCAATGGATACAAAGTGATCTCCCAAATTCGGACATAATTTTGTCAGGAGATTTCGTGACGTAATTGGCTGTGTATCTATTGGTCAATGGCTGGTCAATGGATTAATTGAATTCCGTCTTACTATTTATGTTATGGTAATAAATATGGTATGATGGTATATATTATTATAATATAAACGGTAAGAAGGAATTCAGTTCCCAGTGGATTACAACCAAGGGCCACTACAATGCTCTACAGTCAAGGCTGGTCCACAAGGCACAAGCTGGTATAAAAGGATTGTGTAATTTCTTGTTTATTTTAGTTTACAGGCAATGTACTGTAAATACAGGAGCAATATTATGTACAACACAATCCCACAGAGACATTGAGGCACGTACTACTTTGACTGCAACAATCCTTATCATAGCAGTAGAGTTGGGTGAGGTCTCTTACTGCTTGGTGCAGGCTATTTTTTGAACAGGACAGGCTTTAGTGATGTATCCTTTAGCATCCAACCCTTCCCAACTGGATTCCACAGAAGGGGTTTGGGGACATGATTGTGGCACCATATACTGTACCAGTTTGGTACATAGCCTGTTGAACATTCAAAACTATCCTCAGTGGGAGGCAGATGTGAGACTGGCATGTCTGTCGTTGATGCAAGAATACAACGGAGCTCATCAAGACTAGAACACACCTGGCCCTTTGCCTTCTGTTTTAGGCCATAGAGAGTGAGGGCATATTGTCTTGAACATCCTGAAGCCTCTGGTAGACTATCTGTCAAGCCAAAGGTTCTCAGACCCTGACCTAATTTATATGTACAGTACTATGGATATACTTGTGTTGCTTGGAATAGCTGCCATTTTCATGCATGCTGGTCATGGGATAGACAACGATACATCCCAATGTCTGATATTACAAATACATTGGGAGTGGCTTTGTGTGAGAGTCTTCTAGCATGGCACGCATTGACTGGATGCAATGCAATGAGCAGCCTGTTCAGAATAAGCAATAATACAGCTTTCAACAAGCTGGCGAAGCACATTCATGAACTTCGGGATCTGAGAATCTTTGGCTTACTGCATGCCAAATAATCAAATATTGGTCAGTCTCCCTTACACTGCTCAAAATAGTTGTTGATTGAAAAAGAAATAGATGAAAATGAGAAAAGGCTGCTGATTATTTGGCATTAAGAATGGCGCACAAAGTGTAGTGTATTCTACTGAATATAGGCTTACATACGTACATACTGTACTGCATCTAAGTCTGAATACCATAGACTGCTTATAGAACAATATGTTTGCTGCTTTTGAGGTGAAGAGAATTAGGCCTTGGGATGTAGGGACACTACCTGTAGACCATCTGTGCAATATGAGATAAAACAACCAGCAGGTAGAAAATGACAAAGGATTGACTTGGAACTCCATCTTTCAGGGTAGGCTTTTTTACCTACCTTTATGTACCTTTATGGATCAATTTCATGACCTCTGCAGTAAAAGTAAAACTACTGACCATCCATTTCATGAAGAGGACAAGTAAAAACACTGTCAGGGTTTGTACTACCCCTTATAGAAGATTATCTCCAGGATCACAGGGGATTCTTCCTTAGGAATGTCATTTCCGCCTATAGAAAGTCCTTATATTAAAGGCTGCAGATTCAAAACAGAACCATATTTTTGCATTCTGATTGTTCTGGGATGCAAGGACACTACCTGTAGACCATATGTGCAAGTATGAGGTAAAAACAACCTGCAGGTAGAAAATGACAAAGGATTGACTTGGAACTCCATCTTTCAGGATAGGCGTTTTTTTGCCTATGTGATGAGTCCCTTCATGGATCAATTTCATGACTTTTGCAGTCAAAGTAAAACTTGGGACAATCCATTTCATGAAGGGGACATCCTAAAGATATGAAAAAACTATGTCGCGCTTTGTTCTACCCCGGGTAGGGGTACCTCGAAAACTAAGGCTCTTTTTTAGGGTTTTTTCCTCCTCTATTAAGGCAATAGACTGGTACTCCATTTTGCTCTGCATGTGTGGGTTCAGATCCCATCCTCGTTGTCTAATGCAGGTTTCCTGTAGTTTTCCATTATATTACAGTTTATAAATATAGACATTTGGAGAGAGTCATTGCGCTAACAAAACAAAATGTCTATTGCAAACCAAACACAGTAAGAGTAATGTATCAGTGCATATTTTGAATAGGCTGATGAAATTGATAGAATTAGTTTATTCCCTGATTAGAGCCAAACGGCTAAGACAAAAATCAACAGCTAAGAATTATTTTCAGACCTATTTAACCGAGGAGCAGTTATGAGAGCAAGTCTCTCCTGGCTTTCTTTCCTGTTTCGATTTTCCACGACCACTGTAAATCTCCCTCTGTCTCTTTCCGTTGACATTTTATGATCCATTTGTACACGCACACACGCACGCACGCACGCACGCTTATCAATGTGCCCGGGGTCCAAATGGACACTTACGGGTCTGTAACCCTGAGTGTGATGTATTGATGTATTTACCTTGTTTATTGTAAACCGCTCTGGATTAAGAGTGTCTGCTAAATGCCTAAATTGTAAATTGTGCACTC
Organism: Nannobrachium achirus; assembly: GCF_963921795.1. NCBI lineage: Eukaryota > Metazoa > Chordata > Actinopteri > Myctophiformes > Myctophidae > Nannobrachium > Nannobrachium achirus. The sequence continues at coordinate 11,103,444 of NC_137814.1, forward strand.
TCTGGGTTAAATGATTTCTGAGGATTGTAGATTGGTGTCCCAGAGAGGACCTGCAGAAGGATTGTGACTGCACATCTTTAGGTCTATATGACTGACACTGCTTCAGTGTTGTTGAAGGCGTCTTTTGCTCCTGTCACCTGCAGAACGACTGCGACTGTGCATCAGATTGTTCCTGCGCCTGTTCCATCTGCACCAAGCACAAAGACCAGTCACAAAACCATGCACCCCACCTAGAACGAGCCCTGGATGGTAAGTGTGTGTGTGTGTGCGTGCGTGCGTGCGTGCGTGTGTGCGTGTGCCCGTGCGCGTGCGCAACACAGCCAAACGTGTGGGTAGCGCCCCTGCCAAAGAATTGCCAAAATGCAATACTGTTCTGTTGGTATTCACCTTTGTTGCAATACTGCTCTGTTGGTATTCACTTGTGTTGCTTAGTGCATTGAGTCTCTCCCACAGTAATAATATTTTTTACACTTTATTAATTTTACACTCAGTGCCAGGGAAGCCCAAAACAAAAGTGAATGCCAGCAGAACAGTATTGCAGGCCATTTTTGGGGTGTAAAGGTGAGTAATCAATGACAAATATGATTTCTACCACTTTTTCGAGTCACGTGTTCAAATACTGGATTCTGATTGGCTAAATTCCGGAGGTTATGAGAGGACCACTGCCGCAAAGTTGTGTGTCCGAGATCAATGCGCCTCAGTGTACATCCGGGGACTTTCCCCCAACCAACAAATGAAGGTCGCAGCGGTCCTATGTTTACTAACGTGCGTACTATCGTCGCCGATTTATTTGGATCCAATGCAATCCGCCAACTTTAAAGCCCCTTTTCTCTGAACCTATGCCTTTCTGGAAGCGAACAGCCTCTATTTACGGCCGGAACGGTCCTTCTAACTGACGTTAGCTTAGCTGTATGCTAGACATCTTTCTCTGCATGGAGTTGGCGTCATCTGGTGGTGAGTAGAAGATGTTGTTTGTGGAACTATTTGCTGTTGTCGCGGAAGTTTTATAGGCAATAATGATTGTAACTTAAGATCCTTGCAAGTTACAACTATGTGTTTTCTTTCATGTATACGGGAAAAAGTGGTAGAAAAGCTATTTACCACTCGGGGTCGGACATTATGCTCTCATAATGTCCTCTCACTCGGGGTAAATTGCTTACATAAAACACATTACGCATTGATATTATTAAAGGGGAAATATAATGGTAAAGTTAAGTTTTCTTTTTGTGGGTAGTTTATCTAAGCAATGATAATGAATAGTCTTCAGCTTCTGCTATTTCTGCCAGTGGGAGCGTTCCTACAAAATCAGTGCAACAAGAGATTTCTGCACTCAATCAGTATAGCCTTGTAGTGATATTGATCTGTATGTTTTCTGCTTCAGTTGCAGCTGGAGGAAATGTCTCCTCTATAAAAGTGTAGCCATAAAGTGTCCAGTGTTTTTAGCATCTATACAGCTCCATAGTTTTTTAAGCATACGTTTAACCTCCCAGTTTAAGCTTGAATAAACACATCAATATAGATGGATGTGTTTTACCGCCCTTCTCAAGGCCATCCTGTTTAAGCCCTTTGTTGTATGGCGAATTGTATTCGTATGCCACATCGCGATGCATTGCAAGCTTGTAGATCATAATTTTTTCCGCTATTTTTGAAAATGGTTATAATGACGCTTACTATGATATATGATAATAGGTTAAAAATTGCGTTATCCACTTGAACCCCAGGCATCCATATTCTTGGTGGAACATTAGCCAAAAATAGTCGATCTACAGTACAAGCTCACAACATGTTGCAAGCTCATTGTTGCGTGCTTGGAGGTGGGCTATTTTACATTTCTCACAGCGAGATTCCGTGTAGACAGGGGGGAAAGGGCAAGTACAGTTGTAACTCAAGTCCGTTTCTCTAAGAAGAGAGGGTTGAAAGTGTTAATCATTTCACTCCCTTGTGTGTTTTGTGTCCCCAGGGGACGAAGAGGCCATCACCTCCCTCATCCAGCACCACGTCCCTGATGCCAGGCTGATGGAGATGATAGGACAGGAGATGACCTACCTGCTGCCCAGCAAGGGCTTCAGGCATCGCTGCTACGCCAGCCTGTTCAGGGAGCTGGAGGAGACGCTGGACGACATGGGCCTGAGCAGCTTCGGCGTCTCCGACACCTCGCTGGAGGAGGTAGGGCCATGGTGGACAGTAACCAAGTACATCTACTTGAGTACTGTACTTAAGTACTCTTTTTTTGGAGTGTTTGAGGGCTTGATGACATCACTTGATGCAGACAGTAAAGATTTCTCTTGTCATTTTATTCTTGACTGGAGAGAGTCCTTCAGGTTGATAATTAAGATATTGCTTCAGCTGTCAACTCATCTAATATATATATATATATATATATATATATATATATATATATATATATACCGGTATATGTATATGTTACAGTATGTTTGGGTAACTCAGGACGGTAAGAGTAAGAGCGCTTGTTTTGTCGTTCACCACACACTAATCACCACCAGATGGCGACGACAGCCCATAGACAGCCATTCACTAGTGCAGGCGCTGACGTCACTCGTTTGCGACTCTCTTTCTTTATTTACTAGCCTAGCTGGGCGGTGTTTAGCCATTAGCTTAGCCATTAGCTTAGCCATTAGCTTACTATGAGCGTTTATCGTGGGCTTGCCCAGGCCTTACGGCCTGGGCATAAATATAACGATTGCATTCACCACGGCTTCGTAACTCGCGCGGCCGGCGGCCCTGGCCCGCTCTTCGCGGCCACTCGCGCCTGCGGCGCTCGGGGACGAAGAGCAGGACCAAGGTCCGCTGGCCTTCGCGCCGCTTGCAATGTCGTGGACAATCGAGCGGCTCCGCCTGGAGGACGTTGTTGTGGGCGACCGCTTGTTCCGCCCCGTGCGGCACCACGAGTGCTCCGTTTCTCGACCGTCCTGTTTCTCTAACAAACCGTGACATATATATATATTAGATTTGATTATTATTTATTTTTAGTGTCATGCACCAAGGACCCCTGTGGACTTACAGGACACTACATATAATCATTGTATCGGTGTACACTAGAATAAAACCAAAAAGAATGAAGTCAGTCAGTACATTTCCTAAAACATAAATTAAAGTTTTTCATGATCATCTAACCAAAAGTTTAGTTCATCAAAAAAGGCCAGTAAACCAGGGAAGCTATTTCTTTGAATATACCTATTGATTAATAGGAAGCACATTCTTTGGACCCTGATCTCTCCTCTGTTCGACGTCACTTTGAGTCGTCTGTAGCATCACTGCAGTTTTAACATTGCAACAAGCACTACAAAGTCATTTCTACCTGTATGATATACTCCACTAGTCATTCAAAGACAAAAGGTCCGCCCTCACATGTTTGCTCACATTCACGTTGTATTCTATTCCTCCCACGGGGAATGTAATTGTCTTTACACGTGTTTTGTCTGGGATTTCCTTAGTGAGACACGAAACGTCTGCTGTGTACACTGTGCAGTAATTGCTCCCCTGTGGGAGGATATTGAATAAATGTGAACACAAGCAACATGTGAGGGCAAAACCTTTCTCCTTGAATAAACTAGTTGATTATTAGCATACAATGTCTGTCAAAAAACCTGTTGAGTTTTTCTCTTTCAGATATTCATCAAGGTCACAGCGGACGGAGAGGCTGCAAATAATCCCGGTAAATATCTCCATTAATATTCCATGACCTCCCTGTATTCCATTCTTGTGTTTCATATTACTGCACACTCACTGACTTTCCACTCTAGTAGTACATAGAATAGTGTGTTTTCCATTCCTGTGTTTACCCATTGTGAAATGTTTAGTTATTTTCTATTGTTGTAGGACAATTGTTGTCGTGTACAGCCGATTTCCTTAAGCCTGACTTGTACTTAGTTGCACGGGGATGTTGCGCACTGAAAATAACCGATCTACTTTTGTTGTGGAGCCACACGTTGTGAGCTTGTAGATTGGTACACAGGCACAACCAGAGGCGCCGGGTTTTGTCCATGCCGCGGGGGGCTGAAGCCATATCGAGTGCTAAGTTTCAGTGCCTCCTCCGTGTGACAGTTCAGCAGAGTAAGATGGTTTAGTCTTGCTTGTCCCATTGTGGATCGCAGATAGGTTTTCAGTCTCCGCAGCCCTGAAAATGACCAATCTCTCCCACAGCCCCCACACCAGCCCCCCCACAGGAATGTACCTGCCCGGTTAAAACAAAAGAACTATAGGCAACGTTTGCATACATGCAAATAGGTTATGGGAGCGCTCCGCCTCCCAACGGTTAGTTTCAATGTCTCCCACAGCCCCCACACCAGCCCCCCCCACAGGAATGATGGGGGCTGGTGTTTTCCCCTCAAACAAAGCTGTACGTGTTAATTTCGGCTTGATCTCGCGGGGTGCCGCAGCCATTCATACCCCACAGACTCGGCGCCTATGGGCACAACCAAATAGATTTCTCGTGGATTGGCAGAACATTGAGCTTGTAGATCAGCTATTTTTGCTATTTTTATCTCTGACTTTGAACGTTTCTCTGACGTTTCTTGCCATTTGTGGGTTTCTGAAGAAATACACTCCATTCTCCATAGAAATTAGAAAAGGAAAAACAGGGAAAGAAACATGTGGAAAAAAATGCATTTGCAGGACAGTTTCAGGAAAAGAAAAAAAGCCTTGAAATGGTGCATCTGTATTAGACAGCATATTAATATTATAGTCCACACTCACAAGCGTAATTTGTATAGGGTTGATGGGTTTAATAAACCCAAGGGCCCCCCTACTGGGGACAGTATTATAAATTCATAGGCTATTATATTGTCGTTGTCGGTCATTTTAATAAAAATCACACTTGTGTGAACTGAGCGGTGGAGTCTGTGTGTGTGTGTGTGTGTGTGTGTGTGTGTGTGTGTGTGTGTGTGTGTGTGTGTGTGTGTGTGTGTGTGTGTGTGTGTGTGTGTGTGTGTGCGCGTGCGTGCGTGCGTGCGTGCTGCGTGCGTGCGCGAGTGTGAGTGTGCCTTGCCTGTTCTGGCCTGGCCTGAACAACAGCGCCCCTCCCTTAACATGTGTGGTCATAAAAGGTACTGTAGGCTACATACAGACAGACAGACAGACACGGACGGAGACAGACATACCCACACACACGGCCACGTATAGGAGCGTTGTGACCACCGCTCAAAAATGATTTAAACTAGTGAAAACAGCCGATCTACAAGCACACAACGCCTCGCACCGCGAGGCGTTGTGTGCTTGTAGATCTGCTGTTTTCACTACTGTTGTGCGACAGCCTTGTACGATGAAGCAGGGCTTTGCTTTGCGAAAGAACATACACATTTGAAACTTGGAGATACGAGGTTTACACCCAACAACGACGATATGTATTTTGTCATTTCCAATATATCTATTGGCCCCCCTCACGGCAGTATAGGGCCCTTTTTATCTGAAAACCCATGCATAATAAGATCTAATTTCGCCCCTGTCCACTCTGCTCTATTATGTTCATTGCTTTGCTTGTTGACCACAGAAGCCAGAGGGGTCATGCTGGCCAACGATGCCCCTACCGATGAGGCCCCTGACAGTGCAGGGAGGTGTTCCAGGCAGGTGAAGGGGACCAGACTCATCCTGAAACAGTTCTTTGCCCTGCTGATCAAGAGGTTGCACCATGCCACACGCAGCCACAAAGACTTCCTAGCACAGGTACACTACCGCTTTAGGCTTATTGTACCAGACAAGGACGTGCTGGGCCCCTGATTCAGCCTGGGAAAAAGAGTTGGAGAGGCCCTCATTGCGCGCTATAGAGAGAGATCTCTCTCTATAGCGCTGCTGCTACTCAAAGATTTGCCATTTCAGATCATGACAAGTGGGCCAATTGCATGAGTTATATTTCGTCGTTGTCGGGTGGAAACCTTGTATGTCCAAAACCGTTTGTTTTGTATCTATCATTTAAAAAAAGGATTTAAACTAGTGAAAACAGCCGATCTACAAGCACACAACGCCTCGCACCGCGAGGCGTTGAGTGCTTGTAGATCGGCTGTTTTCACTACTTTTGTGCAACGGTCTTGTATGATGATAAGAGGTTTCTGCCCGACAGTGACGATTTACTTTGTTGGCAGTCCCCAAAATGGAACGAAGGCCGACATTTTATATTTTTTCCTAATGGCCGGGAATGAACCGGCCGTTCGGGAGTTGTCCCGCTTTTCCCAATGGCCAGCACGTCCCTGGTACCAGATGTATGTATGCACAGTACGTACGGTATGTACTGTATACGGGTTTGAGGATGGATGGGTGGTTAGAGTAGGATTGTTGGTGAGGTGATTGATACAGATGGATTGTGGGACGGTTGGGTAAAGTGATGAGTTGTTATTGTTATACACTTTTAGCTATTTAAGCCCTATTCAAAGAAATAAAAAAGCTAAAGGGATTGTTGCTCCAATTTGGATAATAAAACCCACAAAACATCCATTAAAACAGTGTCCACCTTGATATTGGTATCAAATCTTACATTCTCCTACATTTGGCACAAACTGTTATACAGTATAACAGTTTTAACAGGCAAGGCAGGGCAAGTCCATTTTATGTCTATAGCACATTTCAACAACAAGGCAATTCAATGTGCTTTACAGTTACTTAAATAAATGAACAGTTAATAAACATTAATTTTAGATTGTACACTATATAGAACGAGAATGTGACATACTGTAACACTATTGAAAGTAGTAGCTGAAAAGCTCATGCCACCTGTCCATTGAAATCAATGTGGACGGGTCACCCATTCTATATACCACTATAAATTGTGACTGATGGCTTTGTTCTTCTATCTCTAGATTGTCCTTCCAGCCAGTTTTGTCCTGATAGCCCTGATCTTCACCATGATCGTTCCTCCATTTGGAGAGTATCCCAGTCTGACTCTGAGCCCCTGGATGTATGGAAAACAGTTCACCTTTGTCAGGTCAGTCTTCACTGGTACCAGGACATGACTTTAAAATAAGTAACATTTCACAATATATTTGTACAAGATATGTATACTGTATATGATTTTTGTTGAGCAGCACGCTTGCATGACATATTGTGTCAAATAGTATCATCACATTAGTAGATGCTAACAGCAGGGGTTTTCAAAGTGCGTGACGGGGCACCCTGGGGTGCGGCGACAGCAGTCCAAGGCTGCTGCGAGATAATTTGATAATATTTGGAATTTATTTGTGTGACGGAGAGAGTCGCAGCCCCAGCCTGAAGCCTCAAAAGTCTAGTTTCTGCCCTTGTTCCATAGGGATGTCCCTTTGGAGTGATGGTTAAGATATTGGACTTTCATGCGGGAGACCCGGGTTCGAAGCCGGGTGGGGAGGTTCGGATCACCTCCGTTACATTGGTGCCGTGACCCTGATCTGGGCTTCCCCGTAGGAGGAGGTCAAAGGGGGGTGAGTGTGACGGAGAGAGTCGCAGCCCCAGCCTGAAGCCTCAAAAGTCTAGTATCTGCCTTGTTCCATAGGGATGTCCTTTTGGAGTGATGGTTAAGATATTGGACTTTCACGTGGGAGACCCGGGTTCGAAGCCGGGTGGGGAGGTTTGGATCACCTCCGTTACATTTGGACACTTGAAAAGATATTTAGTATCATTTTAAACTTGAAGTACAAAGTCATTTTCAGTCAGTTCTAACCAAAATGGCTATTATCTCAACTTTTTCCTCGCAACATAATCACTAAAACATCGTCAAATATTTATTGGGTGCCCTGAGACAAAAAGGTTTGGGAACCCCTGCATTAGTAGATGCTTACAGTTTGTTCAATGTGTTTACTCCAGTAATGAGCGGCCCTTTGACGCCAGGATGAAGCGTTTCACAGAGCGCATGCTCAGCAGGCCAGGCCTGGGCACTCGCTGCATGGAGGGGAAGCCTCTGGGGTGAGTTTGTTTGTTTGCTTCACTCACAAAAGAATGTAAAAAGCATACGCAAGGATTCATTCAGTATAATGAATGAAAGCGAGAATGCATGAAAAAGATTATGGGGATGGGGATCACAATATCACAGTATTAATTTCAGTAGGTGTCCTTCCGGACACCAGGGTCTAAATGTTTCAATTGAAGAGCAGTGACACTGCAGATGTACTTGTTATATTGTATAACATGCTCTTCTATACAGATTGGTTACAAATACAATACTATTTTATTTGTTAACACAAGTCTCGGATTTGTAACTTTTAAGTATATAGATCAGTGAGTGCAGCCACAGAAACACATTAAGTGGCTCTCAAATGTTTTCATGCCAAGGACATCCAAATTGATATGTATCAGGCCACAGACCCAAATCTGAAAATATGTTGTGCATGGATAAGAGAAGATTCATGTTGTACATTTATCAAATTAGTATAAAATAGGTTTACATCGTTTTACCATTTGTAAACGGTCAGAGTTACAAACCCATAAGGCCGGTCCATTTGGTACCATTTGTACACTGAGTTACAGACCCACAGACCCAATGTTGAGAACCACTGCATTAATAGTCATGTGCATACATACACCATTGCACCATGCCAATTAGAAGCTACACTGGCTCCCGGTTGTTTTTAGGATTGATTTAAAAAATAATTGACTCTCTCTTTCAATGGCCTGGCACGTACCTCTATGACTTCCTGTCTAGATATGTTCCAAACGGCCCCTCAGGTCTTCTAGTGCAGACCTGCTCGATGTGCCTACAATGACATATAGAAAACACGGTGAAGCAGCATTCTGCTTCTATGGTCCGACAGCCCGGAATAAACTCCCAGTACACCTAAGACAGTCAGCCTCTGTGGATAGCTTTAAAGCACAGCTCAAAACCTATTTCTTCACTCTTTCTTTTAGCTGATTGCCAGACCCATGAAATGGGTAGGCCTACATAAGCAAATGTCGGTCTGTCCGGGTTTTCTATATAAAGGGTATATATGATGATGACATGATGATGACATGCCTACAAAAGGCATGATGTCATAAATGATGATGACAGACAGGGGGTCTGGCACAACCAGGTTGACCTGGTCTAGTTTTTAAATCCCTGTGCTGTTATTCATGTATGCACTGTTCTGAAAATGTTTCGTTTTTATGGTAGTCCTTATTGAAGTTTTAAATGTTTTTTAATTAATGTTGTTTTATGTTTTTACTTTTCTTTTCTGATTTATCGTTAATCGTGTGTACAATTTTTCTGTTGAGCATGTGTGCTTCATTTTACTCTGCAAGCACTTTGAGCTGCTATACAAATAAAATGTATTATTATTATTATTAACCAACCCCTGTATGCAAACCCCCTTTCCCAGAATGCCCTGTGGCAACAGCACCGCAGAATGGGAGTACCCGGATGTCTCTCCCGTGTTCAGCGACATCATGCTGAGCCCTGAGTGGCGGCCGCTAAACCCCTCCCCTTCCTGCGTGTGCAGCACCGATAAGAAGCTGACCATGATGCCTATCTGTCCAATGGGAGCCGGGGGACTGCCCCCACGCCAGCGGGAAGAAGCCACGGGAGACGTCATGCTGGATTTGACCGACAGAAACATCTCAGACTATCTGGTGAAAACCTACCCCAGTCTCATCAGGACCAGGTAGGAACCATAGAGTTATAGAAGAACTAGAGTGGTAACCGGAAATCCTTGCTCCTTCACTTCTGTATGTTTGGGGACAGTGACGATGGTAGGAACCATAGAGTTATAGAAGAACTAGAGTGGTAACCGGAAATCCTTGCTCCTTCACCTCTATATGTTTGGGGACAGTGACGATGGTAGGAACCATAGAGTTATAGAAGAACTAGAGTGGTAACCGGAAATCCTTGCTCCTTCACCTCTATATGTTTGGGGACAGTGACGATGGTAGGAACCATAGAGTTATAGAAGAACTAGAGTGGTATTACCGGAAATCCTTGCTCATTCACCTCTATATGTTTGGGGACAGTGACGATGCGGGGCTCCTCTGGGTCATTTTGCGTGTCAGAGGTGACGTCCATCGACCCAATGTCGACGCAGCGTCCACCCTGCCTTTGTACTGTCGGTCATTTTTATGCGGAGAATACACTTGACCTAAGATTTGGTATAACAGAGGGGGCGTAAAGTATAGCATAACATACTGATTTACGGTAACATACTGGTCTTGAGCCAACATGTTGTTATTTATATCAGGTCGCACTTGTTGGTGATGATGTCACCTAGAACGCTGCTCCTCATTGGCCAAAGGCCCTGCCTTTGTACTGTCGGTAATTGCCTTTGCGAAGAATAAAGAATAAACGTGATTTGGTATAACATACTGGTCTCGCCTTTCAGCAAGCCCACAATTATAGTGGCACTTCATTAGGGTGACACTAACACCTACTCTTGCTCTTCTGGATTGTGGATTAGTAGAGCGTACCCTGTGACAGAGTGTGTCTGTCCAGTAGTGACAGTCAGGATCTTTGTTGAGGTTGGGTGGGGGGTTACAGGGTGGGTGGTGTTCAAGGGGTCAGACGCTTGGGGTCACGTGGGAACATGGAGGTCTGGCGGATGTTGTGGAGGCCAAGGTACAACATGCAGACTCTCTCCAGGCCAATGCCACCACCGCCATGCGGGGGTGCGCCGTACCGGAAGGAATCAAGGTAGCTCTTGATGCTGTCCAGATCAATCTGGTGATGCTGGGCTTTCTCTTTCAGCAACTGATAATCATGGATTCTCTGAGCTCCAGAGAGAATTTCCTCTCCCCGCATGAACATGTCATATGAGTTGGAGTATTTCGGGTTTTTGGGGTCAGGCATTGTGTAGAAAGGTCTCACAGCCAGCGGGTACTTGTCCAGCACATAGAAGTCAGTGCCGTACAGATCCTTGACGAGGCAGCCGAGCAGCTTTTCATTAGCGGTGCTCAGGTCTTCCTCGTCTCCTATCTCCACACCGGCCGCACGGAGCATGACCAGGGCATCCGTATAGCTCAGCTTCAGCGTGCTTTCCAGGAACTCGAACGGTTCGCTGGGAAACTGCTTGTTCACCGCCTGGATTTCTGTCTGGAACTTGTCTCGGAGGCCCTTGAAAATCTGTATCATGGTGTCACAGATGGAGTCGATGACCTCGTGGTAGTGGTAGTTGAAGGCCATCTCGATATCCAGGCCCACAAACTCTGTCAGGTGACGGTGGGTGTTGGAATTCTCTGCTCTGAAAACTGGTCCCACACAGAAGACCTTGTCGAAGTCAGCGCAGATGCACATCTGCTTGTAGAGTTGGGGAGACTGGGCCAGGTAGGCACTGGTTTTGAAGTAGGACACAGTGAACACGCTTGCCCCGCCTTCACTGGCAGCTGAGATCATTTTGGGAGTCTGGATCTCCACAAAGCCCTTGTTGGTGAGGATCTCTCTGAAGAGTTGGCACACTCCCGACTGCAGGCGGAAGATGGCCTGGCTGGTTGTCGTCCTGAGGTCAATCACCCTGTTGTCTAGCCTGGTGTCCTGATTGACTGTAGCTTTGCAACTCTCGTCCCCCTCGTCCCCCTCCTCCACCTCCGGCCTCACAGCATCCTCCAGCTGCAGGGGCAGGCTGGATGATGCCCGGCTGATGACGAAGATCCTCTCGATGTGCAGCTCCACGTCCTGCTGGGTGCAGCTCTTCACCGGGGGGTCCACCTTCCTCACAACCGCCTCCACGTCCACAATGCTCTCGTTGGTGATGCCGGCGGCAAACTTGACCATCTGCTTGCTGGCACGGTCTCCCACGAAGACCAGTGCCTGCACGCTGAACTGCTGCTGACGCAGGACCAAGAAACACTGCTTCCCTGTGGCACGGCTGGTGTGGATTCTGGCACGCATCCACATCGGCTGCCCGTCGGCTCTCTCTGGTGTTAGTTCTTGAATACGCACCAATACTCTTTCCAATCTCTCATGGGACTGGCACATTGGCAGGTCGTCGTACCTATCCTTGGCAAAGGGGCAGTCCACCAGCTCTTCTGTGCTTTGATTAGTAGCCAGCTTGGCTTGCGTCTTATCCTTCTTTGGGGCTTTCTGCCCTTGCTTCTGCTGTTTCTTCAGGGCTTTCTTAGACTGGGCCTGCTCCTCCGTCACCGGCCCTTGGACTTCTTCCTTAGACATGTCTCAAGCTTCCTGTGAATCTCTGGTACTAGGAGAGTCTGGTCTCTTTATACCTCTGGCATCTACTTGGATTTTCCATCATGATCTCTTCCATCATGTGGTGATTTCATATTGATGACATCAGGCTGTTCCGGAGGAAATCGGCACAAGCGCTGACTCATTGTGACATCACTTCATAAAAGGCTCTGACATCACGTACGGCACAGACAAACGGATATAGATATCTCCATATATGGGCATAAAATGGATGCAGAAAGACAGATACAGATATCTCCATATATGGGCATAAAATGGACGCTTAGAGACAGATGTCACAGAGCGCCTCTATTGTACTGTACTGTATATTGTACGGTCTGTCGGCCGGCCCGTCTCCCCTCGCCTGCACCAGGAAAACCAGGAAGTGACCTTACAGGATTTCTTTTTCTAAATCTGTGTATATAAAATATACATTACCCCTCAAATATCTAATCCTTCGTTTTAACAGCGGGAAACAGCCGGCGACTCTGGACGATGACGTCCAAAAGTTTAATTATTTTCATCACCTGCTATCGCCTGCTATCTCCTGCTATCGCCAGTAGTTAATTGCGGGTCCCATTGACAAATAACGCACTTCCGGTCGCCCGTCGCCTGCTGGTAAAATGCACCATTAGTTATAGCAACATTGTTCATGTCAAGTAGTTTGTTTATGCTTATTTGTTGAAATGGTGAATTACCATACATAGGCCTACGTACAATCAGACAAAGCTGATGTAGGAGCGGTTTGTACCGAACAGAAAATAAGGGGGGTGTGTGGACCCCTTTGTGTACTAAACAGTTTTCTGTAATGGTTGCCACCAATTTGCATATTCAGGAGTAGGCTTACCACTTATTTAATATGCCTTAATCACATTGTCTGACACATATAGACACTCTATTTGTCAGTTTTGCTTGCCTCATACAGAGCTATTGAGGAAATAGTTCAACATTGGCAATTCTGGCAGCCATTTTGTTGTGCAAATTAGAAGGATAACACTTGATTTTTGAAGCGGTGAAAGCCGCTTCCAATGAGTGGCTTTGTGTGTCCCACGCCCATATATGGTCATTTCAGTCCAGAATGAACAGGTTTTTTCAAAAACAAAATGTGTGTTTCATGTCCATATATGGTCATCCCAGTCCAGAATGAACAGGTTTTTATCAAAAACAAAATGTCTGTCACCTCATGTCCATATATGGTCATTCCAGTCCAGAATGAACAGGTTTTATCTGTCCCGTACGTCCAGAATATCAGTCCAGAATGAATAGGGTTTTTCAAAAACAAAATGTGTGTCCCACAGGGGCGGACTGGGCATCTGGCATACCGGGCATATGTTAATGGATCAAAGGAAGGCAATTATGTCTCTCTGCACTGTCAACTAGCAAGCAGACTGGTTAATTGGTTCTTAACTTATTTTGTTTCAACTTTAAGGAGTGCATTTCACATAATAATTATAATAATGGTGGGATAAGAGCAGCAACAACACTAGTTACTAGTGTCAACCTTTTCTCAACCTTTTTTCTGCCAGGGCACACATTGCCAAAAGATCCCAGCTTGCCCTAATGCTAAGTTGTTATTTGCCAATGTCAGGTGTGGGTTGTGTAGTTATCATTTATGTTGTTCTGTAAAAGTTGTGGTATTAAGAGCTTGTGTATTTGTATGTGCCTCGACCGGATGAGTCGGTAGAGTATCTGCGCACGCACTGGTTGTGGGGACTGGTCTGGGCTAAGATGCCAGGGCTGAATTTTAGTCCCAGTCCGTCCCTGGTGTCCCATGTCCATATATGGTCATATCAGTCCAGAATGAACAGGTTTTATCTGTCCCGTCCGTCCGTCCGTCCGTACACGTCCGTACGTACGTACGTATGTAGTGTCCGTCCCGGTCTGATGATTGGATACCTTGAGGATTGGTCAAGCTTCACATGACAATTCGGCCCCCCAGATAAAATCATTAATTAATTCAGAATATAAAGAATGTATAGATCACAGAGTTCATAACTCTAGAACACATAGAATAAAAGTTCACCGCTTCACTTCGAACCGAGGTTTGATTTTTTTTCTTTCATTTATTTTTTATTTTTTTTAATGTAAAATGAAATCTCTCCGGAGCCCACAACTAGAAAGATGCGATTCTGGGACATTGCGAGCGTGGTTGCCTTTTTAGCATTTTCCCATTCAAGTCAACAGGGTTAATTTATAGAGTACATTTTAGCTAATGTAGCTAATGCATTTTGTTCCATTTGCGTACTCTCAGAGTTATTGGGGGCCTTGAAGTTTGTAAGCTTTTTGATTGGCCACGGGCTTAAACACAGACACAGACACACAGAGATATGGCTAATTTTGTGTTAATTTGCACCCACTCTGCCCGTTTGTCACGTGAAACTTGACCAATCATGGAGATTGGCCCATTTATAGTCTGGTTGGCTGAAATGACATGTGAAGCTCACCAATCCACCAATTCTCAAGATCTTCGCTGAATGATGATACAGGTCATCAATTTAGTTAAAAAAGAAAAATAATGTTGAAATATGGAGAGTTTCTGCCCGACAACAACAATATTCAGAGATTATCTGGCAGAGGTATATGGCTCCAGTGAGCACACTATTCTAGTGTCCTTTTTTTCTTCAACATTTTGTAATGCGCCTTCATATAAAATAGTCGTTTTTTGTTGTTGTTGGAGTCCTTGCATGAATACATACAATTTTGCATGCATTGCTTGGTAGATTCATTCATTTATTCATTTAACTGACTAATAATTTGATTTAATCTGATCAACTAATTTCTTTCATTTTCATTTCCAGTTTGAAGAGCAAATACTGGGTGAATGAACAAAGGTAAATGATGATAACACTGTGGAAAATGGCTCCCTCTTGTGGAGATATTGCTTTATTGCCATGAGCACGTGCAGTATTTGTGTTGTTGAGTTACATGTGTTTTTTTTCTCTGTCAGATATGGAGGTCTGTCTGTGGGAGGACAGCTCCCCATCCTGGACGTAGAACCCAGAGACATTCAGGAGGTGTTTGGTCAGCTGGGCCAGATGCTGAACATCACTGGGGTTTGTGGCCATACATGATCCTTCTTCATCCTTGAATAGATGAAACCTTTTAGTTGTTTTGTTGTTAGTGTTCCTAGAGGTTCCTCAGAGTTACTACAGGGGGTCCTTCAAATCTTTGTATGATAGAAACTTTGTTTCTCCTTTTTACAGTAAATTAACAACTTGAACCCTAGCGTCCATATTCTCAGAACTTTAGCCAAAGATTGCAGATCTATAAGCTCACAACGCCTCGCGCTGCGAGGCGTTGTGAGCTTGATCGGCTATTTTCTGCAAAGAGGTTTGGTGTAGAGGGGAAAAAGAGCAGACTAAGTACAGAGTGAAAGGTCCAGTTTATTAACTATGGGGCTTTTAAGCTGTGACATCATTTTGTAGTCAGACCTCCAAGCAGATTTATTATCAATATCTGTCCCTCGCTATTTCAACAGATCCGAGACAAAAATAACGACTAAAGTATAATTCTACCACTTTCCTTTCAACAACAAAGAGAAGAAAAATGTGTAAATAGTAAAAATTGTAAAAAGATTCACAGGCGCTGGGTCCTTTGGCCCCAAAAGTTCTCCTCTGCCTACAAAATGATGTCAGACTTAACAGCCCCATTGATGGTTCAAGTGGTTAAATATCTGAAAACACAAATTGACATGAATCCAAAATACACTGATGATTGTGCTGTCAAACAATGAAACTATATGGAATCTATGGAAAGGTTGTGGGGGTCCCTGCTTCATCTCTCTCTCAACTAAGGGCCCGGGGTCCTCGGCCTGAAAACGTTGAAGACCCCTGATTTATGTAATTAAGTTAGACAATATAATGATAAGGTAATAAGGTAATAAAGTGCTAAATTACAATTTTCCTTTTTCAGGGTCCCTATTCCAAGTTTGCACTGCGAGAGATTGGACCATTTCTAAGATACATGGAAAGTGAATTCAATATAAAGGTAAAGGTTGGAATGGACTGCTGTGAAGCCTGTGATTCTCTTCATACACATTTGAATGATCACTATCCACTTCACTGCAGCATTACCTGTCACTGTGGTGCTATTGGAATTGACCTTAGTCACTGATTTTTTTTTGTTTGTTTTTTTGTCACATTTCATCACTGAATCACATGGAAGAAATGGAGACAACAAAGATTTTTAACGAACACACACTTCCCCATTGCCTCTTGCACACCTACTCCAAAACAGCGCCGGCGGCACGAGGGGGACGCCTGGGGCCCATCCCCCTCACTCGGAACGCCTGTCCCCATCAGTGAAACCGGCAAATACTCGAAAACAAAGGCGAAACACTAATTTGCATAATGATCGCAACCTTAAGCTCACGGACGGCCCCATCAGCTATTGAGTCCTGGCTCCTGGCCTGCTCCAAAATTGCGGTCCGAGGAATGGCGCGCCGCTGTTTGAATTGAACCCAGTTCAATTAAATTATTTGATTGTTAAAAACGATCTGCATGCTGTGAGCCCTTCGATCTGCTAACATCATTCATCATACAGCGGAGTATAAATTAAGCATGGTTTGTAATGTAAAAGTGAATCACACATAATAGCAGATCTACAAGCTCACGGAGTGTTTGAGCTTGTAGATCTGCTGTTTTCTCTAGTTTGGTTCCTGGGGAGACATCAAATTTCTCTTTTGGGTCCGGAGCTTAAAGTCTGTTAGAATTCCTCACATTCATCCAGAAAGAAGAAGCACATTTGCGGCTCACTTTCCCCTCAGCAAGGTTAAACCGTGTGCTTGCTACTCCTATTTGCATGAACACCATGCTCTGCTTTCTCTGCAGGTGTGGTACAATAACAAGGGCTGGCACGCCATGGTGGCATTCATGAATGTGGCCAACAACGCCATCCTGCGGGCCTTCCTTCCTCGCAGCGCCAACCCCGTGGAGTACGGCATCACTGCCATTAACCACCCGCTCAATCTCACCAAAGAGCAGCTCTCCGAGGTCACAGTGTGAGTGTTTTTATGCTTTCTGAAATGGTAAAATATCCGACAGAGAGAGAGCATTCACAGTTAAAGGAGCTATAGTCAACTTTTTCTAGAAAAACGGATACTAAAATAAATATAATGTTTCGAAAATATTTTATAAAAAAATAAGCTTCATATATGTGTTTCTATTCAAAAATGACCACAAAAAGCGTAAAATAATGATAAAATAATCATTTTGGCCATTGTCAGATCGACACTTTGTTTACATTCTAGTCTATAGACTAGGATGTAAACAAAGTGTCGGCCCTACAATGAAAAAGTTGACTATAGCTCCTTTAATATTTCACTGGTGTCTGGGTTCTATTCTGCATAAAAAAAACAAAAACAAAACAAAAACAGAGTGGCTTGCTTTTTTACAGTTGTTTTTTTATTTTGTGAAATCTCACCTGAAATCGCTGCAGGGCTCTCTCTCAGACAAGTCTCGCTTATTGTGGAAACGGGCTAGTTTCCTATTCATAGAATAGCCTACTACTACATTTGAATTTGGAAGTTTGTGAACGTTGAGACGGCTCGGCTCACAATTTTACAACCCATATTTTCTCAGAACAGAGTTCCAGAGTTCAAGAAGCAAATATCACTTATCATCAACATATTTAGGGATGGCAGACAAAGAAATAATACATCTAAAGCCTGATCAGAAAATAGTCGATATACAAAATGTTGCAATGCCTTGTGGGCCGGCTAGATTCTGACATTCGCCAAATGAATGAATATTATACCGATAATTCACCCCAATACGGACAGTATTCACCCCAAATCTCTGCTGGCTCCTTCTTTGTTGCATTTTGCTATCTACAGTATACAGTGTAAAAAATATATAATCATTTTGTACTCTTTTTCTGTCTCAAACTAACCCATCCTGTCCCTCTCTGGTAGTCTGACCACCTCGGTGGATGCGGTGGTGGCCATCTGTGTCATCTTTGCCATGTCCTTCATCCCGGCCAGCTTCGTCCTCTACCTCATCCAGGAGCGAGTGACCAAAGCCAAACACCTGCAGTTTGTCAGTGGGGTCAGTCCGCTGGTGTACTGGGTGGCCAACTTCTTCTGGGACATGGTAATTTAAGCAGACTCAGGATCAATTCAACCAATTCATTGAAATGCCCATCCTTCTGGAGGTCAGAAGAATGTACTTTTTAACTATGTCATACTGAGTGTAACAGGTTCTTAATCCGAACTGACATGGAATAGCACATATTAGGCCTACTGTACTTTAGTAATTTTAACAAAAACTTGAATTCTGAAGAAAATTCACGTTCTGACAGTTTTGGAACAGATAATACAAGCTAACTGTTTTTTCGCAAGAACTGACACTATGACTGATGAGATTTATATTTATTTTGATGAAGCAATTGATCATTTCTCTATTTGAGTTTTATAGATTTAAGAGAGTTCTGTCGGGGGAAAAATCAGGCCTTTCACAAATGGCAATAAGACTTTAATAAGTAGCTCTTTCATTTTCATTTCATGTCTCACAGATAGATAATAATGTACAATGATTTAAATGTTTAAATATTGACTTTCTCCCTTAGATTAACTACTCGCTCAGTGCTGCAATGGTGGTGGGTATCTTCGTAGCTTTTGACAAAAAGTGTTATACGTCACCCACCAACCTGCCTGCCCTGATAGCACTGCTCCTATTGTACGGGTAAGATTTAAAAACTACTGTTCTATATTTTTTACCCTCTCTTTTGCATGGTTTGCAAGTGTAGCACATGATAACTGTGGGGAGTAGGGACAATGGACTATGTTCTGCTTTCATTGGATGCTGTCGCTCAAATACTAACCACTTTAATCATGGCATCCTTTTTTATCAAAAAAGATTTTCAAAATCTTCAAGACTTTAAACCAGATCTAAAAGCTCTCAATGCGGCACAATGCAAC
Source organism: Nannobrachium achirus (assembly GCF_963921795.1). Lineage (NCBI taxonomy): Eukaryota > Metazoa > Chordata > Actinopteri > Myctophiformes > Myctophidae > Nannobrachium > Nannobrachium achirus. The sequence continues at coordinate 11,122,421 of NC_137814.1, forward strand.
GCGCTGTGAACTTTTAGATCTGTTATTTTAGAATGGCCGAAGTATGACATTAGTTAATAAATATTCCACATTACTGGTTCTTCTTCTTCTTATACTGATTACCATGTGTTTAATAGTGTATAAAAACTGTTCAGCAGAGTTTCAGTTGACCCATTTAGAACGGGTACACATTATTGTGTATCATTATTTTATGCTTTAACTATTGAAAAATAGCAGATATACAAGCTCACAGATATCTGCTATTTTAGAAAAATCGTGAAAATTAGAATTTTGACCTTGTCCTTCTAAGATTTTTTGAAAAACCGATGTTTCTATGTCAGCAATCTGGCTAGCCATCGTCAAAGAAAAGGTCCTTTTCACTTAAATGTAGCTCAGTTAGTCTGTTCTTGAGAGACTGCTATGTGAGTGGTTCTCAAACCTTTTCATGTGAAGGACCCCCAAAATTTTATTTATTTGGCCACGGCCCCCCATCTCAAAATATTTAGTTCCAGTGACCACCCAGAAGCAAAATTTGAGTTTGAGCTTGTAGATCTGCTATTTTTCACTGGTTAAAGCATTCAATAATTCTAGGCCTAAATGGTGTTGACCTGGTGTGTTTGTCCTGCCTCTGCTCAGGTGGTCAGTGACGCCCATGATGTATCCCATGTCCTACGTGTTCAACATCCCCAGCACCGCCTACGTCTCTCTGTCCTGCATCAACCTGTTTATAGGCATCAACAGCAGCGCGATCACCTTCATCCTGGAGCTGTTCGAAAACAACAAGGTAGGGGTGGGCGATATGGTGATAATTATCGTTGAGACGATACAATGTCTCCACGATATGCCTTTTCAGAGATATCGTATATCGTGATACAATTGAGGGAGCCTTATAAAAAATCCTGTTTGAATCGTTAATACAGAGATTCATTCCAGAATTCAATTTAAACCTGCATTTTGGTCTAAAACAGTAGTTCTCAAACTTTAAACCATTCGTATACTGTCAGAGTTACATACTTGTAAAGTTCAATTTAGACCTCCCAAAAGGAACCCAGAGAGTCTAGTTTTTGTCAAGTACCTTGAAAAATAACCATAAAAACCAACGTGAAAAAGAATTGTGATAAAATCGTGTATCGTGATACAGCTTGGGAAAATATCATGATATTGTATTTTTCCATATCGCCCACCCCTACAACAAGGTGAGAGTGGTCTGGGCACACACCTGAGGCTTTTGAACAAATTCAGACATAAGAGAAGAAAGATTTTGATGTAGAATAAAAATAGATACATCTATATATTTTTTTACTTAAATAATAATTGTAATAATGTTGTGGAGTCCAAACGGCAAATAATGCTGCCTTACAGATGATTGTCACACATTATTTACATTTTATGGTACATTATGGACAGTTCAGTTCAGTTCATATATATAAGAGCAAGAAGAAGAATCATGTGAGGGAATGAATTGTTTTTCAGTGGCGTGTACATTTAAATGATTTATAAAGATATAAATAGATATGATCATAGTATAAAGCAGGGGTCTTCAACAGGGGGTCCGGAACCCCTAGGGGGTCCTCAGAGTTACTACAGGGGGTCCTCCAAATCTTTGTGTGATAGAAACGTTTTTTCTCCTTTTTTTATATTAACCACTTGAACCCTAGCATCCACTTTCTGAGAACTTTAGCCAAAAATAGCAGATCTACAAGAGGTTTGGTGTAAAGGGGAAAAAGAGCAGATTAAGTACAGAGTGAAAGGTCAAGTTTATTAAGTATTGATGGTTCAAGTGGTTAAATATCTGAAAACACAAATTGACATGAATCCAAAACACACTGATGATTGTCCTGTCAAACAATTATGACACCATATGGAATCTATGAAAAGGTTGTGGGGGTCCCTGCTCCATCTTTCTCTCAACTAAGGGGTCCTTGGCCTGAAAACGTTGAAGACCCCTGGTATAAAGAAAAAATCTGAGAGTTTAGAAATGGACCTTGGGTCCTTTCATTTTGCAATATGGATTAGTCTCTCAGTTAAATTGTGCTAAAAAGTTGGTTAAATCATCACAATTACATTTTGTGCAGCTTTAAAAAACCCTGGGGTGAAAAACTGTTATTGGAATTCTAAAATCTATGAATGTTTTAACCGTCTGCAATCATTGTGTGTGTGTGTGTGTGTGTGTGTGTGTGTGTGTGTGTGTGTGTGTGTGTGTGTGCGCGTGTGTGCGTGTGTGCGTGTGTGCGTGCGTGCGTGCGTGCGTGCGTGCGTGCGTGTGTGTGACTACATGTGGGTGTGTGTGTGCCATGTGTTTTTGTGTGTTACTGAGCAGCCTTTGCTGGTGTTTAATGAGTGGTTGAAGAAAGGCCTCCTGGTCTTCCCTCACTTCTGCCTGGGGCGTGGTCTCATAGACCTGGCTATGAACCAGGCTGTCACCGATGTCTACGCAAGGTTCGGTAAGCGCTGACGGGACACTTACACTTCATTGCATCATTATTATTACCATAACTATTCCCGGCTGGGGGAGAGAGAAAAAAAAACACCTTTTCAGAATGCCAATCCTTTATAATGCGGAGATACTGCATGAAATGTTTTCTTTTCTAAAATGGATTATAATGTATGGAATTCCGATTGTTCATTCGTTCACTGTATTGATGTAACTATACCATAATTATCTACATCTACAGTTACTGTTTTATTACTAAAATCTCATGTCAGAATGAGATAAAATACAATTAAATAAACTATCTATGTTTAAATCTGAATGAGAAACTCATACAGTACAATAAATGCACAAGAATCTGACTTGTAATGAAGGGAGCAACAAGGTAGCTCAGGAAAAGGATAGCGAAAGAATAAATGTATAATAAGTAGGGGTTTGTAACAGTTATACCCTCTGAAACTTCAGTTTAAGAGATAAAGATTTAAGAGATTCAATTCAGGTGGGTTTTATTTTTCCTTCTATAGACCATATTGACATTGTTGTGTAATTTTAGATGCTACCAATTATATTAATTAAGGACGTGTTCCATTAAGGTCAATAGTCAGGATGCTGCTATTGTACATGTTGGCTCACTGGAAAGGCTGCACTGAATGGGACACAGCCTTAATTGGTATCATTGGTAACACCTGTGAAAGAAAGTAACATATAACTATTTATCGGTATAGACTGTCATGAAAAGGGTCCATTAGTTCTGCTCCAACCTTGCATTGCTGTACACAACGCAGTGTATCCAGCCACCCATTGAACCCCACATAGCCTTTTTATTGAATGAGAAATCAACACGTCATACTCGCCATGTCGTAGGCAGCACATTTTCAGTCATTTTGAATTTATATTTATAGCCAACATACTGTATTTGTGTGTGTCTGTCCAGGCGAGCAGCATGCGATGGACCCCTTCCGATGGGACTTTGTGGGGAAGAATGTGGCCTTCATGGCCGTGGAGGGCTTCGTCTATTTTGCCTTGAATCTACTCATCCAGTACCGCTTCTTCCTGGACCAGTGGTGAGGGCCCTGATAGAATATCTGTCTGCTCAACACACTCTCTCACTCCCCCAAACGGCCTCTAGTGACTTCTCGGGACAAATGTGACCAAAATGTGTCAAACATTTGACTTACAGTCATGAGTGGGGTCCGGGATCCCCCAGGGGTCCTTGAAGGGGTTCCATGGGGTCCCCAAAATGTGTTAACACAGTATCACAATCATTTGAAGCCCTTTATCCATATTTTAAAACGTTGGCTATTAAAAATTGAATTTGGAATTCAAAAATCTTGACTGTATGTTTTAATAATCTCATGTTTTCCCCCTTTTTTACACAAACCTTCTCTTCTGGGGGTCCCTGGCACAAAACCTTTTCAGATGGGGTCTGCGGCCAAATATATATCAATTTGGGGGTCCTTGCCTTGGCACAAAAGACTTTGAGAACCACTGGTCCAGAGCACTTGCACCGAGCAAGATGCCTCTGCTCAATGTGGGCATGTTGCTCCAACCCTCTGCATAGGAAGTCATTTTGGATATAATATAATTCCTTTTTTTTTTTTTTTTTACTACGAAGGCGCTCAGGTCGGTGAGGTCACTATGTCAAAAGAACAGTGGTGTAAAGTAACTAAGTACATTTACTCAAGTACTGTAAGAACAATTTTGAGGTATTTTTACTTTACTGGAGTATTTCCAATGATCTACAAGCTCACAATGCGTCGCGATGCATTGTGAGCTCAGTAAGTGTACTACACCACTGCCACGACGCCTCTGTTTTAGCAGTCTACAGAACAAAACGAAGCAGTCTTCATGTTGCCAGGCAACCACCAGATACACACCTGTCATCTCCCTTTCAGGCTCCCGCCCCAAATCACACAAAAGTTGTCTGTGTACTTTGCCTGTTCACCGGTTCAACCGACGTTTTCTTTGCTACAGTTTTTTTTAAGTGACAAAATCATACAGCTATACAGCAGCTATACAGCCAAAAGCCAACTTCTCCGTCATGCTCAAAGCCATTGAATCTCCGTTCATCTCCATTCGTGGACAGAACGGCTAGCTCTCAACTCGTCCGATCTGACAGAGGGGATTTATTTGCATTTATTTGCTTCAAGTAGATTTTTTTCTCTACTGGAGGAGGCGCCCTGGCGCATAGAACGCATAAACGCAAGGTGTGCTCAACGTGCGCAAAGCCTCGCAATGCCAACAAAGCGCTCCATTCCCATTGAAAACGATTGCAAAAACACACTTTTGTAAACAAATCAGAATTCTGACTTCATTTGCACTGTATCGTGTGTCAGCTGGAACTGCATGGCAATGTATATGACAATAATATCATTCATCAGTGCATGTGGGCTATCTTTCAGGTTATCAAACGCCCCTGGAGGTGTGATAGAAGATGAAGATGATGATGTAAAAGCAGAGAGGCAGAGGATCTACACGGACAAGGACAACTCAGACATCCTTATGATCAAAGACCTCTCCAAGGTAGTAAAACCATTGACTGTTGTGTCTGTTATTATGTTACAGTACATGCTAATGGATGTTATACCTGAATGGTTCTGTGTACTGTACTGCATATAGGAATGTGTAATCAGAAAATCATCAAGCAGGCCAGTGACCAAATAGGAAGGACCTTTACTGTTTGTTTGCCTCCCTTGAATTTGGACCTGGGAACTCCGGCTGCAGAATCAGTGTCCTATTTGCAGGAGCTTGTACAGTACAAGTTCTTATCACAACATGGTTGAATTCCACTTCTCCCAGTGGTGTGAGGATAACCATCTTCACATTGCCAGCAAGACAAAGCAAATAATCAATCTCACCTGAGCACCCAAATAAAAACTAGACTTAAATGTGAAAGGAGGGACTAGTGGAGAAGAGTTCCAGTAGAACTAAAAAGACAAGTGTCATTTTATGTTTGGTTGCACTATTTTCAGCATGCAAACCGTTTCAGCATGTCAAATCTGCCATTACGACGCTATCAAGGCCCGCCACATTTGGCAACAAAAGCAACTGTAGATTTAGTCAACTAAAAACTATATATTTAATCACTAAAACTAAATCATTTCAACTGACTAAAATGTGACTAAAACTAAATGAAAAGTTAATCAAAAGAAGGATAGGACTAAAACTAAATCAAGATTTGCTGAATGAACACTGCTTCTCATCTCCTCCTACTTGTACCAGAGCTTTATTCAGCCCATCCTGCTGTATTTTTTTTTTCCCGCCTGCTTTTTTGACATGTTATTCATCACTCAATGGACAAAACTCACACTCATAGTAACCAACACTGCTGCCAGGATAATTGGTCTTCCCATACCCAACCCCACAGCAACAAACAACAAAGCCATTGCAAGCGTTGCAATTTCAATAGCACAGCACAGATCACACACCCACTCAATCACCACCTTGCCCCGCTTAGTGCCTCGCTCCAGGCCTGATACCTGCATCATAGCCGCATTAAATAACAGGCGTCGCTGAGCGCATACTGCTGCCTGTCATTTTGTATTGTTGTTGTTTGTTACTGTGTGTTTGTTGGGTGTGTTGCTGTTACTGTGTATTTGTTGGGTGTATTGCTGTTGTCTGACAGACTTGTCACTGGAATAAAGACTAAAGACTGGTAGTGTCCACTGCCCTCCTATGAGACACAGGCCGAATAGATTTGTGTTGTTGTTGTGAGAACCAATTATATGAAGTTGAAAATGGGTGAAGCCATCCTTTAAGACAAGATCAACATATGTCCAAAGTAGCTGATCCATCATCCATAAGCTCACAATGCATTGCCTATTTGCGAATGGACAAAAATGTTAAGTGTCTTTGGACCCTCCTCAAGGACCCAGGATCCCCCCCACTACATGATCATTATTGTGACCGAAGGTCGCAGCTATACCATGAGAAATGTCACAGCTTGTCTCTGTCTGTCTGTCTGTCTGGTCTCTGTCAGTCCTTCCTTCAGTCAGTCAGTACACATTTTTACAGTCTATTGGTTCCGTGTCACTGTGACATCACTCTGACATCATGCTCTGATGTCACTGTGATGTAGGGGAACCACTCCTAACAGAATTAGATATGCTGCTCTGACATCACACTTCATGTCCCATTTATGCCCATATATTTTATGCCCATATATAGTCGACAATGTGATGTCAGAACATGCCCATATATGGTCATTCCCAGGTCACACTTGCAAATTAATTACATCCTTGTCTGTTTTATGCCCATATATGGATATCCCTGTCCCAGTGTCATCAATATTAAGGGCATATCTGGGAATGCCCATATATGGGCATGTTCTGACATAACAGGCACTGTTGAGATTGGGTAACTGGTCCGATATACAACACTGGCCAGATAGCCAAGAATTGGCGCGACCAGGTCTCATGTCGCCCTGAGGCGTCTTGCTAGTGATTATAAAAAAGTGTACAGAAAGTGTTAAAAGTGGCCACACCCATCTGTTCATTAAGTATGTCTGGTTGTCAGGTGGGTGGTGACCCAGCTGAAGTTAGCCACATCCACTGTGTTGCTGTATTGTAAAAGGGGGAGGGGATGATTTTATGATGTCATTAAATCTGTGTATTTCAATGGGGCCTTTTGACTCAGATCCTTTGAGCATTCAGGCAGTCACCAAACATACACAGGGAAGACATATTTGCATATTATAACCACACATGGGGGTTTATTAGAGTAATGTGAACTCCATAGACACATAAAAAACAGGAAAAAGTACAAAACTATGGCGCCACCTCTTTAACAATTACTGTTGTTGTTGTTGTTATAGCTTTTGAGACGGCCGAGCACTTTGTATGTGTCAGGGTTCCCACGGTCATGAAATTCCTGGAAATATTTTGAAATTAGAAAAATATTTTTCCAGTACTGGAAAAGTTTTGGAATTTGTCAAGGGTCCTGGAAGGTCCTGGAAAAAATATCTATGCATTGTCTTTGGTTATTGATTGTGTTAATACCTCTGAAATGACAAATTAAACATGGGCCAAATTGTCAAATATATAGAGGCAGAAATTTTTTAAATGCTACAACGCCTCGCATGTAGATCTGCTATTTTCACAATAAAACCGTGTAATACAAAATTCTTCAACTCTTAGTGCTCGTCAGGGTGCCGGTTCTTTGGGCATTGCGCATAGGAGTAAGCGTTATTGTTATATAGTCCTGGAAATTGGGTCAAATATTCTGGAAAAGTTTTGGAAAAGTTTTGGAAATTAATTGGTAAAAATGTGTGGGAACCCTGATGTGTGTTGAGAAAGGTCTGTGCAATACAAGTAAAGCTTATGGCTGTGATGACTCCTCTCCTCTCCTCTCCTCTCCTCTCCTCTCCTCTCCTCTCCTCTCCTCTCCTCTCCTCTCCTCTCCTCTGCACAGACGTACATGGGCAGGAAGAGGGCAGCGGTGGACCGGGTTTGTGTGGGTGTCTCAGCCGGAGAGGTAAGCTAAACACTGACTAAACCCCTCACTAACTCCCCATTCACATGCAAACACCACGTTTATTTACCTCATTTGATGCTTAACATTTGCATATTTCTGCCGAGTAGTGTTGTGAGCTCATTCGGTGGAGTGTGATATTGGGGAGCTGTCCGTGGCCACACACACTGAGAATCAATTCATGCGCCGCGTTCAAGAGCATGATGTCAACGATGCAGAGCGTCCCCATTTTTATTCAAATCGTCACTGTCGGGCAGAAACCTTGTATCTCCAAGTTTCACATTTGTACGTTTTTCCCTAAAGTAAACCTGCTTCATCATACACGACTGTCGCACAAGACTAGTGAAAATAGCCGATCTACAAGCACCATGTGTGCTTGTAGACCTGCTATTTTCACTATTTTAAATCATTTTTAAAATGATAAACAAAACGAACGGTTTTGGACATACAAGGTTTTCACTCGACAACAACAAAATGTAACCGTGTTTGGTTACATTTGCACCCTCTCAGAGTTCCAAAATGGATAAACGAACACTGAGAATTTTACACTGTGCTGTGTGTTTGTGCACGACAATATTCACAGGCACACTGATTCTAATTAATGAAGTTGAGTTGTAGTGCCAAATTAGCCAAGGCTACCGTGCGACTGTATGTTGTTATCTGCATCTGCATTAGTTCATCACCACATTAATCTAACTATTGCATACTGGAATATTGGTTATGTAATGACCCGTATAAAGCACTTATGCCCTTCGCTGACACGCTGGCTGTTAATGCAGAACGCTGTGTACATACAAAGCTGTGTATTACCTCTAATGAATGTTTATTTAATGTATTTTATTTATTTATGTTTTGACTCCAGTGCTTTGGTCTGCTGGGAGTGAACGGGGCTGGGAAGACCACTACCTTTAAAATGCTCACTGGGGACACGGACGTCAGCTCTGGGGAGGCTACTGTAGCTGGATACAGGTAATGATACTGTAAGATCATCAAAATCATCAAAATCATTTAGCTTTAGTTTCTTTTTTTGGGGGGGGGGGGGGGGGGGGGGGGGGGGCAGTTGGTAGTGCTGTAGCCTCACAGCTAGAAGGTCCTGGGTTCGATTCCCGCTGGGGACGCTCTGGGCGCTGTGGGCGTGTTCTCTCCTCCGCGTCATCAGTGCCCATACCCTAAGTGGGGTTTTCAAAAAGGCCTTTCTGTGTGGAGTTTGCATGTTCTCCCTGTGTCACCTAGGGTAAAATTGTACTCTCACAAAAACATGCAGTAATCCTGGTCTCTATACTGCCTCCCCCTGGCCCCTGGAAAGGAAATGGTTGGAATAACGTGTTCCTATCACACGCTACGTCCTACCAGGGAAACTCCCCCTGTCAGGTGAAAAGAAGCAGCTTGGACTGCTCATGCATAGAAGGATGCATGAGCATAGTGTTGCTCTCCCCAGGTTGGCAAAGGGAGTGTAGCGCCCAGGATTAGATAATTGGCACTGGGTGAAAAATGGGTTTCAAAATCATGGGATAAAAATTTAGATAAAAAAAAAAAAGCGACACGTTGTGAGCTGCTTTTTTCACTAGTTTAGCTCCCGCAGGCAATCGTCTAATTTCTCTTTTGGGCCTCAAGCTAAAACGTTTTTCGAACCACTAGATTGTGGATAACATATTGTCACTGTCAGGTGGAAACCTTCTAAGTCCAAAAGAGTTACTCTACGGGGGGGGGAGGGAAGGAAAAATTACCAGTGTTCCAATGTCACAAGCTCTCGTTAAGACTTTCCATTGGTTCAATATTCCTAAACCCCACAGACACACTGAACCACTTTCACCTTCCACCTTCTTCAAGCCGATCTACAAGCTAGCTGTGAGTGACGCATGTTGAGCTTGTACATTGGCTATTTTCTCTACTTTCTGTGAGATACTTGTGTATGGTGTAGTAGGACGTTAATTTACAAGTTGAACCATGGACATACAAGGTTTCTGCCCGACAGCAACCATATGAGGCGAGATTAAATTAGATGAGGCATTAAGATGAGTTATGAGATAAGATATACAGTACAGTATGATGACAAGATGACATATGAGATGAGGTATGATTATTAGATGATATGGTAAGACTATATTAAGGTTGCTTCTATAATGCATTATGAGCGCATTTAGAATGCCTTATAATGTGCTTTTAAGGCATTATAACACTTGTTATAAATATTTATTATCATGTATAGTACGACAAGTTCGACAACCTATAACAACTTTTATACCGAATTATAAGTGCTGGTAATGCATTATTATGCTCAGTGGAACAGCACATTATAACCACCATAACTTCACTCTAAAGTCAGTTATAAAGGCACACAGAGAAGTGCTATAATGTATCATAGCACATTATAAATGATATGTTTATGAAATGCAATAATGCCTTATAAACATCAATAAAACGCAATAGCATGCCTTTGAGACCTTAAAGTAAAGTGACAATGATTATAAACATTTATAACAAGTGTTATAATGGCTTATAAGCACACTATAATGCATTATAAATGTGCTTATGATGCATTATAGATGCAACCTTATTATACAGTCTTTTTATATTTTTTATATAAATGATATACACTGTATGATGAAATATGATCATTTAGTCCCCTTTTGTTGTTGTGAAATGAGATTTGATGAGATGAGAGAAGAAATATTAGATATCGTCGTTGTTGGGCAGAAACCTTGTATCTCCGAAGTTTCAAATTTGTACGTTTTTTCGCAAAGTAAAGCACTGCTTCATCATACAAGGCCGTCGCACAAAAGTATTGAAAACAGCCGATCTACAAGCACACAACGCCTCGCGGTGCGAGGAGTTGTGTGCTTGTAGATCGGCTGTTTTCACTAGTTTAAATCATTTTTAAAATGATAAATGCAAAACCAACGGTTTTGGACATACAAGGTTTTCACCCGACAACGACGATATATAATGATGAAATTATGATGAGTTCTGAGATGAGATGAGTTGGAATACGAGAGGTGAGGATGACTTGTCCAACTGACTCAGCTACAGTAAACCTGTCCAAATGATAAAGGTGCAAAACTCAGTCAATCAATGTGAACTTGTGATTAGGCATTAGGTTTAATAGTTGGTTAAGTTTAGTTTAAACTCCTGGATTCTGAGTTTATAGAAATGGTCACCGACTATTATTACATTATGTACGTTAGACCTACAGTATTGCTGTGCATAAAAGGGGTCATTTTACGAGGGGACTTACAGTAATGACATTGTTTGTCTCCCAGTATTTTGTCAGAGATCCTGGACGTGCACCAGAACATGGGCTACTGCCCACAGTTTGATGCTATTGATGAGCTCCTGACTGGCCGCGAGCATCTCTACCTGTATGCACGTCTCAGAGGAGTGCCAGAGTCAGAGATCGCCAGAGTGAGTATATATATATATATGTCACGGTTTGATGGAGAAACAGTACGATCGAGAAACGGAGCGCTCGCCGTGCAGCACGGGGCGGAACAAGCGGTCGCCACAACAACGTCCTCCAGGCGGAGCCGCTCGATTGTCCACGACATTGCAAGCGGCGCGAAGGCCAGCGGACCTTGGTCCTGCTCTTCGCCCCCGAGCGCCGCAGGCGCGAGTGGCCGTGAAGAGCGGGCCAGGGCCGGCCGCGCGAGTTACGAAGCCGTGGTGAATGCAATCGTTATATTTATGCCCAGGCCGTAAGGCCTGGGCAAGCCCACGATAAACGCCCTGTCCAAGTGACTACAATGGAGCACTCCCTAGCTCATAGTAAGCTATGGGCTAAACACTGCCGAGCTAGGCTAGTAAATAAAGAAAGAGAGTCGCAAACGAGTGACGTCAGCGCCTTCACTAGTGAATGGCTGTCGTCGCCATCTGGTGGTGAACGACAAAACAAGCGCTCTTACAATGAACGTACTGAGTTACCCAAACGTACTGTAACATATATATATATCCCTGATAGTCAGGGAATTTTAATAAAACCCTGGGAATAAATTCCTTACCAAACAATTTCTTCACCAATGTGTTCGTAAAGGTGTCTAGTAACATATCTAACAAAGATTGAATTTCAACATCCCTAGCAAAATATTTGACAGCTAGGGTAATTCTGGGTCTCATTCACTTACTATACACTGTACTATAAGGGAAAAAAATCACTCCCAAAAATATGCTTTAAGTGGGATGTGAGGGGTCTAACTAGGTGTTTTTAATTATTCTGAATCCATTGCAAGCATTTATTTTGCACGAAAAACATTCATTGGGCCAAAATCAGACGCAAAAAAACGATGGTTTAGTGATGAGTCATCACTTTTCACAAGGTGCATGGGGTCCATTTTTGGCCCAAGGGATGTTTTTCGTGCAAAACAAATGCTTGCAATGGATTCAGAATAATTAAAAACACCTAGTTAGACCCCTCACATCCCACTTAAAGCATATTTTTGGGAGTGATTTTTTTTCCCCTTATAACAGTGAATGAGTGAATGTAAGTGAATGAGACCCAGAATTACCCTAGCTGACAAAGATTTTCCTAGGGATGTTGAATTTCAATCTTTGTTAGATATGTTACTAGACACCTTTACGAACACATTGGTGAAGAAATTGTTTGGTAAGGAATTTATTCCCAGATTTGACAGGTATTCTGCTAATTTTCCCTTACTATGATTCCAGCGCCAAAATTCATATTCATCCTGACTGGATGTGCACCCGCTTTAATTCACCAGGGAAGTCTGCCCGTTGATATTTGAAAAGTTTCTAAAGTTCCATTTTGTACCCTCAGAATAGAACAAGTCAGTCTCTCTCTTCCACATTTTTCAGCCCAAGGACCCCTTAGCTGAGAGAGACATGAAGCAGGGACCCCCTACTTACACATAAGATTAAACCTTTTCATGGATAGCTTCATAGACTTGTTTGACAGCAATATCACCAGTGTTGTGTAAATTAATGCCTTTTTTGTTCTTGTGCTTGTATTTTCAGATATTTAACCACTTAAATACTCAATACTTGTCAAAAAATTCAGATCTGGCTTATTGCAAAATGACTGAAATAAATAAATAAATAGCAAAAATAGACACTATTATGATGCAATGCGTCGTGAGCTCTGAGTGGAGATCTCTGATCGTCTGACAAACGCAAGACTACCCTCAGAAAGGTTGATTAAATTCCCGATGATTGATGATTTTAAATGCATCTCTACCCTGCTCCCCTGAGTGTGTGTGGAACCCCACGCTGAACATGCATGTCTTTATTGTGTGGTTAAATCTACAATACAATAACTTTAATGTCCATTGTCTCTCACCGCAGAGAGTTCATTGTTACCACATAATTAATGCATTGCATATTGAAGTTTTTAAATGCACTGACACAACTATGCACTAAGTCTCCATGGGTGAGGATCCTTGATCTGTAGCTCCTAAGACAGTGCTTGTGCACTAAGACAGTGGTTCAACCTTTTCAGGCCGTGACCCCCCAAATAATCATATTTTAACTGGGGACCCCCCCACCCTGACGAGCACTAAGAGTTGAGGCATTACGTTTTGTTTAACACGGTTCTATTGTGAAAATAGCAGATCTACATGCTCACAACACGGAGGCGTTGTGAGCATGTAGATCGTCTATTTTCAAAATTTCGACCTCTAATATTTGACAATTTGACCAATATTTATTTTGTCATTTTAGAGGTATTAGAAAGTCCTTAGATTGTCACTACTGTTGAGTGACAAAACAATGTTAACATTAAGTTAAACATCTGGGGACCCCCCCAAAATAGTTTTTGGACCCTCCTGGGGGTCCCGACCCACAGGTTGAGAACCACTGCACTAAGCTATCGTAACCTGTATGATAACCTAACATTTACCTCTGGCATAATTCCTGCAATATGGTGCAATACGCTGCAGTACCGTACCGTCCAATATCAAAATTGTGCTGTTTAGTCAAGATTCAGTCAGTTCTCAGTTGATTTTCTTTCTTGGATGAATACATTATTCTCCAACCTCAACACAGTCAGGGTTCAGACCAGGTCACAGTACTAACAGCTTCAATACTTGTTGCAAACAATCTATTGAAAAGTCTGGTTAGTGTAGTGAGTGACCAACATTGTGCAGCTCTATTCATCAACCTCTCAAAGGCTCTTGTCTCGATACTGTGTGGACCATAACAGAAACTATCCTCTATTGGCCTGCATGATCTCTCTCTGTCAGCTGGTCTTTTATTTATCTGTCAGGGAGAACACAGGCTGTTGTTGTAGGTGGTGTTAGATCCAGCTCTCTTGATTGGTAAAGTTGTCCCACAGTGGTCCATTTTGGGTCCTCTCTATGTTAATAATATTCATTAAAGTCATTTGGATTCCATCGAAGCCAGCATGTCTTCTATGGAAGCATGTTGCTGATTCCTTCACCTGGTTGGCAGGTGAAGGAATCAGGAACAATATTACTGAACTAAAACATCATAACTGTGTTATGGCGCACCGGTGTGGGAGCCTCCTTTCATACTGTTTCACAAATCCCACATACAACATTTTCAGTTGTGAAATTGTATTTTTGCTTTAAACCATGAATATTGCACTCTGCTCTCTGAATTGTGATCCATTACTATGTACTCCATTACTATGCGGACAACATCGTTTTGTACAGTATTGACCCCACTCATTCATTTTGCCACTGCAAGCCTGCAGACAGCTTCTGATGCAAATTGCAATTGCATTATTAATCATAAGCTTGTCTTAAACTCTGGCAAGACTAATGGAAGAGTGTTGATGAATGGATGGAAATAATATATGAAATCTTGTTAATGGAGAGGTTTACATTCTCCTTGAGGCTTCAAAAAGAGAAGTTTGCCAAATATTGGGAACATTGGATTGAGTTTGTGTCATATTTAGTCTGAGTATTAAGTGTATAGTATTCAAATACACAGATACACATTCATATGGTGTCCATGTCCCTGATGTCCTGTCCATTCCTAGGTGGCAGAGTGGGGCATCCAGAAGCTTGGCCTCTCAGAGTACGCCGGCCGCTGTGCGGGGACTTACAGCGGCGGCAACAAGCGCAAACTCTCCACAGCCATCGCTATGATTGGCTGCCCGGTGCTGGTGCTGCTGGTGAGTTGGCCAATGGACGACACCCTGTTCCCCTACGGAGCCCCATTGTTTGGGTTGTTATAGGGTTTGTGCAAGGATTTGTCAATGAAATGGTCCACAGGTCCATATGCTAAGCCATATGGGTGCAGTCAATCCCAGCTTCAAATGCTTTATATACTGGCAGGAGATGGCTCCGACTGGCACCTACCCTGAATGTCTGTGCCCATATTATGTTACATGCAAGGTTGGCTTTGCAGGCGAGGAGGATCCATGCCCAGGGGTGTCGCACCAAATTATGGGCCCTGGGTACAAGGATTCACTGCGTTATTTTTTTGCTTTAACTATTGAAAAATAGCAGATATACAAGCTCACAGCGTGGCACCGAGTGCCGCGCTGCGAGCTTGTAGATCTGCTATTTCTGAAAAATCGTGAAAAGTCTTTGAAGGTTTTTTGAAAAAAGTGGTGCTCAAACCTTTTCATGTGAAGGACCCCCAAAATGATATGTATTTGGCCACGGACCT
This sequence comes from Nannobrachium achirus, assembly GCF_963921795.1. Taxonomy (NCBI): domain Eukaryota; kingdom Metazoa; phylum Chordata; class Actinopteri; order Myctophiformes; family Myctophidae; genus Nannobrachium; species Nannobrachium achirus. The sequence goes on from NC_137814.1 coordinate 11,137,884, forward strand.
CCATTGTTCCAGGGACCCCCCAGAAGCAAAATTTGAGTTACAAATGTTTGCTCAAAAAAGACATATATTCAAAGATTTGTTCACATTTTCACAACTTTTAAAAAATAGCAGATCTACAAGCTCGCTGTGAGCTTGTAGATCTGCTATTTTTCAATAGCTAAAGTATAAAATAATTAAGGCCCCTCCACCTTGGGCCCTGGTAACTCAGTCCCACTTTCCCCCCCTTGTGACACCCGTGTCCATGCCTCATTGCCTCTGCTTTTGATATCTCCCTCTGGTCATTCACTTTGGTGGGGAGGTTTTTTCCCTGCTTCTGGCCTGACTGAATTAAATACATGCATTTCCTTTTGGGGAAATGTGTGGTATGTTTACCGGTAATATTATTTATGTTTGATAATATCGCCCAAAAAAATATGAATAAGTAAACATGTGTTCGAGCTGGCGGATCTGCTACTTTTGAAGCTTTTGTGTGATGCCGTAGTGTGATAGTAGGCTGTTAATTTCATGGGGGGAAAAAAACAAAACATGGAGATAAGAGGTTTCTGCAACAACGTGAGGTTTTCATCCGAACCGCCATATTGTTTGTGTGTCTATTCAGGACGAGCCTACGACGGGGATGGACCCTCACTCTCGCCGCTTCCTGTGGAACGCCATCATGAGTGTCATTCAGGATGGGAGGGCCGTGGTCCTGACATCACACAGGTACTAAAACGCGATGCAACAAACTGTCAGTCAAACAAATCAACATATATTTGCTCTGGGTAGCTCGGGAATAGCACGGCTTGGGTGGGACAAGTGGTTATGGTAAGAGCTGATGGTAGGTGTGGCGTTCCACCTCAGCTTGCCATCCCCTGATATCGACAATAAGCATCTCTGACTGACTTACTTAACACATCTTTTTTTTTTAAATAGCCAATCAACAAGCTCACAAAGCATCGACGTGTTATTAAAAAGAAAAGATTCATCAATAGAATAATGACTAGGAAGATAATCGATAATTGCAGCCCTAATACAAATTAATAACTTTTATAATACGATATGATACACATGTGACCCCACAACAGCTGAACACAGTTCATATCCAAGCCATACATTTGATGGGTGTATCATTCAGTTCCCTTTTCATTATAGTGCCAACATACGTCAGGAGAAGATGTAGAGGAATCACTTCCCACGTAGAGCAGAGAACCAGCGTCTCCTCCCGAGAGCAAGCATTTGGCAAAAGTGTCAAGGAAAAGCTCCCCTTTAGCGTCAAGAAAACCTCCGGCAGAACCAGGCTCTAGGGTGGACAGCCATCTGTGTTAGAGAGAGCGGGGGGGGGGCAGAGACAGGAGTGAAAGACAGACAGACAATGAAGGAGAGAGAAAGAGAAAAAGACACAAAGCCGGCATCCTCTCTCAAATGAGCTTTTATTATAGTGAAATAGTCAGGCTTTCACCATACATGTACAACAGGCTGCTTGAAGCTATATCGTTTGTTCCAGCCTCCATCAAGCTGCTGAAATCTAATGCTAAATATTTTGTGCAATAGAACAATGTGTAATAAACAGCATAATAATTACAGTTGATCTTTTAGGCCTTCATGTTCTCAATGTATGTTAAAGGAATAGTCAAATGTCTCTTTTATGTTGTAAGATGTTTTTCATGTGAAGCAACTGTCTAGCATTGTGTCAAACGCTTCATGTTTTTCTGAAGTTGTGTATACATACAGTATATACACATATATTGGGGAGAACGGGGTAAGATGAACCGCTGGGTAAGATGAACCACCCCCTTTATCTTTAAAACTATACACATAAGTTGTCATTTGACCTTAAAATAAGAACACAAACATCATTTCCACCTGGCTGTGGAGTTGACAGACACATGGACAAAGTGGAAAGCATATTTCTACCCCAAAAAGTTTTTTTTGATGGTCGAAGTAATTTTTTTACTTTTATGGTATAATGATTTTTATGTTAAAGCAAATGTACCCAGGTCTAAACTTATATATCATGCATGTTGGTGATATCCCAATGTATGAAACTATGTGAATCATTTAGCTAAAGATGAGCCTTGAGCATTAGCCAGGTTTTGTCAAAATGGAGGCCGTGGGGCAAGATGAACCCAGGGCCGTAGCGCGTCTAATCAGCATTCTATGCGAGCTCTCTCGAATGCGCCTCTCTCCATTTTTGCGGGTTTTGGCGTGAATTTAGTCGGTTTTGGGCCGGTTTGGGGCCGGTTTGGGGCTGGTTTGGGTCCACTCCCTCCATTTCGGCGCCCCCTCGGCGCCCCCTCTAGGATGGTGCTCTAGGTGGCCGCCTAGCTCGCCTGTAGCTAAAAACGGCCCTGGATGAACCAAATGCCTTGGGGTAAATTGAACTATGTGAATCACCAGGTTCTGAATAACAAACTTTATTTAATTGGTTTTAATAGTTTTTCTTACGGTTTAAATAACCTTAAGAAATGAAATAAGACTATTTGCAAAAGGGAAATGTGTTATTAAAATATTTCTGATAAGTAAATACATTCTTTGTTCAAGTTTAAGCTGTTAAAGTTTAATATATCATGTGGGTCAAATTACAACTTTACTTGGATCAACTTACCCCTCACCTGGGGCAAGTTGAACCAAATGACCACTTTTTTTTAATAAGTCATATTGTTATGGTCCTTTGTCATAGACACTTACTTATAGTTTCAAATGATAGCAGACATCCTAAAATATGTCTAGATGCTTTGAATTTACTGCCATCTCACTTTTTCTTGCTTCCAGGGCAACATAAGCAAAAAGTGGTTCATCTTACCCCGTTCTCCCCTATATACATACACATACATATATGGTATTACATACATACATACATAATGTGAAGCAACATACTGTAGCACTGTGCCCAAGACAAATGTCCCCACTGGGACAATAAACCTTACCCCCATTTCTTCGACTTTCCATTGAATGAGGTGATTCATTGGAGATTGGGTGATTACTCTTACCCTTAAAGCTGTGCTCATACATGTGAAATAGCATGCCGTAACCCGTAACTTATTGTTGTTTTTCTTTTCCAACAGTATGGAGGAGTGCGAGGCCCTTTGCACACGTCTGGCCATCATGGTCAATGGAACATTTAAGTGTCTGGGCACCATCCAGCATCTCAAATACAAGTACGATTGTTTTTTTTTTTTTAAGTAGACTATACTTTTTCAATAACTCCGTTGGTTTTGCATTTTGCAAGATACGTACCAGTTCTTCTCATCTGAGTTGCCAAAGAGTTGCTCAGCACAGCACTTTTCACAGTTTGCTTATTACAACAATTTTAGAAGCTGGGGGGGAGATTACAACAAGATTACACAGATCTCATTGCTCCTAGCTCTCCCTTCTTTTCATTCAGTGGTGAAAAAACTACTCAATGTTTTTACTTAAAGGGATATTTCACTTTCGAAAACACTTTTGGTCATCTATCGTCTAATCAGGCTTTTGGGAACACTATGAACCGTTTTTAATTTGCTTCATTCAGTATTAAAATATTTGATGTAAATGTTACCAGGCCATCCCTGTCCAGGGCCCCTCCCCATACACACCCATGAACTCCATTTTAACCATGATAGATTCACTAAAAACACCCATTATGTTTTCCGGTGACTCATACTACCCTCCTAATACGTGAGCCGACATCAAATATCTAAAAAAATTAAAATCTGTTCAGGGTGTTCCCAAAAGCCTGATTAGATGATAAAAATGACCAATAGTTTTTTTTTAAAGTGAAATATCCCTTTAAAGGAGCTATAGTCAACCTTTTCATTGTAGGGCCGACACTTTGTTTACATCCTAGTCTATAGACTAGAATGTAAACAAAGTGTCGGTCTGTCGGGTCTGACAATGGCCAACATGATTATTTTATGCTTTTTGTGGTCATTTATGAATAGAAACACATATATGAAGCTTATTTTTTTTATAAAATATTTTCGAAACATTCTTTTTATTTTAGCATCCGTTTTTCAAGAAAAGGTTGACTATAGCTCCTTTAAGTAAAAGTATCAATACTGCTATGTAGAAATACTCTGTTACAAGTTTTAAGTCCTGAATTCAAAATTTACGGAAGTAAAAGTACGGAAGTATGGTATCAAAGTGTACTAAAAGTACCAAAAGTAAAAGTACAAAATATAAAAATAGCAGATCTGCAAGCTCACAGCCCATCGCATGTGAGCTTGTAGATCTTCCATCTTCAAATATCCTAGGTATAAAATAGGGCTAAAGTGCTTAATGTGTGTTTTGTAATGTTATGATTTTATATCTGCAAAGTAACTAGTAACTAAAGTTTTCAAATAAATGAAGTGGAGTAAAAGTACAATATTTGGATCCAAGATGTAGTGGAGTTGAAGTAAAAGTATTGGAAATTCAAATACCTCAAAATTGTACTTAAATACCGTACTTAAGTAAATGTAATCACCAGTGTTTCTCAAATGGGGGTACGTAGAGATACTACAGGCCAGGGGTACTTGAGAGAAAATGGAAAATGGTAAAACATTGACACATGTATGTGAAAATGCTGCTCTGTAAAGCTTTAAACCAAATGAAGTCAGTACGAATTTTGACTAGCTCAACTGTTACCGAATAGAAAACAATAGGCTACTCACTTTTATTTTCAACATATTGACATCAAAACTGGACGTTTGACGTCGGTATCTTCGAATCAAAATGTTGTTGTCGATTAAAAGGGTTATACTTGGATTCAGCAATCAGGAAAAAGGGGGTACTGAAGCCCAAAAAAAAACGTTTGAGAACCAACTGCTTTACGCCACTGCTTGCGTCCAGGTTTGGCGACGGCTACGTGGTGACCATGAAGATCAAGGCGGCTAGGCCGGGGGCGTCTCCGGACCTGGGCCCCGCCGAGAGCTTCATGGAGAGCAGCTTCCCTGGCTCCGTCCAGAGAGAGAGGCACTACAACACGCTGCAGTACCAGATTGCCTCCTCCTCCCTGGCTAGGATCTTCCAGCTGGTGGTGGCCAACAAAGACAGGCTCAACATTGAAGACTACTCTGTGTCACAGACAACGTTAGACCAGGTACCGTATATATACATGCCAACTTTGACATTTGAAGGTCTCCCCTTAACTTTGACAGTGTACAAATGGAACCCAATGGACCCTGACGGGTCCATTTGTACAAAGTTAAAGACTTGTAAGGGTCAATTTAGAACCCCATATAACACAGACCTGGGCATTGTGTGGCCCGGGGGCCGTATGCGGTCCTTTGGTTCACTCTGACCGGCCCTTGTAGGGTTAATGGCAAATTACAAAATAAACACATTTTCTAATTTTAAAAGTTGCATTTCTTCTATTTTTGCGTTTTTTTTCTATTCACGTACATACGGTATGGACGCAATGCATACATCAGCACATGGGCGTGATCATTGGATGTTGTCTCAATAACAAGCAGGTGGTCAGCCTGTTCACACGTCAAGACGACCTGTCTTACCGTACCCATCAAAAATGGCTAAAGTGGCAAAAAAAAGAAGTCGATGCCGAATGCCGGGTTTTCAACAAAAATTGGACTGCTAAGTATTTATTTACTTAAGTCGGAAGTAAAGCCGTGTGTTTAGTTTGAGGGGAGCACATCTTGCGGGGAGAACTGGCCCAGCCCTCCAAACATTTTCTGTTGTTCATGTGGCCCCATGGAATAAATAATTGCCCACCCCTGCCATAACAGAACCTAGAGAGTCCCTGAAATCCACTTTGAGAACCAATGCTGTATGCAGTGATGGAACATAGAAGAAGTACCGTACTTGCATTTATTTTTTTAAACAAGTATCAATACAGCAATGTAGAAATACAGTAAGTAAACGTTTGATATTCAAAATTAGCTGGAGTTAGGGTGCCCTCAGACCAAAATACCTATGAGAGTGGAATCTGCGTTCCGCCAATGCATTTCAATGAGAAGGGAGCGTTTTTTGCAGAAATCCTCTGCTGGCATGAAACCGCTTCACTCTCATTGAAATGCATCGGTGGAATGCGGATTCCACTCTCATAGGTACTTTGGTGTGAGGGCACCCTTAAAGTACAAATGTATTGGCGTCAATATGTACTTAAAGTGCCAAAAGTAAAAGTACTCATTATGCAGAAACAGTCACATCTCAAGGTTTCAAAATGTATAGAAATCTTTTGAAAATTATAGATTGGGTATTTTCAAACAGCCAAAGTGTATACGGCTGTAGAGGTTAATGCATGTTTTGTAATAATAATACAAATCTGCAAAGTAAATTAACTAAAGTATTCAAATAATTGTAGTGGAGTAAAAGTACAATATTTGCCTCTGAGACGTAGTGAAGTAGGAAGTAGAAGTATTGAAAATCCGAAATACTGTACCTCAAAATTGTACAGTACTTGAGTAAATGTACTTAGTTAGTTTCCACCACTGACTGTATGTACTGTAGGTGGAATGATGTGGGTGATGGTTAGAATGAGAGGTGGAATTGAAAATCAGTTCATGTAATGGGTTTGTGGGACACTAGTAGTGCTTGGGAGGTCAATGACCACCAGAGGGCACTGCAGCTCAACTACGCACACCTCTAGGTTGTCTTCTTCCACCTCTTCCTGTTTATCACCTACAAATGACAGCGCTGTACGTTGCAGGGTTCAACATGTCTCATTACTGCGAGATGCTGACATTGTATTTAGACTCCATGCACTGTGTTAAACATCTCAAACCCCTATAGACGGGTTTCTGGTCCACGTTACACTGATAAAACTAGATGCGTGCGCAGGGTCCGTACCAAAATTAGCCAATGAAACCAGCGCTCCCCAAAACAACAGGTTTGGGGATTGGACGGAATTGATTACATGATACAGTCAGCTGTGCATTTAGTCTCAATGTTTGTAAACAAGAAACCCGTCTATATACTTTGTATGTCAAATATCAAAAATAGAAGCTGTTTCCGCCAAATGTACTTCGATTTCCATCGAATGTTCTTCTATTTTTACCTAATAAAAGTTCTATTTTTGCCAAATGTTCACCTATTATGCCATGCCCAGAAAAGGGAAGCTATAGGGGTTCCTGTGGCTGGTTTGTCAGTGAAATGTGTGTTTTATTATCGCAGGTGTTTGTGAACTTTGCCAAACAGCAGGCAGGGGAAGAAGACGACGTTGTGTTGCATCGGCGGGCAGGTGGCGGGCGGCGGGAAATATCACCCAAGAAGATATCACCAGTCGAGAGGAAAAAGTGAAAAGAAATAATGGACCCTGAAAAAACTTGATGACATGCCTATAATGTTATAGATGGTAATGGTGTTGTTTAGCATGCAGGGCAGGAAACAGACCTTTTTGTTTTGTCACGGTGAAAACAACCATTTTTACTTTCTCATACACACACTGGGACAAGAAATGAGGCTGGCTTGGGTCTCTGCCAAAGTGTTCATTTCTGCACTCTGTTATTGTGTTTTTGAACAAATGGAACAGAAACTACCAGCCACGACGAGAGTACTTTGGAGGTTATATATATTTTTGTATGATTGTGCTCCTTTTCTTTTTCTTTTTTTTTTTTTTTTACAGCACAGAGGACCTATAAAGCAAAAAGGATAGTGTAATAGAATATAACGTACATTCCCAGTTGCTTTACAGAGGGATTTGTTCTTTGTAATCCACACCTATAGATTTGTTCCTTAAATTACAAGGATAACAGAGAGATAGGTATGAGGGATTGTACAATTGAGGGACTGACTACATGGACTGTCAGATCTGTGAATATGTACATAAAGTATGTTTACAGGACTATCGAAGCACTTTAGGAATAGTCATCTTTTGAAAATCTACACACAACTTCAGATATACACACCCTCTGTAAATGAAGCATCAAGGAATGCCGGTGGTGGTGATGAGTCACTGTCACTGTCCGTTCCTTCTCCAGTATGTATTATCAGGGGCGTCACAAGGGGGTTAAAGTGGGACTGAGTTACTAGGGCCCCAGGTGGAGGGGCCTTAATTATTTTATACTTTAGCTATTGAAAAATAGCAGATATACAAGCTCACTGTGTGCGAGCTTGTAGATCTGCTATTTTTGAAAAATCTTGAAAGTCTTTTCAAATTTCAAATCCTTCTAAGGTTTTTTGAAAAACCTCTGTTTCTATGTCGGTGATGCTCAAACTTTTTCATGTGAAGGACCCCCAAAATTATATTTGGCCACGGACCCCCATCTCAAAATATTTAGGTCCAGGGACCCCCCAGAAGCAAAATTTGAGTTACAAATGTAAGCTTAAAAAATACGTATATTCAAAGATTTGCACACATTTCCCCGACTTTACAAAAATAGCAGATCTACAAGCTCGCAGCGTGGCACTCGGTGCTTGTATATCTGCTGTTTTTCAATAGTTAAAGTACCCAGGGCCCAGAATTTGGTGCGACACCCCTGTGTATTATTATTGTCACCATTGCTTGAGTTGTTCTCCATGCTTTTCAACCATTTTATTGTTGTGTAATGAAGCGTTGACTTCTCTGCCATCATGTTTCATTTGTGTATGCCATGTCATGTCTCACCCAATCACTTTCATACACTGACAGCTTATTCCATAATGTGTCAGCCAACACTGGAACTCAGATTTTTCACTTGGGCTTAAAGCTGCAATCCGTAACATTTACGTCCTACCCGGGATTTTAACCTGCCTACACACACACAAAACGCCACAGTTGTGATAGTGTTAACATGCTCTACATACTGATTGGTCACAATAATGTTTTATTCACTTAAAAAGGTCATCTATTGCAGTTTTAATGGCAAACTGGAAAACACCACAAAATCGTCCTTATAAAACTGTAACAATTGTAGATGAAGGTTCTTTTTTATATCCGACAAAGTAAACCATTAGCACGATTGGACTGCAGCAAATACTGAGCACTGTACAGCTTGGGTTTGCCTTAAACAGTATAGTTTCCCATCATTAGGTAGGCTTGGTACACACTGCACCACATCACATACCATACAGTACCAGCAACCAGCAGTATAATAATAAATAAAAAAAACACCTCAAGATTTCATAAAGTGCTCCTGCAGCACAACATTTCTCCTTAATCACAATTCAAACAGCAACAGGGGGATTGCGTTGTATTACTTGAACCCTCATACAACAAGTCTCTCACATCATCGGCACAAGACATATTGCAGGTCACAGAGCTGCGTGCAGCACGCTGCCGCCGCTAGCCCAGCGTTGTGTAAGAGTGCGGAGGGAAGGGATGCTACTTGCACCCAGGGGCGTCACAAGGGGTAGGAAAGTGGGACTGAGTTACTAGGGCCCAAGGTGGAGGGGCCCTAGTAACTTTAGCTATTGAAAAATAGCAGATATACAAGCTCACAGCGCGGCACCGAGTGCCGTGCTGCGAGCTTGTAGATCTGCTATTTTTGAAAAGTCGTGAAAATGTACGCAAATCTTTGAATATATGTATTTTTTAAGTGAACATTTGTAACTCAAATTTGGCTTCTGGGTGGTCCCTGGAACTAAATATTTTGAGATGGGGGGGGGGTCCTTCACATGAAAAAGTTTGAGCATCACTGACATGGAAACATAGGTTTCTTGGCACACATTTTCACGATTTAAAAAAAATAGCAGATCTACAAGCTCGCAGCGCGGCACTCGGTGCCGCGCTGTGAGCTTGTAGATCTGCTATTTTTCAATAGTTAACATTCATGGGGGGCCCGCAGTGAATCGTTGTACCCAGGGCCCAGAATTTGGTGTGACGCCCCTGCTTGCACCGCTGGCCAACGGTGGCTCTGAATGGCTGAGACGAGAGTCACTTGGCGCAGAGTGCCTTGTCATAATCCTGATTTATGTGACACGGTGTCCAATTACCCTTCTCCAGCGCTGAGTAGCTGTGTCATCGCCTCAGGCCGCTCGCTCGCCCGGCGTGCTGCTGTTGGGCCACAGAGCTCAGAGAAACAGAGGGACGATGGCCCTGCGCAGCTCAGGGTAGTTAATGAATTCTCTGGTGTAGACCCCGTGCTTCTGTCTGGCCCATATTGTCATCTGGATGAAGCTGACCAGGGTGAATACAGCCACTGTGGGCAAAACATGGGGACACATTAACTCACTCAATGCCAAATGCCCAAATGGCTCCAAGGTAGCTGTGCCCTGATTTTGTATGTTTTTCTTTGCCATGCAATGAAAAAAAATGTTTTTTTTAATGTTTTTTCCCCACAGAAACAGACACAGTTGTTGTGATTCAGTGGCAAAAAGAATTTTGTCAATCAGACAAATGGTTCCAGAGATAGAGCTGTTTGAATGAAAAAAAGTGTCCATCCACTAGAATGGACACACATTTTCTCAATCAGCTAAACGAGGGAGCCAACACACAAACAGAGAAAACCATCTCTCTGATCTCAGGTCATTTTGCATCTTTAAAAAAAAAAAAAAAATGAAAAAAAAAAAAAAGAGTTTCTATACAAAAAACACAAAAGACATCATTGGCACTGAGGCCCATTGAAAAAACTCATTGAGTGAGTTAAAGTAGCTACATTAAATTGATTTGTTTATATTACGTTGATTTCTTTTTTCTTTTCTTTTCTTTTTTTACCTGGAGCACACTGGGTCATGATGCTGAAACTAAGCCATGCGCCCACCTGCACACAAATGAAAGGAGATATCCATGCATGCAAAGTGAGAAGAATGGCACAATTAAAACGAATGCTTTTGAGGGACATGTTTGATTTGCTGTAGAGCTCAGAGATAGGGAATGTTCAACCTTTCTACCGGAAGGACCTGCATTTTACTGTAGCATTTTGGAAAGCAACTAATACAAATTGCCAATGTTGGGCAATTACTTTAAACTTGTATTAGTCTCTTCTTACCATCTGACAAGTCTACTGTGGACACAATAAAATGAAGACAAGACAAATTAAGACAATTATCAATAGCTCAGAGATATTTAACATTATCCATCGCAGGTGATGATACCAAAAATGAACCTCTTCAAATGACTTAAGCTTATGTACTGGGTTCACATAACGTTTGACCAACCTCATAGGTGTAGTTTGGACAGGACACAACGACGAAAGGCCAAGTGAAGGGGTTTGTGGTGGGGTAAGGGATACTCTTTGGCCTGGATCCTATTAACAGGATATAACAGTAAGGCACAGGTCTTGATGGAAATATCCTCCTAGCATGCCATCTGGACAACGTCTGATGATATGAAATGTGTCAAACATCACTGGCTTGTGAGCATATGAGAGCATAGGTGATTTCATACATGAGTTATTAGGCTCTCTTATCACTCCCATGAAGGCCACATTAACTCTTAAAACATGGTTATCTTGTGGACACTGGACAGAATGTTTGTGGAAAAGAATCCTGGTTTCTATACATTATTCTGGCCTGGAAGTATACAAAATAAAATATTTCACTAAGCAATGTAGAAAATCAGAGGGAATTGGTGGCTTGTTGGGCAATCGACTGGTTTCTCCACGCTATTGGGATAGCCCCACACCAGTCACAGGTTTTGGATGGGACAACAATTCCACTGCAGCACCGGTCATTAAGTTTGACATCATGTCACCATGTGTTTCACCACACCAGTCACACATTTTGGAGGGGTCAACAATTTCACTGTCACAAAGTTTCAGTGTCACAATGGTCACAATGTGAATGGGTCAACATTTTCACTGTCACACCGGGCATTCATTTTGACAGGTCACCAATTTCACATTCATACCAGTCAAAAGAAAAAAGATATCATGTCATCAAAAATGTCATACTTGTGAATTTAACACATCAAAAAGGTATATGAATTGAAGAATTGCATATAGTGCCGGAGGGTTTTGCCTCCATGCCACCCAAGCACCACACACAAGTCACAAAGTTTGTCATATTTTGACAGGCCATATCATTGTATGGCATCCATCACAGGTTGTCACAAAGTTTTTCATTCAGTCATTGTGGAAAGAGTTTGACTTTAAGATTAACTTTTTCAGGATCCCTTTTTAAGTTGTATCAGGCCCAATGTCAAGGAATATATCTATTGTATATACGATATCATAAACCGTGGCATAAAAAATGGTGTCTGTAATTATAAGCCTTACTACAGGGCAGGTCAACTGTTACACGAACACGAGTGACAATTTTGGATGCATCAACAATTTCACTTATTTGCAAACATTTAGCAAGTCACCATGTAAATAGAATCACACTTTTAGTACTGTGATAAAGTCATACTATTACTATATGTTGTCAGAAATGACAATTGTGTCATATTATGTCATCAAAAAGTCATGCTAGCCTTCTGTATATACCGTAGCAAAAAAACAAAACCTGCCTACTACAGGCTACTACACACAAACGTAAAATAATGAAATAAACAAGAATCCTGTACCATTCGTCCTCAGCAATAAGCTATGCTACTGTATCTCATCAGAAAACACCATACAGTAGCAAACTAGGCTGTCTGAATATTTCCCATAGCATACAGTATGTCATCACAAATAGGCCATACTGGTGGCTCGCCTGGTAAGAGAATACTTTAATACATAAATAAAGTTAATCTTAATAGATAGTCTTTTCAATGGACTGTCCGTCCATCCACAGCCATGGCCTGGGTTCGAATCCGATCCAAGGTTCTTTGCTGCATAGTACAGTCTATGTCTCTCGCCTCACTCACTGTCACTGTCACTATCAAAAATAAAGCTGAAATACCCTAAAACTATAAACTGTCATCAGAAATATGCCATGCTACTGTATATAGTATCGTCAAAAATAGGGAATACTCTATTATACTGTGTCATCAATAAGCTGAGCTGAACACACTGAGACCGACTGACAGATTCCACTTCCAAATGTTTTTCAAACTTTCCTCAGGGGAAAAAAAAAAATGTTTTGTGAAACCTTGCAGTGTTTTCTACAGTACTTCTACATGCCACTATAGTTCTGGTTTATTTACTGAGACTATATTTGTCACAGTCACGGTTTAGCATTTTGGCATAGATGTGCACAGGTCATTGCATAGCTCGTCGTTGTCGGGTGGAAGCCTTTTATGTCCAACCCCCCCCCCCCCCCTTTTTTTTAAAAGATTTAAAATAGTGTTGTGTGCTTGTAGATCGGCTATTTTCACAACTTTTATGCAACACTTTTGTATGATGAAGTAAGGCTTTCATCTACCAAAAAAACATAGGCATTTGAAACTTGGAGATACAAGGTTTCTGCCTGACAGTGACGAGTGCAAAACAAAACCTACCAGAAGGAGCACATGGCACATATCCCCTCATCCCAGATAAAGCCCCTCTGAATGCATCCTCAACATTATCTATTATCCCTTGTGAAGGCGGCGTGGCCCTGAATGTAAAGCAGTTTTGACTTTGTACTGTGCTCACCGTTGGTTCCCACTAAGTCTGGTGATCTATGCTTTTGAGTTTCTTTGTGGCACTCATTGTAAGTCAGTAAAATGAATAGTATTATCTAAATGCCTGAAATGTAAATAGTATGTAAAATAAATCTCTCAAACACAACTTCATCATGCTGTACGATATAGTGGTTGACTAACCACAAGCTTTACATAATCATTAATTAGAACACAAACCACAGGAGACCAAAAACAGGGCTGATGAATACTGTAGGCTATTCGTACAAATTAGAATGTGGAGTGCAAAACTTACCATTGCAGCCAAAATGATTGAGAGCCATGTGTATGGAGAAGTTTCCTGCTTCACAAAGCTGTAATGAGCAGAGTGGTATATTTGTATTAGCTGTCTAGTACAGTAAAACAGATTGGAATATAGCTGCAAAGCAGAGATTCAGGGGTCTATAAGCCAACACCAACACGCACTGTTAGAAGTTGAAAGCTGCTAGGGGTCTAGACCTTTGACAGTTGCACCTGTATACTAAATTGTATGAAGATCAAACAGATTTATTAATGGACAAATTTGTGCTGGGCAGTGGGAAATGCCCTTTTTTGGCAACGCCATCATATCCCACTGTTCAATTTCAAAAACATTTTGGGGACATGTTTCAGCTTAATTAAACATAATTCACCTAATATTTGGATAAAACTGTCATTGATTTGTGCGCAAATTTGTGTCTGGTTTCAAAATCATTTTATATACATGGCTCAACGGTGTTGAGCATAGATAGTAGGCTAACTATTCCAAAGCCAGTTCAGATCAAACCTCAGACCTCTTCGCTGTGATTGGCTGAGACGTGTGGAGAGAGCATTCCTATTGGTTCGTTGATTGATTGATTGAATACTTTATAACAGTTAGCAAAATAAAAAATAGTAATAGGGGTACAATTATGCATTAATGCTAAAAGGATAACACAAAAGGTCAATGAACTAGTGGTCAAATTGAATAAATCTTTCAGGGAATGTTTCAGGTATAGCCTATTATGTGGACATATGGACTAATGATTGGCCCAACGGTTGTTGACTTTGGTCTTTTTCAGTGCTGAGCCATGGCCTTTTGAAGTTCATCCATGGATGGATATCTGTATACGTTTTGTGTAAATCGGACACATGGCGTAAGAGTTATTACTTTTTTCAAAATTTAATTTTAGCGCTCCAAGTAACGCACACAACTTCCAACCATTGGTGACATTTTTGTGTCTCTACCATTTACCATTTTCATGGGAATTTTTAAAGAAAAAAGAACTAAAAATGTGGCGGGAGACACCAGCACAAAACCAATAGCGGTAAAGAGCTTTGGGCTTTAAACTATATTTATGCTTATAAAACAAGATGCAAGAACAATACATACCACAAACACAGCAAATGCGATATAAACCTGTGATTTACCATACGCTGGGGAAAAAAAGACACATAGTTCCCTTAGTATTATTATATCATTCATCAGATACTAAGATAACGTTGCTGTCAGACAGAAACAACCAACTATTAAATTACATTTTTAAAAATACTTTTTAATCTATTAATAAATCTATGCTACTGAACACCCTTTACATCTGTGGGTTTTACAAATTGTGCAACTCTTTGAGCTCTGCTAAACAGTGCCCCCTAGGGGTGGCTTTCTTATTATACCCACTCCAGTATTTTTCCAAATTCACTTCCTGTTTTGGGCATGCAACCGCATGCAACAGCTATGTGCAGCTCTCTCTTCTAGTTGAAAAGTCTGGTTGAGTCTGTAAGTACTGTTTTTGTGTCTCAGTAATGATGAAACAAGATTGCCAACTCCCTTTTTGAGAGCCCAACTGTGTGTATTCTCTAGCCTGTTCCCTAGCCTGTTAGCCTGTTTACCTCTAGCCGCAAATTGCAACACTAGATTTTATTTTAATCGGATGAATCTAGGGTTGCAATACCTCCCATAGGGATCCAATGCATCAAAACAGTTTTTTGCTATCTGATTGTGTTAAACGACTTCAAACTCACCAATATTGTGGCTCTATGGAAAGCTTGGAATTTACTCTTGCTATCTGCAAAGTGTTTGTTTCAGAAAAATCCACAGTAGGCATGTTAGGAGCTACTTTCTATCCAAGAAATTTGGTTCAGGTGATTATTTTTTCGAAGTGCTGGAGTTTGGAAGCGCTCGTGGAAAATCCCTCAGCGGTCCTGTGACCACCTGGTTCTAAATTTCACATAATGCAGGAGGCAGCGGGACATGGCGTTATAGAAGACGAGTGCTTCCGAAGTTCAACACTTAGAAAATAAACCATGTCTGCTCGGATTTCTTGACAGAAAATAAATCATAACAATTATACGGTGGATTTTTCAGAAACAAACACTTTGCAGATAGCAAGAGTAAATTCCAAGCTTTCCATAGAGCCACAATATTGGTGAGTTTGAAGTCGTTTAACACAATCAGATAGCAAAAAACTGTTTTGATGCATTGGATCCCTATGGGAGGTATTGCAACCCTAGATTCATCCGATTATTAAAAAAATCTAGTGTTGCAATTTGCGGCTAGTTTACCTCTATGCTGCAAACCTACTGTGTGCCATGTTAGCCATTAGGCTATTCTGCTTTGAGCTAATAGGGGTCATAATGCAGCAATGCTGTATTGTCCCTTCCAGTGAAATCCAGTCATGTCTTTTACCTGTGAACTGAATATTATTATTTTCGGATTTTTTCAGTTCATGCCACATAGACTGTGCACCTTAAAAACTGATTTACAGTATTCTGTGCAGAAACTGCATTTCTAATGCACCTTAAACTCTGTTTAAAGCTGCCTTTCTTAGCTGGGCAATTCATGTGGTTTATATAGTTTCATTTCATTGCAGCTGTGTGAATGTTTAGCTGCAGTTCATGTTTTGCAAGTTAATTAGTGTATATAAAAGCATTATTAAAAAAGTATTTACAGTGGAACACATTTCAGTACACATTGTAACAAATGTATGGTTTGTGTATTTCATGTCATTTCAGTTCTACAATTAAAAATATATATATTTAAAGAAGGAAAGGAAAAGAAAATCAAAACCCAAACAAAGCCTTCAAATGGATATCAGTCTCCTCCTGGTCCTTTTTTGGGCTATCTGATGTTAACTGTCTGCCTAAGGATGCACGCATAGCGAGGGCAGAACACAAATATTGAACCAATGAAAAGTAGTAAAAAGCACTAAACCTCCTACTCGATCCTCATATTGTCAGTCAAACCACTTGACTCCAACTTTATCTAATCAATGATATTGGACAAACTATCTCCACCCACATTAGCTGTATTCGGGTGATGATAATAAGGACACGTTAAAGTATCTGTACGTGTATAAAGTCACCATAGCAACTTTGATGAGTCAGGTTTTTTTTTTTTTTTTTTTCATTTCCTGAAATATTTTGGGCATAGTTGGTTTCTGCCTGACAACCGAGATATGATATTTGATGGTGTTATACTCACAAGGCGGTGTGTACAGAGGGTGGTTGATATGGTAGGCCAGCCAGGCAGCGAATCCCCAATAATACAAACAATTCTGGGCGAGAGAGAGTGTAACACATTCGTCAGTGTGGTCAACCATCTCAGTAACCATGCTGTGTTATGATGCTTGATACCATACGTACCACTGAGTTCTCAAAATGAGTCACTCCACAGATGCACACCATATGGTGTCATAATAATAGGAGACAATAGTTGTGGACACTGTTGCCAGATTGTGCGGGAGAAATACACAACAAGGTCTATGAAAACAACCAGCCCAAAAGAATCTTCTGACACGTGAGCACTCTGAATCTTGTTTTCAAATAGCTCTCTCACACTCTCACATTAGCTAACTCAAATAGCTCGCATTTTCAAATAGCTCCCAACTTAAGTCACAACGCGTCGCGACACAACATTTTGTGCCAGGGTTCCCTAGCACAATTTATTTTCAGGCAGGGAAGTGTGGAAAAAATACATATTAATTTGGCACTGAACATGAAAATGTTTAAGAACCACTGTTGTTAAACAACATTAGGAAACAAGTCCAAATTAGCAGTTCTACACTTTAAAAACCAGTGAGACTCCCTAATCAGGAGATGTATGCATGTATGCACAAATTGGCCGTAGCAACCTCATGGTGGCACTAGAAGAGGGGCATGTGAGAAACCACGGAGGTTGTGGTTTGCCAGCTAAGGAGTGTGCAAAGTTTGGCATGGATAGGGGCAAAGGTGCCAGACATAAGAGTAGGGCCAAACGTGTGACGTGACGGACAGACAGAGGGACTGACTGACAGACAGCCAGGGAGGTTTTCATAGTAAAAAACCTGACGGTCGCAATAAGCCCCTCCCCCAAAAATGCAACCCGCAACCACCAATATTTACAAAGCTTATAATAAGTGGACATGGCAACCCTGGTTTGTGGAGTTTGCTGCAGAGTTTCTAAAAGTCAAGCAAAGTCTATTTGTAGTGGAGTGGTAGTGTGCGTTCAACTACTGAATACCCACTGGGCATTCAGGGGGCTCTGTGCCAACCTAATTAGCATAGCTGCCCTGGATTTTTGTCAGTACTCATTTTCCCTAATGGTACTACAGTCTCTTCCCACACACACACATACTGACCCCTGCGGGAGGTCAAACTAACCATCTGTAGTGTTTAATCACACGTACGTAGACTACAGTATGTTTTTGTTTACCAATATTAGACATGGTACTCATTTGCTGTCTGTTGATCACGGCCCACGCAATGTATCTTTAGACTGCGGCACACATTTAGGGAAATGTTCTGTGTAGCTGATTGGCAAAAGTATAGATGTACAAGTCATTGCTTTTGTTTTGTTGCTTTAGTAAGTTAAGAATACCGTGATTTCAAGGAAACTTTTGAATAACTTATGACTGTCACGATCTCGGCCTCTGGCCCTGTCCTGTGAGTGTGTCCTTCCCACGTCCTGAATAATGTTCCCCTGTCTTGCCCTATTGTGACTGCCCAGAGTGTCCTCACGCCCTCCCCACCTCCTCTGAGGACTTTAACTCATACTCTGCGATTCCCGTCGAAACTGGAGATTTAATTCGCTTTAATCATTATGAAACGATTAAAAGTATGATCGCTGTATATAGCCGTTTCGGAGACTTTAGGCCCGCCCCCTAACTGTATCCGGTCGTATTTCCCGTTTGGACCGGATCAAAGGTTTCCATATCCGGTCTGACGTCCAGTCGCAGCTCCGTTCGCATAGCTTTTCATTGTAAACAAGTGAGCTGACTGCATGGCCATAGAATGGTATCACCGAGTCTACACGTCTACTAGATGAGTCGCGCACAGATTGTGCACGATGCGTGCGCGTGCCCACGTTAAAAGGTAAGGACAATTTGGCAGCTGCTTACTACAGCTATGTTTAAAATGGCAGCAAAATTGTTAATAGAGAGAACGTTTCCACCTGGGCATCCAGCTGTGTCACGGTGCATCTTATAGTCAATTGGACTTTAAAGAGTATTATGAGGACTCTGAGGAGTGGTGCGTTGTTTGTTAGGTCGCTGAGTTATTGTTTGTTTGCTGCCTGGTCCAGTGTTACTGCTCGATTCGAATTCCCAGTGTGTATTCAGTCTTACATATGTTTGAGTACGGCCTGTGTGTATGTCCAATATGAGTATTGGCAACACCAGCTGCAGTACCAGCTGCAGCTGCAGCCACTCAGTGTTGCTGTTGTGATTCTTAACTTCTGTTAGCGGTGTACGTTACATTTTCTCGCCAGTAAAGAGTTTAGAGTTTGCCAACTTCCTTTGTGTTATTTTCTGCGCCTTGGGTCCTACCCTCCCCGGGCGTGAGCGTGACACTGACAATTTGTTGCCAGTTTCTGAAAGACGTAAAACCAATATAGGATAAAAATGTATTCCTCTACACACCAAATCTGACGATTTTGAGGATTTTTTTGTTGACATGCCCACATTGCCCAGGCCATAATGCTAGGGTTCATGAGGTTATCATTTACATAGTGTATGGTATGACTTACCCTCATGGTGGCCTGTATAGGCATCGTTCCATGGGAAAAACGATGTATGAAGATGGTTTCAAACAGTCTCTTGATATAGTGGAACGAATGGCACACACAGGCCAACCTGCAATTGCAATACAGTCGATAGGTTGTCATTTCTGCTGGGTTAGCAAGGAAAGGCACTGTTCACACAGAATTTCCTGCTTTGATTTTAAAAACCTACTTGACCACTTTGAAGGGACTGGAGGTGAAGTTGTGCTGCGGCAGGTAGATGTTTGGCAGACGAAAATAGAACAGAAGGTAGACGATCAGAGGTCCAAAGCACTCTGCCAGAAACACCTGTGGGATCAGAATCAGATCCAGAATTAGAATATATTTGTACAACCGGTGCTGTAGCCTAAATATTAATTACTCTCCTGGCCCATGCTGTGGCTGCTATGCTGGTATGTGGCTGAATTTCCTCATCACATACCTGTAGCCTCACTTATTAACGAGGACAATGAGAAAGTACTATAGCATTTGATCCACAAGCTCTAATTGAATAGATTAACATTACTAAGGAGGAACTGTCCTGATGAATGAAATGGGATTCCCACTGGGATTCCCCTAGTGTGGGGAGAGAGTTGGTTGAGAATTTCATCATGAGATTGTCCTGACACATCAGGCATTCTATGCACGTCAAAGGTGACAGTTTTCTGCTGCGTGTGTTGGTTCCTTTGCACCTGGATAAACTCCAGTGTCTGCTCAGTCCTCCTCGTTTTATCACACCATCCACAGCGACTGACTGTGTTTGGGTGTCTGAGTTATTTCCATTTTTGACATGAGATGTTTTGGCAGCAAGTTCACTTTTTGGTGACAGACAGTTCAGTAGCAAGCACAACTGTATTGCATCATACCCAGTGCAGAGGAAATTACTTTTCCGCATTCACCATTTAATCAGCTGCGCCTGGTGGGGAGATGTTAGGGGTTAAGCATCTTGCTCAGGGTCCAGGGACACTTTGACATGTAGATGAGCAAGCCGAGGGTCAAACTGGTACTCAGCTAAGGCCACCCTAAACCCAAGTCCAAGCGATGACTTGATCCTTTTATCACACTCTCATCTAGGCCATAAATGTACATGTACATGTATATGTATTTTCTCGATGACACCCTTACAGATACACATTGAAAAGATCACAAGTGGAGTACATAATACTGGCAGTAAGGGCACAAGGACAATCAGACCTCACATACTTTACAGTACTGTCCAGTACGTGATGCCAGACAGGCCAAGACATAATAAAATACTGTATATTCTCATCATTAAGCATTCAATCAGCCAGTGCATCCTGCCAGGATAACATAAATCATGGTTATAGCCGTTAGATTAAAAGTTGTCAGTCCAGCAGTAGGCTAGGCTACACTGGAAGGAGTAGCAAGAAATATGATGTAAGACTGAATGAAATACGTTATGCAAGACAGTGACTGGATTTAGAATTCTAAAGTTTCTCCTGCATAACTCAGTCAGAGTGACTATCAGATATGAAGTATTAAAGTTCCCTCCCCTTGAATAACTTCCCCTCTCTCACACATAACTTCCAAAACACTCTTATCTGGAATTGAAAATATCCTCTCTATTTCTCTCCTTGGGTTCTCCTTATAGCACTTCTGCGTTGTGGGATCTTCTCAGAGTCATGGGTATATTATGCTACACCTGCTGCCGAAGCATGGACTCTTAGGCGTGTAGTTATACTTTTCATTCCTTGTAATAGTGTTTATTAATTTAGGAACTTAACAACTTGAAACTTAGTGTGCCTTTTTCTGGATCGGCTATTTTCGGCAAAGAGGCGGTGTGGAGCTGGGGGGAAATGTCCATGGATGAATCCCTGAACAACTAATTATTTAGGACAGGAGTCTTCATCATTTTTAGCCCAAGGACCCCTTAGCTGAGTGAGAGAGATGAAGCAGGGACACGCACTATACGTGTTGTATAAATTGTGTTGAGGATTCAACTTTTACTTAGATTTCATAGATTGTTGAATGTGCATTATTCAGATAGTTCACTTTTTAAACCTTCAATATTTAGTCAGCTTGACTGTTGGCTCTGTACTTGGTCTGCGCCTTTTCCCTATACACCAACTCTCTGAAAATAGCTGCTGCGATGCATTGCAAACTTGAGATCTTGCATTGCAAGCTTGTAGATCTTGTGAGCTTGTAGCTTCTAGATCTGCTATTTTCAAAAGATGTTTATACATTTGAAGACTTGTGAAACAATGAGTATTCTTTATTTTTGGTGTTCAAATACATTTAGCCAATTATTTTGTACTTTTAGTAGTAAAAGTAAATCTTGAATACTGAACTTGTACTTGTAACAGACTGTTTCTACAATAGATTATTGATACTTTAACTTAAGTAAAACATGTGAGTACTTCTTCCATCACTGGTCTCTCTCACCATGGCCCATCCCAGCTGTGGACCGAGGTCATGGAAGAATAAGGTGCCTGAGGTTCCGACCGGAAGATTCCCCAACACCTGGTCATCTTGCAGAGATTCCCCGTCTGGAAATTAGCAAGGAAAGAATGAGCTGATAACTGCATGGCTGGATGGAGGTTCCGTTTTGTTTTCCAGAAAACTGAAAACATTTCACTTACTGTATGAGCAGAACAAAAGAAAACTCAGACAAATTTATGTAAATGAGTTATATCTTCCTGTGGAAAATAACAAAACTAATTCTAGACATAAATGTAACCTTACTTCACTTGAAGCAGACAGTGGGGCTGTCATCAAAATGTGATGGCATGCCAGGCCCATTATAATGTGTTATTGTATCTAACTGGTATTTAAAGGAGTAGTTCACCCCAAAAAATACTTATTTTCTATCATTTACAGCTACACACCTCATGAAGCCTTGACATGTTTTTGTTGCATTCCTAAGCCAATCATTTCATGACGGAGTCTCTAGTAGGAGAATTCAGAAGGAGAATCAATTGAGTCTCCTAACTGAGTACAGTACTTGAGTATATGAGCTTAGTTACATAATACATTCCACCACTGCAATCTAGCTTGCGACAAACGGATGCCTTTGCATTGGCCACTTCTCAATGGCGTCCTTTGGGGCTGCCCATGGCTCAGTGCCCAAGATAGGTGTGTCCCTGGTGGCAGCCAGGGGGCGTACCGGAGGCTCTCCTCGTTAAACCAACTGATAAGGGCAATTTCTCCATTTTTCTGTATGCCAAAATATATGAATGAAAACATTGTATTAGTATGCAGACCTGGGTCAAATGATATCTGAAAAGCGTTCTCAAGAGCCAGCTGCATAGTGTTTGCCAAAGAATGTAACTGTGTTTAAATGTTTTGTTATTTCACTCTCTATGCCTCCTCTGACTGACAACTATGGACTATAAGGACTATAAGTCCAGGGCTAAATGAAAACCTCCCACTGGCTCTCAAGGCAACAGTGGTCACTCAGGCACCGCTGTGAGGAGCCAGGGCCGGCCTTCTCAATAAATATTCAGGGCAAAACCCAAGTGTCCACCACCTGCAACGATAATTGGAAATACACCCCGTGGATGCAAGCAGCTGTATTGATTCCCATTGTCAAGCCTGTCAGCCTCAAAACCTTTGTGTTACAAAGAGGCTGTGAAAGTTTGAAACTAGTATTGCTCTTCTTTGTTGGGTATATTGCAACATACGTCTGTAATTTAAAAGATACAGTGCTGTACACTCTTGTGACATTGAGTGGTAGTTGAAAAATATTCTTGACGGCGCATTTCCCCCAACATATTTTGAATACCACTTCACACATGAACACCATCCACACACCATCAATGCAATACAATTGAAAAATTAACATTGACACGATTCAACCGATTCCAAATGTCTTCACAACTACTGTATAATGCATGTCATTTATGACAAGCTTTATGTGGAACAAGAAAATACATTTCCTTCAAAAGCTAATGTATAGGCTCCATTGTAGCAGTAAAAAGGAGCATACCAGCTCTTTTGACATGCGGGTCCTTTGTCACGCGTGTATCAAAACAGCGGCGCAGTTCGGCCAGTGGAGACGCCCCTATACTCTATAGAGACGCCCCTCTTAACAACACACACGCATAAATATATATATATATATATATAAAAAAAACTGTTAAAGCCTGCACTTGACACTTTTGTGCTGTGCTCAAAATAAACTTACTTGTACTGTGAAAGGCCTCTCATTTTATTTATCTTCTGTGCTGGGTGTTTTTTTTAATGGGTTGGCATGGTACAAAAGAGAAATTAGAATTAGTGAAAACGGCTCACAACACACTTTGAAAAGATAAAAATATACTGTCTTGTTTTGTTCACTACTAGAAAATGCAGACATAACTTAGAAAATGCAGACATAACTGTTTATTTACAACAGCCAAAAATGTAATACATTTGTTCATACTCAGCATTTCCTTAAAGCTTATTCGAATTCGCCTTTACTTTAACATTAAAACTCGAACTACTGTCATACTCAAGATAACTTATAACGTGTCAGGTTATTGTTAAAGTAACGCGCTACGCGCCTGACAGAGATGACAGCGTCCCCACCCGGGTGCCGCCACGGGCTTAGGCCAATCAGAGGCAAGCGGAACGAGGGGCGTCTCCACTGGCCGAACTGCGCCGCTGTTTTGATACACGCCTTTGTCACAGTTACTTTCAAAAGGAGGTTATGCATAAATATTTGGCATTTCTTTCTCCCCAAGAGTTGTATGAGATGGATTTCACTTCACAGCCAAAACAAACAAACCCACACCCAGCATGAACAGGATTACACTCAGACAGGAACATCACACAACAACACATGTATTTTTGTTTGTGTCATTTTCAAATTGTTGGGCTGGGCACTGCGGTATAGTGGCCATGCAGAGTTAGCCACTGCTGCTCTAAAGCCCCCGAAATTACCTGGTGGTTCTGAGGAGGCCTATCACAGTTTTTCTTAACCCAGTGGTTCTCAAACTTTTAAATTTGAAGCTCTCCCCTTGACTTTGACAGTGTACAAATGGAACCAAATGGACCTGTTAGGGTCCTTTTGTTTCAATTTGTACACTGTCAAAGTTACAGACTTGTAAGGGGTAATTTAGACCTCCAAAGGAACCTAGAGAGTCCCTGAAATGAGTGAAATCCACTTTGAGAACCACTGTCTTAACCCATTAAAAGCATATCTGTGTCATTTTAGGTTTTAGCTATATACGTATATAATATAGCCACATACGTTTTTCTCTTAGGATTTAGAATAGTGGTTCTCAAAAATAAAGATATACAATCTCACATTGTGTCACTTCGTGCTACACTGCAGGCTTGTACATCTGCTATTTTTAAACATTTTTGAGCGGTGCCGACCGAGTCAAAAGGCCCAACTGAAATACACTGATATAATGTTATAATGATATTATATAACACAACAACACTGTGGGTGTGGCTAACTTCAGCTGGGTCACCACCCACCCACTCTACGCGGACAGTTTAGTGTAGTGCGAGTCTCTCCGCAAGTTTCCAGCCAATAGCATGTGTTCTCCTCCCCCCACCCCCCTCTGCTCCTCTGCTCAGCGCAGAGAACGCTGCTGCGTCATGACGTCAACAACACATTTGGTGCGACGCTCTCTGCACTCTGATTGGTTAGGGAAATTCTACACTTCCTACAACAGTGATCATAACGCGATCGCCCAGGCTTCTTTTTCTTTCCGATCGCCAAAAGAAGTCTGGGTTTCCGAGGCTACCACCCACCTGACAACCATGCAGGCATACTAAATGGCCACATAAAACTATAATTTTAACACTTTCTGTACACTTTTTTGGAAAAAATCTTCCTACAAGTATAATCATAATACTTGATGATTATGTTGTAGGGGGGGGAAATATCACGGCACCCCATCTTTTAGAATGTCTTAACACAAATGTTCTCTTCCCTGGCACATAACATTTTCAGATGGGGGGTCCGTGGCCAAATACATATCAATTTGGGGGCCCTGGGGGTACGAAAAAGTTTGAGAACCACTGATTTAGAAGGCATTTCTAGATATCGGCCTCAGGTCTTACACTGGGTTAGATGGGAGCTGTCTCCGTGTGTGCCTGCCTTCTCACTTGTCACTCACTCATCACACCCTACTTTATGAATGCGGTAACGTTGTACCCTGAGCATAAACAGGGAATGTGCACCCACAAACACACAGCTGGTGCAGCTCTCTGCTTGCATCCAGATAGCATCGCATTACAAGTTTGTCATCATTCGGGGCAGAGTTATACTGTACAGCTTGATTTAAACCACAGGCTGTAAATATGTTTACTCTAGCCTACCGTAGGTCACCTTCCCCTGTCACATAATAAAAAGGCTAATAATAGTACTAGTAGTATTAGCAGTATCGTATTAATTCTGTATTTAGCCTTTAAAACGGTGATATATACCCTACACATGGGGCAACATTGTAGCTAAATTCGTAGATACTTACAGGGCTGTATTGTCAAAGACTGTCGGGATGGATGCCATTTTCGACCTACAGTGTAAATAAATGATAAGAACACATTTTAGATCCACTACAACATGATAGTCAAAAAACTCAAAAGTCAAACACTTTTCATACAACATGCGAAGACTGAATGTGCTTCAAACTAAAAATGTAAATAGGCAAAGATCAAACATGACAATACAAAATTGTGAAATTGTTGTTATTACAGACAATAAATGTATATATTTAGTTTTTCATCATCATTTCAGCATACTTTGGTGCACATGAGCAACAACTTTAATCAGCCACAGAGGCGGGAAATCTGTGACTTTTCTTTCTGAGAGCATGATAAATTTCCACTTACAGTTCTGGTATATCAGACGCTTGATATCCCATATGGTTGCTTTTGGCTCCACCTGTAGAAGTTGTCAAAAGAAGTGAGCCACTATCTATGTCATTATCGCAGCGAATTCCCTCAGAAGTTTCCAATGTAACAACCACTGCTAAACTGAACCGATAAGAAAGTATATACTTTACCTTTACCACACAAATCCGTGCCTTCCTAGCATCCAGAATTTCCAAGTCATAGAAAATGTAATTCTTAGGAGCTTTGGGCTCGGGTGCCTTTAATCCGTGGGCACACCTTGTCTTTATGAACTGTGCAACGGTGAATAAATCCCTTAGTTCAAAAGTCATGGTGGCAATTGGGTGTGTGTGTGTGTGTGTGTGTGTGTGTGTGTGTGTGTGTGTGTGTGTGTGTGTGTGTGTGTGTGTGTGTGTGTGTGTGTGTGTGTGTGTGTGTGTGTGTGTGTGTGTGTGTGTGTGTGTGTGTGTGTGTGTGTGTGTGTGTGTGTGCGCACACGTGTGTGTGTGTGTATGTGCAAACGCGTGCGTGTGTGTGAGTGCTGTAACTCTAGTTTGTTTGTGTTGTTAGTTACCCAAGTAAAACAATCTGAATATGACTAACAGGCCAAGTCATGCCAAGTCTTGTGGCATGAAGTTACTGTAGGTAGAGCTGCG
Organism: Nannobrachium achirus; assembly: GCF_963921795.1. Classification (NCBI taxonomy): domain Eukaryota; kingdom Metazoa; phylum Chordata; class Actinopteri; order Myctophiformes; family Myctophidae; genus Nannobrachium; species Nannobrachium achirus. The sequence goes on from NC_137814.1 coordinate 11,164,636, forward strand.
ATGACCTTGACAAATTGGTCTCAGCAGCTTCAGGTGCTGACTAGCATTCTCAGAAGATTGAGTTTGAGGTTTATGACAGGTTTATACAACCTGTGAGAGTGGATATTGATTCACAGATACACAGATGAACAAAAAGCTGATAATTTAAGTGCTGTTGTTTACAAAGTACTATTCAAAAGTTAACGTAAACATGCAGGTTAAACTGTATGTGTAACTTGACATGATGAACCCAAGTGTTTCTATTCTGGGACGAACATGACAGCAGATCTACAAGCTCACAAGTGAAGTGTGTACAGTAGCTCACCCACGAATAATGTAGAGTGGAGACAGGAGGGGGCCTTTATCGTGCCTGGTGGGAATGACGCTTTAGTCAGTGGTTCCCAACCTTTTCAGGACGTGAACCCCCAAAATGATGATATTTGAACTGGGGACATTCAATTTTGGCATTCAATTTTGTTTGACCCGGTTCCACAGATAAATATTAAAAAAATAGCAAGATCTACAAGCTCTTTCTTATATTAGCCTGATAATTTGACCAAATTTGTGACCAGTTAGTTTGTTGATTACTTTGATGCAGTAATGGTAATTCTTTTTTCTGCTTTATTAGAATTTTCGTATTAAGAATGTCTTAAAAGTTCTAAATTGTCACTTCACTGTCATCTGGGGGTCCCGACCCACAGGTTGAGAACCACTGAACTAAGTATTCATGTTGACGTACCACTTAATCCCTGTTTAAGACTTCATCGTATTGTGCGATGTTGTAACGTTCTGAAAATAGCCATATCAACAAGATCACAGCACATCACGAGTCACGACGCGTTGCTTATTCGATCTGTTTTGAATATTTTTGGAAGGTGGGCCTATATATAGGGCATTCCAGGTTGAAAGTAGTTTTTTTAAGCTGTTAAAACCCCTCCAAGCCAAGGTCATGGTGTGTATATTCTAATGTGACGGAGGAGGAGTGTGACAGTGATCTGTGTGACTGGTACCGGTGCCAGCGTGCCATGCCAGCATGGTGTAACGTGTCCCTCGGATTCCTTCTGACACCCAGCTGGCGGGCGACCAGAAACATTAGGTCTTGCGTCAGTGCCATCATGTTTGTCGGGCATCAAACAAGTTCAGTCAGATAGAACTTGTAAAAAAGCAGACAAGGAAATCTAAAACGGGCAGCGACCAAGCTTGGTGCCAAGCGGTATTAATGTTGTTTTTTATGTTGTTTTAGGTGACTGATAGCCAGACAACGTTTCCTAGTGGCAGTAGTGGAAAGTAGCGAAGTGCTCAAGTAGTCCACTGTACAATGTAGATTTATTTTCTTATTCTTTTTTAATTTATTTTGTATTATTATTACAAAACATACAGTAACCGCATCAGCCCTACATTTTTTCTGCCATTTGAAAATAGCAGATCTACTAGCTGACTACTTGTAGATCGGCTATTTTAAAAATATTTTGTATAGATTTTGAACATGTGAAACGGAACATTCTGCACAATGAGTAGCCTACTTTTACCTTTGGTACTTTAAGTATATTTTCATGACGATGTTTTTGTACTTTTACTCAAGTACATTTTGAATATGGAACTTCTATACTTGTAACAGTGTTTCTACATTGCAGTACTGATACTTTTACTTAAGTAAAACGTTTGAGTACTTCTTCCATCACTGCAATCAACTAGGCTGCACTCTGTAGAGGTGCCAACTTGGGCTTTGTGCACTCGTGGCCATGTATGGCCTACTTGTGCGCCAGCAGAGCACGCAAGTACTGCGATCGGTGCTGTTGGGTGCTGTCTGTATGTGGGTGGGCAAGGCACTCTACCGAGGTGCCAACTAGCGCCTTGTTATTTCTATGAGGTCGCAATTGTTGATGGTGACATCACCAAGAACGCTGCTCCCTGATTGGCTAGTTCCATGCTCCCTGATTGGCTACGGGCGTAAACACAGACTCACAACACAAACACAGGAAACACCAAACGCAGTACTTGCTCGCTCTGCTGTTTTCTAAATGAGTAGCAATGCCTGTTATTGTCATACAATATGGATTCAATGTCAGTGTGGCATACAGGGCTGGACTGGTACATACATTTGGCCCTGGCATCTTGGCCCAGACCGGCCCACGCCCACCACAACCGGTGCAAACCGAACATAAGAAGATCTACCTACACAATGCGTCGAGGCAGCGACACGTTGTGGCTTGTATCAGCTGTTATATGTTTGGGTGGGACTCCTGGGCCACAGTAGCCTGTGATTGGGCTACTAGGCTGGTATTCAGATGATATACAAGCCAGTGGGTCAATCATGTGATGTCTCTCTGCTCTGTGCGCCGGTGCTACTGAAAGATTGGCCCTCTCCACTTATAGTTATATATTAAATTATAAATTACTGTAACTATCCTAAAACGGGGGCAAAAACTATTTGGTTTAAGACAATTCTCATCACTGGCCCATATTAAAGTCGGGGGAGCGTGTCGCTGTTACTACATGTCATCTTTTCGACACCCAACTCTAACCCTCACCCTAACCTTAACCTCCGTGGAGTGAGTCGCTAACCCTTCGGTCGAAATGATGGCCGTTCGCAAAAGCGAGATTTCCCCTATAGTCGGCCATATGCACAGTCCACCCCTGAGTGGCAAGCCCATTTTATTTTATCTTTTGGTTTGCTTAGTCGGTCTCCTGATGTGAGATAACATAAACTCATGAACATAAGTTGGTAAGACGTGATATGTGATAGCCACAAATGCACTTTAAATTACCATTTTGAATGATATCCCCTTCCCATTGTCACATTAATGTTTAGTTTATTAAATGTAGTTTTCTAATGGTCTGTTCGTTCATATTATATATGCCTGATTGTCCAGGGGAAGAAGATATTTAGCAGTCCACATCCTGTGGCTCTGAGGATAAAGTCTTTTGATGTTTATTTGGCTGGCTGTCAACTCCCTACTGTGCTGATGAAGTCAACTCCAACTATCAAAGCAGTTACTATAAGTACAGATTAATTTGCAATGAACGTGTCGCGCTCTGAAGGGAGGAAAACCCACAGCAGAAACAACAGCAACACAATTTGTGTTCATTTGTAGGCAACAAAGTGTGTCTTATACCTCAAAGAAAGTGGTTCTTTCATTTTTATATATTTTGGTGTTCTTTTTTGAATCCCTCATGCAAACTCAAATTCATGTGAACAGGATCCTTTTAAAGTAAGCAGGTGATGGATAATGCCATCAGTCTTGTGAAAAAATAGAATAATAAGTATAAGTTATGCCATCACTGCAGACCAAAAGATGAGGGTTTCCTGACCTGGTCTATAGTGTTTCCCTGAGGAGACTATGACTAATCAATCAAAGAGGTTCAGCCATTGGATACTTTTGGTTCTAGAAATTTAACATTTAGATAAATAAGGCAAACCTTCGACTGCAAATAATATACTTCATAGTAGCAGCCTATAGGTTGATTATATATGGGTATTCCCAGATATGGGCTTAATATTGATGACATCAGTGATCTCCCCTTCAAGGCTGCCCTGAAAATTCACCTTTCAGGAGGCCAGAGGCATAGGTAGTCATCACTTTCTCACATAAGACACGTGAGAAGTGAGACCCCCCCACCCTTACCTAACCCCCCCCCCCTTTTCCCTTGTGCTGAACATAATAGTGTTTTTTCTTTTAAATTATTATTAAATGCAACAAATATTGTTTTGTTACCATTGCCATGTTTGTAAATTGAGTGCCAAGGACTTCCAATGTAAACAAGACTGTAAAAGGCCTTATTGGGATGTTCCTGTTGGGCAGGATGTCTAACTGTACCGGTGCTGTGCTGCATTTTAAATGTAACTACTGTACTTGTGTTCTTACTCATTGTGACTAATAGAATATTCAATCAAAATCCATATATGGGCATAAAAGGGACAAGGACAGAATTCATTTGCAAGTGTGACTCGAGTCGCGACAACCACACTGGTTATCACATAGAGTTATAATAAGTATCAGGGACGTGCTGGCCATTGGGAAAAGCGGGACAACTCCCGAACGGCCGGTTCATTCCCGGCTGGTCCAGGCCGGCCATTAGGAAAAAATTACAAATAAAATGTCGGCCTTCGTTCCATTTTGGGGGCTCGGCGGCCAACGAAGTAAATCGTCACTGTCGGGCAGAAACCTCGTATCTCCAAATTTCAAATTTGTAATTTTTTTTCACTAAGCAAAGCCCTGCTTCATCATACAAGGCTGTCGCACAAAAGTAGTGAAAACAGCAGATCTACAAGCACACAACCCCTCGCGTTGTGTGCTTGTAGATCGGCTTTTTTCACTAGTTTAAATTATTTTTAAATGATAAATACAAAACAAACGGTTTTGGACATACAAGGTTTCCACCCGACAACGACAAAATATAACTTGTGTAATTGGCCCACTGGCTTGTCACTTGTCATGATCTGAAATGGCAAATCTTTGAGTAGCAGCAGCGCAATGAGGGCCTCTCCAACTCTTTTTCTCAGGCTGAATCAGGGGCCCAGCACGTCCCTGATAAGTATAGAGAGGACACCAGATATCCCCGCCCGTCCACTTGCATCGAGTTGCTCACCCAGCGCATGAGGCGATTTCACCCCTTCTTCCGGGTTGTAAAACGTATGACGTAGTGGGGCATAAGCGATGCATTTTGCGCCATAGAGTTTGTTCATGGATGCGCTGGGGATCCAAGTCATGAATGAGCACTTCCGCTATGAACGCGCACTCGCGCAGTCAATTCACCGTTTGTCAGCCTTCTGATTGGTCCCTGAGACTCCCTGACTGGCCAACCAGAAAAATACATTCACTTTTTGCAAGCGGGGGTGGAGTTCTGCAGTCGGAGAAAGTGGCAGCCGTCTTTCACCGGCTGTCCGCACTGCGGAGCACGGCCAGGCCGCTCGCGACTATAGCGTTTGCGATCATTGTAATGAATAAGCTTCAACAAACTAGTTCACATGGACCTTATCAATGGTCTAAGAGTCACGATTGGGTACATATATTTTAAATGGGCAGAATTACGAAAAGCCAGCCTATTATGTGAGGAGAAACATTATAGTTCTGTCCTCTTCCTACCCAAGATGCAATGCGCTTCTCTTTCTATTTCTATTCTATCTCTGATCCAGAGGATTAAACTAATTAAAACATTTATTTTCGGGGGAAAACTACTGTTTTGCTATGTAATTACTGTACCTTTTTCTTCCCTTTTTATTAATATCACGTAGATGTGTTTTTTTGGTACTTTATATAGCTGTAATGAGGCTATGAAGAAAAAAAAAATCCCATCCACTACCACTATAAAAGAATCTGCAAAGAGGATTCTGTCCCACTGGGATTAAACAAATTAAAACATATATTTTCGGGTAAACCCCCTGTTTTGCAATGTAACTACTGTACCTTTGTCTTCCCTTTTTATTAATATCACCTAGATGTTTTTCCTTTGGTACTTTATATAGCTGTAATGAGGCTATGAAAAAATAAAAAAAATCCCATTCACTGCCACTATAAAAACAATCTGCCCAGGGTCAAATGTCCCATCATAGTAACAGGGCAGAATGGGGCGGGATTTGCAAAAGGGAGAATTCAAAAGAGCCTTGATGCGCGTTCATGTTTCTGGCCCCAGCTGCAGTACGTCACAACGACCACCATGTCCATTACGCTTCAGCTCTACCCTTGTGTTCTGGGGGCTTGGGTTATCATGAGACTGACACAATATGTCCAAATATGGTCATTCCCAGAAATGCTTAATATTGATGACATCAGGCATCTCCATATATATGGGCATAAAAGGGACAAGGACATCATTACTTTGCAAGTGTGGTTGCCATGACACGAGTCACACTTGCAAATTAATTCTGTCGTGATGAGGTGTGACTGACTGACGCACATGAGCTGCAGGTTTTCATAGTAAACAATCAAGGATAGCAGCAGTATTGAGAAATGGTTTTGCGTTTTGCTATAACCCTAGTGCTTAAAGGAGTGGTTTACGCCCCCAATTGCCCCAAACAAATATTTTCATGGAGATCTTTTTTTGTTTTATGATCTACTCATTTAACTGAAGTTGTTATGTGCACGGTTTTTACTCCCAGAATTAGTTAGAAGCTGAACTCATTGAATGTGATCAAATTTGATGGCATTCTGAAGTAGCTTTTTGAGTAACCCAGCGTTGACCACAGGAGGAGTAGATTTTGTGGAATATGGACATTATGATCAACACAAAAAACATCTTTTAATCTGTTATCAGCCTCATCCGCACCGAACACACTCTTAAGGTGTTTTTGAAGTTCAAGGAGCGCGTGGGCCTGCACTCGGAATTGCTGATGAAATGGTGTTTTTAAAGTGCTTCAGAGCGGCGCCGCGCGCAGCAGCAAGTCTGCTTCTTTATCTCCTGAGTGCGTCTCAGCAGGAGCCAAGCAGACACTAGAGAGATAAAATGAATACAAATTTCACTCTCCATCTTGCACCCACTCACTATTATCCACGGCTGCGTAAAGCGTCTGTGTGCTTGTGAAGTTCAGAAGAGTTACAGTATAACTAAACAAGTGCAGAGAACTTTTTATTTAAGACATTTTTGGGGCTTTTTTGTTGGATGGTATAGGAAGTGACACACAACAAAGGCTGCCGGGCTCGGTAATCGAACTCACGACTCGCGGTATGTCCCTTAACCACTGACTAGGCCATCGCCTAGAGCCAAAGCCAGTTAAAGCTCCAAACAGCCCAGAACAAACTGATTAGGGTTGTGCTTGGTCTTCCTCCTCGGGCCCACCTTATCGTTCATCACCACAAAAGCGTGGGGTGGCTCAAAGTAGCTGACAGTACAGCATCTTGCAATGGGCCTGGTGTACAAGATACAATACACCTCCAAGATACCCATGTACCTGTCAACCTACTTCCTAAAGGTCAAGGATGTCCAGGATCACAACACCAGAGGCAGGTCCACTAACCATGTTCAACCTAGATTTAACACTATAAAAGGCTCCAGCTTCGTTCTCCAGCTATACCACCAACATGTGGAACGCCATTCCGCAGGCCTTAAAGGAGTGCAAATCCCTAAACTCCTTCAAAATTGGTATGAAAAGTCACCTTCAGACGGCTGCTACTCGAGACTTGTAAATAGACTAAGCCCCCCATTTTCTGCTTTTGTAATTGATGTTATCCTGTGTTAAGTACTATGTTCTATCCGTCTGTCTTTCAATGTTATATGAGATACATAAAGTGGTTTGTGTGTAAATAAGCCGTAAAGCTTACTAGGATCTCCTTTTAGTTGTACCAGTGATTTGTGCTGTCATGAAACAGCTGCTTTTGTACTTTTGCAAACTGCTAATAAACTCTTCAATCAAATCAAGCCACGCCACCCCAACTGAGTGCAGTACTGAAGTACAATTGTGCAGCATTTATTTTGTGACCATTGTTAAAGCTATTAGGATGCCTTTTTTTTTAAACTTTTACTCAAGATTTCTTTTTTTTACTTGTAACAGAACATTTCTTGACAGAACGTTATTGCAAAAGAAAAGAACCCCTTTTGTCACCACTGCGAGTGAGGAGCTGAATTGTGTTTTACTCGTTTATTTATTTTTGACATTACAATGCCTCGCAGCTCCTTTGGCACTCCATTGTAAATAGATAGCTGGTAATGCGGTAAAATATGCATCAGCAGGCAAAATGTGTTTTGATTTGTTAATCAATCATAATAGACTTATTGTAAAAGCTTGTCTCTGCCATCTTCTTCTGTTCTGTAACCCCCCCCAATTCTCCACGCAGTGTCATTTGCATATAGATTATGTACTACGGATAAAAATATCCCCATCTCCAAGTGCAGACACTTGGGACTTAATGCAGGAAGACAAAGTCCCGTTGTTGAGATAGTTACTGTGTGTGTGTGTATGTGTGTGGCAGAATAAGTGCAGAAGAGAAAGAAAAAAAGAACAATGTATGGGCCTATACTGTAGGATTTCTTAAGTCATCTTAGCATTGCTTGAAGGCACGCGTGCTTGTCGTCCTCATTGTGTGTGTGTGTGTGTGTGTGTGTGTGTGTGTGTGTGTGTGTGTGTGTGTGTGTGTGTGTGTGTGTGTGTGTGTGTGTGTGTGTGTGTGTGTGTGTGTGTGTGTGTGTGTGTGTGTGTGTGTGTGTGTGTGTGTGTGTGTGTGCATGCGTGTGCGTATGTGCGTGCATGTGTGTGTGTGTACCGTACTTGTATTATAGCTTCAAGGGCCAAATGTCGATTCCCACAAGTGTAGAGGAATTTGAGAAGCACACACTGTGACTACCATTTTCCTTTGTCCTCACAGATAAAGTTGTTAAAACAGATTTTTAGAGTTATAGGTTTACAGTCAGGAAAAATGTCAGGTTGGGGTTGGTGTCAGAAATACCTGTAAGTATTTCGAGTTTAGGTTTAAGGTCGGGGGTTCGAGTGATGCCTGATATATACTTTGGTGTCGCACCTGATCTACAAGCTCACAAGCAACACGTTAATACTATTTTCAGCTTCATTCTAAAGGTTTAAAAGTGGCTTCAAAAATCATAAAGTCTTAAAATGTTGATGTCCTCACAATTACAGTCATACAAATGTGTGTGCTCGTGTGCGTGCGTGCGTGTGTGCGTACGCACGCACGCGTGCATGGTCGGGCCTCCGGGAGCCAAAATAATTCCCGGCCCAATCAATGTGAGATGTGCCTAATCATTAGCTCGTCATTTTTTTATACTCTTGCAGCTGTGGATATAAACTCCCCAACTGCCGGGTACTTAAGGCTACCTTCTGCCACACATTGTCAAAGTTATTTTTTTTTTTACCAAAGTTACGTTCCAAAAAGTCTCCTGCAGTGCAGTCACATACTGTACTGCTGCACTATACTGTAGGCAGTATACTGTACCGCCACTGTAACATTCTCTCATCAGCCGGTTGAGAACTCTGATGCCGGATTTATACTCGGCTTCACGCTGGTGTCGTGCACCTGAAATTAGCCGATTTACAAGCTTGCGCGTTGTGAGCTTGTAAATCGTCTACTTTCGGTGTGCGACACCGCCGTGCAACTGAAGCATAAATCAACCTTGAATACTGTGAGAAAGAATGCATTTACTGTTCTACCGTCACGATTAGCATAAATCTCACGCCAAGGTGCTGCGGTGATACAGCGAGCCATTAGAGAGATGACAAATCTATTCATTAGCTTGCTTACAGTGGGAGCTCTGCTGTGGCGCCTCCGATTCAACGCTGTGGGGGAAAAGGTGAATAACTTTGTTGATGGCACCGTTGGCAGTGGTTTCCAACCCTTAGGGTTACCACAGGGAAAGAAGATTGAGGGAGATGGATCAGCATGGCTCGCCCCACAAGAGCCTTTCATGGCCTATTGATTACGATTATGAAAAATGTCTTCCTCTCTCCTTCAGGTCAGGGGAAGTGGAATGAGAAAAGTCTTGTTTGTTTTATTATTTGAATGCCATACTCTGGCTACTCTTACGGACGGGAAAACATTTAGTCAGTTCTTAAACAGTAAACACAGTTCTATGTTCACATTATCTCTTTTCTCTTTCTTGAAAGTCTTGTAGAGTATCGTCTTTGTCAACTTAGTCTAAGATCACAGCAATATTGGCTGGAACCAAGGCTGTCTAAAATGTAGTCTTCTATATTGATTGCTTGTATCGTTGTGATCTAGGAACGGAAGATCATGCACACTGATAACTTGTACTCTCGTTTTCTGCAATAGGATCGAGTTCTATTGCACCAAAAAAAAAAGAAAAAAGTGAATGATGCCATTACTGATCATAACAGTAGTCCTGGTTTTCTGAACGTGTTCCTGTTCAGCAGATTTCAACCACAAACACATATGACAATTTGATGTGTTTCTGGTAAATATCTGTGGCCAAAGACAATCAAACAAGGCTACTGTATGGGAAAATGAACCGGATCAGAAGACGGGTGTGCCACCTTCTGGAAAACCAAGGACAATTAACAGTTACACACATTAGTCTATTCTGCAACAACATGTCAGCTTGACAGAGATGCCATAGTTGCTGACTGTAGCCGAATGCCTGCAGTGACGTTAACATATAGCGCCTGAAAGCTCGGAATAAGGGGTCAACTGGTAGTTGTGTATTTGCATATCCCTCATCACAGACACAGACATATCGGTATGCATTTCATCATAGAGGCTAGAGTGCTGGGTTGATTGCAGCGCAGAACCCCCGTGGCGGTTATGGAGTCCACCACCTTGCCCGCGGGCACTTAGTGTTGAGCATCATAGATATGAGACCTCTCGCCCTCTGGTTGGCACCTCACAGCAGGAATACATCCTGCTGTTGGCACAGAATCACACCGGGAACATTGCACTTATTAAGCCTGATTTATACTTTGCCATATAATGGATGATGTTGCGCATCGAAAATATAGCCGATTGTCAAGCTCACAATGCGTTGAGTGTGCAACCGCCTTGTGAGCTTGTACATCAGCTATTTTGGGTGCTTTTGGGGAGTGCGGAGCATAAATTAGGCTTTAGTTACTCTCTGCACATTTAGGCCCTGGATGCCCTTTTATTAACAATCTAAATCTACATACCTCAGCTGAATATATACAGTTTTAAAGTGCATAAACTCTTAATTATGCATACATCGAACATTAATCACAGAAACTGTGCATTTATGAATTACACTAAAGAGGCCTGCCGCATAATGGGTAGATGCCTCCGCCAAGCAATATGAATTTCCACATGGCTCCATTTTTGGGAATATTAGGAATTCACAATATGTTAAAAATATTCACCCAACAAATGACCTTTGACCACCAAATTCTAATCAGTTCATCTTTGACACCAAGTGGATGTATACTACTGACTGCCTGTCTGTGATAAAGGCAGAGGTTACTTTACACAGCCTTTATATGCATACAGAGATACAGGTAAATCAATATTTATAACTTTAGGATTAAAAAAAGTGTAGTGAGAAACTCTTGTACGGTACCTCCTTCGACCAGTGAGTGTACAAACGGTCTTGTACGCTGCTATTTTTACCCCCTTTTTCATGCCAATTGATTCCTCCCCACACACATTTCTGTATTCCTCAACCTTGCTTGAAACATGGGACGGATGTACGTACGTAGTCGTAGGCCTATGTACAGTATACAGACAGATGGACAACCTGAATGCCTCCTGCCATGGCTTTTGCAAATGAACTGTAAATTGCGTGTGTGCGTGCGTGCGTGCGTGCGTGCAGGCGTGCGTGCGTGCAGGCGTGCATGTCTGAGTGAGTGTGATGTCATTTCTGGAGTGACACTTCCTTTCACACGGTTCTAAATAGCACCATCATAGAAGTAGTGTAGTGATGATGAAGAGTAATGTGCATCTGATACTTAATAAAGAACAACCAAATGTGCTGATGGACGGGATGAGATGTGCTCTGGAGCTGACACCATCAGGGTGGTACCTCGTTCACATGGGTCAAGATGCAACCCTAGACCCATAGTAGGCATTCATTGGATCCCTGTTGCAATGAGTAATGCAGAAGAGGAAGCGTTGAAGGATGCTAGGCTCTGCTATGCGATTTTATGATGACATATGAACTAAAATGACATGAAGTCATTTGATGTATTTTTATGTCTGTCATGTACAGTGTTCAGTCGATATGCTCCTATTTAATCACTTAAGTAGACCTGTTTAAAAAATAACTAAAATAGCTGATGACAATCTCAAAGCGCATCGCAATATGTTGTGACCTTGAAGAACATTTTGGAATGTTGGACCATTTTTGAACAGTTTTGAAGAATTTCTTTAATATGGCATTTCAAATGTTTGCCTAAATACACAATAGCCGGGTTGAGACTAGTATAATCAAACTCTTATTACAAAGTATATTCTTACTTTCCACTTTTAAGTTCTTTATTACTGTACATTAAATGTTTTTTGTTCCCTGCAAATACAAACACCAGATGGAACCAACTCTTTCTGAATGATCAAACTGGGCAGCAAACAATTTGATCAGCATGTTTTATTTTCTTCGCATTCTTCAACTAATTGTTTCAGTTTAGAAATCATCAAATAGTATTTGATCGTATATTGTTTGTTTTAGCCCACACACAGATGCTAGCTTGATGTTGCTCTTGTTTAAAACAATCAGAACAAGCATTTGAAGCCATCAGTCAGTGTATGGGAAAGCATCTGTGTCATTTTAGATTTTAGCTAGAGTATACAGTATTTACAGCAACATTAGAATTTAGAACAGTGTTTGAGAACCGTGGTCCTAAAAAATAGCAGATATACAAGCTCACAGCGCATCACTTTGTGCAGCACTGCAAGCTTGTACATCTGCTATTTTTGAACATTTTGGAAAAATCTTGAAACTGTGTTTTATTTTATTTTTTGTTTATTTTTTACATAAATCTTTTCTTCTGGGGGTCCCTGACACAAAACATTCTCAGATCGGCCTCATGTCTTAATGGGTTAACAGACTTACTAACCACTTACTGACCGAAGTCACCGAGCACAATGACTGCACATTGCTTTGTTTTTTTACAGGGTTCATATTTTAGATTGTAATTGGAGAAAATAAAAGATGAGTGTTAAAATGTTTTCATTTACTGCTTTCTGTTGTTTTAGCAATTTTAGTATTTTGATTTCAGTGGTTGGGGGAAATGAATGGGGGAAAGTGGCTAAATATGTATTTTTAGACACAATAAGCCAGCAATTTCATTGTTACTATTTATACCAGCCCCCATAAGTTACATAATGCCCATGAAAGATTGTGCTGCATCTTGGGAATGGGCTTATTGTGTGTAGAAATACATATTTAGCCACTTGCATGCATGCCCCCAAAATTGTTAAAATCACTAAAATAAGTAAATGAAAACATTTTAACACTCATCTTTTCTTTTCTCTAATAGCTATCTAAAATATGAACCCTTGTTGTAAAAAAACAAAGTTGTCCTTTAAGGTACAATGGCCAACTCCAGCACGGAACAGTAATAATGGAACTTTGCATCTTGAACATTTCTTTAGGGCATGCCGGGAAAGTGAAGGAAGGATAATAAAACATCTGCTTCCCTGTGGTGGAGGGCCAGGAGGAGAACACCTTTGTCTCAGTTCCAGTGTGCCGACGGCAGCTCAGATGTCCGTGATGAAGGCTCGGGACGGAGGGAGCTGTTAGGGGTAAGTGTCTTGCTCAAGGACATGTAGTGATGTAGACCAGTGGTTAACTTTTTAGCTCGAGACCCAAAACAGAAATTAGACATTTGCCCGGACAGCGGGACCCAAACTAGTGATATTTTCACTAAATGGATGTAGCCTGCGGAATGGGTTCAGCCAGCATAACCTTGAGTGGGTCTATGCGGGTGCATTCAGTTTGATACAATGCTACTACGCCAGTCTTGCGTCACAGGTGACGTGGCAGTCAGCTGATCATTGCCAACCTACTTAAAGCCTGCTCAGTTGTCTCTTCCTCCTGCTTGCTGATTGGCAGCTGGCACTTGCTTGCCAAGTTGCCATGCCTCATGGTGTGAGGCTGTTTGCTGTGCCTAGCTGGCTGTGTGTTACTGGTTGTTTCTGCTGCTTATTGTTGCTTAAATCGTGTTCTTAGCTGTTAAGCTAAGAAGCTGTGATCTTGGCCAGGTTGTATTGCAAAAATCGTTGGGATTGTTTGATTCTGGTCATCGCTGCTGAATTCTAATTACTGTTTCAAGTTTCATGTTGTCATTGCTAATGTTGCTGATGCCCAGCTGAATGCTGCAGTGCTACAGTCTAATGTGGCAGTCGTTTGTTGCTAAGCTAATTTAAATGTGCTGTGGGCTTTGCTAATGTTGCTAAGGTTAAGCTCAGGATCAGTGGTTGATTGTGGTTGTTCTTGACAGGTTCAAGTTTCATAATAATGTGAGGATCTCAGTCCCTCTGGGCTTTGGGAACCTAACCTCGCATTGATTAGCTGTTCAAGCAGCTGTTTATACTAGCACTGCTGGGCTGCCAGCAGAAAAAGAGGGGGAACTTTGTATATTGTGGGTTATTTGTGTATTCTCACCTCAAGTTTTTCTATATATATTTATTGAACTGTTTAGCCGTTCGCAAGTCGGGCCGTTAGGCCGCCGTTTGCTAAAGTTAGCTCAGAAACCATAGAATTCATCAGGATCAGTGGCTTTTGCTGGTCGTTTCTGCAGCCATGAGCAATCGCTCATCCCATTCAGTCAGCGTCAGCCAGGAGCTCTCTGCTGCTGATGTAGACTGCCAGCTTATAACTTGTGTAGTATCTAATGTGGGTTGTTAGCATCCAGCTAGCGTGAGTTCGCCTCCTACTAGGAGGCTCCTAGTAACGTCATGCTGCGAGACTTGTTGCTCACCCCTCTGCGCATACTGAGCTCCATGGGTAACGTAGTTCGCTATCTTTCAAGCTGTGTTGTTGTTTTACAGTCTATGGTGTCTCTACACGAAGTGGCTTACTTCCAATAACTCTAAACTGCCTGCTGTTGTAGTATGCGCTGGCATTAGACGGTAAACTTGGTATTAAAGTCCGGCGTTAAACAGATTGCATTCATACGGCGGCCGACACTGGTTGTCAGTGTTGCCATGTCTGCTCATTATAAGCGACCTGGTATTGTATTCCCGTGAGGTCTCTAGCTGCGTGTTTCTTTGTTTGGGCGTGGTTCTGGAGGGTAGTTGCTTATTTGGCTTGCTTCAACATTCGTTTTATTTAATATTTATTAGGAAATAGCTTATGTTATAGAGCTCAAGTGGCGACACTTCGGGCTTGTTTTCGTGGACTGGTCGCTTGTTTCACCCACAGGATCTGGCGGAGAGAACGGAGATATTCGTCCCAGCCAGAGCAGTATAGGGCTTTGGTCTTAGCTATTTTAAAATGTATTAGTCTCCTGTGGGCTGTATATTGCTCATGTCTCACCTTGGGTTTTCATGTTTAAATGTATTCTCTTTGAATCATCTCAAGACTGTGTTGTGTTAGAAGTAAGTCATAAGAAATACACACAGGTCTGGCCAGTCATTCAATATGCTTCGTTTGGAAGCTTTATTTAATTTATTCTTGTGGGCTGGATGGTTATTTCTCATCTCGGGTTATATATTTTAATGTATTGTAATTTAAAGCCCAAATTCAGTCGTACACTCACTGTCTGGCCAGTTGCTTATGAGTGGGAGTTGTTGTTTGCACTGAAGTGCTAGTTGCTTAGCTACGTCGTAGCTGCTGCTGCTGCAGCTAAAGTTGTTTCTTTTGTTCCAGTATTGCTGCTGCTATTTACAGTACTAAAGCACATCAATCGCTTCCCATTTGAGAAGTCCACGCCGAATTGCGTGTATTAAGGATGTTCTGTCTGCGTTGGCTTCTGGGATGAAGGATCGCTGCGACCTCATCATTAAAGTATATGTGCGAGGCTGCGACATAGAGCTATAATAATAATAGAGAGGGCAACTGATATCCCCGCCCGTCCACTTGCATTGAGTTGCTCACCCAGCGCATGAAGCGTACTTCCGCGTTTGAAACGCCTCTGAAACGTGACGTAGTGGGTCAACTATTTGGCCTCTTAGCCAATCACGACGGTCGGGGAGCGAGAAACGGGGAGGCGGGGGTAGCGGGGGGCTATCTGCCTCTGTTTGAATAGTTGACCCAACTGCAGTACCTCAAACGGCCACCATGTACTTTTTGCTTCAAAGCGCCCCCAGGGTTCTGGGGGCTTGGGCTGCGACATAGAGCTATAATAATAAGGCTGCGAGCAGTGTTGTTTTGCTTCCGCAACGCAGCTGTCTGACCTATGACGTCATGACTTGAACTTGCTAATGCATTCTGGGAAGCGTAGTCTCTACTCTAAATGCATACCGTAGTAGTGCGTTCTGCATTCGGTTGCCTGTGGTTTATCATGTTTTCCCCATTCCAAATGGTTGGTGGGGAGCTTAATGCTAGCATTCAGGTGTTGGTTCAGGCCAAGGACAAGCTAAGCTAGCTTTCTTTTATTTCTGTGCTTGATGTCTCTGGTGTTGGTTTAACATTATGTTTTATTTAAACTTAGTTGATAATCCACTCAGTGAAGCTGGTATCAAATCCTTCCTGGCTTCTCAAGTTCAGGTAGCCTTAATGGATGAATTAATTCATAAATGAATAAATAACGAATTAATCAAATAAACAATTCACAAAATACATTTAAATAGATTATAGATTATTTTAAAATATAAATGAATAAATAATTTAAAAAGCTTGATTATGCGTTGTATCATCACCTAGTTGCAAAATTAGAGCTTATAGGCCTATTATGTAGCTGTGACTCAGTTCTGCTCGGATGCTTGAAGGTTTTCTTAAATCTTCAATGAACTAACTGCAGCTGTTCAGTGGTTGTGATGTAGTGAACATGGCCACTCCAACACTAATCATATGGATGCAATAAGTACAAGGTTAAATGGTAGGCTCGTCATAGCATGGGTAATTCACTAAGTTGAATATTTTCTCTATATCAGAATTCTCACTGGGTATGAGTCTTGCTGACTGTTCATCTAGATGTTCTGCTCGGGCAGGTCTCTCAACATCGACTGAGAACGGGTTCGCTTGGTTGCCAGCATTTAGTGCTAATCATGGATATCACTCTGTCTTGGTCAGGAGTTGTCAGGATGAGTATGTTCAGTTACTGTTATGCTTACCATGAAAAGCCGGTTGACAGTGGATGTCATGTGCGTCAAGTCATACAGAAGTAACTCTATTGCATATTACATACGGAGAGGTGCTCCATTAATAGTCAAGATATAAAAGTCTGTCATGTTGGCTGGGAATGTTTCTGTCTAAATGGGTCGGCTGACAGATCATTGAATAGATGATTATGCGTAGAGCGTATTAGGAAAGGAGATATCTGGTGGTGATAGGATGATAGTTATATTTATTTTCATTAATCACTGTTCAGTTAAAGCATGGTTAGTACTTGTTGGTTCTAATCTTAGAACTATTCACTTCTAATCAATCTTAATTTTATTCTTTTATCCAAACTGTCAGCAGAACTGATATGTTAAATATTATCTCAACTTATCAGAATGTAATGACTTCAAGTGTGTAATTTAGCTTGAGCGATTCAAGCATTATTTCTTAAAGCTATGGTGGTAGCTGGGGGTAATCTGTGTGCATCAGAGTTTACGTTCACTTAAGTCTTAATGCTCCTCTATACTGGCATTAGAGGAATGGCTGTTGGTGTGGGCAACTAAAGTTATGTCTTAGCAATCCCAGATGGTGTCGCTGTGTTGGGGGAGAAGTTGGGATCGGCTTAGTATTAGAGGGGAGCTTCACCCCACATTGAAGGCTCACATAAGCTTGCCGTCACTGTGTCTCCTAAGGAGCGGTGGGACGTCACTGTGTCTTCTTGGGAGCAGTGCCTGGCTTACATAGATTTCATCATAATGTTAGTATATCCTAGCAGGATCCAGAAATGCTAGCGGCATTTCGGCACTGTGTCTCCACGCGGAGCAGTGGGATATCAGCTAGGGTGCCAAACGGCGTGGTGTGCCTGGCTCACATAGTTTTCCACATAATGTTAGAATATCCTAGCAGGATCTAGAAATGCTAGCTGCATTTCGGCACTGTGTCTCCACGCGGAGCAGTGGGATATCAGCTAGGGTGCCAAACGGCGTGGTGTGCCTGGCTCACATAGTTTTTCCACATAATGTTAGTATATCCTAGCAGGATCCAGAAATGCTAGCTGCATTTCGGCACTGTCTCCGCGCGGAGCAGTGGGATATCAGCTAGGGTGCCAAACGGCGTGGTGTGCCTGGCTCACATAGTTTTTCCACATAATGTTAGTATATCCTAGCAGGATCTAGAAATGCTAGCTGCATTTCGGCACTGTCTCCACGCGGAGCAGTGGGATATCAGCTAGGGTGCCAAAACGGCGTGGTGTGCCTGGCTCACATAGATTTCCACATAATGTTAGTATGTCCTAGCAGGATCCAGAAATGCTAGCTGCATTTCGTCACTGTGTCTCCGTCAAGGAGCAGTGGGACATCTGCTAGGATGAATCGGTAGAGTAATTTCCCGTAGGGCGTTCTTGGTTCTGCGTGTTGGGGGTGTTTATATATATTTATATCTCCCTGCTCCTAATGGTTATTGATGTTCTTCTGTGCTGCGCTGAGCAGGGAGAGCAGAGCCTGACGCCAAAATAAATGTGACATATACACACTTGCATTACTCATTCATAATAATAAACATTGTATCAATCCTTATCGTAAGTTATCTGACTGAAATGGATGTAGCCTGCGGAATGGGTTCAGCCAGCATAACCTTGAGTGGGTCTATGCGGGTGCATTCAGTTTGATACAATGCTACTACGCCAGTCTTGCGTCACAGGTGACGTGGCAGTCAGCTGATCATTGCCAACCTACTTAAAGCCTGCTCAGTTGTCTCTTCCTCCTGCTTGCTGATTGGCAGCTGGCACTTGCTTGCCCCCACCGCCTCCCCAGCACCACCAGTAGGCTCTGCTGCTAATTCTGTTCCCCATGGGGGGTGTTTATATATATTTATATCTCCCTGCTCCTAATGGTTATTGATGTTCTTCTGTGCTGCGCTGAGCAGGGAGAGCAGAGCCTGACGCCAAAATAAATGTGACATATACACACTTGCATTACTCATTCATAATAATAAACATTGTATCAATCCTTATCGTAAGTTATCTGACTGAATTCTTAATTATTATGATTTGGGAGGAGAGGGGGCGGGATTAAGGGAGCCTAATTATTCAGAAGCCATGTGAGTACTTCTTCCACCACTGGGTGTCTTGCTCAGGGACACACAGACATGTACAGTAGACATGAGAGGTGAACCGGTGACCTTTTGAGCCATGCCTATCCACATCTGCTCTATAGCGCTGACCGGAGTTCAACTCTGGTGAACTCTTGACTGGACGTCATCCAGTAGCAAAGAAGTGTGTCAGTCGACCCCCATAGGCATAAATACATAGACGCCTCATTGGCCACTGGGCCGCACGTCAATTGCCGCCCCCATAATATCTAGGGCAGCTTTCCAGTTCTAACATCTAATTATGTAGGGCAGCGTTCCAGTTCTAATAAACACTTTTGGGTGCAACTTAGACACATCGTCAGTTATGTATCCTGGGTTCACTGGGTGTTTCAGGTCTCGCATCATCAGACAGACACCCTCACCCTGGCTTTTGTCTACTGTAAGTAATAATGGATTGCATTTTAATAGCGCTTTTCCAAGTGCTCAAAGTGATTTACAATGTTCCATTCATGCATTGGGTAGCGAAGATTGACGTTGAGCAGATCTCATCATGTCCATATACTGCAAGAAATGCCTTAAGTAGCTTGTGTGGTCCACGGACCCCCTCCCCTCCACCCTGCTTGGTCCACAGGCATGAATGGTAAATGGTGCATTAGTATAGCGCCTTAATCCAAGGCGATTTACATACCGTAGATTGTGCATTACATTCAGCCATTCATACACTGATGGCGGCAACTAGGGGTTCAGAGTCTTGCTGAAAGACTCTTCGACACCAACTCTGGGGGAGCCTGGATTCGAACTGGGAACCCTTCGGGAACCCTCCGTGATATAATGCCGGTTTCTCTACCCCTGAGCCAATGCCGCCCCACGGCATCTCGTCACCTTTTCTGCAACATCGTTGATGTTTTGACCGCTCTTCTGTTGTGCAGTCCCTTCACTCCCAGCATCTTGGGTGCCCTGATGAGAGACAAATCCTCTGCATCCGACCTCGATGGGGTTGCACCGGTCCTCCATCCCCTGCTTCGGCATTCGCCTGCCAGCTGCTCCTCGTACTTGGACCTCCTCCTTAAAGGCCCTTTCCATCCGGTCTCTTCCCAGGGAACAGTCATCTCCAGCAGGACCACTTGTCTTGTTGTTTCTGACACCAGGGCCATGTCTGGCCTGCAGTGCTTTTGCTGAAGTGACAAGTCTTCTCTCACCAAATTTAACAAGATTGACATTGAGCCAACAGATCTCATCATGTCCTTACACTGCAAGAAATGCCTGAATTGCATGTCATCTCTGTCGGTTGTCCAAAACTGTCACATTTCAGGATTTGAGTTAAAAAATAGCTGACGTTGTGGATCGACAAACTCGAAACGCGGCGCAAAGCGACGCATTTCGAGAATCTTTTGATACTTTTGTGTGACATTGTATTATTGTCACGTAGGGTGTTAATCAACGAAAAAACTCCAAAAGTAAATACGAAGATAACAGGTTTGTGCCTGACACCAACGATAAAGTGCCTGTTTTATAACCATTTCTGTTACTCTCTATGTAAGATAAAGTGTAAAAAGAAATACGTTTTGAATTTGGCGAGTTATGATGATTTTAACTGTGGAGAGATATCCTGTTTCAATGCATAATGCATTAGAAGAGGGCTCGGCTGTCCCTACAGATTATGTAGGCCGCGATTCAATTACACATCGCTTCACTGAACAGCAGCCGCCAATGAACAGCAGCCGCCTATGTGTACATAGAGATATAGCCTACATTTATCTCTGGTTGACCCCACTTACTAGCTGTCATTGCCAGTGGTTGTGACCGTCCACTCCTCGACCTCTGGACTTTGACCATGTTGGTCAACTTGGATTTCTTTTTTTTTCCCTGTTTGGTTTAGGTGTTTAGTTTAGTTTGCCGGATTTACATTTACTTGTTTGTTTCTGTAGCTCTGTGTTTTGTATAATCTTTGTCTACAGTTAGTTCTGAGTTGCGTGTTGATTCCCCAAGGGTTTGTTGTGTTACTTTCTAGTAATGTTCCTATGCTTCCTTTTTGCCCTTGTGGCTGTAACTCGTCTTGATTAAGGGACAGGTCGTTTTTTAAAGAAGGGTACCCTTGGAGAAAAATAGGGGAGGGTCATCTCTTTCTAATTTTAGTCCAAGGGAGGGTCAGCTAATTTCTTTTGAGTCTAAGGGGAGGGTTATACCATTCTTTATTGATAAAATAGTCCGTTTTTATATGCCGATAATATCCCTAATAATAGCTCTTTTTTCAATTATCAACAATGGCCATCATCTTGGCCTATTTGACAGTCGAGAAGCATAATTGCTTTGATGCATGTATTAACGAGCGTCAATGAGCATCAGCTGGACACACTCATACACACACACACACACACACACACACACACACACACACACACACACACACACACACACACACACACACACACTTCTGTGCTCTAAACTGATAGTGATACATAACTAGAGAAAGATGCAATTGGAAATTGCAGGTGTGGTTGCCGTGACTGCAGGTAGCTAACTGTCATGTGAAGCCAGACCAATCCTTGAGCTAGCATCACTCCCCATTGAATTCCAATTGCACCTTTCCCCCATTGAATTTCAATTCCAGAAATGTATAGAGTCAGTGAAAAGCAGTTAGTGAATCTATTAACAATTTTGAATTCCAATTGCACTTTTCCCCCACTGAATTTCAAATGCATCTCAACTACAATCAGAATCAGTGACGAAATTGCGAGTGTGGTTGCCTATATATTGTAGGCAAATTGTCATGTGAAGCTCGACCAATCGATCCAACGTGACATCCCAAAGTCGACAAAAATGTTATGTCAAAACATGCCCATATATGGGCATTACCAAATAGGGCATTCCCAGATATGTCCTTAATATTGATGACATTGGGACAGGGATCTCCATATATGGGCATAAAACATATGTTAATTAGTAAAGCCAAGCAGGGCCTTGGCGAGTTAGGGCCTGGGTTTGATGCCTGGGGATCTCCATATATGGGCATAAAAGGGATTTTGTTTCTGGGAATGCCCATATATGGACTTTTTATTTTATTATATTTACATGTATTAATAATCATATGTATCCATATACATACAATATATTTTATGTCCATACATGGCCCAGATGATGCCCTGTTAGGGTACCCCCTTATGCCCATATATGGAGATCCCCAGGCATCAAACCCAGGCTCTAACTTGCCAAGGCCCTACTTGTCTTTACTAATTAACATACGTTTTATGCACATATATGGAGATCCCTGTGCCAATGTCATCAATATTAAGGACATATCTGGGAATGCCCATATTTGGTAATGCCCATATATGGGCATGTTTTGAAATAAAATTGTTGACTATCATGCAGGGGTCTCCATATATGGGTAAATGG